>NC_135232.1:524489803-525148969 GCF_051348905.1 Ranitomeya variabilis | reverse complement strand
ACGGCCGGGGGCCAATATTTGAAGCCTGGGAAGGGGTTAATACCCATGGCCCCTCCCAGGCTATGAATATCAGCCCGCAGCTGTCTGCGTAGCCTTTACTGGCTATTAAAATAGGGGGACCCCCCAAAAAATGACGTGGGGTCCGCCTATAATTTATAGCCAGAAAGGCTATGCAGACAGCTGTGGGCTGATATTCATAGCCTAGAGAGGGGCCATGGATATTGGCACACCCCTGGCTACAAATACCAGTCGGCAGCCGCCACAGAGATGGCGCATCTGTAAGATGCGCCAATTCCAGGAATTAGCCCCTCTCTTCCCACTCCCGAGTAGCGGTGGGATATGGGGTAATAAGGGGTTAATGTCACCTTGCTATTTAAAGGTGACAGTAAGCTGGGTTAATAATGGAGAGGCGTCAATAAGACGCCTATCCATTATTAATCCTACAGTAGTGAATGTCAGGACTCTGAACATTTTTTATTACCTTTTGTGCATTACTGCCCTTTTCCAAGATGGCGTCTTTGGTCTCATGTGCACCGTGTCTACCTGCTATAAAACTCCACCCCAGCCTTCAGTCTGTGCTAGAGAATTCTGCCTTGCTTCCAGCTCCTGACTCTGATGACTCCCTGGCTATATACCTGCTCCTGTGAACCCGTGTGGTGATCCTGCTACTCTGATCTGAGTTCCTGCTGCATATACCAGTTTCCAGTAATCCTCCTTCATCTGCTGCTCGTGTTTACTTCCATCTGCATTTGCTGGACATGTAAGCTGTTTCTGCTCTGCAAAAACCTGAGACTATTACCCAGGCCTCCCTGGTTGAGCTAAGATATTATTTGAACTGCCTTATAAGCATATCTATCTGTGTTTGGACTAAGACAAGGACTTATTCCTGTCAAGTATCCTCAAGAATAATTGTGCTTCATAGACTTTCTGCGTGATTGCATTTTCCTCTGAAGTTTCCTATAGACTGCTAAGCTGCGTTTAAAGGGAACCTGTCACCACGTTTTTGGAAGATGGGATAAAAATAGCGTTAAATAGGGGCAGAGGTGGGCGTTACATTAGTGTGTTTGTTATGCGTTTATTACCCACCTAAGTTGCCGAAATACCTTTGCAAAGTCTCCGTTTTCGCCTGTCAATCAGGCTGGTCTGGTCAGATGGGCGTGGTGTCTTCCCCCAGATCTTGTTTAGTTTTCCGTTGGTGGCGTAGTGGTGTGCGCATGCCCAAGGTCCCGAATCCTCTGCCAGGGGATTTCAAAGAGCGCGGTGTCCGTTATTGCATTGGTGATCGGTGGGCGCGGCCATCTTCCTTTGGCCGCGCGTGCGCAGAAGCGGCGCTCTGCTTGCCGCGGCGCTCTGCTGGCCGCGGCTTCAGGAAAATGGCCGCCGCGATATCCATCTGCGCACGCGCGGCATCCCGCGGCCATTTTCCTGATGCCGCGGCCAGCAGAGCGCCGCTTCTGCGCACGCGCGGCCAAAGGAAGATGGCCGCGCCCACCGATCACCAATGCAATAACGGACACCGCGCTCTTTGAAATCCCCTGGCAGAGGATTCGGGACCTTGGGCATGCGCACACCACTACGCCACCAACGGAAAACTACGCAAAATCTGGGGGAAGACAACGCCCATCTGACCAGACCAGCCTGATTGACAGGCGAAAACGGAGACTTTGCAAAGGTATTTCGGCAACTTAGGTGGGTAATAAACGCATAACAAACACACTAATGTAACGCCCACCTCTGCCCCTATTTAACGCTATTTTTATCCCATCTTCCAAAAACATGGTGACAGGTTCCCTTTAATATTTACTCCAAGTATTGTGGACTTGAGTTTCTCTCTGCACCTGTTTGAATCACCGTGTGATAATATAGACTTTACCACTTATAAAACTGTGTCCTGTAGTTGTCTTGTTCCACGCAAAGAGTCTCCTGGGTTATCCCCTATAATTATTACAGCGAAAGAGTTAAAAACAAAATAAAGACACAGCCAGAAAAAAGTATTTTATTATTCTTAATTTCACCATACTTACCATACTTCAGCGCCTGCAAGAAACGTAAAATAAACCGTATACTCCTCTCTGTCCGACACAGTCCAATTAATAACGAGTGTCCCACAACGATCTCCCCTATAGAACAGTGACATCGGGTGATGTCACTGCTCTATAGGACCTCCAGTGACACACTGACAGGAGACAAAGGCTCCTGCAGTGTATCACTGAGAGGTTACTGAAGTTCACTGGTCTCACTTTATGGCAATTGCTGCGTGGGAACTTTCTCACACAGCAATGCCAAAAGTGAGACTAGGGACTATTTTTTACAGTAACGGAGGAATACAGTGTGGAAGGATACCTTCCTCCCGACATTGTATTCCTGGAGCCCCTAGAGACCGGTCGCATCAGCTGATGCTGCTGCTCTCCACGGGAGATCGTCGTGGGACACTCGTGGATTTCTGCGGATCAGGGAGTATATTGTTTGTTATTTTAATATTTTTACAGGTGACACTGGCTTCAGGGATCAAAGTGACAAGTGATGGTGAGTATGTACTCTGTTATATGTACTGTATGTCTATATGTATGTAATGTATGTAATGTATGAATGTACTGTATGTATGTATGAATGTAGTATGTATGTAGTAAGTTGTATGTATGTATGTAGCATGTATGTAGTATGTTGTATGAACGTATGTATGTAGTATGTTGTATGTATGTAGTATGTATGTTGTATGCATGTATTATGTTGTATGTACAGTATGTTGTATGTATGTAGTATGTTGTATGTAGTATGTATGTTTGTGTTGTTTTTTTTTACATTCAACACATTAGCCGGATGATGGGACTACTACTGTCCCATCATTGGCTAATGTGTCAATCACTGTCATTGTAGCAGGCATAGCCCAATGGGACTTGTAGTTGGATCGCCCCCACGGAAGGGCAATGGGGTACTTAGCACCGGGTCCTTCAGTTCGGGGGATGTCACGGTGGCCTGACCCCGGCCGTGGCCCTTTTGAGGGACGTCCAATAAAAGGAAGAGTTTGTATAATATTCCTGACGCCACCTGTGGTATTCGGTCAGGGTGACCGACGCTGCTAGGGGTCCGCTGGGGTGATGTAATGGCAGCTAGACGGTAGACCTTCCCACAGATGAGGTGTATCCCCAGGGCTTCCCAGAAGTGTAGGTGGTGATGGTGGATAATGTAAGGCGCAGTGAATAACGAGGACTCAAGGTTGCAGTCTCTTTACCTTTACTGGAGGCTTCAGCATCCACAGTCCAGGGTACAGACCACAGGGTAGGCAGAGTCCAGCCGGTCTGAAGGCAAATCCACAGTCCCCTTATTCAGGTGGAAATCAGTAGCCTTCCACTAGCGTCTGTGTGTTGTAGTACCTCCCTGCTGAGCTTCTCGGTAAGATCCTCACAATTCTTGTAGATGTTCTAGATGTTATTTCTTCCTCTCTATCTCCCAGATGGTATGGATAGGACAAACCCGTATGACTGATGGCTCCGTGTCTTTCTTTCTAGCTAGGCCTCTGACAGGATCCCACCCCTGTCAGGGACCCTCTGTCTGCAGCTCCGATGTTCCTCCTTTCCCTCTGTCTGCCTGACAGGTCTTGCCTGGGCAAAGCCCAGCCAGCTTCTCTCTTTCTATCCAGCCCACCAGTTTTACCCTTCTGTGAGGAGTGCCCTAGTAGATAGGAGCAAGGCTCCCCCTGGTGGTCTGGAGTGTGATGTGTGGTGTATGGTTTGTGATACCTGGTAGAAAGATCTCCTTAACTACCTTCAGACGTAATATCTCTCCCCCTGGTGGAGGAATGACATTACTGCAACAACCAGGACTCTGGGGCGCTTCCCTTCCCCCCCCCGTTAAATCCAGTACCCCCAGACTGGGAAAAGAAAGCAACAATACGTTAGCAAAAAGACATACAAAATTTTGAAATGCTATAAAACAAGTTAATATAACAATGCTTCCCTTTATGAGAGGTGAGGACACTTGAACGTTGCAAAACAAGAACATATTTACATTGCCAGCTTACTTCTGTATATGACCAACAACAGATACACTTTCTAACTATGAAATACTATTACCCGTACAGGTATACTATCTATTAACTACTAAGTGCAATTTCAAAACAATAAATTAACATTTTCTTCATACAACAGTTATTCTTCCTTAAGTGCAAAGTCTTTTAATTAACTACCTGAGGCTCACTAGAGGACTCACTTACCCCTACGGGTTCTCTCTATTGAAATGCAGAACAGGTGTCACCCCCACTACGGGCTCACTGTACCTTTCTTTCAATTTACTTAGCCTCAATTTTATTTAAAGTACATCATCTAACATTTCCTATTCTTAACTACATACTATTAGCTACGTATAACATTATTACTGTCTAACTATTCAAGGCAACATTGTTTCTCTTAGGCAAAGTGCTACAAATAAACATTCCTTTTACGGGTAAATCCAAGTCTTTTAGAGGTAGTGCAAAATAATCACATCAGCAATATGCAAGTCAGTTTAAAGAAGACGTGATGCAAGATGAGGGACCCGTTACGAACCCCCGAACGTTGGTCTTGGGTGGGCTACAAGATGTGTAATCCTGACCCGGAATTCTGCCGCACCAACGGGTTTTTCTTCAGGTCTGTAAGGCAAAGCATAAGTAACAGCAGTTTCTGTTAATAGGCAGTCTCTGTAAAAGCCTCCTATGTAAAACCAGTAGGAAGCACCTTTAAGAAGGTGCAAACTATTTACAAGCAGTTTGTGAACCATTCACCGTCCATGATTCAAATGTTCTTTAAAAGCAATGATGAACTTGTGCAAAAACATAGGATCCATTTAAACAGGGGATCCCTATAAAAGTTAACCCTGGACGGGTTCAAGCAGCAAAGAAAGAACAGTTAACTATTTACATTTTATGGCCAGTTTCTTCGAGGTTTATTTGAACCACTCTGGAGGTAGTACCGGCGGGGGTAGTCCTTGTGGATACTGATGACTACCTGGTACTACATAAAGTGCATCCGCACTCCTAATGGGAGTCTGTGTAGCTTGAGTATGGGCATTTGCTGCAGCAAAGGTAGCGGCTGCTGCCAGATCAGTCACTGGAATGGAGTCAGTAGCGGTGGCACGAGCAGTCGCTGGAGTGGTGTCGGTCATCAGGGCAGGGTCGTTCTTCATACCTGCTTCAGATGCGGTCCCTCCGGTGCCGGTCTGCTCTGTCTCCACTGGGATCTGGAATGCTGGTTGCAGGGCCTTGTGCTGCGGCGTTGTCATCTCTGTTTGCAGCATCTCGCTTTCCGGCAGGGCCTTGCTTTCTGGCTTCGGAGCGCTGGAACCTCTTTCTCACTCCGGACCAGACGAGGCTGCCGACAGATGTCTGGTGAGGCTCCCGATGAAGGTCTTCTTCCACCTGGCCTCAGTGCTCAGCTGCGTCCGCAGGAGTTGATCGTTGAGCTCTTCCATGCCGGCCGGCAGGAAGTCAGGGCGAACGGGTGATGCCTGGCTGCGGCGTCTCTCCAGGTGGCTGGGGAAGTCCTCTGCTCCGACCCCACGCTCTGGTCCCGGGCGCTTGCCATGGCGTCCTCCAGGTGGCTGGCCTCTTCCTGGTCCTTTTCCCGCTCTCTCCTCCTGGGGTGGTTTTGTTTTTGTTGTTTCCACCCGCCGTTGATCAGGAGGCGGATCTAAGCTGCTGACGGACACGTCCTCAAGGTACAGAGATATTTAGACTGGTCGGCCATTATTCTTCGCGCTTCTCAGTTCGTCTACGCCCACAACTCCACGCCCTTCTTCTTCTTTTGCTCTCCTCGTGGCGCTGTAATGGCGTCAGTTTTGGTGGGAATTTTTGGCGGCAAATGGCAATACACAGTCTTTAAGCAAATCACAGTTCAAATACAGTTCTGGCACAGTTCTTAGGCACACATGACCCGATTTTTCAGGCTTAAGTAGATCCTGTTCGTGACACCAAAGTTTTGGATCGCCCCCACACAAGGGCAGTGGGGTACTCGGCACCGGGTCCTTCGGTTCGGGCGATGTCACGGGGGCCCGACCTGGTCCGTGGCCCTTTTGAGGGACGTCCAATAAAAGGACGAGTTTGTATAATATTCGTGACGCCACCTGTGGTATTCGGTCAGGGTGACCGACGCTGCTAGGGGTCCGCTGGGGTGATGTAATGGCAGCTAGATGGTAGACCTTCCCACAGGTGAAGTGTATCCCCAGGACTTCCCAGAAGTGTAGGTGGTGATGGTGGATAATGTAAGGCGCAGTGAATAACGAGGACACAAGGTTGCAGTCTCTTTACCTTTACTGGAGGCTTCAGCATCCACAGTCCAGGGTACAGACCACAGGGTAGGCAGAGTCCAGCCGGTCTGAAGGCAAATCCACAGTCCCCTTATCCAGGTGGAAATCAGTAGCCTTCCACTAGCGCCTGTGTGTTGTAGTACCTCCCTGCTGAACTTCTCGGTAAGGTCCTCACAACTCTTGTAGATGTTCTAGATGTTATTTCTTCCTCTATGTCCTCCAGATGGTATGGATGGGACAAACCCGTATGACTGATGGCCTGAGGCTTGTTTATAGGGACCCTAGAGACGCCCCAGCCAACTTGGAATTGACTGTCCTTTCAGTCTCTGTAGCAAGGCTTGGAGACAAGAGGCAGCCTATTTCAGGGCAGAACTCCTCCTGGTGTTTTCTCCTTGTGCTATGACCTCATTTCTCACCCTCTACAACACAGTTCTCTTTGTGTCCTTTCTTAGGATGCTGCCGCACATGGGGCAGGCACAGCTCTGTGTCTTTCTTTCTAGCTAGGCCTCTGACAGAATCCCACCCCTGTCAGGGACCCTCTGTCTGCAGCTCTGATGTTCCTCCTTTCCCTTTGTCTGCCTGACAGGTCTTGCTTGGGTAAAGCCCAGCCAGCTTCTCTCTAACTTTCTATCCAGCCCACCAGTTTTACCCTTCTGTGAGGAGTGCCCTAGTATAGGGGCAAGGCTCCCCCTGGTGGTCTGGAGTGTGAAGTGTGGTGTATGGTTTGTGATACCTGGTAGGAAGATCTCCTTTATTACCTTCAGACGTAATATCACTCCCCCTGGTGGAGGAATGACATTTCTGCAATGACCAGGACTCTGGGGCGCTGCACAGTCCCATCGGACGATGCCTGCACACACACACAAAGACCCCCGGCAGGCCCGCACAGACCCCCGGCAGGCCTGCACAGACCCCCAGCAGGCCCACACAGACCCCCGGCAGGCCCGCACAGACCCCCGGCAGTCTGCACAGACCCCTGGCTTGCCCGCACAGACCCCCGGCAGGCCCGCTCAGACCTCCGACGGTCACGCACAGACCTCGCCCGAACACACAGACACGCAGTCTCCGCCCACGCACTGCCCACACTCCATTATAGTGCATCATGACATCATTTGAGCAGCCAATCACAGCCACGCCATTTGTTAACATGGCTAACATGCCTAACAGGATGTGCCCACACTTCTTAGGATCCTCATTGGCTGAATAGAATCAAACTGGCTCATTGCATTATGGGAACTTCCGATTACGGTATTCAATATTGTAAAAGTATCGGAACTCAGTATCGGAACTCCAATACAGCGAATATCGGCCGATACCCCATATTGCAGTATCGGAATGCTCAACACTAGTACTAATGCTTTTACTTATATACTTACAGCAGGGTATATGTTTATTTTGTTTCTGACTTAGGTTTTGTTTGTTTAATGGCCAATGTGAACATGCTCTTATTTTGCATGTATTCCAACCTATACTTAAGTTATGTTTTTTCGGTTTAAAATATAACTAATACTGTAGAGTGTACATTTATATATAAAAAAATATAAAAAGTAATAAAATGGAGCGTCCGTTTTAAATCCCTCAAAAGTGACACAATTTTGGAAAGTAGATGCCCTAAGGGACTTATCTAGATGTGTTGTGAGAGCTTTGAACCCCCAAGTGTTTCACTACAGTTTATAATGCAGAGCCATGAAAATAAAAAAAAAGCTGTCTTTAGCAACCAACTTGAAAATCTGTCATTGAAAACCAACTATTTCTAGGGAAAATATTGAAAAATAGGTTGCACTAGCCATGATTGTGGGCCCATTTCATGCCCCGCCTTTTCCATATTTAAAGTTTTCTCCGTTCGGTATTGTCCTCAAAAAAGAGCTTGACAAATTTTATTTAATTCATCACCTGTCCTATCCCAGGGGTGCATCAGTTAACTATCGCATTTCAAAAGAAGAGTTTTTCTCACAGTGCTAGATGGAATGTCACCGAGGTCACCACAGTTCAGGCTGGGAACAGAGCCTCAGCGACCGTAGGTAACCTCGATGATGTCACCCCCCAGTCACTGAGGCTGTGCATGCAGTAGTTCATTCCCCAGTTGTTCTCGGCCTGGACGGTCACATCTTGGCACGGTCCAGATTGAAAAAGTTTTTTCCCCCAGACATGGATTACGGCATGGGCCATAATGACGGACAGGTATGGTATATTGTTGTTTTATTATTTTTGTTTTATTACAAGAGCTCAAGGGCTTCGGTGGAATTAGGCGAGGTAGTAAGCATAGTTTAATTGAGATTATTAAAGGTGTCTGTGTCATTTTTTCAATTAAAGGACTTTATTCTGGCTGTGTCTTTATTTATAATACAACTATAGGATCAGTAATGGATAGGTGTCTTATAGATGCCTCTCCATTACTAAGCCGTGAGCTTGATGACACCTGACAATACAAAGGTGACATCAACCCCAAACATATAAACCCCACTTGCAAAATGCAAAAGGGGGGCAAAGTGCCAGAACTGGCGCATCTAATAGATGTGCCTTTTCTGGGCAGCTGCAGGCTGCTATTTTTAGGCTGGGGGGGCAATATCCATGGCCCCTTACCAGCCTGAGAATACCAGCCCCCAGCTGTCTGCTTTAGCAAGGTTGGTTGTCAAAAATGATGGGGGCCCCACGCCGTTTTTTAAAATTATTTAATTAAATAATTAAAAAATACAGCGTGGGGATCCCTCTATTTTTGATAACTATTCTTGCTGTAGCTGACAGCTGAGGGTTGCAGCCCTCAGCTGTGAGTTTTGCCTGGCTAGTTAAAAAAAATACAGGTTTACCCACGCCGTTTTTTTTTTATTATTTATTTACAGCACAGGAGCGGCAGATGAATACTCCCATCCACCTATCCTGTTCTCGCTGTTATTAGTGGCAGCAGGTTTTGGATGATGGGAGCAGTTGTCCCATCAGCAGATACCAGTGACCAGAGGTAAACTTTATACCTTCGATCACAATTGAGCGCTCCCGCTGTCTTTTGACAGCATGGGAACCGCGGTCCTCTGACCCGGAGTGGATGATTTTACCACAGCTTCTGATAGCTGTGTTTGCAGTGCTGTCATGCACATGACAGAGCAACAAACACCTGATGTTGGGCAACCGAACCCAAACAGTAACACGGAACTTCCTGGTGAAGTCCATGTTCGGTGTCCGTACCCGAACAGTAGGTGCCGAACTTAACTGTTCGGGTTCGCTCATCTCTATTTACAACAAATAAGAAACCTAGAGAATACTGATGAATATTTAGCCATGATATTTAGAACAGAAATTTAGGAATGAGAATTAAAAATTGTATTGAAGAAGATACATGGGGGCAAAATCACCAATGCTCTGCCTAACCTATATTTTTTCATTTGGCCAGCTGCTTGCATCAAGGTTTCTCATGATTTGCACATGAGACACAAGAAGAATAAAAATAGTCAATGCAGAACACCAATTTCTTATGCAGTACAGATAATTGAGTGCAAATATCTCATATTAACAATTTTATACCCCCTTACTGACGTTGGAAGGAATAGTACGTCCGACATCAGTACCCCAGCTTTGAGTTGGGCTTCAGCGGTGAGCCCACCTCAAAGCTGCGACCTGTCAGCTGTTTTGAACAGCTGACATGTGCCCGCAGTAAGCGTGGGTGGAATCGCAATCCACCCATAGTTGAGTGCAAATATCTCATATTAACAATTACAGTATATACTCCAGTATAAGCCGAGATTTTCAGCCCATTTTTTTAGGCTGAAAGTGCCCTTCTCGGCTTATACTCGTCATTGTCCCTGGGGGTCGGCGGGGGAGGGGGAGTGGCGGCTGTGACATACTCACCTGCTCCTGGCCCGGACCCTGCATCTCCGATGGTCTCTGGTGTTATGACCCCAATGGCGAGGGTCTCAGAGGAACGTGGAAGTCTGCAGAATACAAAAATCCAGCTCATAGGGCAGTGGTAACTGGGTTGACCATATATCTACTCCTAACGCCAACACTAGAAGTAGCCGGGGATCATTCCTACGTTGATTCTAGATGACACGCGCCAGCCGGAGAATCTAGCTACCCCTAGTAGAGGAAAACAAAGACCTTTCTTGCCTCCAGAGAAGGGGACCCCAAAGCTGGATAGAAGCCCCCCACAAATAATGACGGTTAGGTAAGAGGAAATGACAAACACAGAAATGAACCAGGTTTAGCACAGAGAGGCCCGCTTACTGATAGCAGAATAAAGAAAGGTAACTTATATGGTCAACAAAAACCCTATCAAAATCCACACTGGAAATTCAAGAACCCCCGAACCGTCTAACGGTCCGGGGGGAGAACACCAACCCCCTAGAGCTTCCAGCAAAGGTCAGGATATAGATTTGGAACAAGCTGGACAAAAATACAAAACCAAAACAAATAGCAAAAAGCAAAAGGCAGACTTAGCTGATATAACTGGAACCAGGATCAGTAGACAAGAGCACAGCAGACTAGCTCTGATAACTACGTTGCCAGGCATTGAACTGAAGGTTCAGGGAGCTAATATAGCAACACCCCTAACTAACGACCCAGGTGCGGATAAAAGGAATGACAGAAAAACCAGAGTCAAAAAACTAGTAACCACTAGAGGGAGCAAAAAGCAAATTCACAACAGTACCCCCCCCTTAGTGAGGGGTCACCGAACCCTCACCACGACCACCAGGGCGATCAGGATGAGCGGCATGAAAGGCACGAACTAAATCGGCCGCATGAACATGAGAGGCGACCACCCAGGAATTATCCTCCTGACCATAGCCCTTCCACTTGACCAGGTACTGAAGCCTCCGCCTGGAGAGGCGAGAATCCAAGATCTTCTCCACCACGTACTCCAACTCGCCCTCAACCAACACCGGAGCAGGAGGCTCAGCAGAAGGAACTACAGGCACAATGTACCGCCGCAACAAGGACCTATGAAATACATTGTGAATGGCAAACGACACAGGAAGATCCAGACGAAAAGATACAGGATTAAGGATTTCCAATATCTTGTAAGGCCCAATAAAACGAGGTTTAAATTTGGGAGAGGAGACCTTCATAGGAACAAAGCGGGAAGAAAGCCATACCAAATCCCCAACGCGTAGTCGGGGACCCACACCGCGGCGGCGGTTGGCAAAGCGCTGAGCCTTCTCCTGTGACAACTTCAAGTTGTCCACCACATGATTCCAGATCTGCTGCAACCTATCCACCACAGAATCCACCCCAGGACAGTCAGAAGGCTCCACATGACCCGAAGAAAAGCGAGGATGGAAACCAGAGTTGCAGAAAAAAGGCGAAACCAAGGTGGCGGAACTAGCCCGATTATTAAGGGCAAACTCAGCCAACGGCAAGAATGTCACCCAATCGTCCTGATCAGCAGAGACAAAACACCTCAAATAAGCCTCCAAAGTCTGATTGGTTCGCTCCGTCTGTCCATTAGTCTGAGGATGGAAAGCAGACGAAAACGACAAATCAATGCCCATCCTACTACAAAAGGATCGCCAGAACCTGGAAACGAACTGGGATCCTCTGTCTGACACAATATTCTCAGGGATGCCGTGCAAACGAACCACGTTCTGGAAAAACACAGGAACCAGATCGGAAGAGGAAGGCAGCTTAGGCAAAGGAACCAAATGGACCATCTTGGAGAAGCGATCACATATCACCCAGATAACGGACATGCCCTGAGATAGCGGAAGATCAGAAATGAAATCCATGGAGATATGTGTCCAAGGTCTCTTCGGGACAGGCAAGGGCAAGAGCAAACCGCTGGCACGAGAACAGCAAGGCTTAGCTCGAGCACAAGTCCCACAGGACTGCACAAATGACCGCACATCCCTTGACAAGGAAGGCCACCAAAAGGACCTGGCCACCAGATCTCTGGTGCCAAAAATTCCCGGGTGACCTGCCAACACCGAGGAATGAACCTCGGAAATGACTCTGCTGGTCCACTTATCCGGGACAAACAGTCTGTCAGGTGGACAAGACTCAGGCCTATCAGCCTGAAATCTCTGCAACACACGTCGCAGATCCGGAGAAATAGCTGACACGATAACTCCATCTTTAAGAATACCAACAGGATCAGCGACTCCAGGAGCATCAGGCACAAAGCTCCTAGAAAGAGCATCGGCCTTCACATTCTTTGAACCTGGTAAATACGAGACAACAAAATCAAAGCGGGAGAAAAACAATGACCAGCGGGCCTGTCTCGGATTAAGGCGTTTAGCAGACTCGAGATACATCAGATTTTTGTGATCAGTCAAGACCACCACACGATGCTTAGCACCCTCGAGCCAATGACGCCACTCCTCAAATGCCCATTTCATGGCCAACAACTCCCGATTGCCCACATCATAATTTCGCTCGGCAGGCGAAAACTTCCTAGAGAAAAAGGCACAAGGTTTCATAACAGAGCAACCAGGGCCTCTCTGCGACAAAACGGCCCCTGCCCCAATCTCCGAAGCATCCACCTCAACCTGAAAGGGAAGTGAGACGTCAGGCTGGCACAAAACAGGCGCCGAAGTAAACCGGCGTTTCAACTCCTGGAAAGCCTCCACGGCAGCAGGAGCCCAGTTAGCTACATCGGAGCCCTTCTTGGTCATATCCGTCAAAGGTTTCACAATGCTAGAAAAATTAGCGATAAAACGACGGTAGAAGTTAGCGAAGCCCAAGAACTTCTGAAGACTCTTAACTGACGAGGGCTGAGTCCAATCAAGAATAGCTCGGACCTTGACTGGGTCCATCTCCACAGCAGAAGGGGAAAAAATGAACCCCAAAAAGGGAACCTTCTGTACACCAAAGAGACACTTTGAGCCCTTGACAAACAAAGAATTTTCACGCAAAATTTTAAAGACCAACCTGACCTGCTCCACATGCGAATCCCAATTATCAGAAAAAACCAAAATATCATCCAGATAAACAATCAAAAATGTATCCAGATACTTCCGGAAAATGTCATGCATAAAGGACTGAAAAACTGAAGGCGCATTGGAGAGCCCAAAAGGCATCACCAAGTACTCAAAATGACCTTCGGGCGTATTGAATGCGGTTTTCCATTCATCACCTTGCTTAATGCGCACAAGGTTGTACGCACCACGAAGGTCTATCTTGGTGAACCACTTGGCACCCTTAATCCGGGCAAACAAGTCAGACAACAGCGGTAAAGGATACTGAAATTTGACAGTGATCTTATTTAAAAGCCGATAATCAATACAAGGTCTCAAAGATCCGTCCTTTTTTGCCACAAAAAAGAATCCCGCACCAAGAGGGGAAGAAGACGGACGAATATGTCCTTTCTCCAGAGACTCCTTGATATATGAACGCATAGCGGTATGTTCAGGTACCGACAGATTAAACAGTCTTCCCTTAGGAAATTTACTGCCTGGGATCAAATCTATAGCACAGTCACAGTCCCTATGAGGAGGCAGTGCACTGGACTCAGACTCACTGAAGACATCCTGATAATCAGACAAATACTCCGGAACTTCCGAAGGCGTAGAAGAAGCAATAGACACAGGCAGGGAATCCCCATGAATACCACGACAGCCCCAACTTGAGACTGACATAGCCTTCCAGTCCAGGACTGGATTATGGGTCTGTAACCATGGCAGCCCTAAAACAACCAAATCATGCATTTTATGTAAAACCAGGAAACGTATCACCTCGCGGTGTTCAGGAGTCATGCACATGGTAACCTGTGTCCAATACTGCGGTTTATTTGCTGCCAATGGTGTAGCATCAATACCCCTAAGAGGAATAGGATTTTCTAATGGTTCAAGAGTAAAACCACAGCGCTTAGCAAATGAGAGATCCATGAGACTCAGGGCAGCACCTGAATCTACAAACGCCATGACAGGATAAGATGACAGTGAGCAAATCAAAGTTACAGACAGAATAAATTTAGGTTGCAAATTACCAACGGTGACAGGACTAACAACCTTAGCTATACGTTTAGAGCATGCTGAGATAACATGTGTAGAATCACCACAGTAGTAGCACAAGCCATTCCGGCGTCTATGAATTTTCCGCTCATTTCTAGTCAGGATTCTATCACATTGCATTAAATCAGGTGTCTGTTCAGACAACACCATGAGGGAATTTGCGGTTTTTCTATCACATTGCACCGAATTAGGTGTCTGTTCAGACAACACCATGAGGGAATTTGCGGTTTTGCGCTCCCGCAACCGCCGGTCAATTTGAATAGCCAGTGCCATAGTATCATTCAGACCTGTGGGAATGGGAAAACCCACCATAACATTCTTAATGGCTTCAGAAAGGCCATTTCTAAAATTAGCGGCCAGTGCACACTCGTTCCAATGTGTCAGCACGGACCATTTCCGAAATTTTTGGCAATACACTTCAGCCTCGTCCTGCCCCTGAGACATAGCCAGCAAGGCCTTTTCTGCCTGAATCTCAAGATTGGGTTCCTCATAAAGTAAACCGAGCGCCAGAAAAAACGCATCAAGATCAGCCAATGCCGGATCTTCTGGCGCCAGCGAAAAAGCCCAATCCTGAGGGTCGCCCCGTAAGAACGAAATAACAATTTTTACTTGCTGAGCAGAATCTCCAGATGAACAGGGTCTCAGGGACAAAAACAATTTACAATTATTCACGAAATTCCTAAACTTAAACCTGTCTCCGGAAAACAGTTCAGGAATCGGTATTTTAGGTTCTGACCTAGGATTTCTGATAACATAGTCTTGTATGCCCTGCACACGAGTAGCCAGCTGGTCCACACTTGTAATCAAGGTCTGGACATTCATGTCTGCAGCAAGCATAGCCACTCTGAGGTAAAGGGGAAGAAGAAAAAAAAAAACTCAGAATCTTCTTTCTTATAATCCCTCTTCTGCAATGCATTAAACATTTAATACGGGCCTGGCAAACTGTTATGACCCCAATGGCGAGGGTCTCAGAGGAACGTGGAAGTCTGCAGAATACAAAAATCCAGCTCATAGGGCAGTGGTAACTGGGTTGACCATATATCTACTCCTAACGCCAACACTAGAAGTAGCCGGGGATCATTCCTACGTTGATTCTAGATGACACGCGCCAGCCGAAGAATCTAGCTACCCCTAGTAGAGGAAAACAAAGACCTTTCTTGCCTCCAGAGAAGGGGACCCCAAAGCTGGATAGAAGCCCCCCACAAATAATGACGGTTAGGTAAGAGGAAATGACAAACACAGAAATGAACCAGGTTTAGCACAGAGAGGCCCGCTTACTGATAGCAGAATAAAGAAAGGTAACTTATATGGTCAACAAAAACCCTATCAAAATCCACACTGGAAATTCAAGAACCCCCGAACCGTCTAACGGTCTGGGGGGAGAACACCAACCCCCTAGAGCTTCCAGCAAAGGTCAGGATATAGATTTGGAACAAGCTGGACAAAAATACAAAACCAAAACAAATAGCAAAAAGCAAAAGGCAGACTTAGCTGATATAACTGGAACCAGGATCAGTAGACAAGAGCACAGCAGACTAGCTCTGATAACTACGTTGCCAGGCATTGAACTGAAGGTCCAGGGAGCTAATATAGCAACACCCCTAACTAACGACCCAGGTGCGGATAAAAGGAATGACAGAAAAACCAGAGTCAAAAAACTAGTAACCACTAGAGGGAGCAAAAAGCAAATTCACAACACTCTGGGCACTGACAGCTTCTTCCAGCATTGAGCGGTCACTGGTACCGCTCATTAAAGTAATGAATATTGATGCGACTCCACTCCCATAGAGGTGGAGCCGCATATTCATCACTTTAATGAGCGGTACCAGTGACCGCTCAATGCTGCAAGAAGCTGCCAGTGCTAAGACCATCTCTCAGAGAGAAGCAGGGACCGTGCCAGGAGCAGGTGAGTATAACGGGGGAGGGTGAGCATTGCGCGATATTCACCTATCCCCATCCCGCCGCTCCGTCTTCCGCGTCCTCTGCAGTGACTGCTCAGGTCAGAGGGCACGATGACATGTTTAGAGTGTGCGCCGCCCTCTGCCAGAACAGTCACTGCAGAGGACGTGGAAGACAGAGCGGCGCCCGGTGGTGGAACGAGGACAGGTGAATATCGCAAGTGGCGGTGACTGAGCGACGAGAGGTGAGTATGCCATTTTTTTATTTTTTTTTTAAATCTCAGCAGCATTATATTGGGTAAATGTTTCTATGGAGCATCTTAAGGTGCCGTAATCAACATGTGTGCAGCATTATATGGGGAAAATGTCTCTATGGAGCATCTTATGGGGCCATTATCAACATTTGTGAAGCATTATATGGGGCAAATATTTCTATGGCGCATCTTATGGGGCCAAAATCAACCTTTATGCAGCATTATATGGGGCAAATGTCTGTATGGAGCATCTTAAGGGGCCATAATCAACATTTGTGCAGCATTATATGGGGCAAATGTTTCTATGGAGCATCTTATGGGGCCATAATCAACCTTTATGCAGCATTATATGGGGCAAATGTCTGTATGGAGCATCTTATGGAGCTATTATTAACCTTTATGCAGCATTGCATGGGGCAAATGTCTCTATGGAGCATCTTATGGGGCCATAATCAACCTTTATCCAGCATTATATGGGGCACATTTTCGATGGAGCATCTTATGGGGCCATTATTAACCTTTGCGCAGCATTATATGGGGCATATTTTAATATGGAGCATCTTATGGGGCCCATCATAAACTGTATAGAGCATTATATGGGGCTCCTGATTCAATATGGATATTCAAAAACACTTAACCTACTGATGTCTCAATTAATTTTACTTTTATTGGTACCCATTTTTATTTTTGACATTTACCGGTAGCTGCTGCATTTTCCACCCTAGGCTTATACTCGAGTCATTAGGTTTTCCCAGTTTTTTGTGGAAAAATGAGGGGTCTCGGCTTATACTCGGGTCGGCTTATACTCGAGTATATACTATGTGAACAAATATGACGCATTTAAACACAAAAGAATGTAACAGCACTATAAAGAATCCTTATTGGCAGGGTGCAAGCCTCAGCAGGTGTGACTCAAATCCCAAAATCAACAGTAAAAAAAAAGAAAATAGATTAAAGCACCACTCCAAAAATCAGAAAAGAGAGGTTTAATTAGCCAAGTCTCCTGAGACATGGAAACTTTTTCAGATTTTTGAAATGCTGCTATCATCTCATTCAACTCTTTTCTTTTTACTGCACAACTATTAAATATACTTTACTTGATCTGTTTTTACAGATAGTTATAGACTATTGCCTTAAAGTGTTACTATATTTTCTGTATTTTCCTGGAGCAAATGTAGTAATTTTAGAATAGAATTTTTATTAGCAATAAACAGGAGAGCATAGATGATAACAACTATCTTTAGATACCTGCACAGCTGCCTGCGTGACGGACTCCTATAGATCTTCCCAAGAAGCAAGTGGCTCTTCTAAGATGACAGGCTGAGGGATAGGTGACATTGTTGTTCCCACACAGATTGTAGTCAGAGGCAAAAGGCATTGGACATGGAGAAATGCGACACATGACACAATGGGCACTTCCAGTCTGGTCCACAACACATGAATGAGTCCCTGGGCAAACCACATTCGAACATGACTCTGAGGGTATAGAACATTAACAAAATTTACATTAGTTATACATGAATGACATTGCAAATTATGATATCATATAAACAGTATTATGCAGGACAGCAGGGCATCACAAATTATTCTTTCTTTGAGGTAAAACATTGATTAGTAAGTGGAGCCATATTGTCAATTGTGAATTAGCTTCTTAGAATGCATGTTCACTCAACAACCATTTAA
Organism: Ranitomeya variabilis; assembly: GCF_051348905.1. NCBI lineage: Eukaryota > Metazoa > Chordata > Amphibia > Anura > Dendrobatidae > Ranitomeya > Ranitomeya variabilis. The sequence goes on along the minus strand of NC_135232.1, from coordinate 525,130,918 downwards.
CCCCTTAAGGACCAGGGGTATTTCCATTTTTGCATTGCCATTTTTTGTTCCCCTTCTTCCAACGGCCATAACCTTTTTATTTTTTGGTCAAAATGGCCATGTGAGGGCTTATATTTTATGGGACGAGTTGTACTTTTGAACGACACCATTGGTTTTACCATGTCGTGTTCTTGAAAACAGGAAAAACATTTCTCCAAGTGCTGTGAGATTGCAAAAAAGTGCAATTCCACACTAGTTTTTTGTTTGGCTTTTTTGCTAGGTTCACTATATGCTAAAACTGACCTGCCATTGTGATTCTCCAGGACATTACGAGTTCATAGACACCATATAAGTGTCAGTATTTTAACAACTTCGCCATCCAATCTGGTCCTGGGGCGTGCTAAGCTGTCAGTGTGTTGATTGACAGCTCGACTATCCAATCTGAGACTGCGAGGAGTAAGCCATCTCCAGATGTTCATTATTTTAGGTAAATGCCATGCCTCTTAACTGAGCGGTGTCTCCCAGAACCCTGCCAGACATACATTCAGCTTGTGAGGTTTGTGCTGTGCTTTCCTGTGATTTGAGTTCTGCATGCTCCATCTGCTGCATGACCTTGGACTTCGTTCTGACCATCCACCTGTTTAACCCCTTCAGCTCTGATCTGTTATCCTCCCAGTAATTTGACCTCAGAACAATACCTGATTACGCTTTTGTCTCTTCTTTTTACTTATGACGTACCCTTTTGACTTCTAACCTTGGACTCTTTGACCAGTCTGACCGTGGGAAGTGATTAGAGTCACATTACGTCTGGTGTATAAGTTTTTCTTTTTCACCAGTATGGATCCTGTTCACATGCTTTTTGTCCAGGTGGCAAATTTGACACAGATGACTTTGGATCTGGCGAAGGATTGCCAGAGTCTAGAGTCACTGCAATATCAGTTGCAGGGTCAGATAAATAACTTGATGAAGACCCCTCATAGCCCCCCAATGCCCGTAGTGGCTGTGATGTCATTCCTCTCGATGTACAGTTGATCTCTCCCGAACCTGTGATATCCCTCCCTGATAAATTTTCAGGAGAGAAAGACCAGTTTAGGGTATTAAAGTAAAGCTGCAAGTTATTTTTTACCCAGCTCCCCCGGTCATCAAGGGAGGAGTTCCAGTGGGTGGAAATAATAATGTCCTGACTGCGAGGGGGTCCTCAGACCTGGCCGTTTTCTTTGTCCCAACAAGCCCCAGAACAGTTTTCTGTTGATGCCTTTTTTGACAGTTTATGTTTGATACATGACAAACCCAGGCTAAGATCATGAACCTGGCATAGGAGGGTCGCACAGCTGAGGACTACTGTACTGAGTTCTGGCAGTGGCCCACCGAAGTTCTATGAAATGATGTGGCTCTCAGATGCCAGTTCCAAAGAGGCCTTTCCAAGACACTCAAGGATGCTCTGGTCCTCCGTGATGCCCCTTGTTTTCTGATGGAGGCCATGACCCAGGCCATACAAATGGACTGCAGAATCCATGAGAGACATGGTGAACAGCAGGCCGCATGAAATACTTCCCCATAGCAGGTCCATTTATCCAAGGTTAGGGTTGACGGTCTTCGCGTTGCGGGGAGAAGCCAGAGACAAGATCTCAGACTCTGTCTATACTGTGGTCTCTCTAGACATTTTCTTAGAATTGTCCAACTTGTCCTCAAGCTATCAAACCATTGGTAGAACGTCTGAGTCTGGGTGACTGCCTAGGAGGTCACCTAGACTCCCAGGTACCTTCTTCTTCCTCTGATGAAGTACTGATAAATACAACGATTTCCTTAGAGAACTAGATGTTATGAACATTGGCATTCATTCACTGTGGATCTGCTGCTAACTTCATTGATTCGGGACTGGTTCTGAATTTAGGGTTAGGGACAGTTAGTGAGAAGTGACTAGCGTCACACATCAGTGTGTCCATTTTTACCATCAGTGCTTTTCTGGTATAGAAAAAGAAATAAATAAATGACAAAGCTTCTCCTACACTTTGAAATGTCGAACACGGACAGCACATGGACTGTGTCACAGTTCCACCCCTTAGGGTGTTTGTGATGCAGTTACTGTCAGCTCGGCCATTCAATCTGGTGCAGGGGCATGCTGAAGCTGTCAGTACTTTGATTGACAGCATGGCCATCCAGTCTGGTTCAGGGGCATGCTGAGCTGTCGGTGTGTTTATTGACAGCTCGACTAGCCAATCTGTGACTAGGAAGGTACGTCATAATCAGAAGGAAGAGACAAAAGCGTAGTCAGGTAACGTTCTAAGGTCAGAGTACCAGGAGGATAATGGATCAGAGCTGAAGGGGTTAAACAGGCAGATGGTCAGAGCAAAGTCCAAGGTGAGGCAACAGATCAAACATATAGAACTCAAGGCACAGGAGAGCACAAAGCATAAACCTCACAAGATGAATGTACGTCTGGCAGTGGTCTGGGAGAAACTTCACAGTTAAGTAGGCAAGTAATTACCCGGGATAGTGAACACCTGAGACAGCCGACGCCTCCTAGTCACAGATTGCCTAGTCGAGCCGTCAATAAACACACCGACAGCTCAGCACATCCCTGAACCAGATTGGGTGGTCATGCTGTCAATCAAAGTACTGACAGGTTCAGCACACCCCTGCACCAGACTGGACAGCCAAGCTGTCAAACTGCATCCCAGACACCCTGAGCGGTGGAACCATGGTAGACTGTACATTGATGTCTTCCATGTACACATGGACCTATAGACTTGTATTGGCCCTTGACATCTGTGCTGGAAAAAAAATGGATATGTCTCGGTACTAGTGTTGAGCGATACCGTCCGATACTTGAAAGTATCGGTATCGGAGAGTATCGGCCGATACCCGAAAAATATCGGATATCGCCGATACCGATACCCGATACCAATGCATTTCAATGGGACGCAAAGTATCGGAATGGTTCCCAGGGTCTGAAGGAGAGGAACCTCTCCTTCAGGCCCTGGGATCCATATTCATGTGTAAAATAAAGAATTAAAATAAAAAATATGGATATACTCACCTCTCCGGTGGCCCCTGGATCTTACCGCTGTAACCGGGAGCCTCCGTTCCTAAGAATGAGCGCGTGAAGGGCCTTCGATGACGTTGCGGCTTCTGATTGGTCGCGTGACCGCTCATGTGACCGCTCACGCGACCAATCAGAAGCCGTGACGTCAGCCGTGACATCATCGAAGGTCCTTCACGGGCTCATTCTTAGGAATGGAGGCTCCCGGTTACAGCGGTAAGGTGCAGGAGCCGCCGGAGAGGTGAGTATATCCATATATATCCATATACTCACCTCTCCGGTGGCTGTTGTGAACTATACCTTTTGGCTCCCTCTTGTGGTCACTAGTGATTTGGCACTTGGATTGTCTTTTACCAGGTTGGTACTCACCTGCTTCGTTAGACCATGGGTGTTGCTATTTAAACTTCCTGGATTCTCAGTCCAGTGCCTGGCATCGTTGTAATCAGTTCACTTCTGTTTGCTCCTGTCTTCAGGTCCTGGTTCTTTGCAAGATAAGCTAAGTCCTGCTTTCGTACTTTTGATCATTTGCATTATTCTTATTTTTTTGTCCAGCTTGTACAAAATGTGATTCCTGATATCGCTGGAAGCTCTAGGGGGCTGATATTCTCCCCCCACACTGTCAGTCGGTTTGGGGGTTCTTGGATATTCAGCGTGGATATTTTGCAGAGTTTTTTGCTGACCATATAAGTCTTCTTACTATATTCTGCTATTAGTCAGTGGGCCTCTCTTTGCTAAATCTAGTTCATTCTTATGTTTGTCTTTTCTTCTTACCTCACCGTTATTATTTGTTGGGGGCTTGTATTACTTTGGGGTCTTTTCTCTGGAGGCAAGAGAGGTCTTATTTTCCCTGATAGGGTTAGTTAGTTAGTTCTCCGGCTGGCGCGAGACGTCTAGGATCAACGTAGGCACGTTCCCCGGCTGCTGTTAGTGTTTGCGCTAGGATCAGGTATATGGTCAGCTTAGTTACCACTTCCCTATGAGCGAGTATTTATGTTCTGCAGACTTTGCGGTAATCTCTGAGGTCCCCTGCCATTGGGACCATAACAGGTGGCCCCTGGACCTTACCGCTGTAACCTGGAGCCTCCGTTCCTAAGAATGAGCCCGTGAAGGACCTTCGATGACGTCGCGGCTGATGTCGCGGCTTCTGATTGGTCGCGTGAGCGGTCACATGAGCGGTCACGCGACTAATCAGAAGCTGCGACGTCATCGAAGTCCCTTCACACGCTCATTCTTAGGAACGGAGGCTCCCGGTTACAGCGGTAAGATCCAGGGGCCACCGGAGAGGTGAGTATATCCATATTTTTTATTTTAATTCTTTATTTTACACATGAATATGGTTCCGATACCGATTCCCGATACCACAAAAGTATCGGAACTCGGTATCGGAATTCCGATACCGCAAGTATCGGACGAAAACCGATACTTGCGGTATCGAAATGCTCAACACTACTCGGTACGTTTTGCAAGGACACACAGTTCATGTAAAGACATAGCACTATAGGTCATAATGGGTACATGTGGCAACTGTGAAAAAAACAGGTGCCAAACATACAGGAAACATGGACGTGAGTAGGAAGCATTAAATGAGAGCCATGTTTTCCTAATACTATATAACCTCTGTACACTGTCAAGATCATAACATATTAGATTAATCTCATATTGACGGTAATTCATTTTCTTAATTAACACTGCTAGTTTCTTCTATGTAGATCTACTAGCCTAGAACATTGCTTCTTTTCCTGAACCTCACAGCATTAGAGGTGGAGCTCATTACACAATTCCATGCAGCAGCCATATTAAATAACTTTGCGCTAGTTTTCCTACACTGTGAATGAATGCTATCAGTTTGTTTCTTTAAGCTGGAGGAGTTAGGGAGATGTAAGACATGTGTTTGAACGGACGGACTGTTCCTTCTCTTGCTGCCAAGCGTTTACACTGATTTCTGCTGCTTTTCTTAAGAATACAAAATGTGTTTCTTCCTTTTAACTTTTCAAGAAAACACAAGGAAGAAAAAAATATATACAGTATATACATATATATATATATATATATATATATATATATATATATATATATAAAAAATGAAAAACCCTTGTTTTAACAGCATTTCTGCAATTATTGATTAATCTAACTAAAAAATTTGCCCGAAGACAGTAACAAGTTTTTTCATTTACAATACAAGCCAGTTGGTCAAAATCTTGAAAATCTTGCAAATTATATATTTTTTTTCCATTCAATTAAAAATATTTCCCAACAACTACAGCTGCAAATAAATGCTAGAGTCTCAATAAAACTAGCAAACTAGCCATAACTTTGTTTAAAGACGGCACACAGGCCTCTTGATGATTTGATTCCTAACAAATAAAGAAAAGAAAAAACACAATAGAAATTTTGCTCCAGAGCTTTCCTCTTGCTACTCTTCTTTTACACATATTCTACAGCAGGCTTTTTTTCTTCTAGTAAAAAATGTAGGGGCTGTTTTCATGGCATAGATCTGCTGATTTTACATCTGGATTTTCTTTTTGAAATGAATAGATTGAAATGTGTATCAGCAAAATCTGATGCAAATCAACATGTAACTCAGGTGGATTTTGCCAAGGATTTGATGCAGATTTTGAAGTTCAATTTATGTCCTGTTTGGATTTAATACTTTCAGTCTGTAGCATACTATTCATGTCAGGGCTCAAACAGAACAAAGAAAATATTTATCCTATAAGCCACTAAAAATATAGGAAGTCAGTACAGCTGTATGACTTCACACCAAAAAAGTATCACCATTTAACAACACAACTATATATTACCCTGTAGCACTATGTTTTCATGTATATTGCTGTAGCCAGCATTGAAAACATACTGTACATTACAATTACAAATCTCTTGATGTTCTCTTACTAGTATTGGCATAGAGAAACATCTTTGAAGGGTATAACGAGCGTATAACAAAATCAGTCAAAATTTTATCCAGGAAATTGGGACAACTCCCTTTTCTCACTTGTCATCCATATGCAGTCTGTACACAATCCGTTGTTTTACAGCAGCGGCTATTAATAATTTACAGGACCATTTACAGTTTCCTATGTTACAGAATTGCAATGTATCTGTAAAATGGATGCTATACTGTGGCTCCATATGACATCCGATTTTTGTTTTTTTTTAACTCACCCATAAACTTGAATGGATGAGTCAGTGCTGATCAGTGTTTTTATCTCGTGTTGATTTACCATGAGAAAAAATTCACAGCATGCTGCGAACGCACTCACCAATTCAAGTCAACATGTTCGTGGAAAACATTGAAGTGTACTCAGATGACACAGAATGGTGAAGATGGGAAAAATCTTGTCCTTGTTCTCCATCATCTCCACACCAGTATTACGATTCTCTCATCTTAGAGAATCGGATCAGACTATGCTGACACTGTTCAAACCCATATCAGAGTATGAACATCATTTACATAATCTGTCCGATTCTTTTGCATGAAAGAATCTACACTAGTGACATTGGCCGAAACTAGAGCAAGCTGCTATTTTTTTCACACAGACTGGGTCAGTGAAAAAAATCGCTCACCTACACTGTCCCAATGAATAACATTGGTCTGAGTTCTGTCCATTTTTTCTATGCACAGCACTCGGACCAAAGATATGGTCGTGTAAACAAGCACAAAAAGTGTTAATTGTGCCTACAACCACTGAAATAGCTATAAGATTTAAAACTGCACTGTTTGGATGACCATGCCCTTATAGATGCAATTCTACTATGTTTTCTATTCATTAAATGTGTGTGTATATGAATGCAATGTAGTGTAAGTGTGTTAATATACTTGCCTGCCGCTGCTCTCTACAGTGATAATTTGCTCAGTTGAGAGCTCCTGGAGCATTAAGGCTCTCAGAATTGCACTGTTAGCCACTCCCATCTCCTATATAATCTGGGTCCTGGCTAACACTCATTGTAAGAGTTAGATTATGCTGCATGGCTGGAGGTTGTTGATGGTGGAAAGCGGTTGGTGGATTTATCTGTGACTGTTGCTAGGTTTTGAGTGTGTTATAATTCCCTTTCTTCTCCTACTTTGGTTTAACCCCATCCTCCACTCCCCGATGCATTCCTCTACTTTCTGTGAGAGTATATTTGTATGTTTGGTATTTTCGTCATCCCTATTCGTATTACCTTGTTAGTTTGGTTGGTGTATTACAGTAGAATACTACTCCTCTCTTCCCTGGGCGAGGTAAGGGTACAGAGTGAGGACGGTTCAGGAGTTAAGGCAAGGTATGTGGCCCCAGCGTCTCCACCATCAGACGTAATCTGGGGAACAGACTGAGCTACGACGCCCCTAGCATTAGGGATAGGGAAAGAGCCCCTGGTCCTGGGACAACCAGCAACAGAGTCATGATATTAGCTCTGAGAGAAACCGTTAATTTGGTCCATTATGGATCCTATCACTGCTCTGAGAGGGCAACTGCGGCAGCTCAGCCTGGAGGAGGCAGATCTACAGGTGCATCTCACAAAATTAGAATATCATCAAAAAGTTAACTTATTTCAGTTCTTCAATACAAAAAGTGAAACTCACATATTACATAGAGTCATGACAAGCTGCTTGATTTCTAGTGTAAAGTTTCCAGAATCAGTTAAGTCTGACCTTAACCCCATAGATAATCTACGGGGTATTGTCAAGAAGAATACAATGGACATCAGACCCAACAATGCAGACGAGCTGAAGGCTGCTATCAAAGCAACCTGGGCTTCCATAACACCTTAGCATTGTTACAGGCTTATCGCCTCCATGCCACACCACATTGATGCAGTAATTGATGCAAAAGGAGCCCAGACCAAGTATTGTGTGCATTTACATATATTTCAGTAGGACAACATTTTGGATTTTAAAATAATTTTTTCAAGCTGGTGTTATAAAGTATTCTAATTTACTGAGATAATGACTTTTGGGTTTTCATTGGCTGTAAGCCATAATCATCAACATTAACAGAAATAAACACTTGAAATAGATAACTCTGTCTGTATTGACTCTATATATAACATAGGAGTTTCACTTTTTGCATTGAAGAACTGAAATAAATTAACTTTTTGATTATATTCTAATTTTGTTAGATGCACCTGTATGTACTGTCTTTTTTCAGCACCCTAACACACTTTTTTGGGGACCGTAACTCCCAGGCAACCCTTAGAAAAGCCCAACATTGCTTTGCCTGACAGGTTCTCTGGGGGCATGACAAATTTGTTGTTTTCAGGGAGCCCTGTAAATTATGCTTCAGGTTACGTCCTTGTTCCCAAGAACTGTGGAGCAACAGGTGGGGATAATAATCTCTCCTTCAGGGAGACCCCCAAGCATGGGAACGCTCTCCCGTCTGACTTTTTTTCTGGTGCTGGGTCATATATACGACAACTTCGACCACGTCACCCTGGCTGAGTCCACACTACATCAGCTTCAGAAGTCAATCCTGCTGGCAGAGGAGTATTGCGCCGAGATTCGGTACTTAATTTAATGACCCCGCGATCCATAGACAGCTCTGTCAAGGGCTATCAGTAAGGGAGAAGGATGCCTTAGCCCTGCATGAGACTCCAGTTTCCCTTGAGGCGGTCATTTCTCTGGCTATCCGGGAGGATCGCCGTCTTTGCCAGAGACATATAGAGAGATCCCCATGTGCGGGAGGTACAGGGCCAAGGAAACCTGGTCTGAGTCATCTGAGGAACCTATGCAGTTGTATGGGGCAACTCATTCTGGAAAACGGTCTGTTCTCCGGCGCAAAGGGGGAATATGTTTTTACAGTGCTAGAAAGGGCCATTTTGTGGGCACATTTCTTTTCCAACCCAGGTCTACATATATCCTCCGTGGGTAGGACACAATTTTTTTCTGCCTGCAGATGGTTATTTCTGCCTTTCTGGGTTTAAGTTAATTGACGCTAGTTTTGTCCAGGACTTCAAACCATATACGCTGTCCAGACCTATACCCATAATCGCCATCAACTCCGCACCCTTGAGACAGGGGTAGTTTACTCAAGTCTTCTGAGGATTATGTGGCACCCCAGGAGTTCAGGTACCACAGTGGTACTGCCTTCCTCTCGGGGAGGGTAATGCCATGCCTGGAGACAGGAGGAATCCCTTTGGCAGGTAACTTTACATGCAACACATTCTGACTCCAGGCCAGAAGGGGGAGCTCTACACCCGAATTGAGGGGAGTTGCTCTCTCTCGTCGGGAGGATGAGTCAGTTGCTAGGCAGACAAGCGGACAGTTGACAGCAGACAGTAAAGGAGCACAGAGGTATTTAGGAGCTGGAGAAAGACTGCTACTGGGCCTCTCTCCACGCTGAGCGCAGAAACCGGGTACTGAGAGCCCAAGGCTGAGTGGGACTGCAAGCCCCACAGCAGAACCGGAGGGCAGGAAACTAAAAGGGACTTGCCCACATAATACCTGAGGTACAGCAGCCATCAGAGTCCAGAGTCACCGTGAACAGAGACCCAAAAGAGACGGCTCAAGTTGCCTACCGTGCAGGTACTGTCCCTGGACAGGGAAGAAAGAGGGCCTTGTTATAGAGCTACAGGCAGCAAGGGACCACAGACCAGCGCATAGTGAAATGCTCCCAAATTGACCCTGTCAAAGGGATTTCCACCAGTCTTCGGACTGCCTGGACTCCAGGTACACCTGTTTCTGGTACCCTAGACTGAGGCTGAATACCATCTCAGTAAACCAGGTAAAGACTGCAACCCTGTGTCCTCCAATTATTTGCGGCATTCACCATCCCTGCCAAATACATCGGGAGCCCTGGGGACACCGCTTCACCTGTGGGAAGTGACCCCATCATTGCTGCAGCACTATCGCCCCAAGATGACCCCTTTAAGCAGCGTTGGTCACCTCTGACCAAGAACCACAGGTGGCGTCACAAACTTTTACTTGAGCACCCAGGGCCACGGACCCGTGACCACCCCTTTAATTGCGACCGGACCCGGTACCGAGTACCCCACGGCCTTGATGGGCAACTCAACTTAGAGTCACGAACAGGATGGACTGACCCTTTGAAGTGGGTCTTGTGCACCTAAGCGACTGTACTTAAAAGAGAGACTTTAATAAGTTGTATGCCAGAGACTTTAATGGGTTTCGAAAACATCGCCATCAAAACATCGCCATAACTGCGTCACACCATAACTGCCGCCATCACAGTGTCACACGGTGCTGTGAAGGAGAAAATGTCTAATGAAATCAATCATTAAACCTTATATAAGTCAGTTCAGATATGGTGTAGCAAGATGGAGTCTATTTCCTGATCAGCAGCACACTGGAAGGAACTTCTGGAATGTGAAGACGTTACTAAATATTGGACAAAGAAACTGAATACCATATATGGAAGTGAAGTTGAAAATGAAGCTTGGAATGAACCAATCAGAGTGACACTAACTATTCTGAAGTTGTGCGACCTCCCCCATTTCCTGTATTTAGTATCTTCCGCTGAGGATCTGTTTATACCAAGGAAGGTGACGGGCACAAGGGGGCATTCTTTGCGTCTGGAGGAGAGAAGGTTTTTCCACCAACATAGAAGAGGATTCTTTACTGTTAGGGCAGTGAGAATCTGGAATTGCTTGCCTGAGGAGGTGGGGTTGGCGAACTCAGTCGAGGGGTTCAAGAGAGGCCTGGATGTCTTCCTGGAGCGTAACAATATTGTATCATACAATTATTAGGTTCTGTAGAAGGATGTAGATTTGGGGATTTATTATGATGGAATATAGGAATATAGGCTGAACTGGATGGACAAATGTCTTTTTTCGGCCTTACTAACTATATTACTATGTTACTATGTTACTTTGTTCAGAATAAAGCAGTTGTGAGTGAGCCATCACTGAGAGAGGCTGTGTGTATCGTCTCTGTGAATCTGATACATTCTGGGCCTCTAAGCTAGCACTCAGCTTATATTTGGTCAGGTACAAGCAATCATATAGATCTCCCTTTAAGAGATCACCCTCACATTTTTTGCGCTCAACGTGCGGCCCATTGAGGATGTACACTCCCCAGACATTGACACCCGGAATGGATCGAGGAAGAGCGTCCAGAGTGGTTTGACTAGGAGACTGATCACCTCCATAAAAACACGGTGAGTCTTCTGATTCCTTTATGAATCTGTAGTACTTGCCTGTGTTTCTCGAACCATTCTGTGTGTTCTGTACTCGTGTTTGCCGAGTGTCTGTGCAGCCCTAACACGGTGGGTGTGGGATACGTACACCTGGTGGCCCTAAAAGAACCCACGGCTACTGGCTGTGAGGAACACAAACCGTGATTGATTGCTTCTAACCTGTTGCATGTTTTGTCTTGAATGTGCCAGCACTGTTCTGGGGTATTGAGTCTGCTGCCTGTGTGTAGCAGGCAGGGGGATAGGAGGTTGTCTATGATACGGTGAGCGCAAAGTTGCTCCTAGAGTCTCGGGTGCGGAGCATGGCGTGATAGAATCACGGGTGGTCGAACCACGTAGTGCAAAAAATGGTAGAAACGTCTTTGAACCCTAGCATTGTGCACAAGGTCTGAGATAGAAATCCCAGTTACAGAGGACGGTGTTATGACCCCAATGGCGAGGGTCTCAGAGGAACGTGGAAGTCTGCAGAATACAAAAATCCAGCTCATAGGGCAGTGGTAACTGGGTTGACCATATATCTACTCCTAACGCCAACACTAGAAGTAGCCGGGGATCATTCCTACGTTGATTCTAGATGACACGCGCCAGCCGGAGAATCTAGCTACCCCTAGTAGAGGAAAACAAAGACCTTTCTTGCCTCCAGAGAAGGGGACCCCAAAGCTGGATAGAAGCCCCCCACAAATAATGACGGTGAGGTAAGAGGAAATGACAAACACAGAAATGAACCAGGTTTAGCACAGAGAGGCCCGCTTACTGATAGCAGAATAAAGAAAGGTAACTTATATGGTCAACAAAAACCCTATCAAAATCCACACTGGAAATTCAAGAACCCCCGAACCGTCTAACGGTCCGGGGGGAGAACACCAGCCCCCCTAGAGCTTCCAGCAAAGGTCAGGATATAGATTAGGAACAAGCTGGACAAAAATACAAAACCAAAACAAATAGCAAAAAGCAAAAGGCAGATTTAGCTGATATAACTGGAACCAGGATCAGTAGACAAGAGCACAGCAGACTAGCTCTGATAACTACGTTGCCAGGCATTGAACTGAAGGTCCAGGGAGCTTATATAGCAACACCCCTAACTAACGACCCAGGTGCGGATAAAAGGAATGACAGAAAAACCAGAGTCAAAAAACTAGTAACCACTAGAGGGAGCAAAAAGCAAATTCACAACAGTACCCCCCCCTTAGTGAGGGGTCACCGAACCCTCACCACGACCACCAGGGCGATCAGGATGAGCGGCATGAAAGGCACGAACTAAATCGGCCGCATGAACATCAGAGGCGACCACCCAGGAATTATCCTCCTGACCATAGCCCTTCCACTTGACCAGGTACTGAAGCCTCCGCCTGGAGAGGCGAGAATCCAAGATCTTCTCCACCACGTACTCCAACTCGCCCTCAACCAACACCGGAGCAGGAGGCTCAGCAGAAGGAACTACAGGCACAATGTACCGCCGCAACAAGGACCTATGAAATACATTGTGAATAGCAAACGACACAGGAAGATCCAGACGAAAAGATACAGGATTAAGGATTTCCAATATCTTGTAAGGCCCAATAAAACGAGGTTTAAATTTGGGAGAGGAGACCTTCATAGGAACAAAGCGGGAAGAAAGCCATACCAAATCCCCAACGCGTAGTCGGGGACCCACACCGCGACGGCGGTTGGCAAAGCGCTGAGCCTTCTCCTGTGACAACTTCAAGTTGTCCACCACATGATTCCAGATCTGCTGCAACCTATCCACCACAGAATCCACCCCAGGACAGTCAGAAGGCTCCACATGACCCGAAGAAAAGCGAGGATGGAAACCAGAGTTGCAGAAAAAAGGCGAAACCAAGGTGGCGGAACTAGCCCGATTATTAAGGGCAAACTCAGCCAATGGCAAGAATGTCACCCAATCGTCCTGATCAGCAGAGACAAAACACCTCAAATAAGCCTCCAAAGTCTGATTGGTTCGCTCCGTCTGTCCATTAGTCTGAGGATGGAAAGCAGACGAAAACGACAAATCAATGCCCATCCTACTACAAAAGGATCGCCAGAACCTGGAAACGAACTGGGATCCTCTGTCTGACACAATATTCTCAGGGATGCCGTGCAAACGAACCACGTTCTGGAAAAACACAGGAACCAGATCGGAAGAGGAAGGCAGCTTAGGCAAAGGAACCAAATGGACCATCTTGGAGAAGCGATCACATATCACCCAGATAACGGACATGCCCTGAGATAGCGGAAGATCAGAAATGAAATCCATGGAGATATGTGTCCAAGGTCTCTTCGGGACAGGCAAGGGCAAGAGCAAACCGCTGGCACGAGAACAGCAAGGCTTAGCTCGAGCACAAGTCCCACAGGACTGCACAAATGACCGCACGTCCCTTGACAAGGAAGGCCACCAAAAGGACCTGGCCACCAGATCTCTGGTGCCAAAAATTCCCGGGTGACCTGCCAACACCGAGGAATGAACCTCGGAAATGACTCTGCTGGTCCACTTATCCGGGACAAACAGTCTGTCTGGTGGACAAGACTCAGGCCTATCAGCCTGAAATCTCTGCAACACACGTCGCAGATCCGGAGAAATAGCTGACAAGATAACTCCATCTTTAAGAATACCAACAGGATCAGTGACTCCAGGAGCATCAGGCACAAAGCTCCTGGAAAGAGCATCGGCCTTCACATTCTTTGAACCTGGTAAATACGAGACAACAAAATCAAAGCGGGAGAAAAACAATGACCAGCGGGCCTGTCTCGGATTAAGGCGTTTAGCAGACTCGAGATACATCAGATTTTTGTGATCAGTCAAGACCACCACACGATGCTTAGCACCCTCGAGCCAATGACGCCACTCCTCAAATGCCCATTTCATGGCCAACAACTCCCGATTGCCCACATCATAATTTCGCTCGGCAGGCGAAAACTTCCTAGAGAAAAAGGCACAAGGTTTCATAACAGAGCAACCAGGGCCTCTCTGCGACAAAACGGCCCCTGCCCCAATTTCCGAAGCATCCACCTCAACCTGAAAGGGAAGTGAGACGTCAGGCTGGCACAAAACAGGCGCCGAAGTAAACCTATCCACCACAGAATCCACCCCAGGACAGTCAGAAGGCTCCACATGACCCGAAGAAAAGCGAGGATGGAAACCAGAGTTGCAGAAAAAAGGCGAAACCAAGGTGGCGGAACTAGCCCGATTATTAAGGGCAAACTCAGCCAATGGCAAGAATGTCACCCAATCGTCCTGATCAGCAGAGACAAAACACCTCAAATAAGCCTCCAAAGTCTGATTGGTTCGCTCCGTCTGTCCATTAGTCTGAGGATGGAAAGCAGACGAAAACGACAAATCAATGCCCATCCTACTACAAAAGGATCGCCAGAACCTGGAAACGAACTGGGATCCTCTGTCTGACACAATATTCTCAGGGATGCCGTGCAAACGAACCACGTTCTGGAAAAACACAGGAACCAGATCGGAAGAGGAAGGCAGCTTAGGCAAAGGAACCAAATGGACCATCTTGGAGAAGCGATCACATATCACCCAGATAACGGACATGCCCTGAGATAGCGGAAGATCAGAAATGAAATCCATGGAGATATGTGTCCAAGGTCTCTTCGGGACAGGCAAGGGCAAGAGCAAACCGCTGGCACGAGAACAGCAAGGCTTAGCTCGAGCACAAGTCCCACAGGACTGCACAAATGACCGCACATCCCTTGACAAGGAAGGCCACCAAAAGGACCTGGCCACCAGATCTCTGGTGCCAAAAATTCCCGGGTGACCTGCCAACACCGAGGAATGAACCTCGGAAATGACTCTGCTGGTCCACTTATCCGGGACAAACAGTCTGTCTGGTGGACAAGACTCAGGCCTATCAGCCTGAAATCTCTGCAACACACGTCGCAGATCCGGAGAAATAGCTGACAAGATAACTCCATCTTTAAGAATACCAACAGGATCAGTGACTCCAGGAGCATCAGGCACAAAGCTCCTGGAAAGAGCATCGGCCTTCACATTCTTTGAACCTGGTAAATACGAGACAACAAAATCAAAGCGGGAGAAAAACAATGACCAGCGGGCCTGTCTCGGATTAAGGCGTTTAGCAGACTCGAGATACATCAGATTTTTGTGATCAGTCAAGACCACCACACGATGCTTAGCACCCTCGAGCCAATGACGCCACTCCTCAAATGCCCATTTCATGGCCAACAACTCCCGATTGCCCACATCATAATTTCGCTCGGCAGGCGAAAACTTCCTAGAGAAAAAGGCACAAGGTTTCATAACAGAGCAACCAGGGCCTCTCTGCGACAAAACGGCCCCTGCCCCAATTTCCGAAGCATCCACCTCAACCTGAAAGGGAAGTGAGACGTCAGGCTGGCACAAAACAGGCGCCGAAGTAAACCGGCGTTTCAACTCCTGGAAAGCCTCCACGGCAGCAGGAGCCCAGTTAGCTACATCGGAGCCCTTCTTGGTCATATCCGTCAAAGGTTTCACAATGCTAGAAAAATTAGCGATAAAACGACGGTAGAAGTTAGCGAAGCCCAAGAACTTCTGAAGACTCTTAACTGACGAGGGCTGAGTCCAATCAAGAATAGCTCGGACCTTGACTGGGTCCATCTCCACAGCAGAAGGGGAAAAAATGAACCCCAAAAAGGGAACCTTCTGTACACCAAAGAGACACTTTGAGCCCTTGACAAACAAAGAATTTTCACGCAAAATTTTAAAGACCAACCTGACCTGCTCCACATGCGAATCCCAATTATCAGAAAAAACCAAAATATCATCCAGATAAACAATCAAAAAATTATCCAGATACTTCCGGAAAATGTCATGCATAAAGGACTGAAAAACTGAAGGCGCATTGGAGAGCCCAAAAGGCATCACTAAGTACTCAAAATGACCTTCGGGCGTATTGAATGCGGTTTTCCATTCATCACCTTGCTTAATGCGCACAAGGTTGTACGCACCACGAAGGTCTATCTTGGTGAACCACTTGGCACCCTTAATCCGGGCAAACAAGTCAGACAACAGCGGCAAAGGATACTGAAATTTGACAGTGATCTTATTCAAAAGCCGATAATCAATACAAGGTCTCAAAGATCCATCCTTTTTTGCCACAAAAAAGAATCCCGCACCAAGAGGGGAAGAAGACGGACGAATATGTCCCTTCTCCAGAGACTCCTTGATATATGAACGCATAGCGGTATGTTCAGGTACCGACAGATTAAACAGTCTTCCCTTAGGAAACTTACTGCCCGGGATCAAATCTATAGCACAGTCACAGTCCCTATGAGGAGGCAGTGCACTGGACTCAGACTCACTGAAGACATCCTGATAATCAGACAAATACTCCGGAACTTCCGAAGGCGTAGAAGAAGCAATAGACACAGGCAGGGAATCCCCATGAATACCACGACAGCCCCAACTTGAGACTGACATAGCCTTCCAGTCCAGGACTGGATTATGGGTCTGTAACCATGGCAGCCCTAAAACAACCAAATCATGCATTTTATGTAAAACCAGGAAACGTATCACCTCGCGGTGTTCAGGAGTCATGCACATGGTAACCTGTGTCCAATACTGCGGTTTATTTGCTGCCAATGGTGTAGCATCAATACCCCTAAGAGGAATAGGATTTTCTAATGGTTCAAGAGTAAAACCACAGCGCTTAGCAAATGAGAGATCCATGAGACTCAGGGCAGCACCTGAATCTACAAACGCCATGACAGGATAAGATGACAGTGAGCAAATCAAAGTTACAGACAGAATAAATTTAGGTTGCAAATTACCAACGGTGACAGGACTAACAACCTTAGCTATACGTTTAGAGCATGCTGAGATAACATGTGTAGAATCACCACAGTAGTAGCACAAGCCATTCTGGCGTCTATGAATTTTCCGCTCATTTCTAGTCAGGATTCTATCACATTGCATTAAATCAGGTGTCTGTTCAGACAACACCATGAGGGAATTTGCGGTTTTTCTATCACATTGCACCGAATTAGGTGTCTGTTCAGACAACACCATGAGGGAATTTGCGGTTTTGCGCTCCCGCAACCGCCGGTCAATTTGAATAGCCAGTGCCATAGTATCATTCAGACCTGTGGGAATGGGAAAACCCACCATAACATTCTTAATGGCTTCAGAAAGGCCATTTCTAAAATTAGCGGCCAGTGCACACTCGTTCCAATGTGTCAGCACGGACCATTTCCGAAATTTTTGGCAATACACTTCAGCCTCGTCCTGCCCCTGAGACATAGCCAGCAAGGCCTTTTCTGCCTGAATCTCAAGATTGGGTTCCTCATAAAGTAAACCGAGCACCAGAAAAAACGCATCAAGATCAGCCAATGCCGGATCTCCTGGTGCCAGCGAAAAAGCCCAATCCTGAGGGTCGCCCCGTAAGAACGAAATAACAATCTTTACTTGCTGAGCAGAATCTCCAGATGAACAGGGTCTCAGGGACAAAAACAATTTACAATTATTCACGAAATTCCTAAACTTAAACCTGTCTCCGGAAAACAGTTCAGGAATCGGTATTTTAGGTTCTGACCTAGGATTTCTGATAACATAGTCTTGTATGCCCTGCACACGAGTAGCCAGCTGGTCCACACTTGTAATCAAGGTCTGGACATTCATGTCTGCAGCAAGCATAGCCACTCTGAGGTAAAGGGGAAGAAGAAAAAAAAAAAAAAAACTCAAAATCTTCTTTCTTATAATCCCTCTTCTGCAATGCATTAAACATTTAATACTGGCCTGGCAAACTGTTATGACCCCAATGGCGAGGGTCTCAGAGGAACGTGGAAGTCTGCAGAATACAAAAATCCAGCTCATAGGGCAGTGGTAACTGGGTTGACCATATATCTACTCCTAACGCCAACACTAGAAGTAGCCGGGGATCATTCCTACGTTGATTCTAGATGACACGCGCCAGCCGGAGAATCTAGCTACCCCTAGTAGAGGAAAACAAAGACCTTTCTTGCCTCCAGAGAAGGGGACCCCAAAGCTGGATAGAAGCCCCCCACAAATAATGACGGTGAGGTAAGAGGAAATGACAAACACAGAAATGAACCAGGTTTAGCACAGAGAGGCCCGCTTACTGATAGCAGAATAAAGAAAGGTAACTTATATGGTCAACAAAAACCCTATCAAAATCCACACTGGAAATTCAAGAACCCCCGAACCGTCTAACGGTCCGGGGGGAGAACACCAGCCCCCCTAGAGCTTCCAGCAAAGGTCAGGATATAGATTAGGAACAAGCTGGACAAAAATACAAAACCAAAACAAATAGCAAAAAGCAAAAGGCAGACTTAGCTGATATAACTGGAACCAGGATCAGTAGACAAGAGCACAGCAGACTAGCTCTGATAACTACGTTGCCAGGCATTGAACTGAAGGTCCAGGGAGCTTATATAGCAACACCCCTAACTAACGACCCAGGTGCGGATAAAAGGAATGACAGAAAAACCAGAGTCAAAAAACTAGTAACCACTAGAGGGAGCAAAAAGCAAATTCACAACAGACGGTCAGTTTTTGTGATTGTCCGTCCGTCTGGTTATGTGTGTCTGAGAGTGTTGTCCCTCTTCCAGAATTAGCTGTCCTGTCTCTGACCGCATGTGGAACGGCGAGATTTGTGTTGGTGCTGGGGTGTGCGCAAATTCTGTGTGGTACCAGGTAACTCGGCACGGTCCGAGGGGAGACACAGCGTACAGCAAACATGACTCATTCTCTGTGCGGTTCATAGATTTGGGCTGGGACTTCTGGTGACTGGATAACAACTCCGTCTTTTTGTTTGTCTAAAGCCAGCAGAAAATTGAGACGTTTTTGCAGTTCCGTAAAAGAGGAGGGAATGTGATGATGGCAGATAAGACTGCTGTATGATAGTGTTTGCCAGAGGGGGGAAGAAATGTATACCGTATTTTTCGCTTTGTAAGATGCTCCGGATTATAAGACGCACCCCAAATTTGGAGGAGAAAAATAGGAAAAAACGTTTTTTAATAAATTGGTGGGGCGTCTTATAATCCATGCGTCTTATTACTTACCAGGGGTTGTGGCTGCGGTGGATCAGGGTCCCAGGGTCGTTGCTGGAGGCAGGAGTGGATCATTGCTGCAGGCTGGGATGAGGAGGTCTGCAGGGGGGCTCCTATGCAGCAGGCTGGGATGAGGGGGTCTGCAGGGGGGCTCCTGTGCTGCAGGGGGGCTCCTGTGCTGCAGGCTGGGATGAGGCAGTCTGCAGGGGGGCTCCTGTGCTGCAGGCTGGGATGAGGCGGTCTGGGGGGGGGCTCCTGTGCTGCAGGGGGGCTTGGGGGCTTCGGGGCTTCAGGGCTGTTTCCGGTGCTGCGGGGGCTCTGCCGACATATTTTGAAAGGCCAGAGCCCCCTGGCAGTTCGTCCATGTATTCCTGTATGACTGACTCCGGGAAAATGGCCGCCGGAATCTCGAGAGATGAGATCTCAGCGCTGAAATCTCATCTCCCGAGATTTCGGCGGCCATTTTCCCGGAGTCAGTCATACAGGAAGGAACGCATGGACAAACTGCCTGGGGGCTCTGGTCCTTCACAAAATGTCGCCAGAGCCCCCGCAGCACCGGAATAGCAGCGGACAACCGCGGTGGCGGGCGACAGCGGTGGCAGGCAGCAGCAGCAGCAGTGGCGGGCGGCAGCAGCAGCGGGCGGCAGCGGACACCCCCTCATCCCAGCCTGTAACGGTAAGCGGTATATCTGCTTTGTAAGACGCACCCTCATTTCCCCCCCAAATTTGGGGGAAATAAAGTGCGTCTTACAAAGCGGAAAATACGGTATATAGAATATGAGGTGATTTGATGAAAATATGTGTATTCCTCGAGAAAGGCAGATTACAGTAGTTAGAATGGCAGGGAGTTATTAAAGGAAAGAAAGGAAGTTGGAAGATGAGGAATTGCTGCAAGTAAGTTTAGCACGGTGAAAAACAACAGAAAATCTGTCTGTCTGGAAAGTTGGGTTACTGACTTAATGAGGGTTTTCTACAAATGTATTGAAGTAAAAAAGAGGATCTTTAAATGATGCTGGCTTGTTAGATCAGGCTGAGATATTATGAAAAAAAAAACTGTGTAATTAGAGGTGATGTGCAGGAAGAAAAACATGGTGATAAGTTTTAGTATGAGAAAGTATGAAACAAGATGGTGCTGAACGCCATGCTGCTCCCAGTTTGTCTCCACCCCTTTCCCATTGTCTCTATAGGATGAACATGTTGTGTATGTAGGAACTAGAATTTAGTTTGGGTGGAGACCTGTCCTGTATGTGGTGCCCCCTGTTGGCACATATGAACTATTAAACGTATTTCTAAGCTAGGATTGTATCCTTTGTTATGCCCCCCCACCATTCATGTGCATAGTGTGCCTCTTGTCCAGGGCCCCAAATGCTACGCCCCCATAAGTTTTGTCCATGCCCTCAATGACTATTATACCTGCACTGGATGGCACCAGCACCCCCTTCAGGCCCTGCCCTCTAGTTCTTTTCTTGATAAAATCCAAATGGATGCAGCAGTTATTAATATGTCTGTCTGTTGCTGCCATCTGAGACACACTAGGACGATTACTCAGCCAGGGTGGGCAGCCCACCTCAACCCCCTTCTGTTCTTTTGCAGTGCTCATCTGGGTTCTAGCCACCAGACCTTACATCTCAGCCTAGGGGATCAGTTATGGTGGAGCCCCAGGAGGGTGTATGGCATCCCTGGGATCCTAGTGAAATGCTGGCCATAATGAGTAGAATGAAAGACCCTGGAATATTTCCCATGTCATTTGTTACAGAGGATAAAGAAAGAAAAAAAAAAAAGAAAAAAAAAATAGTAATGCTTTCTGCTGTTGCTGGTGAGATTTAGAGGAACAGATTAGCCTCCAGAAAGTCATCCTTCATGATATCCAACAGAATTCTACTGAATCAGGAGAAAATATTATATTCGGCTCTGGCAAAGTTAAAGGTTTAAAGTCTGTGATTGTAGAGCCACTAATAATGTCCCACTCAGAGTATTAAAGTAATATTCCCAGCTCTGATAATGCAAAAACCTGGTCCAGAGACCCTGTTATGTAGACCAGGCAAGGGCCAAGAAATTTAATGTGTAAAGTAGAAAAATATTTAGAACTGAGAGTCCTCAGTGGTAGATATATATCTTTCCTATATGTGTAAAGTATGCACACAGACGTTGCGCAGGGGGATAGCCCCCTCCTTCTACCCTCTTCAGTCTCTTAGGGGAAAGGTCAGGGTCATGAAGCTGTGCTGCTGGGATAGCCCCCTCCCTCTCTCCCCCTTCTCTCAGTGCTGCTGAGATCTCAGGTTTCACTGTGTCTGATAATATCAGCATTCATGGTGCACTACTGATTTCAGCCATCCTACTGCCTCTGGGGGGAAGAGGTGGGAAGTGGGTGGTAGTGGAACCTGCCTGACCTGCTAGTTGAACTATAACAAGACCATGACTGTGTACATATAATGTCCCACAGGGGGGTTTCAGTCATGGTGCCGATGTCCCACTAGATTACCCAGTCTATGAGCTCTTTGTGGATGGATTGCAGTATTGTGTGGATGACCAGTTCTACGCCGAATATGCTGTTGGTCCATGAAACCATAAATGTGGAACTGTTGCCCCCACACGGCGGTCCAGGAAGAGTACTCTGATGTGACGCACAAACATGACTGCATAGATGAGTCAGGAAACAGTGGGTTTTGCACATGTCCATGATAAACCTGATCCTAATGCAGATTTTGAGTTATTTCTTGTAGATGGCTCCAGATACCACCAGGATGGGCGATTCTACATTGGATATGCAGTAGTATCCTCACATGAGGTAATCCAAGCTGAACCACTCGCTCCTCACATGTCGGTGCAGGAGGCAGAGTTGAAGGCACTCACTGAGACGTGTAGAGCCGCTGCAGGTAAAGTGCTAATATTTACACAGATTTGAGTTATGGATGGGAAATATCCCATGATTATGGCCCTATCTGGAGAAGCAGAGTGTTTCATACATCAGCCGGTAAGTCCATTAACAATGCAGAGCTGGTGGAAAAATTAATGGAGGCATTGATCTTACCAGTCCAGGTTGGCATAATCAAGGTGAAAGCACACACAAATGGTGACTCCGTGGAGGTAGAGGGCAACAGAAGGGTGGACGAGGTTGCTAAAGTAGCAGCAAGGCGGCCTAGGGAGCAGTGGGCGGTGGTGAGGAGTCAGCGTATTCCAGCCACACTGAGCCTAGATGTCCTGAAATCCCTCCAGCTGCCCAAACAGAGAAGGAACACGGGGGAGAATGGGAGCTGAACTCGAATGGAGTATGGGAGAATAAGGATAAATTGTATATACCAAGGTCCCTGTTCCTAATTATGGCGCAAGCAATAAATGGCCCCAGTCACACCTCAAAATGTCACATGTGTACCATGGTAAATGCCTTCTGGATCGCTCCTGGTTTCAGTTACGTAGCGGCGAAACTCGTACAGTCATGCCTCATCTGTGCACAGCACAACCTAGGTAAAACTGTAAAAAAACAAAAAAAAATCCCTAAGAAAGCGACACTCAGGCCTCTCTACCCGTTTCAGAGACTGCAGACTGACTACATACAGCTACCCAAGGTAGGAGTGTGTGAATATGTCCTAGTATGTGTAGATCTCTTCTCTGGTTGGCCGGAAGCCCATCCAGTAAAATATGCTAATTAATGCTAAAATGACACTTAAACTTAAAAATTCAGAAGGCCATGACAGACACATGAAAGAGTTAAAGAATTGGGTAGAGTGTTTGTCTCTTGCACTCTCTTCAGTCAGATGCAATCCAAATAGAAAGACAGGCTTATCTCCTTCTGAAGTCCTGCTTGGTAGTGCCCCACAGACTGGTCTGTACTTCCTATAAGTACTACAGCCTATGTCCAGGCCTTGCAGAAAAAGACTTAATGTGGTGCATAAACCTGTATTCTCATCCATTCCAGATCATAATGAAAGTGCAGACGTGCATCAGCTGAATCCATCCACCCTACTTCCTCTTTCCAGGGGGAATTCAGTGGACCTCGATCACCCATGGCCAGAAACCACCAACCCTCCAAATGATCTTTTACCAGATGAACTAGGTCCCTTCAATCATGACTGTCTGAAGCACATGCTATCAGAGACTCAACATTTACCTAGGGTATCGGAAATACCGCTACCAGGAGCCGACCTTGTGGTGTATACAGATGGATCCAGATATGCTGATGATATTGGACGATTTCACACCGGATGGGCTGTAGTGACCCAAGAAGAACTTATTTCAGCTGGATCCTTGCCACCTTCAATGTCAGCACAGGAAGCCGAACTCAAAGCTGCAACTGAAGCCTGCAGGATTGCAGAGGGGAAGGTGGTTAACAACTACACAGACTCCAGATATGTTTTTGGAATTGCCCATGATTTTGGACGACTGTGGGCCACTAGAGGGTTCCAAACCTCAGTTGGGACCCCTGTGAAGAATGCCGAAGCAATTCGCCAGTTAATGGAGGCTCTGATGCTCTTGAAGACAGTAGCAGTCGTTAAGACCAAGGCTCATGGCAAGTTGGGCTCTGCAGAAGCAAAAGTAAACTACTTTGCAGATCAGATGGCAAAACAGGCAGCCCTGTGGGAACCAGGGAAAGAGGAAGTAGGGGTGTATGTGGTTACAAGAAGTAAAAACAAAGCTATGTGGAAAAATGAAGAACCACAGCTACCTCCCGTGACCAAACTAAAGATACATCAGGACCAAATGGAGCCTGAGGAAATAGACCAGTGGATCAGCAAGAAGGCACTGAAAGGTCAAGATGGATTATGGCGAATAGATCCTGACCAAGACGAGTCTACCCACAGTTTGCAACCCGGGGACTTCGTCCTGGTTAAAAGGTTCACTAGAAAATCACCTCTTGAGACCAGATACGAGGGTCCGTACCAAGTTCTCCTGACAACGCCTACCTCAGTGAAACTCGAAGGGAGATCAACATAGATCCACGCCTAACATTATAAAAAATAGTGGACTAACCACCCGAGTAATACATATCCTTGCCATCATCTACCTAATGCTGTTATGTATAGGAAATGGGCAACAGGTAGATGTAACTAAAGAAAAGGGAATTATTACTTTCTGGTACAATTCCTCGAGTACAGTGGTAGCTACTTATGGGTTTGATGCCTGTGACATAATACAGGGAATTGGGTGTGGGGAGCCAGGAGAGTCACGACTCTCGGGAAAGACAGAATAGTTGATATTATTTATTTGTGGTAATTGGGAAATAAGAAATAAAAACTGTGGTTCTTGGGCATCTGTAGGATGGGATACAAGTGATAAAGAGTGGGGATATAAACCGACCCCTGCCTTCAAACAAGAGTAGTAAAGGGAAGTTCTTGCTTACGCGGATTACGCTACTCAAGTCCAACTCTAGTGACCAATGTAAGACAAAATGTCATCCTTTGATACTCAGTATTGAGGATTCATCACCCAATGATGTAGGAGAGTATACTTTGGTGCACATTATGGTTAGGGGGGAAAGACCCCAACAGGCAATTTCCTACTTAAAGATACTGTATGTTGGAGTCTCAGGAATGGGCAAATGTGCAGGGTGAAAGTGACAAATCTGGAATACCATGGATTCCACTTCTTCAACATGTTTGTGTTTTTAGGGGCATGACTTCAATCCAGAACCCCACTTATGAGGATACATTTTCTATAGAGACTGGGTATATAGATGTTAACGCCTGAGTTGAGTGGATGAGGTACACTGCACAACAACAAAATAGAACCAATTGTTATGTGCATGCAGCAGCCAGGCCACATTTGGGATCTGTTCCCCTATTAATCCCTGAATTGGAGCAGGAGTGTGTCCTTGCCCTCTTTACCAACACCTCCACTAATTATACACAATGTGAGAGATGGAGGGATAAATATCCTGTGTGGGATAAAACTCCGTCTTTTGGTCGAAGTATTACTATCTATCATGGGAATTACACCTGTATGCAAATACAAGGAGAGGGCCGTTTCTTGGGGAATTCTAGTAAGGGTTTTTGCCAGAATTACTCCTCAGTAGCGGACATATTCTGGATATGTGGGGATATGAAGATAAGGTCTAAATTAGAGGGTAATTGGACAGGACAGTGTACTTTGGCCAAGGCCATCATGACTTTTCATCTTATCCCTGAAGGTTTTTGACTAATCAGAAACAGCCCCAAGGTAGCTTTGACCCTCATGTGTATATTGATGCTATAGGAGTACCAAGGGGGGTCCCTGATGAGTTTAAACCAAGGGACCAGGTTTAAATAGGATTTGAGTCTATAATCCCTATTGTAACTCAATAAAACGTAGATTGGAATAACTACATATATTATAACCAACAAAGATTCATAAATTATACTAAGGATGCATTAAAGGGGTATGTAAAATGATTGGAGAAACTTGTTGTAACTTTATCCCCGACAACACAGGTCTGAATGGAAAGGTTACCTTAGCTATAAAAAAAAAAGCTTGAATCCCTATCTGAGGAACTTAAGAAAAATTCAGGAATTGGTGATCTTTAGGATACTTGGATTGGGTGGATGGCAGGATGGCAGAAATCGTTGACACAGATTGGTACAATTATTATGGTAATCCTTATTTTCATGTCTGTGGTTTCTTGTTGTATATTTCCTTGTGTAAAGGTACCGTCACATTTAGCGACACTGCAGCAATATAGACAACGATCTGATCGCTGCAGCGTCGCTGTTTAGGTCGCTGGGGAGCTGTCACACAGACAGCTCTCTCCAGCGACCAACGATCAGGGGAACGACTTCGGCATCATTGAAACTGTCTTCAACTATGCAGAAGTCCCCCTGCAGCACCCGGGTAACCAGGGTAAACATTGGGTTACTAAGCGCAGGGCCGCGCTTAGTAACCCGATATTTACCCTGGTTACCATTGTAAAAGTGAAAAAAAAAACCACTACATACTCACCTTCTGATGTCTGTCACGTCCCCCGCCAGCGGCTTCCCTGCACTGAATGTGTCAGCGCCGGCCGGCCGTAAAGCAGAGCACAGGGGTGACGTCACCGCTGTGCTCTGCTTTTACTTTACGGCCGGCGCTCACAGTCAGTGCGGGAAGCTGACGGCGAGGGACGTGACAGGCACCGGAATGTAAGTATGTACTGTTTTTTTTTTTTACATTTACAATGGTAACCAGGGTAAACATCGGGTTACTAAGTGCGGCAATGCGCTTAGTAACCCGATGTTTACCCTGGTTACAAGCGAACACATCGCTGGATCGGTGTCACACACACCGATCCAGCGATGACAGCGGGTGATCCAGCGACGAAATAAAGTTCTGGACTTCTAGCTCCGACCAGCGATGTCACAGCAGGATCCTGATCGCTGCTGCGTGTCAAACACAACGAGATCGCTATCCAGGACGCTGCAAAATCATGGATCGCTGTCGTTCTCGTTGGAAAGTTGTTCAGTGTGATGGTACCTTTAAACAGATGGTCAACAAGAGCGTGGACAGCTCTTTTCTGTGTGTTGTGCATTCATTGACCGATCACCAGTTGGATCATATTACATTGTGACATCAGGTTAATAATTGATTTAGGGGGGACTGTGAAGAAGAAAATGTCTAATGAAATAAATTATTAAACCTTATATAAGTCAGTTCAGATACGGTGTAGCAAGATGGAGTCTATTTCCTGATCAGCAGCACACTGGAAGGAACTTCTGGAATGTGAAGACGTTACTGAATATTGGACAAAGAAACTGAATACCATATATGGAAGTGAAGCTGAAAATGAAGCTTGGAATGAACCAATCAGAGTGACACTAACTATTCTGAAGTTGTGCGACCTCCCCCATTTCCTGTATTTAGTATCTTCCTTTGTTCAAAATAAAGCAGTTGTGAGTGAGCCATCACTGAGAGAGGCTGTGTGTATCGTCTCTGTGAATCTGATACATTCTGGGCCTCTAAGCTAGCACTCAGCTTATATTTGGTCAGGTACAAGCAATCATATAGATCTCCCTTTAAGAGATCACCCTCACAGTGCGAGCACTTTGTTTTAAAAATAACCGCCAACAGCTGCCAGAAGGAGCGCCATGAGGAGCACAGGAAAAGAGGGGTGTGCCATTGTGGGTGGAGCCTGAAGTGAGAGCCGCAAGTGAGGACATGTGCAGCAACACCGCAAGTGAAGATGCTGCACAGCCCTGGACGGAGGGCCAGGAGAAGAGTCCGACCGCTGACAAGAGGAAACACTGCAGACCAAGCACCAATGGAACCGCTACAGTCTCCGGAAGAGAAATGTCGGGCAGGCACAGTGATGCTCCCAGGCTCCACGGTAGACACAGCTGCAGGCCCCATACCACCACAAGGTCTTGTAATGCCCGCAGCTCCAACAAGCCGGACGGACCATGCAACAGCTACAGCGCCCATAATGCCGCTGTCCATGCCATTTATTCCTGGAGCGGCCTGGCTACCCCAATATTCCGGAGAGTCCAATACATTAAGTGACTTTAAGGAAAGGCTCTGCAGCCTATTTGAAGTATATCCTCTCACAGAGCATCAAAAGATCAGCATTCTAATTGGCCTACTAATTGGCGCAGCCCTAAGAGAGGTAAAATCCTGGCCAGATATAGAAAAAGGAACTGTTAAGCAGATACTTGCCAAACTAAAAATCACCTTTGACACCCACACCGCTGCAGAAATCAAAATGAATTTTTTCGGGTGCAAGCAGAGAGCACAGGATAGCATACGACACTATGCCCTTAATCTACAGGAGGCACTGTGGGCCATCAAACAAGTTGACCCTAACAGCGTGCAGGATGGAGACAAGCTCCTAAAGGAGAAGTTCATTGATGGACTCCTGTCCAGCAACCACAAGACCCAGCTACGCATCCTGGCTTTGCAAAACCCTGACCTAGACTTTGCGCAATTTAAAGACAGGGCCATCCGGGTGCTGCACGAACCTCAGCCCAGCCGCACAGTGCCCCCCAGGCATCCAGCCCTCACGTACCACCAGGAGGTGGCATCAAATCCTCAGGTCCCCGTTGAGGCCAACGCACAGATCCTGGATGATGATCCTTCCACAGGACTATGCCCCCAGGTACAGGAACTGACAAGACGTGTACATAGTTACATAGTTATTAAGGTTGAAGGAAGACTTTAAGTCCATCTAGTTCAACCCATAGCCTAACCTAACATGCCCTAACATGTTGATCCAGAGGAAGGCAAAAAAAAACCATGTGGCGAAGAGTAAGCTCCACCTTGGGGAAAAAAAATTCCTTCCCGACTCCACATACGGCAATCAGACTAGTTCCCTGGATCAACGCCCTATCAAGGAATCTAGTGTATATACCCTGTAACATTATACTTTTCCAGAAAGGCATCCAGTCCCCTCTTAAATTTTAGTAATGAATCACTTATTACAACATCATACGGCAGAGAGTTCCATAGTCTCACTGCACTTACAGTAAAGAATCCGCGTCTGTTATTATGCTTAAACCTTCTTTCCTCCAGACGTAGAGGATGCCCCCTTGTCCCAGTCACCGGTCTATGATTAAAAAGATCATCAGAAAATTGTAGCTGCACTAGCCAGGACCGTGCAGTCCCTGCAGGAATCTCCGAAAGATCAAGCTGGCTGCCAGCCCAGAGGACATCCCCTGGCGAAGATCGAAGAGGATTCCGCCGACCAGAGGAAGAGACAACGACCGCTATCATCAGGACGGACGACCCATCTGCCGCCGATGCAATCAGGCGGGACATATTGCAAGGAACTGGCATTTAAACGAGTGACCTATGGGGTAGATGGTCAACTCCCAGGAATAAGACAACCAGGCCCAAAAAGTTGGCGAGCCAAGTACGTCGGAGGACGACCGGTCCTCCCTATTGTGATCAGCGGCATCTCGATGAACACTTTATTGGACACTGGTTCTCAGGTGACGACTATGCCTTACATCCTATATAAACGGTACTGGGCTGACACAGATATTACCCGTGGCCCAGATAGTGATTTAACAATAGTTGCCAGTAATGGTCAGCCTTTGCCACAGATGGGGTACAAAGATGTCACCATTAAGGTGGGGTGGGTAGAATTGAAGGCCCAAGGAATGGTGATTGTTGATATTGATCGACTTGAATGTAACCCTATGATGACCATTGGTACTAATGTCATTGAAAATTGTCTTGCCGAGGTTATTGTCTTGTTACAGCAGGTGGCCGAAACTGCTGGTTCCAGAGAGCAACGTGTCCTACAGAAATAAATCAGAGCTCTGGTGAAGATAGGTAGAATTATCTGGTGGAGAAATTGGACATGTCACAGTGAGTGATCTGATCCTTATTGCAATACCCCCCAGGAGTGAAATGTTAATATGGTGTTGGGCAGCAATAGGCCTCAGAGGTAAAGACTACCAGGCCCTGATGGAACCTGTGTATTCATATAGTAGGCCCACAATCCTGACAGCCAGAGTGGTTGATGTCCACAGGGGGAGGGCACCAATACGAGTCCTTAACTGTGGAGAGAACGAGGTCCACTTATCCAGATATGTCACACTTGCCAAACTGTTTACTGTTGATAATAATGCAATACAGGCAACATAACCCTTGGTCCTGTCCAACCAGGCGGAGGACAATGGCTCTGCAGGACAATTAGAAGACTGGTGTCAGAAATTACACGTGTGCACTGACTCTACCCCATCACATCAAAAACAAGGGGCTTACCGGGTGGTCCATGAGTATGAGCGGGTATTCAGCAAACACCCACTAGATTTTGGGCAGGTTAAAGGGGTTCATCATCATATCCCCATGGGAAATCATCCGCCCATTAAAGACAGGTACCGGCCTGTACCTCCAGCTCACTACCAATGTGCCAAAAGTATGTAAAGAGAGATGAAGGAGGCTGGGGTAATCAGAGATAGTTGTAGCCCCTGGGCAGCTCCATTAGTCCTCGTCAGGAAGAAAGATGGTACAATGAGGATGTGTGTTGATTACAGGCAGATAAACCAAATTACACATAAGGATGCCTACCCATTACCCAGAAATGAAGAGGCATTAGCTGTTTTAAAATCTGCTAACTATTTCTCTAACTTGGATCTCACTAGTGGGTACTGGCAGGTTCCCGTAGCAGAGGCGGATAAGGAAAAGACGGCCTTCACAACACCGATGGGTCTCTCTGAATTTAACTACATGCCATTCGGACTGTGCAACGCACCAGGAACATTCCAGAGGATGATGGAGTACCGTCTTGGGCACAAGAATTTCGAAACCATCTTGCTGTACCTGGACGATGTCATCATCTTCTCCAAGACATATGAGGACCACCAGAAGCACCTGGACGAGGTGTTCGAAGCTCTGTCCAACTTTGGCCTAAAGGTAAAACCATCCAAATGTCATCTGATAAAGCCTAAAGTGCAGGACCTGGGCCATGTGGTAAGTGCCTAAGGAGTGGCACCAGACCCTGACAAGGTCACCATGATCAGAGACTGGCCAAAGCCCAGCAACATCCATGAAGTCCGACAGCTCCTCGGGTTGGTAGGCCACTACAGAAGATTTATTAAAGACTTCACCAATATGGCCACACCAATACAAGTGGGCCAATCTAAGAAAACCAGGGGAAAGAACACCCCGTTTGACTGGAACGACAGACTGGAGGGATCCTTCGCTCGGTTGAAGTTGTGTCACGGAAAGCTTAGGTGGGCAAGAGCTAATAACCCGGGCCCCTGCAATTTCCCTCAGACTAGGGAAATCCTGACTGACCCTGTACCTAGAGTTTACACTGATGGTGTGCATGTCTAGGCCTCCACCCTCTCCCTGTCTCCTGTTTCAACCCTAGGCTGAAAACACCACCCTCCACTCAGTGAAGAGATCATACACCAATACCCACAGTTAGCACAGACAAGGATAACGGAAAATATACACCACGCCACAGTCACTCAGGAATACACTATAAATGCACAGGGCAAAATAAATACAAACATAGGAAGGAGTAAATAAGACAAAGGGAAATACACCACCAGATACGATACTCCAACTCCTACCTCACCACTCCAGACCGAGATAACCAAGCACTAGACAGAAGCTATAATCGGCAAAGCCCAATGTTCAGGAGAACTATTTAAAGGCAGTGGGCATGGCCCAGCTTCCAATCCGAGCACCAGGTAAATTAACACCGGACCAGCTAGATAAAATCTAGCCGACGCCAATGAGTGCATAGTGGTCAAAAGCGGTATTACCGCTGTCTGTCAAACGACCTGGTCTGAACAGTGTCCGACATGACAGTACCCCGCCTTCTACGAGGGACCCCAGGGCCCTCACGGCTTATAGGACCCGGCTTGTCCGGATGGCGGCGGTGAAAAAACCTGACCAGCCGATCCGCATGAACGTCCGAGCCTGGTACCCAGGACCTCTCCTCAGGCCCATAACCACGCCAGTGTACCAAGTACTGTAAAGTGCGGCGCACTACACGAGAGTCAACCACCTTGGAGACTTCAAATTCCAAATTACGATCCACCAAGACTGTAGGTGGCATAGGCGCCGCGTCCACGAAACCCAACACCTTCTTTAAAAGAGTCCTGTGGAACACGTTGTGTATCTTATACACCGTAGGAAGCTCCAATTGGTACGCTACTGGGTTAATGACGGCGGTGACCCTAAATGGACCAATAAACTGTGGACCCAATTTAAGGGATGGTATTTTGAGTCTTATGTTTTTTGTGGATAACCACACCCAGTCAGCCACACGTTTGCACCTGGCACCCACACTCAACAGGCGCTGTTTAACTCTCCTACAGACTGATGATAATTGTGCTCCTAACTGGTCTTCCTCTGGGACGCCGGAAGAGCCCCCCTGACTATTGTTGAGCATTCCGATACCGCAAGTATCGGCCGATACTTTTGTGGTATCGGTATCGAAACAACATTAATGTGTAAAAGAAAGAATTAAAATAAAAAATATTGCTAAACTCACCTCTCCGACGCAGCCTGGACCTTACCGAGGGAACCGGCAGCGTTCTTTGCTTAAAATGCGCGCGTTTACTGCCTTCCGTGACGTCACGGCTTGTGATTGGTCGCGTGTCGCCCATGTGGCCGCGACGCGACCAATCACAGCAAGCCGTGACGTAATTTTCAGGTCCTGAATGCCTAATTCTAGGCATTCAGGATTTGAAAATTACGTTACGGCTTGTGATTGGTCGCGTCGCGGTCACATGGGCGACGCGACCAATCACAAGCCGTGACGTCACGGGAGGCAGGAAACGCGCGCATTTTAAAATTACGTCACGGCTTGTGATTGGTTGCGTGCCGCCCATGTGACCGCGACGCGACCAATCACAGCAAGCCGTGACGTAATTTTCAGGTCCTGAATGCAGAATTAGGCATTCAGGACCTGAAATTACGTCACGGCTTGCTGTGATTGGTCGCGTCGTGGTCACATGGGCGGCACGCAACCAATCACAAGCCGTGACGTAATTTTCAAATCCTGAATGCCTAGAATTAGGCATTCAGGACCTGAAAATTACGTCACGGCTTGCTGTGATTGGTCGCGTCACGGCCATATGGGTGGCACGCGACCAATCAGAAGCCGTGACGTCACGGAAGGCAGTAAACGCGCGCATTTTAAGCAAAGAACGCTGCCGGTTCCCTCGGTAAGGTCCAGGCTGCGTCGGAGAGGTGAGTATAGCAATATTTCTTATTTTAATTCTTTCTTTTACACATTAATATGGATCCCAGGGCCTGAAGGAGAGTTTCCTCTCCTTCAGACGCTGGGAACCGTCAGGGATACCGTCCGATACTTGAGTCCCATTGACTTGTATTGGTATAGGGTATCGGTATCGGATTAGATCCGATACTTTGCCGGTATCGGCCGATACTTTCTGATACCGATACTTTCAAGTATCAGACGGTATCGCTCAACACTACCCCTTACTCAAAATACAAAATTGAGGATGAAGCCCGTAAACACAAAAAAAGTAGACTCCCCAGACGACTCCTGGCGGTGATTATTGATGGCAAACTCAGCCAAAGGAAGAAACTTCGACCACTCCTCCTGGTTATCTGAAACAAAGCAGCGTAAGTACTGTTCCAAATTTTGGTTCATACGCTCGGTCTGACCATTAGACTGAGGGTGAAACGCCGAAGAATGAGACAACTTGATCCCCAGCCGTGAACAAAATGCTTTTCAAAATTTTGCCACAAACGGAGACCCCCTATCAGAAATGATGTCAGATGGAACCCCATGAAGTCTGACCACTTCCTACACAAATACCTGAGCCAAAGTCTTAGCGTTAGGCAACGAAGGTAAAGACACAAAGTGCGACATTTTTGAGAACCGATCAACAATTACCAAGATGACCGTGTTCCCAGCTGAGGAGGGCAAGTCAGTGATAAAATCCATGGAGATTTACGTCCATGGCTTACTAGGTACCTCGAGAGGAAGTAGTGTGCCAACAGGACGGGAGCGGGGCGTCTTAGTCCTAGCGCACGTGATGCAAGCTGACACGTATGAGACCACGTCCTGTCGGATCTTGGGCCACCAAAACCGACGTGACACCAACTCCAAGGTACCCCTAACCCCTGGATGGCCAGCCAGGACAGTATCATGATGCTCCGCCAAAACCTTTAAGCGGAGATGGAGCGGTACAAACGTTTTGTTGACGGGAAGCTCAGATGGTACCTCCTCCTGGGCCTCGGCAATCTCAGCCTCAACCTCGGTAGTGAGAGCCGAAACCACAACACCCTTTTGGAGGATGGGTACTGGATCTTCCCAAGGCTCTCCCCCCGGAAAACACCGGGACAAAGCATCCGCCTTAGTGTTTTTAGAACCAGGTCTGTAAGTGACAACAAAGTTGAACCGCGTGAAAAACAATGCCCAGCGAGCCTGCCTGGGAGACAGACGCTTGGCAGACTCCAAATAAAGCAAATTCTTATGGTCAGTAATAACAGTAACCTGATGAACCGACCCCTCCAAGAAGTGTCGCCATTCCTCAAAGGCCAATTTGGTTGCCAACAACTCTCTGTTGCCGATATCGTAGTTACGATCGGCGGGCAACAGTTTCTTGGAAAAATAGGCGCATGGACGCAAACCGCTCAAGGATGAGCCTTGTGACAACACTGCCCCCACACCAACCTCAGACGCATCGACTTCTACAACAAAAGGTTTAGATACATCTGGCTGCACCAGAATGGGAGCCAAAACAAACCTGTTTTTAAGAGATTCAAACGCGCACACAGCAGCCTCAGGCCAAACGGAGAAATTGGTACCCTTTTTAGTCATGTCAGTTAGGGGTTTAGCAATGATGGAAAAATCCTTGATAAACTTCCTATAGTAGTTAGAAAACCCAAGGAACCGCTGAAGTGCTTTTAGGTTATCAGGCCGTTCCCAATGCAACACCGCTTGCACCTTAGCGGCGTCCATCTTAAAACCAGAAGCAGACACAATATAGCCCAAGAAAGGCAACTCCTGTACCGAAAATACACATTTCTCCAGCTTTGCATATAGCTTATTCTCTCTGAGAAGCTGTAACACCTGCCTGACATGATCTAAATGAGTATCACGGTCGCAAGAATATATGAGGATGTCATCTAGGTACACAATAACGAATTTCCCCAAAACATGCGAGAACACATCATTTATGAAATGTTGGAACACTGCAGGTGCGTTTGTCAACCCAAATGGCATCACCAAATTTTCAAAATGACCCTCAGGAGTATTAAAAGCCGTCTTCCACTCATCACCTTGACGGACTCTTATGAGGTTGTACGCCCCCCTGAGGTCAAGCTTGGTAAACCACTTAGCACCTGCCACCTGGTTGAACAAATCCGGTATCAATGGCATAGGGTATGGATCATGAACCATAATCTGGTTTAACTCCCTGAAATCCAGACACGGCCGTAGTCCACCATCTTTCTTCTTAACGAAGAAGAACCCTGCTGCCACTGGTGAGGATGAAGGCCTGATGTGCCCTTTGCTCAAACTTTCAGCAATGTAATCCTTTAGCGCTTGTCTCTCCGGACCAGAGATGTTAAACATCTTTGCTTTAGGCAACTTGGCCCCTGGTTTAAACCTGATAGAACAGTCATAGGAGCGATGTGGTGGCAACTCTGAACAACCCTTCTCAGAGAACACATCCACAAAATCCAGAAGTGACTCAGGAATGCTTGGAGTCACAGCAGAAATACATGTGGCCAAGCAATTCTCCTGACAGAAATCACTCCACTGAATTATGTCCTGAGTTTTCCAGTCAATAACCGGGTTGTGTGTAGACAACCATGGAAAACCCAGAACCAATTGTGCCGGAAGACTTTTGAGCACCTTACATGTAACCTGCTTGAAATGAAGAACCCCAATGTGGAGTTTAATCTCAGCCACAAACTCAGTAATCTCCCCCTGTGGGAGAGGAGCAGAATTGATAGTGACCACGCGGATAGGATGAGGCAGTTTTTCGATCCTAAAACCAGCAGTGCGCGCAAACTCCTCATCAATGAGATTTGTGGCAGAACCACTATCCACAAAAACAGTGATTGGCAGCTCTCTACCAGCGACAACAACTTTGGCAGGGAGCATGCACTGAGAAACCATCATGGAGGATATACATAAGCTCAGATTGGACTCCTCCACACCCTCTGAGCTTAGAAGTTTTTCCGCCGTTGCGTTTTTCTTTGACAGCAGAGGACAGATATTAATAAAATGACCAGTTTTACCGCAGTAAAAACAGGCACCCTGCTTCCTGAGTACAGGGGCTTGATTCTTAACATGGGATACTGTAAAATCCAATAATAATATATATAATCACTTACATATGGATAATTACATGAAATCAAATAAAGAACCAAGGGTATAGGGAAAGTGTATGATACAGTTTCTGAAGGTCTTGTCATTGACCATCTGTCCTCTGCATGTCAAAAGCTAGAGGGTGTTTGTGAAGCCCAACCTATATTTGGATGTCTAGCGTTATTTCTAGCCGGTAAACAAGTGTAACTAAGATAAGGAATATTCTGGAATCTACTTTTATGGTATAGACCATTGGCATGGAACTGGGTTACCTTATATGGATATTATGTAGGAGAAAATAGAAACCCATGAAAGCCTATGGGACGGATTTGTATATAAACCGTCTCTTCTCAGTATATGTTGGAGTCCTCATACCTTGAGCCTCTCTACATGGACGAACACATCATCACACAAGACCATATGTAAGATCAATGCTTGCTTCCATTTTCTTTTTAACCTAATACTTGAATTTGTGTAATGAACTTATAATTTACTTTTTCTTCATTTTTGTAATCACTTTTTGAATGGACATTAAATGAGTTCTGTTTTATCCACACAATTCTATCTTTGCTTTTCTTCCCAATCCT
This sequence comes from Ranitomeya variabilis, assembly GCF_051348905.1. Classification (NCBI taxonomy): domain Eukaryota; kingdom Metazoa; phylum Chordata; class Amphibia; order Anura; family Dendrobatidae; genus Ranitomeya; species Ranitomeya variabilis. Next base: position 525,094,474 of record NC_135232.1, on the reverse strand, counting down.
CACTAAGATACATTTTTTCTAACATTTTGGCGAGCCTTAGCCAGATCTGATTTTTTGTCTTTTCTGTGAGGAATTTCAGCCTTTTCAGGGGGGAGGTTGCTAAAACACCTGTTTTGAGTTGTTAAAAGGCACAGAAATTCTACTATATCGTGTTACAAAAGTCAGACTGAACCTACACACAGAAGTGAGGATACGTGATGCAAGTCCCATATACGGAGCTCTGAAGGATCCATAAAGACAGAGGATCTTCCATTGACTATTGGACCAATCCAGGAGGAAAAGAATTTCCATAGGTAAGAGAAATGGAGTGTATCCATGAATACTCTAAGAAGAGTAATATACAGTTTCAGTTTGTTCATAGCCATACAAATGCACAATTATGGTCTAGTCTGTATAATCAATGTGAAGCAGAGAATCTTAAAATTGATAAGAAGTTTTTTTCTGTAAAAAAGTTGCAAAGGAAGCTGCAGAATGTAATGCACATGGTCCGAGTGTACAATAATTTAGTTTTTGATAAAACTGAAACACAGACACAAATATGTACTATTACACAAGACATTGATCATACTGACATACAAGGTGTCACACAAGAAGCTGATGGAGATTACTTTGACTGTCCAAATTGTTTGATATTGTCTGAACATATTGAACAATTGGAAGATCAAATTGATACCAGAACAGAATTATTGTCCAAATTGAGACAAGATATTAAAAAAGCTTCTGTTGTTACACGATCAAAAGACCAAGAAGACAATGCTGCTGCTGCATCATTTATACCTGACACACAAGAATTAGATGAATCAGTAGATTTACATGCAGAAGAATTGCAACGGAAAAAATTCCATGACAGAGCTGCACGCATTAATCTAAAAATACACGATCAGTTAATGAAAATTGCAAAAGACATTCCAAAATTCAATGACAAGATGGATGCCTTTTACAATGCAGACATTTTTGAATCAAACACAGACAAATACAATCTTAATGATGAACAGAAAAACAAGATTTTCAAAGTATGGTTACCCTCACATATGGGAAGAAGGTTACAGACCACACCCAGATTAAATGAGAATCATGAATTGACACATAGTACAAGAGAAGACAGACTTAGGCAATTAAATTCTTACAACACAGGAGAGGCCACTCCGAATGCTGAAATTTTGGAACAATTAAAAACTAATATTAATGAGGATCCATTTGTATTTTTGGTAAAATTTGAGCAGGCCTATAGAATGGTGATGGAAATTGGGCCTAATCAGGAACCAACATCCATGATCAGATTTTTTGTGAAAAAGTTCAAATATTTGGATCCTGCCTCAGAACAAATGGCTAGTACTCAGCCATCATTGCAAGAAGCAACAGTTTTTATCGACAGAGTAAGGAGATCCATGAAGCAAAATCAAGTCAAGGCTAAAATAGCAGTAATTCATGAAAAAGAGGATAGTCAGCTGAAACCTAGACCCACAGTAACATTCAAGAGCAGAGATTACGTAGAACAAAGAGGTAAAAATACTACACAAAGAAACAATATCCATTGTTATTTCTGTGGTATACCTGGACACTTAAAGTGGCAATGCAGAAAATTCTTGAGAGCAGAATCAGAGACAGGTACACAAGGGACAGGTAATCTTGGAAGGGAAAATGGTCTCATGCCAAAATTATCCACCAGACCTTCTGCACCTCCATTACAGTCTAATGCCCCCACTCACACTGACAACAGACAAACGCAGTCTCCATATGCACCATTAATCAGACAGATCCGAGAGATGACAGTTAAGGAGACTGAGTCCAGAAATAGAATGCCGAGTGCTCTCAAAAAGGACACTGGACTTCTCCCATCTCCTTCATCCTTCTGACAATCACAGACAATTCCAACACCTCATCCACTGGAATTTGTGACTCGAGTTACATTAGATGAATGTGGAAGACCATTTGTCAAGGTAAATCTAGCAGGACAGAATGTTGTATTTCTCATTGATACAGGAGCTCAGTTAAGCGTCACAAATCTTGATCTGAAGCTACAACCAGATTCACCAGTTTGTACAATTGTTGGTTTTAGTGGAAAAGGTGGAACTAGAGCAACCTTAGTTACTGATGTGATATTGGAAATACCTAGTTCTTTCAAAACAGGAATTGACATTTGGTATTGTCGTGACTCTGAAAATATACTTGGCACGGATTTTATGCAGAAATTTGGATGGGTTGTTGATCTAGGAAATCAGGTGATCTGGAAGGATTCTAATGGTTGTAAACCTGTAGTCATTGATCCTAGTGATTATAGCCATGTTGGAAGTATTTGCTTAAATGATGTTGTGTCAACAGATCATCTGTGGCCTGAAACTGGTGGTGATGAGGTATTGACAGAAATTGTACAGCTTTTTCCTTCTCTTTGGGCTCAGTTCAGGAATGAAGTAGGGACCATGAAAGATGTAATTGTAAATGTCGAGGGGCGTGATCCCCCACCTCAGCGTCAGTATAAATTGCCTCCAGAATCAATTGAGTCTATGTCAAAGATCATACAGGAATTGTTAAAACAAGGTGTCATCCGAAAGGCTAATTCTGTAAGTAACAATCCTTTGTGGTGTGTTTTGAAATCTGATGGTTCTTATCGGATGATATTGGATCTGCGGATGTTTAATAAACATACTCCCAATGTAGCACCCATTGTTGCAGATACTCATGACATGATGGCAAGGTTGAATGCAAAGGCAAAATACTTTTCTGTACTAGACATCAGTAATGGTTTTTTCAGTATACCTCTTGAAAAGAGTTGTCAATACAAGTTTGCTTTTACTTTCTTGGATGAGCAATACCTGTTTTGCAGGTTACCTCAGGGAGCTCATTTGTCACCGAGCATCTTTCATCAGGCATTGGCAAAGGTATTGTCTAAATTTTCAAGGCCGGACTGTATTTTACAGTATGTGGATGATATTTTGCTATCCACAGAAGATAAGGAGTCACATGTTTCACTTCTGAAAGAGTTGTTTGAGCTGCTGCATGATGCAGGGTTGAAATTGAACACAAAAAAGGTCAAATTGCTGCAGACTGAGGTCAGATTCTTAGGGGTATTGTTGAGCCCAGGTAAAAGACAACCATTGCAGGAACGGATCGATGCAATTGCTTCTTTGCCAGTTCCAACATCATACAAGGCAGTACGACATTTCTTGGGTCTTATAAATTTTTCAAGGGAGTTCATTGAGAATTTTGCAGACAAAGCCAGGCCTTTGTATGATCTTTTAAAAAATGAAAATAGTGAGTATTTTGGTCCTTGGGGTGATGAACAACAAACCTCATTTGAACAATTGAAAATGAATTTACAAACTGCACCTGCTTTGTCCACAGTAGATCCTACGGCTCCATTTGCTTTGCAAGTGCACACATCAGAGACTTCTGTGTCTGCTGTGCTGCTACAGTTGCAAGGAGAAGAGTGGAGAATTTTGGGTTATTTTTCTAAGCTTCTCTCACCTGTTGAAAGAGGATTTGAGACATGTGCAAGACACCTGGTAGGTGTGTACTTTGCAGTCAAAGCAACTGAACACATTGTTGGGTTCAACAAAATTACTTTGCAAACTCCTCATTCTACACTAAAACTTCTCTTTGAGAATAATATCCCAGGTGTGTCACATCAGAGATTTGCTCATTGGTTATTGTCATTGTCTCCCAAACAAATTGAGGTAGATTACAAAGCCAAATATGTTCTTCCTCAGTTGATGCAATATGAAGGACAAACTCATGATTGTTTGCAGTCTTTTCAGGATCCATGTCCATCGCTTTTCAGACGGAAGGCAGAGGCAACAGATGAACCAATTTTTGTTGATGGTTCCAGATTTTATGCAGATGGACATTACTATGCAGGATATTCCATTTTTTATCCTAAAAGAGAACAGGTAGTAAAACACAAATTACCAAGTCATTTTTCAGCTCAAAGGGCAGAGCTAGAAGCAGTAAAAATGGTGCTACAGCTGAACGAAGCTGATGATCAGTGTCCCATTGTAATCTACAGTGATAGCTCCTATGTTGTTAGATCACTGACAGATTATTTGCCAGTTTGGGAAAAAAGAGGCTATGTAGATTCTTCAAATAAGACTCTTGTACATAGTGACACACTGAAAACAATTTTCAAAATAGCATCAAAAACCCCTAATGGTTTTGCTATTGTCAAAGTACCAGCCCATAGAAAAACTGATGATGAATTATCTGTAGGAAATGCTACTGCAGATAGGTTAGCCAAAGAGGCAGCCCTGACAGGAGAAGAAGTGTTTCAACCAGAGACTATTGAGCTTTTAGCAGTTCAAAGAACGGACACGCATATCCCTTCTTTTGCGGAAGAACAGGAGAAAGACACATCTCTTGTTGCTTCCCGGGTTGATCCAAAACCTCCCTTTGTTTGTGAAAACGGGGTTTTGTGTCATGACTTAAACGGGGAGTTGCGTCCTGTTGTACCAAAACATCTACAGGCTGAGTTCACAAAATATAATCATGAAAGTTTGGGTCATTTGGGCCAACAGAAATTGTTAGACATTCTCAGAGAGAAATTTTACTGGGAAAAGATGGAAGAGACAGTACAAAGTATTGTCCAATCATGTCTCATTTGTGCCCAAATTAATCCAAGACCAAAAGGACAGAAACCGCCACTACTCCGAACCGCACCTGCAGATGGTCCATGGTCTACACTACAAATCGACTACATTGGTCCGTTACCATCAGGTAAAAATGGTCTCAGGTATGCATTGGTTGTGGTAGATGTTTTTTCCAAATGGGTTGAAATTTTACCTGTCAGAAAAGATGATGCTTTGTCTACAGCTAGAGCATTAGTTAATCATGTCTTTTGTACTTGGGGGATCCCAAGAATGATCTCCTCTGATAGAGGAAGTCACTTTACAGGAAAAATCATGCAAGCCGTTGTTCTAGGGGTACAACAACAGTTCCATGTACCTTACCATCCACAGTCTGCTGGTATTGTGGAAAGGATGAATAGGACAATAAAATCCAGAATTGCCAAGATGCTATTGGACAAAGGCAATACTTGGGTTGATGCCGTACCTTTTGTATTGTTGAGTGTGAGAGGAACAACTTCTTCCACAACTCAGTTCACTCCTTTTGAACTAATGACAGGAAGAAAAATGCCATTGATTTTTCCACATGAACCATTTTTGTCCACATCTCAAAAAGATGCTGTTGCAAGGTCCAAATGGTTGCAATTGTTGCAGGAAAATTTGAAAACAATTCTTCCTCATGCTGCATCAAGAATGCAGAGAATGGAGCCACCATATGAGTCCAAATTCAAAAAAGGGGCTCAGGTGATGATCAAAACTTTCAGGAAGAATGGACCTTGGGAAAGTAACTGGGAAGGTCCCTTTGATATCATTGAAACCATGGGACAAGTTATGATTCTTGTGCAACGAGCATCAAACGTGGTTAAAAATACCCACAGGCAACAAAGAGTGTGGGTACATGTTGATCAATGCAAATTGTATATTGCAAAATAATGATACTGCATTTCTTTTAGGAAAAAATGAATTCCAATAAGAGCTGGAATACGGAACACCATGACCTTGATGGAAGGGATTCAACACCAATCCTTCGAGAAAAGACGACAGTTCCCAGGAAAAGTTACTATCTGATGGGAATCGCATTTCTGCTGCTATGTACTATTTCAACTGTGATCTACGCAGAAGACATCTTACATCGTGAAACAGACACTAGTGAAGTGAATGAACCTTTCAGAAGAACTCTACATTCGAGGAAACCAAGAGGATCAAGTTTACAAAACCTTAAAGATGAAGACATACCGGACAATTCAGTAGATATTACTGGAAACATCTGCATGGGTTATGGGGTGAAATGCTGTATTGAGCTACACTTCATACACGACACTGACATAATATTACATGCTACTACAGGACCTAAGGCTGGGTTTATACAGTTACAAGGAGATTATGTACACAATAATAAGACGGGTACATGGGAATGTAATCCTACAGATGTGTTATACTGGAATATAGAGATAAGAGGTGAAGAGAAAGCTGTGTGGTCAGGAGATATTACAAATGATATGATCACAAAAGGGAAAGCTGGAACATCCAAAACAGATATTTGGTTGAAAACACAACTTTTTGGGAAAACTTTAGATCCTTCATTACTTTCTATTACAGAAGGAGATGAAGATTGGGTAAAAACATGGAACTTCCAGATAACTAGAGAACCAGTACAAGTACAGGTATCTGTAATTTTTACAGTAACTAATACTATAGTTCCAGAAGTAAGGGTTACACCACAAAGTACATAGCCAAGAAAATATGTCTCCTTTGTCATTAAAATGCAACACAAGGTTAGAGTTACCTTCGGAATCTCTGTTAACCTGGACCAAAGATAATTTATTTTTGGGAAGTTTTGCAAGTGGTCCAACAAATGTTATACACAGAGGTCAATCCGGAAATGTGAGATGGTTGAATAAGGATTTTATTTTTTCTGTAGATAATCCATCTCCTAAGGATTCTGGACTTTACCAATGTTGCGTTTTAACGAAAAATAATTACAAACAATGCAAAAATGTAAATGTAAATATATGGTCAGCAGTAGATAATGTTTGCACACAGACAAGATTTCAACCATCTACTCCTTTCCAAATTAACCAATTCCAATCTAAACCTATATTACGAGATGGAGTGTTTATGACTATGATATGGACTTTTAACATGTCTAATTGGAAAATTTCTTCTAGATATCCTCAATGTCAATCACATCTCATTAATATGGAAATGGGAATAGAACAATGGTTTGGGAAAAGAACTCCAACACAAGTTAGAAGTAAGAGGGGAGTGTTGGAAGGTATTTTGGGGGGATTAGGTACAGTAGGAAGTCTAATTAACACTATGGACATACATACACTTAAATCAGATTTGGAAAATATTGGGTATATCGGAGGTAAAGGAGTAAAGATTCAGAAAAGTTTGAATCAAGTTCTTGAGAAAATGGTTTTGACTACTGCTTCTGTATTGGGGTCTTCTGTCTCACATCTACAAGATGCTACTTTAGCATTAATAGAAAGTGAACAGGAATCTCAAGTGGCCAAAACATGTCTAGAAATTCAGATTGAATATTCCACCAATCTAAAAATGATTTCACAAGCCTTACAAAGTGGAATTACTCCTTTAGGACTAATGAGAAATTTGCCTACAGAATATAGTTTTGCATTAAATCATACAGATTTGTGGGTAAATAAGTGGTTAGGATGTGACCAGGATATTTGTGTAGGAACATCACTGATTCCAGTGTCGGGAAGAGAAGAAACCCTAGTTCCTATAACTGTTCTGGGAATCCCTGTTAGTCACACACAATTGCTATATTATCAATTACAGTACATAGATTTTGCATTTGACGGAACAAACACTGAACAATTAGACATTTCTTCATGTTTAAATTTTGTTTCTAAGGTAATGTGTTTACCTGGACAGGATAAAGTCATTTATCATTCATGTTTCAATAATCATACCTCATGTCATGCCAGAGTTGAGAATGTACACACGATCCATGACTTGGTGACACCAGTAAGCGCTAATAAGATTTGTTTCCAAGTTATGTCAGAGAAAGAAGTTGTTTCTGCATACTTTCCATCTTGTATACATGCTGAAAATCTGACAATAGGTTTATATTGTATTGAGGGAAATGTGAAAACTCTCTCAAAGAAGGAAGGAAGTATTAATATTACGTTAATAGGTTCAAGAAACCTAAACATCCTTCCAATACAGTTCAATTTGTCCCAAATAAATAATTTTCCTTGGAATATGTGGACAAATGAGATAAAGAAAGACAAGGGTTTGTTAAATTTGTTAACAAAACAATTAAAAGAAGCTGAAATTGTATTCAGACATGAGCAAGGTAATTTAAATGATATTGAACATGAATGGACAAGTATGTCAAGCTCATCTTGGTGGAAAAATTTAGGAAAATCAGTAACTAGTTGGTCACAGTCTTCAACGAAGATGGCAGTAGGAAATGTATTATCTAATCCGATTGTTATTATATTTATTATAGTTTTGCTGTGTATAATATATCAAATAGTTATTATGTGTAAAATTAAGAACATTTATAAAAAGATAAAGACAGAAATGAAAAAGGAAGATGACATTTTAAGAGAAATGCTGAAAAGAAAAATATAATTCTCTAATCTAATTTTAGTTTTCAAAACTCAGGTGACATTCGAGACAGATATTAATACAAGGTTTTCAGAATAAAGAATGAATGTGATACGAATGGTGAGAGAAAGATTTTAGGGTTAATTATGATATTCTCAAATCATAATCAGGGGGGAATGTAAAATCCAATAATAATATATATAATCACTTACATATGGATAATTACATGAAATCAAATAAAGAACCAAGGGTATAGGGAAAGTGTATGATACAGTTTCTGAAGGTCTTGTCATTGACCATCTGTCCTCTGCATGTCAAAAGCTAGAGGGTGTTTGTGAAGCCCAACCTATATTTGGATGTCTAGCGTTATTTCTAGCCGGTAAACAAGTGTAACTAAGATAAGGAATATTCTGGAATCTACTTTTATGGTATAGACCATTGGCATGGAACTGGGTTACCTTATATGGATATTATGTAGGAGAAAATAGAAACCCATGAAAGCCTATGGGACGGATTTGTATATAAACCGTCTCTTCTCAGTATATGTTGGAGTCCTCATACCTCGAGCCTCTCTACATGGACGAACACATCATCACACAAGACCATATGTAAGATCAATGCTTGCTTCCATTTTCTTTTTAACCTAATACTTGAATTTGTGTAATGAACTTATAATTTACTTTTTCTTCATTTTTGTAATCACTTTTTGAATGGACATTAAATGAGTTCTGTTTTATCCACACAATTCTATCTTTGCTTTTCTTCCCAATCCTCACTAAGATACATTTTTTCTAACAGATACCCCTGCAACTTGCATAGGTTCCGTGGGCTCAAGACTCATAGCGGAATCTAGTGAAGCAGGAGTCTCGTACATCAGGAGGGCTTTTTTAACCCTATCAGAAACTCCATGAATAAAGTTACTCCGCAGCACGGAATCATTCCACTCTGTGTCGACTGCCCAGCGGCGAAATTCAGAACAGTAATCCTCTGCAACTCGCTCCCCCTGGCGAATAGTGCGTATCTTAGATTCTGCTAGAGCCATTCTGTCAGGCTCATCGTAAATGTTTCCAAGAGAAGAAAAAAAACTCTCCACAGAGTCAAATGCAGCAGAATCAGATGGCAAAGAAAACGCCCATGCTTGGGGATCCCCGCTTCATAATGACAACACCAGACCCACACGCTGAGCCTCATTACCGGAGGAGATCGGGCGCATACAGAAATACAGTTTGCAAGCTTCACGAAAAGAAACAAATTTACTGCGTTCCCCAGCAAATTTTTCAGGCAAAGGAAACTTAGGCTCAGCAACTTTACCTGTAACTCCGGCTTGCACATTAGACACTGCTAGTCCCTGTTGCTGCACTGCCCCCCTTAAATCAGTGACCTGTAGGGACAGCGCCTTCAACTGGCGGGTTATGGAAATCATGGGATCCATGGAAATAATGTTTTCCGATTATAATGTCACGGGAAGCTTAGGTGGGCAAGAGCTAATAACCTGGGCCCCTGCAATTTCCCTCAGACTAGGGAAATCCTGACTGACCCTCTACCTAGAGTTTACACTGATGGTGTGCATGTCTAGGCCTCCACCCTCTCCCTGTCTCCTGTTTCAACCCTAGCCTGAAAACACCACCCTCCACCCAGTGAAGAGATCATACACCAATACCCACAGTTAGCACAGACAAGGATAACGGAAAATATACACCATGCCGCAGTCACTCAGGAATACACTATAAATGCACAGGGCAAAATAAATACAAATATAGGAAGGAGTAAATAAGACAAAGGGAAATACACCACCAGATACGATACTCCAACTCCTAGCTCACCACTCCAGACCGAGATAACCAAGCACTAAACAGAAGCTATAATCGGCGACGCCCAATGTTCAGGAGAACTATTTAAAGGCAGTGGGCATGGCCCAGCTTCCAATCCAAGCACCAGGTAAATTAACCCCGGACCAGCTAGATAAAATCTAGCCGACGCCAATGAGCGCATAGTGGTCAAAAGCGGAATTACCGCTGTCTGTCGAACGACCTGGTCTGAACAGTGTCCAACATGACAAGTTGGCTCTCACGGGAGATGAGTGTTGTGATTTTGCTTTTTGCTCCCTCTAGTGGTCATTAGTGATTTGACTCTGGAGCTTCTGTCTTTTCCTATATCCTCACCTGGGCCGTTAGTTCAGGGGCGTTGCTATATAAGCTCCCTGGACCTTCAGTTCAATGCCTGGCATCGTTGAAATCAGAGCTAATCTGTTGTGCTCTTGTCCTATGATCCTGGTTCCTGTATTTCAAGCTAAGTCTGCATCCTTGCTTTTTGCTTTTGTTTTGTTTGGTATTTTTGTCCAGCTTGTTCCAATCTGTATCCTGACCTTTGCTGGAAGCTCTAGGGGGCTGGTGTTCTCCCCCCGGACCGTTAGACGGTTCGGGGGTTCTTGAATCTCCAGCGTGGATTTTTATAGGGTTTTTGTTGACCAGATAAGTTATCTTGCTATATTCTGCTATTAGTAAGCTGGCCTCTCTTTGCTGAACCTGGTTCATTTCTGTGTTTGTCATTTCCTCTTACCTCACCGTTATTATTTGTGGGGGGCTTGTATCTTGCTTTGGGGTCCCTTTCTCTGGAGGCAAGAGAGGTCTTTGTTTTCTTCTCCTAGGGGTAGTTAGATTCTCCGGCTGGCGCGAGTCATCTAGCGATCACCGTAGGCATGATCCCCGGCTACTTCTAGTGTTGGCGTTAGGAGTAGCTATTTGGTCAACCCAGTTACCACAGCCCTATGAGCTGGATTTTTGAATCTCGCAGACTTACACGTTCCTCTGAGACCCTGTCCACTGGGGTCATAACAGTATGCCAGGCCAGTATTAAATGTTTAATGCATTGCAGAAGTGGGATTATAAGAAAGAAAATTTTGAGGTTTTTTTTTTTTTTCCCTCTCTCATTTTTTTTTTTTTTTTTTCTTTTCCCCTTTACCTCAGAGTGGCTTAAGCTTGCTGCAGACATGAATGTCCAGACCTTGATTACAAGTGTGGACCAGCTTGCCGCTCGTGTGCAGGGTATACAAGATTATGTTACCAGAAATCCTAGGTCTGAACCCAAGATTCCGATTCCTGAACTGTTTTCAGGAGACCGATTTAAGTTTAGGAATTTCAGGAATAATTGTAAATTGTTTTTGTCCCTGAAACCTTGTTCGTCTGGAGACTCTGCTCAACAAGTAAAAATTGTTATTTCATTCTTACGGGGTGACCCTCAAGATTGGGCTTTTTCGTTGGCGCCAGGAGATCCGGCATTGGCTGATATTGATGCGTTTTTTCTGGCGATCGGTTTACTTTATGAGGAACCCAATCTTGAGATTCAGGCAGAGAAAGCCTTGCTGGCTATGTCTCAGGGCCCGGACGAGGCTGAGGTGTATTGCCAAAAATTTCGGAAATGGTCCGTGCTGACACATTGGAACGAGTGTGCACTGGCCGCTAATTTTAGAAATGGCCTTTCTGAGGCCATTAAGAATGTTATGGTGGGTTTTCCCATTCCCACAGGTCTGAATGATACCATGTCCCTGGCTATTCAAATTGACCGGCGGTTGCGGGAGCGCAAGACCGCAAATTCCCTCATGTTGTTGTCTGAACAGACACCTGATGTGATGCAATGTGATAGAAAAACCGCAAATTCCCTCATGGTGTTGTCTGAACGGACACCTGATTTGATGCAATGTGATAGAATCCTGACTAGAAATGAGAGGAAAATTCATAGACGCCGGAATGGCTTGTGCTACTACTGTGGTGATTCTACACATGTTATCTCAGCATGCTCTAAACGTATATCTAAGGTTGTTAGTCCTGTCACCGTTGGTAATTTGCATCCTAAGTTTATTCTGTCTGTAACTTTGATTTGCTCACTGTCATCTTATCCTGTCATGGCGTTTGTAGATTCAGGTGCTGCCCTGAGTCTTATGGATCTCTCATTTTCTAAGCGCTGTGGTTTTATTCTTGAACCATTAGAAAATCCTATCCCTCTTAGGGGTATTGATGCTACGCCATTAGCAGAAAATAAACCGCAGTATTGGACACAGGTTACCATGTGCATGACTCCTGAACACCGCGAGGTGATACGTTTTCTCGTTCTACATAAAATGCATGATTTGGTTGTTTTGGGGCTGCCATGGTTACAGACCCATAATCCAGTCCTTGACTGGAAGGCTATGTCAGTGTCTAGTTGGGGCTGTCGTGGTATTCATGAGGATTCCCTGCCTGTGTCTATTGCTTCTTCTACGCCTTCGGAAGTTCCGGAGTATTTGTCTGATTATCAGGATGTCTTTAGCGAGTCCAGGTCCAGTGCATTGCCTCCTCATAGGGAATGTGACTGTGCAATAGATTTGATTCCAGGCAGTAAATTTCCTAAGGGAAGACTGTTTAATCTGTCGATACCTGAACATACCGCTATGCGTTCATATATCAAGGAGTCTCTGGAGAAAGGACACATCCGTCCGTCTTCTTCCCCTCTTGGTGCGGGATTCTTTTTTGTGGCTAAAAAGGACGGATCTTTGAGGCCTTGTATTGACTATCGGCTTTTAAATAAGATCACTGTCAAATTTCAGTATCCTTTGCCGCTGTTGTCTGACTTGTTTGCCCGGATTAAAGGTGCCAAGTGGTTTACCAAGATAGACCTTCGTGGTGCGTACAACCTTGTGCGCATTAAGCAAGGGGATGAATGGAAAACCGCATTCAATACGCCGAAGGTCATTTTGAGTACTTGGTGATGCCTTTTGGGCTCTCTAATGCCCCTTCAGTTTTTCAGTCCTTTATGCATGACATTTTCCGGAACTATCTGGATAAATTTTTGATCGTTTATCTGGATGATATTCTGTTTTTTTCTGATAATTGGGACTCGCATGTGGAGCAGGTCAGGATGGTCTTTAAAATTTTGCGTGAAAATTCTTTGTTTGTCAAGGGCTCAAAGTGTCTTTTTGGTGTACAGAAGGTTCCCTTTTTGGGGTTCATTTTTTCCCCTTCTGCTGTGGAGATGGACCCAGTCAAGGTCCGAGCTATTCTTGATTGGACTCAGCCCTCGTCAGTTAAGAGTCTTCAGAAGTTCTTGGGTTTCGCTAACTTCTACCGTCGTTTTATCGCTAACTTTTCTAGCATTGTGAAACCTTTGACGGATATGACCAAGAAGGGCTCCGATGTGGTTAATTGGGCTCCTGCTGCCGTGGAGGCTTTCCAGGAGTTGAAACGTCGGTTTACTTCGGCGCCTGTTTTGTGCCAGCCTGATGTCTCGCTTCCCTTTCAGGTTGAGGTGGATGCTTCAGAGATTGGAGCAGGGGCCGTTTTGTTGCAGAGAGGCCCTGGTTGCTCTGTTATGAGACCTTGCGCCTTTTTCTCTAGGAAGTTTTCGCCTGCGGAGCGAAATTATGATGTGGGCAATCGGGAGTTGTTGGCCATGAAATGGGCATTTGAGGAGTGGCGTCATTGGCTCGAGGGTGCTAAGCATCGTGTGGTGGTCTTGACTGATCACAAAAATCTGATGTATCTCGAGTCTGCTAAACGCCTGAATCCTAGACAGGCCCGCTGGTCATTGTTTTTCTCCCGTTTTGACTTTGTTGTCTCGTATTTACCAGGTTCAAAAAATGTGAAGGCCGATGCTCTTTCCAGGAGCTTTGTGCCTGATGCTCCTGGAGTCGCTGAACCTGTTGGTATTCTTAAGGATGGTATTATCTTGTCAGCTATTTCTCCAGATCTGCGACGTGTGTTGCAGAGATTTCAGGCTGATAGGCCTGATTCTTGTCCACCTGACAGACTGTTTGTGCCTGATAAGTGGACCAGCAGAGTCATTTCCGAGGTTCATTCCTCGGTGTTGGCAGGTCACCCAGGAATTTTTGGCACCAGAGATCTGGTGGCCAGATCCTTTTGGTGGCCTTCCTTGTCTAGGGATGTGCGGTCATTTGTACAGTCCTGTGGGACTTGTGCTCGAGCTAAGCCTTGCTGTTCTCGTGCCAGCGGGTTGCTCTTGCCCTTGCCTGTCCCTAAGAGACCTTGGACACATATCTCCATGGATTTCATTTCTGATCTTCCGGTGTCTCAAGGCATGTCTGTTATCTGGGTGATATGTGATCGCTTCTCCAAGATGGTCCATTTGGTTCCTTTGCCTAAGCTGCCTTCCTCTTCCGATCTGGTTCCTGTGTTTTTCCAGAACGTGGTTCGTTTGCACGGCATCCCTGAGAATATTGTGTCAGACAGAGGATCCCAGTTCGTTTCCAGATTCTGGCGATCCTTTTGTAGTAGGATGGGCATTGACTTGTCGTTTTCGTCTGCTTTCCATCCTCAGACTAATGGACAGACGGAGCGAACTAATCAGACTTTGGAGGCTTATTTGAGGTGTTTTGTCTCTGCTGATCAGGACGATTGGGTGACCTTCTTGCCGTTGGCTGAGTTTGCCCTTAATAATCGGGCTAGTTCCGCCACCTTGGTTTCGCCGTTTTTCTGCAACTCTGGTTTCCACCCTCGTTTTTCTTCGGGTCATGTGGAACCTTCTGACTGCCCTGGGGTGGATTCTGTGGTGGATAGGTTGCAGCGGATCTGGAATCTTGTGGTGGACAACTTGAAGTTGTCACAGGAGAGGGCTCAGCGCTTTGCCAACCGCCGCCGCGGTGTGGGTCCCCGACTACGTGTTGGGGATTTGGTGTGGCTTTCTTCCCGCTTTGTTCCTATGAAGGTTTCCTCTCCCAAATTTAAACCTCGTTTTATTGGTCCTTACAAGATATTGGAAATCCTTAATCCTGTATCCTTTCGCCTGGATCTTCCTGTGTCGTTTGCTATCCACAACATGTTTCATAGGTCCTTGTTGCGGCGGTACGTTGTGCCTGTGGTTCCTTCTGCTGAGCCTCCTGCTCCGGTGTTGGTTGAGGGCGAGTTGGAGTACGTGGTGGAGAAGATCTTGGATTCTCGTCTCTCCAGGCGGAGGCTTCAGTACCTGGTCAAGTGGAAGGGCTATGGTCAGGAAGATAATTCCTGGGTGGTCGCCTCTGATGTTCATGCGGCCGATTTAGTTCGTGCCTTTCACGCCGCTCGTCCTGATCGCCCTGGTGGTCGTGGTGAGGGTTCGGTGACCCCTCACTAAGGGGGGGGTACTGTTGTGATTTTGCTTTTTGCTCCCTCTAGTGGTCATTAGTGATTTGACTCTGGAGCTTCTGTCTTTTCCTATATCCTCACCTGGGCCGTTAGTTCAGGGGCGTTGCTATATAAGCTCCCTGGACCTTCAGTTCAATGCCTGGCATCGTTGAAATCAGAGCTAATCTGTTGTGCTCTTGTCCTATGATCCTGGTTCCTGTATTTCAAGCTAAGTCTGCATCCTTGCTTTTTGCTTTTGTTTTGTTTGGTATTTTTGTCCAGCTTGTTCCAATCTGTATCCTGACCTTTGCTGGAAGCTCTAGGGGGCTGGTGTTCTCCCCCCGGACCGTTAGACGGTTCGGGGGTTCTTGAATCTCCAGCGTGGATTTTTATAGGGTTTTTGTTGACCAGATAAGTTATCTTGCTATATTCTGCTATTAGTAAGCTGGCCTCTCTTTGCTGAACCTGGTTCATTTCTGTGTTTGTCATTTCCTCTTACCTCACCGTTATTATTTGTGGGGGGCTTGTATCTTGCTTTGGGGTCCCTTTCTCTGGAGGCAAGAGAGGTCTTTGTTTTCTTCTCCTAGGGGTAGTTAGATTCTCCGGCTGGCGCGAGTCATCTAGCGATCACCGTAGGCATGATCCCCGGCTACTTCTAGTGTTGGTGTTAGGAGTAGCTATTTGGTCAACCCAGTTACCACAGCCCTATGAGCTGGATTTTTGAATCTCGCAGACTTACACGTTCCTCTGAGACCCTGTCCACTGGGGTCATAACAGATGAGGTACTGGCCTACCCAGAATATGACCAACCGTTCGTGCTGTACACAGATGCCAGCAACGTGGGACTGGGAGCCGTGTTGTCCCAGGACCAGAAAGGCAAAGAAAGGGTAATTGCCTACGCCAGGAGGAAACTTTGTCCCACTGAAAGCAACCCCGAGAACTACAGTTCCTTCAAGCTGGAGTTCCTTGCCATAGTCTGGGCGGCAACAGAGCTGTTCAAACACTACCTGGCCTCTGCAAGATTCACAGTTTTCATGGACAACAATCCACTGACACATCTGGAGACAGCAAAACTAGGTGCTGTGGAGCAGCGATGGATGGCCCAATTGTCCAATTATGAATTCACCATCAAGTACCGGGCAGGGCACAAGAATGTCAATTCCGATGCGCTGTCCAGGATGCCTAACTTACCAGAGAAGGGAGAAGATTCGGAAGAACTGGAAGAAATAGAGTTACCAGCTTTCCATCGCCCCGGGGTGACTCAGTATTCCCATTATGTGAGGAACAGGCATAAGGACAAGCAAGAAGCTACACTGAACCCATTGCCTCATCATGGATGGCCCGAGACACAAGACAGTGACCCAGCAGTCCGTCTGATCAAGGAGCTGATGACGCAAGCCGATTCGCACCCTAGTCCAGATGCTGCACAAGAGACTCAACAGCTGTGGAAAGAGAAACGCAAACTGTTTATGTACGATGGTAAGCACTATCAAGCTGGTCTGGCAGATAGTGGTCCCAAGACAAGATGCGCCAATGGTTCTGGAAACGTACCACGATGGAGCAGGACACTTCGGATGGAAGAAGTTAGAGATCCTACTTCGTGGAAGGTTTTACTGGATTGGCATGAAAAAAAGCCATTGAAAAGTGGTGCCAAGAGTGTGGCCCATGCAACCTGCGAGAAAGGACCGTGACAGCCAGAGGGCTCCCCTACACCACATAGTCAACAGACAGCCACTTGAACTGGTAGCTTTACACCACGTGAAGCTAACTCCAAGCTGGTAAGGCTATTTCTATGCTCTGACCATTGTGGACCATTACTCCAGATTCCTGGTAGTCGTACCTGTCAAGGACCAGACAGTGAGGACAGCAGCCAAAGCTTTCCAGCAACACTTTTGCTGACCACACGGATACCCAGAGAAGGCACTCACTGATAAAGGCCCAGCCTTTGAAGCAGAAGTGTTTCAAGAATTCTGCAACCTGTACGGATGCAAAAAGATCAGAACAACACCGTACCACCCATAAACCAACGGAATGTGTGAAAAGATGAACCAAGTAGTGACTTACTGAACACCTTGCCTTTACATGAAAGAAACTTGTGGCCAGAGAAGTTGCCTGATTTGGTAGATTTGTACAATCATATCCCAGTGAATTCCACCAACTGTACTCCAGCATACCTGATGAGAGGAAGATCAAGCAAATTACCTGTTGATCTAGAAATGGGAGTCCTAACCCCAGAAACAACCTCACCAGATACAGATTGGGATACCGAGCGACAAGAGAAATACCGCCAAGTATAAGAGTGTGTAGAAAGATGCTTGTCTCAGACAAGACAAAAACAAGAGAGAGACTATAACCAACGTGCCCCTGCAATTCTCTTGTCACCAGGTGATCAAGTGTTAAAGCGAAAAAGGAGAATGCACAAACTCGATCAGTGGGAAGCAGAACCATATACCATCTTACCATCCAACTTTGACAATACTAAAGTCGGTCTTATCAGCAAAGATGGAGGAGAAACATCAACTGCAGTATCCAGAGATCATCTCAAAGTATGCCCTGACACACTGAAAGACAAGGAAACAGACTCCAGTACTTCTCAACCTGTAGAAGAAGAAAAGAAAATCCATACTGTTCTTGGAGATTTTCCCCAGTCTTGGACTCAAGTACATCAGGCTATAGTGATACCGGTTGTGACTTTTCCCCAGCTAGAAATACCAGAACAAAATGTGATTCAAGACCATCGTGAGACAGAAGAGACTTTATACCAGCGGGCTCAAGCAGCAAACGTCAATCAGCAGTGGAACAAGAGAATCCACCCTGTTAGGGCTAGCGGAATGCACCAAATTATAAAAAAGATGGTATAAGGTGCGTTCGCAGCCCGGGGTCCACCGTGCAGAGATGGAACCTGCTGCTGAGTAATGAAGGACTATATGGCGGTACAATGTGGATACACACAAGGGTTAACTTTACCCTGTGTGAAGGAAGCAAACCCTGTTGCGTCACCAAGCAAGGAGTCTCAGGACTCTATCCCAAGACACAGGATTAGAGTACGTTCAGACCACTTGCGCTTGACACCGGAACTGGGGTGTCAAAGTAACAGAAAATATAACTTAAAGCACAAGAGTGCATGCTGTACCGCTATGGCGGACACCACTATCCACCCAGAATTGAGATAGGAAAGCGCTCTCTAAGCGCACGGTGCCGCACTGGCGGTTATAGCAATAGACGCTATATCATGTGTCTTTATGTTGACAGCTCAGTCGGGTGCTAAACAGCAAGCATCCACCTTTTGCGAACAGTCATACACAAGGGAGGGGATTTTAAAGAACGACTTGCACTCATCAACACACACACCATTCCAAATGTACACTAGCGCATGGCAGTACGGCCATGCAAACCTTTTATAGCTGCAGCAAGAACAGGACCTTCCCTGAAGGACCAATGGTAGTCAGCCACAGAAGAAGAACACCTTCAGGACCTTCCTAAAGGACCAATGGGATTTGCTGCAGTATCTAAGCATGTGACCCTTGATCTCCAACGAGAGATCTTGCCCTGGGCATGCTCAGAAAGGGGAGAGCAGGACTTAGTCCCAAACACATCTGCTCGCCGCTGCACAGTACTGGCTACAATGGCAGAAGCTGGAAAGGCAGCAGTAACCAGTCGTCCAGTATCAGCCTGAGCTAGACGCTGGGACTGACGTCTCTGCTGAGCAGACTCCACTGTGGCTGGAGAAGAATGGGAGACCGCAGTGGAGATGGTTCGAGATTCCCCCTGTGCAGAGGCGGGATCTTGACACCTAACACACCCCCTGCTATCGGTGAATCTATCAGACCCATGTTGAGTCTAAGAATTCCCAGACGTTTGCCCACTTTACCAATACGTTGCAGGCCTACAAGTAGCACAGACACTAGTGGGTTCACAACAGCAGACATGTTAGACCAGGAACTATGCAGATTTACCCGTAATACCAGAGGTCAGATCCCAGCCCATTACAGGGACTGCTGTCAATAATTGTTGTTATCTGTTTTAAAATGTTTGCTTATGCTTGTTGCAGGTTTAAAATGGACACTAGTGTAATGGACAGTGAATTGCCCAAAAACTGTTATTGCACATAGTTTGCACCCTCAAGGTGCACCCTGGATCTGCCCACATTGCCAGCGTGGGTAGAGCCTTGTTACTTCACAGACCTGATGCTAAAACCGTCTGGCGTGGCAAACACCGGGTCTGGATATGCCTTTTAGCCCGCCCAAACCTACGTTGGGGGTTTATGACGGATACCCTGCATCGGAACTGTTGCTAATGAACAAGGACACCCTGGTATAAGACCAGTTGTACTTTTTGTAAATATGTTTGCAACATTTCAGCCAAAAATGCCTCCCATTAGGGAAGAATAAGTTTAAACCTGTTTTATGTATTTCAAAATGTTTTACACCTTTGTAAACTGTTGTTTATGTTTCCTTTTCCCAGTCTGGGAGTACTGGATTTAACGGGGGGGGGGGACTGGAATGTGGCACCCTAGGAGTTCAGGTACCACAGTGGTATTGCCTTCCTCTCAGGGAGGGTAATGCCGTGCCTGGAGACAGGAGGAATCCCTTTGGCAAGTAACCTTACATGCAACACATTCTGACTCCAGGCCAGAAGGGGGAGCTCTACACCCGACTTGAGGGGAGCTGCTCTCTCTGGACGGGAGGATGAGTCAGTTACTAGGCTAGTTGTTAGCAGCTAGAGAAAGACTGATACTGGGCCTCTCTAAGCCGAGCGCAGAAACCGGGTACCGAGAACCTGAGGGGGACTGCAAGCCCCACAGCAGAACCGGAGGGCAGGAAACTAAAAGGGACTTGCCCACATAATACCTGAGGTACAGCAGCAATCAGAGTCCAGAGTAACCGTGAACAGAGACCAAAAAGAGATGGCTCAAGTTGCCTACCGTGCAGGTACTGTCCCTTGACAAGAAAGAATGAGGGCCTTGTTAGAGAGCTACAGGCAGCAAGGGACCACAGACCAGCATGCAGCGCCCCAGAGTTCTGGTTGCTGCAGTAATGTCATTCTTCCACCAGGAGGAGTGATATTACGTCTGATGGCACTAAAGGAGTTCATCTTTCCAGGTATCACGGCATCACAACACACTTCACACTCCAGACCACCAGGGGGAGCTATGCTCCTATCTAGTAGGGCACTCCTCACAGAAGGGTAAAACTGGTGGTTTGGATAGAAAGTGAGAGAAAAGCTGGCTGGGCTTTGCCCAGGCAACCCCTGTCAGGCAGACAGGGGGAAAGGAGGAACATCTGAGCTGCAGACAGAGGGTCCCTGTCAGGGGTGGGATCCTGACAGAGGCCTAGCACGAGATAGAAAGCTATGGAGCTGCGCCTGCCCCACGTGTGGCAGTAGCCTAAGAAAGGACACAAAGAGAAGTGTATTGTAGAGAGTGAGAAACAAAGTCACAGCACAAGGAGAAAACACCGGGAGGAGTTCTGCCCCGAGACAGGCAGCCTCCTTCTGAGGCGCGTAGCCGGTGGCCAGAACACCAAGGGAGTAATTGACTCTACGCATTACTTCAGAGACCAGCAGGACAGTCAATTCCAAGTTGGCTGCCTGACCTTAATACCTAAGAAGACACGGTGGCAAATTGTGGGGGTCAGGGCGTCTCTAGGGTCCCTATAAACAAGCCTCAGGCCATCCCAGTCAAATGGGTGAAATAACATCTAGAAGATCTACAAAGGTTGTGAGGACTATCCCGTGGTGCTCAGCAGGGAAGTACTACAACACACAGGCGCTAGTAGGAAGGCTACTGATTTCCACCTGGGTAAGAGAGCTCTGGAATTGCCTTCAGACCGGCCGGACTCTGCCTGCCCTGTGATCGGTGCTCTGGGCTGTGGATGCTGAAGTCTTCAGTAAAAGGTAAAAAGACTGCAACCTTGTGTCCTTGTTAATCATTGCGCCTTACATCGTCCACCATCACTGTCTACACATCTGGGAAGCCCTGGGGACATACTTCACCTGTGGGAAGGTATACCATCTAGCTGCCACTCCATCACCCCAGCGGACCCCTAAGCAGCGTCGGTCACCCTGACCGAGTACCACAGGTGGCGTCACGAACACCGTACAAACTACACCTTTAATTGGACGCCCCTCAAAGGGCCACGGGCCGGGTCGGGCCACCGTGACATCCCCAGAACTGAGAAGGACCTTCTTGCCTTGCGCAGGCGTGTACTATGGAGGACAGAGAATGAACTTCAATCCAATATTGCAGCCAGCATGCAGCCAGCGGGTAAGGAAAGGGTGAATCAAACACCCGAAAACCCCGCCCCTATGGCTGAAAATTGTTCCCTCCAAATTCAGGTGACAGAGTCCCTTTAAAGGGATCCCTTTGTTTACCCGGGATCCCTATTGTTTCACATTTGCACAAGTTTTTCTGCTTTTATACTAAAGAACATTGGAATCATGGAGGGTGAATGATTCACAAACTGTCCCTGTACATAGTTTGCACCTCCTTAAAGGTGCTCCCCACTAGTTTTACATAGGAGGCTTTTACAGAGACTGCCTCTTAACAGAAACTGCTGTTAATATGCTGTAAAATAACTGCTTTGCTTCACAGACCTGAAGAAAAAGCCGTTAGTGCGGCAGAATTCCAGGTCAGGATTACACGTCTTGTAGCCCACCCAAGACCAACGTTCGGGGGTTCGTAACGGGTCCCTCATATCACGTCATGCTGCTTTAAACAAACTTGGAAAATTAATGATGTGATTATTTGCACTACCTCTGAAAAAGACTTGCAGTTTTCTCTTAAAAGGAATGTTTAAAAGTGATAAAGTTTCATTAAGAAGTTGGATAGCAATAATGTTTTACATAGTGATAGTATGTAGTTAGAAAGCTAGTGATAAGAAATGTTTTAAAAATGTTGAGAGTAAAATGTCTAATGATGTACTTTAAATAAAATTGAGGACAAAGGAAGTTGGAAGAAAGATACAGTCTAGCCCGTAGTGGGGGTGAAACCTGTTCTGCATTTCAATAAAGTGAACCCGTAGGGGTTAGTGAGTCCTCCAGAAAGCCATACATAGATGGTTAGTAGACTTTGCACCTAGAGAAGAATAAAGAAATATTAATTTATTGTTGAGATAGCACTTAGTAATTAATAGGTAGAATACCTGTACGGGTAATTGTATTTCATAGATAGATAATAACTGTTTTCCTATTTGCCTGAAGCACAATGTAAATATGTTCTTGTTTGCAACGTTCAAGTGTTCTCACCTCCCATAAAGGGAAGCATTGTTATATTAATTTGTTTCATAGCATTTCAAAAATTTTGTATGTCTTTTGCTAACATGTATTGTTGTTCTTCTTTTCCCAGCCCGGAAGTGCTGGATTTAACGGGGGAGCAGTGCAGCGCCCCAGAGTCCTGGTTGCTGCAGTAATGTCATTCTTCCACCAGGAGGAGTGATATTACGTCTGATTGCACTAAAGGAGTTCATCTTTCCAGGTATCACGGCATCACAACACACTTCACACTCCAGACCACCGGGGGGAGCCATGCTCCTATCTAGTAGGGCACTCCTCGCAGAAGGGTAAAACTGGTGGTTTGGATAGAAAGTGAGAGAGAAGCTGGCTGGGCTTTGCCCAGGCAACCCCTGTCAGGCAGACAGGGGGAAAGGAGGAACATCTGAGCTGCAGACAGAGGGTCCCTGTCAGGGGTGGGATCCTGACAGAGGCCTAGCACGAGATAGAAAGCTACGGAGCTGCACCTGCCCCACGTGCGGCAGTATCCTAAGAAAGGACACGAAGAGAAGTGTATTGTAGAGAGTGAGAAACGAAGTCACAGCACAAGGAGAAAACACCAGGAGGAGTTCTGCCCCGAGACAGGCAGCCTCCTTCTGAGGCGCGTAGCCGGTGGCCGGAACACCGAGGGAGTAATTGACTCTACGTATTACTTCAGAGACCAGCAGGACAGTCAATTCCAAGTTGGCTGCCCGACCTTAATACCTAAGAAGACACGGTGGCAAATTGTGGGGGTCGGGGCATCTCTAGGGTCCCTATAAACAAGCCTCAGGCCATCTCAGTCAAATGGGTTTGTCCTATCCATACCATCTGGGGGACAGAGAGGAAGAAATAACATCTAGAAGATCTACAAAGGTTGTGAGGACTATCCCGTGGTGCTCAGCAGGGAAGTACTACAACACACAGGTGCTAGTAGGAAGGCTACTGATTTCCACCTGGATAAGAGAGCTCTGGATTTGCCATCAGACCGGCCGGACTCTGCCTGCCCTGTGATCGGTGCTCTGGGCTGTGGATGCTGAAGTCTTCAGTAAAAGGTAAAGAGACTGCAACCTTGTGTCCTTGTTAATCATTGCGCCTTACATCGTCCACCATCACTATCTACACATCTGGGAAGCCCTGGGGACATACTTCACCTGTGGGAAGGTATACCATCTAGCTGCCACTCCATCACCCCAGTGGACCCCTAAGCAGCGTCGGTCACCCTGACCGAGTACCACAGGTGGCGTCACAAACACCGTACAAACTACACCTTTAACTGGACGCCCCTCAAAGGGCCACGGGCCGGGTCAGGCCACCGTGACATCCCCAGAACTGAGAAGGACCCGGTGCCGAGTACCCCATTGCCTTAACGTGGGGGCGCTCCAAGCGCCTAGTGGAAGGCTCCCAAACTGACCTGTCAAGGGGATTTCCACCTGTCTTCAGGTTGCCTGGACTCCAGCTACACCTGTTTCCGGTACCCAGGACACAGGCTGAATAGCATCTCAGTAAGGCTGGTTTCACATTTGCGGTTGTGTTTGCAGCATTTCTACCGCATATATCCCCATGCGTTGTGTATTCCTATATTTAACATTAGGGGCACATGCATTTTTGATTTTTCGCGTTTCGCTGCGTTTGACGACGCATGCGTCGTTTCGTCGTTTGCAACTTGGCGCGGAAATGCAATATGTAGTAATTTTTAGAGGCATCAATTTGCCGCCTGGAAACGCATGCGGTCGATTGAGCAAGGATTGCGGCAAAAAAACGCATTGCTGTCTATTTGAACGCATGCGTTCACAAGCACATGCGTTTGCTTGCGTTCATGAACGCATGCGTTTCAATAGAGAAAAACATGTCTAGATACTGATAAGCCACCCCCCACATACAAGGTGATAAAGGGAGGGAGTGGACATTTGCAGTTCACTACTCAGCAGACACTGAAGCAGACGAGACACAGGCTACATCTTGGAGGAAAACAAGACCCTGAACAATGTGAGTATATCCTAGCCAATGCCTTTATTTTCTATTTTCTGTTTCTACATGTCCTAATTTCTTGCATTTCTTTCTTTCTGCATGCATCAGAATGTCTTCTGCTTCTTCTTCTGATGAGGAGTTTCGTCCTGGGCAGTCGGAAGTCAAGCATGTCAGTGAGGTGAGTACTTGCCTCATCAGATTGGTAAGTATTCACTGTCACATCTACACGTGACAATTTGAATTTTTCATATTTTTAGAAGTCTTCTTCAAGACTCCATAATAACAGGGTCTGTACCACAGGACTGGCGTATAGCAAATGTGGTGCCAATATTCAAAAAAGGGGCAAAAACTGAACTCGGTAATTATAGGCCAGTAAGCTTAACCTCTACTGTGGGTAAAATCCTGGAGGGCATTCTAAGGGATACTATACTGGAGTATCTGAAGAGGAATAACCTTATGACCCAGTATCAGCACGGGTTTACTAGGGACCGTTCATGTCAGACTAATTTGATCAGCTTCTATGAAGAGGTAAGTTCCGGACTGGACCAAGGGAACCCAGTGGACGTAGTGTATATGGACTTTTCCAAAGCTTTTGATACGGTGCCACACAAAAGGTTGTTACATAAAATGAGAGTAATGGGGATAGGGGAAAATATGTGTAAGTGGGTTGAGAGCTGGCTCAGGGATAGGAAACAAAGGGTGGTTATTAATGGAGCACACTCGAGACTGGGTTGCGGTTAGCAGTGGGGTACCACAGGGGTCAGTATTGGGCCCTCTTCTTTTTAACATATTTATTAATGACCTTGTAGGGGGCATTCAGAGTAGAATTTCAATATTTGCAGATGACACTAAACTCTGCAGGGTAATCAATACAGGGGAGGACAATTTTATATTACAGGATGATTTATGTAAACTAGAAGCTTGGGCTGATAAATGGCAAATGAGCTTTAATGGGGATAAATGTAAGGTCATGCACTTGGGTAGAAGTAATAAGATGTATAACTATGTGATTAATTCTAAAACTCTGGGCAAAACCGTCAATGAAAAAGACCTGGGTATATGGGTGGATGACAAACTCATATTCAGTGGCCAGTGTCAGGCAGCTGCTACAAAGGCAAATAAAATAATGGGATGTATTAAAAGAGGCATAGATGCTCATGAGGAGAACATAATTTTACCTCTATACAAGTCACTAGTTCGACCACACTTAGAATACTGTGCACAGTTCTGGTCTCCGGTGTATAAGAAAGACATAGCTGAACTGGAGCGGGTGCAGAGAAGAGCGACCAAGGTTATTAGAGGACTGGGGGGTCTGCAATACCAAGATAGGTTATTACACTTGGGGCTATTTAGTTTGGAAAAATGAAGACTAAGGGGTGATCTTATTTTAATGTATAAATATATGAGGGGACAGTACAAAGACCTTTCTGATGATCTTTTTAATCATAGACCTGAGACAGGGACAAGGGGGCATCCTCTACGTCTGGAGGAAAGAAGGGTTAAGCATAATAACAGACGCGGATTCTTTACTGTAAGAGCAGTGAGACTATGGAACTCTCTGCCGTATGATGTTGTAATGAGTGATTCATTAATTAAATTTAAGAGGGGACTGGATACCTTTCTGGAAAAGTATACTGTTACAGGGTATATACACTAGATTCCTTGATAAGGCATTGATCCAGGGAACTAGTCTGATTGCCGTATGTGGAGTCGGGAAGGAATTTTTTTCCCCATGGTGGAGTTACTCTTTGCCACATGGGTTTTTTTTGCCTTCCTCTGGATCAACATGTTAGGGCATGTTAGGTTAGGCTATGGGTTGAACTAGATGGACTTACAGTCTTCCTTCAACCTTAATAACTATGTAACTGCGGCACAAACTGGGCAGGAGCAGCGGACTCAAGGTCGGGTGGAAAGACGGCAGCGGGTACGTATACAAGGCTGACTGTTTACTGTATCCTCAGTCTAATATTCTTGAATCTTCTTTTCTTTCCATTCCTATTTCTTAACTTTTTTCTTCTGGAATCCTTTTGTATGTTGACTTTCCTATTCATGCCATTTCTCAGCATCTTTTTTCTTTTTCTCCTTATGTTAGTTCACTAAACTTTAATGACTTTATTTAATTTTTAGGTTCCACAATGGGAGGATGACCTAATTGAAAATGACTTCCTCATCTCCCTGGTCCAGGAGCGAGTCCCGTTGTAGGACCCCCGGGATCCACTGCACTCAAACAACGTCACGATCCGGCGCCTATGGAATGAGATGGCCAAAGAGATGTGGGATGGCTGGGTCAACGCCCCGACTCAGGTCGGAAATGCATTTGGTAAGTATTGCCCTGCAGTGTGAAGCAGCAGAGACCTTGGCCGTGCTCACACAACTGTGTGTGATGAAAGAAACTCTCAGGAGTTTCTCTCATCACACACAGTTGTGTGAGCACGGCCAAAAGTCCATTTTCTGACCAATTTTTTTTTTTTAATAGTGGCCAAAGTCAAAACACGTTGGCGTTCGATGAAGGACCGCTTCAACAAGGACCTGCATTAAGAGAGCCGTGTTCCCAGTAGTTCAGGAGCAAGGATCAGAAAATACAAATACCATCGCGTTCTGGCATTTTTAAGACCGGTCCTTGCCCAGAGAACGTAAGTATTTTTCCCTTGCATTAGGTTGTATTGTTTTGCCACAATCTGTATATTTCTATTCCACAGGATTTTGCGTCTGGTTAATTTTTGGCATTAATTTTCTTTTTCCTTTTTTCACAGCACATGGAGCACAACTGTTGGCCCAGGTTCTGGAGTGGTCCTTCATCAGACAGCCACGGACCCGTCCCAGCCATCCAGCAGCGCTGCAGCAAGTGGGCCTTCCACGCTAACTGGAGACCAGGGAGCTGGTCCATCAGGCCTTCCCCTTTCGCAGTCCTCCTCCACTGCCCCTTTTTTTGGGGCTCCTCCCGGCAGCGGCAGAGGGCATCGGACAGGTCACTCATGCCCGAGTTTTTGCACTTGAGCTCGGTTTTACACGACGCAATCAAGGCTTTGAGTGACCGATTGGATTTTTCACATAACCTCTTGAATGCACGTATCCAGGAGGTCACCAAAAGCCTTGACCAAGTGAAAGCCGACCTCCAGAGGCCAGCACATCATTTTTTTAACCAAATTGAGCAGGGCATGTCGGAACACCTTACTCCTGATCTCCAGCTGAGTGTCATGCAGGCCTGCAATGCTGCTTACGTGCGGGCTATGCAGCAGAGTCGGTATTTCCAGCAGACAGTGTCGGCATATCCACCTGTGCCTTCACTGTCACGATTAACCTCAATGCTGACCTCTGCTGCATACCGGTGCACAGCCACCTCAATTTCTAGCACTGCCGGACACCACTACAGCACCACCACCATGCCGAGTGCAGTTGGACATCCCACTGCCGCCACCACCATGACAACCGCTGCTCCTGCTTGGACCTCCTCCACTGACACCACGATGCAGCAGGACCCTGGCATGGCCTTCCGTACCGCCACCACAACGATGCAGCAGGACCCTGGCATGGCCTTCCGTACCGCCACCACCACGATGCAGCAGGACCCTGGCATGGCCTTCCGTACCGCCACCACCATGATGCAGCAGGACCCTGGCATGGCCTTGCGTACCGCCACCACCACGATGCAGCAGGACCCTGGCATGGCCTTGCGTACCGCCACCACCACGATGCAGCAGGACCCTGGCATGGCCTTGCGTACCGCCACCACCATGATGCAGCAGGACCCTGGCATGGCCTTACGCTCTACAAGCGCTATGGACTCTGGCATGGCTGCAAGTTCTACGAGCACTATGGACTCTGGCATGGCTGCATGCTCTATGAGCACTATGGACTCTGGCATGGCTGCACGCTCTACAAGCACTATGGACTCTGGCATGGCCTTACGCTCTACGAGCACTATGGACTCTGGCATGGCTGCACGCTCTACGAGCACTATGGACTCTGACATGGCTGCACGCTCTACGAGCACTATGGACTCTGGCATGGCTGCACGCTCTACGAGCACTATGGACTCTGGCATGGTGCAGCCGGACCCTGACAGGTCACCCGCTACTATACCACGCCATATGAGCCCACCAAGGCTTCCCAGAACCCGGCAAAAGAGGACTCTTAGTATTCCTCCCCCTTCACCTCCCAATGTGTCTGTAATGTCAGGTTTGTCTCACCCTTCCAGTGCATCTCAAGCCTCTCATGTGTCAAGCCCCATCCCCGAACTTCCAGACCCTACTAGTTTCATTGCCCCTTCTCCTGCTACCTCTGCGTCGTCCACGGTTAGCCAGTCCTCAGTGCTTCACACCCCGCGTTTACATCACTCTACCCCAAGCCGGCGCAGTTAAATACATTTTTTGGTTGTTAAAAAAAAAAAAAAAATTGATTTGCCCCAATTATGTTTGGTTTATTGTGTCTTCCTCCACCGGCAACACGCACCGTGCGCCAAATAAGAAACTTTGCCACACACTTTATTTTTTGGCCACATCATATCTCCAGTAGTTATAAAAAAAAAAAGACTGCAGTTTTGTGTGTCTTTAGTATAGAGATATGATGTGGGCCAAAAAATGTATACTTGTATTATCTCCATAATCTCTTCTTTCTACTTTGTCTGTGAATAGTGTTAGGGGTCGAGTTACCGCCTCTGCACAGGGGAAATCTCGGGACATCTCCGCTGCGGTCTCCCATTACTTTTCCTGCCGCAGTGGAGCCTGCTCAGCGGAGATGTCGGTCCCAGTGTCTCGCTCAGTCTGACTCTGTACAAAGAAGTTACTGCTGCTTTTCCTGCTTCTGCCATTGAAGTCAGTGCTGGGCAGTGGCGAGCAGACGCTTCTGGGACTAAGTCCTGCTTTTCTCGTTCTGAGCATGCCCAGAGAAAGATCTCTCAGTGGAGTTCGAGGGTCACATGATCAGATACTGCAGCTGAGGCCATTGGTCCTTCAGGAAGGTCCTGTAGGTGCTCACGCTCTGTGGCAGCCTCTCATTGGTCCTTCTAGGAAGGTCCTGTACGTGCTACAACTATTTAAGGCTCGCATGGCCGCATGGCCATGCGCTAGTATTGTTCTTTATTATGTGCTTTGCGCCAGTGTGGTCACGTGAGAGTGTGTTCAGGGACCCGGCTGAAATAAGCCCCTAGAATGCTGGCACCTCCGGCAAGGAGTTTGTGTTTGTATGTATTCAGGGACCTGGCTTAAATAAGCCCCTAGAATGCTGGCACCTCCGGTGAGGAGTTTTGTGTGCATGCGTGACCACTGACTGCTCTCTGTTTGGGCAGTTAGCCTGTGCCTCTGTGGAGTCTAACAGGGCACAGTGCTTTGCTTTAACGGCTACTCGGTGAATTAACTGAGTTAGTCCATACCGCCATAAAGTGCCTCCGTTTGCTAGCAGCAGGTACTCCTGCACGGTGGACCCCGGGCTGCGAACGCACCAATATCAATAAAAACATCTCTATTTACTCGGTGCGTTCCGCTAGCCTTAAAAACTATTGTTGCAGTCAAAAGAGAAAATGGCGGACATACAGTGCAGAACTCTACTGAACAGGTCAGGTGTCAAAAAACTCATTAGTTAGGACACCTGACCTAGTGAGTAGAGAACTGACTTGTATAACCTCCATTTTCTCTTCTGTGTACATAATCTATTACACACAAATCTAAGGGACGATGGTGATCACACATGGCATATCTATGCTCACCTGCACAGGTGTCAGAAGTAGTGAATTCATGAAGCTGTATGTGCATCATGAATTCATTATTTCTGACACCTGACTTGATGAGTATAGATCTCTTTAGTGTGACAGTCATTGTCTCTTCAGTCTCTGTCAAATGGATAAAGCAGAACAGAATCAGAACGCAATGACGTCAACAAGCTTACCAATAAAGCAACAAGGCTGCCATAACACTAGCAGTATGTGGCCAGTGTTTTAAATCAGTATTTGTAAGCCAACACAAGGAGTGGAACAATAAGTAAATTATGATATTAACATAATAACTAGCACCTCTGCCTTTATCACCCACTCCTGGTTTTGGATTACAAATACTTATATTAAATACAGACCAAATACAGCTAGTTTTAGGACAGCCTTGGTTTGTAGAGGAAAAACATAGGAGACACGGTCAACACAACCAAAACTAAAGTTTATGAATGAGAAATATTATATCAGAAAATTACTGGTACAGATCGAATTACAACAGGACATTTACACAACATTGTCCTGCCATGACACACGTCCAATATCTGAATCAAAAAAAGGCAGCAAATTGGTCCCGCATGTGACCAACTGCTGCAGTTGACTGTAGCTGGTGATGCTGGAAATTGGGCAGTGGGTGTGCAACTGGTTCATCCAGTTCAATGTTGGGTTGCTCCTTAGCCATTATATAATTGTGCAGAACCACACAGGCTTTGACCACCTCGTCAACTGTTTCCACTTTTAGATTTATGGCTGATGCAAGAATGCGCCATTTAGAGACTAGAATGCCAAAGGTACACTCTACTGTTCTTCGGGCCCTGGTCAGTCTGTAGTTAAAGATCCTTCTAGTGTGGTTCAAGTCCCGACTGGAATAGGGCTTCAGTAGGTTTTCACACATCTGAAAGGCCTCATCCCCAACCATAACAAATGGCATCGGTGGACCTTGAGTGTTGGGGAGAGGTTGTGGCGGGGGAAAATTGACATTTTTGCCATACACACGGCGGCCCATATCCGAGTTCTTGAAAGTCTGGGAATCGTTGCCACGGCCAAAAGCTCCAATGTCCACGGCGATGAAGCGACAGTTCGCATCAGCTATTGCCATGAGCACAACAGAAAAATATTTTTTATAGTTGAAATACTCCGATCCTGTTCTGGCAAATTTGATAATGCGGATGTGCTTTCCATCCACCGCTCCTAAACAGTTGGGGAAATCACACACACTCCAGAATTTTTCCGAAATTTCAAGCCACATGTTGACGGTGGGTAGGGGTATAAACTCATCCCGGAGTACATTCCACAAAGCCCGACAGGTGTCTGCAACTATTCCGGACAGGGTGGATATTCCAAGCCGGTATTGAAAGTGGAGGGATGATAAACTCTCTCCGGTTGCGAGAAATCTGTAAGAAAAAGAAACCCCCGAAAAATTACAAACTATTCTATTGATGGTGTGGTTACGCTAAAGAAAGAAAGGAAAATACCCAAAACATACATGTCAGAAAACACAAAATTTGGACTGTCATTGTTTTAGATTTGGAACGTACCTTAATGTAACCAGCAGACGTTCCTCGGGTGGAATCGCTATACAGAGCTGGGTGTCCTGTCTGTGTATGGTTCCTTGGACATGAGCAAGCAAATCCCGAAATGAGTCTTGCGACATCCTTGTATATTCATGGAATTTCTCCGGGTTGGCATTAAGCTCGCCATACAGCGTGTGATAGGCTCCACTGCTCTCATGTAGTTCGATAATGGGGTGTCTCCAAAAACACCTATGCCATCTCCTTCTCCATCTTTCGCGATTTCTGTCTTGCTCCCAAGCTAAAGCACAGGAAAGAAACAGCTTGATGCTTAAATCCAGGTTGAAATAAAAGCTCTCCATGCGAAGATCTATCATGACACAGGATACAGGAGCAAAATCTGAAGATTCCAGCTGTTCAGGGGTCTATATAAAGAAATCCCATAATACACGCCCTCTCTAGTCCCATTGGCGGTGTCTTGTTATCTTGATTTTTCTCTTGTGAAATTGCTCTTCATGCGCACCAAAAACGCAAACGCATGAAAAAACGCATATAAATGTGTACAAACGCGGCGTTCTTTTAACCGAATGCGGTAACGCTTGCTTATGCGGATTAAACACTGTGGATTTAAACGCTAATGTGAATCTAGCCTAAACCAGGTAAAGACTTTAACCCTGTGTCCTCCAATTATTTGCGGCATTCACCATCCCTGCCAAATACACCGGGAGCCCTGGGGACACTGCTTCCCCTGTAGGAAGCAACACCATCTTTGCTGCAGCACCATCTCCCCCAGAGGACCCCTTTAAGCAGCGTCGGTCACCTCTGACCGAGAAAAATAGGTGGCATCACAAACTTTCCTTTTTTCCGCAACCCCTTTAAAGATCGTCTCTTTTATCTGGGCGCCCAGGGCCACGGAGCGGGTCTCTGCCACCGTGACCACCCCTTTAATTGTGACCGGACCCGGTACCGAGTACCCCACGGCTTTGACGGGCGACTCACTTACATCTACAGGTAGAGGACATGCACTCAGAAGATATTGACTGTCATAATGCTATAGGGTCTGCCTTCTCCTGTGGTTATTGGACTTCCTTGGCTCACTCTGCACAAACATGTGGTAGATTGGCAGAATCGGGAGGTGGAAGTGGTGACTAAATACCTATCTGACTTTGGGGATGTGTTTTCAGAGCAGGGGTGCCAAGAACTTCCTGTCCATTGTTCTTATGACTGCGCCATTAATCTTGTCCCTGGAGCCAAGCTCCCAAAGAGCAGACTATTTCCTGTAATATCTCTGATCCAGAGAGGTAGACCATGCAGGATTATATTGCGGAAAGTTTGGCAAAGGGTCATATCAGACCATCCTCATCCTCCATTGCTGCGGTGTTTTCCTTTGTAAAGAAAAAAAAAGACGGGATACACCCCTGCCTAGATTTCCGCAAACTCAATCAAATCATGGTCCGGGATTCGGATCTGCTCCCTCTCATCCTGGACTTCTTTAATCAGACTGAAGGAACAAAAACATTTTCTTAACTGGATCACAGGGGGGCTTATAATCTCATTCGTATTAAATAGGGGGGATGAGTGGAAAACAACATTCAATACGCCTGAGGAACACTATGGGAACCTTGTAATGCCATTTGGGTAGACTAATGCTCCCACCGTCTTTCAGCAATTTGTAAATGGCATCTTTAGTCACTTGGTAAGTAGATTTGTCATAATCTATCTTGATGAGATATTAATTTATTCACCTGACCTTGAGTCACATCAGGTACATGTCAGGCAGGTCTTACAGATACTCAGAGACAATAAATTATTTGTGAAACCAGATAAATGTAAGTTCTCGGCTGAGGAGATCTTTTTTTAGGATAAGTTTTATTGTCCACCGGTTTTTGCATTTATCCGATGAAAATCCGGGCAGTAATGGATAGGGATCGTCCTGAGAATTTGAAGGCGATACAAAGGTTTTTGGGTTTTGCCAGGGCAGCGCCCCAGAGCCCTGGTCGTTGCAGTACTGTGGCTCCGCCACTATGGGGAGCTACGGTGCGTCCGATGGCACTGAAGGAGTTCATCTGATCAGGTATCACAGACACCAATACATTTCACAGCTGGGCCTCCGGGGGGAGCTAAGGGTGCTATTCATTAGGCCACTCCCCACCATAGTGGGTAAACTGGGGGTCAGGCAGGAAATTAGATCAGAAAGCTGACTGGATTGGACGAAGCAACACCCGGTGGCAGAGGGTGTTGTGGAGGAAGAGACAGTAGGGTCTCTGTCAGGGGTGGGATCCTGACAGAGGCTTGGCATTGAAAAGAACGTAACGGGTCCGCGCCAGCTCCGGGAAGCGGCAGGACCCAAGAAAGGATTAGAAGCGAGATAGATTGTGCTGAGTGAGAAACGAGATCAAGCGATAGGAGAATACCAGTAGGGGTCGTGCTGTAAGACCGGAGCAACACCCTACTGAGGCGCACTACCGGTGGCCGGAACGCCGAGGGAGTATTACAATAACCAGCTTCAAGCAATACTCTAAACAGCGGCAGGACAGTCAGTCTCAGGCGGGCTGTCTCACCTAAATCACCTATGAAGTCTTGGGAGGCAATTGCGGGAGAGGGGCGTCTCTAGGGTCCCGGAAGAACTCCAGGCCTACCCGACAAACGGGTGCCGTTCTAACTGTAACATCAGGTAGGGACGGAAGATTAGAAGAACATCATTTAATCGAGTTGTGAGGGAACTTAAGAAACAGACACAACGGTTGTGGGGTACTTTCCGTAAGCATAGCAGGGAAGGACTACAACACATAGCGCTAAGAAGGAAGGCACCGATTTCCACCTGTGAAGTGAACTCTGGAGGTGCCATTGGACCGGCCGGACTTGCGTAGCCTGGTGGACCTTACTCTGGACTGAGGACTCAGAGATCTCCAGTAAAGAGGTAAAGAGACTGCAACTTGGTGTCCTCGTTATTGACCGCGACCTGCACCCCACAACTGCACCACCGACATCCACACCGATCATTCACTGTGCGCCCCACGGCAGGGTCACAGGCCAGGGCCTAGCCGCCGTGACAACCCCAGAGCAGAGACTCAGAGGCCCGGTACCGGGTACCCCTCGGCCCTGCGGCAGTGGGGCCGCTACACCAACTACTACCGTAAGTTCATCAAAAACTTTTTGGTAGTGGCCAAGCTTCTGATGGCTATGACCAGGAAAGAGTCAGACTTTTCCAAGTGGTCCAGTCTGACCAGGAAGGCATTCAATACCATGAAAGAGTATTTTACAACCGCGCCGATTCTCATAAAGCCTGACGTCACTCAGCCTTTTACTTTTATTGTAGAAGTTGCAGGGGAGCATTAATGCCCTTTTATTCGTGCACATTTAATTGAAGTACATTTATCAAAGTACTGGCAGTTACAACATGGATGAATCTAACATGCATCTCTATGCTCTTCATACAGGTAATCATATCATTCAACCTCTGAACTGAACTACCTTGCATGTCTTTTGACTCCATTCAATGTCAGCAAGCAACCTGAATGGTAATCATATAATTCAACCTCTGAACTGAACTACCTTGCATGTCTTTTCACTCCATCCAATGTCAGCAAGCAACCTGAATGGTAATCATATAATTCAACCTCTGAACTGAACTACCTTGCATGTCTTTTAACTCCATTCAATGTCAGCAAGCAACCTCAATGGTAATCATATCATTCAACGTCTGAACTGAACTACCTTGCATGTCTTTTCACTCCATTCAATGTCAGCAAGCAACCTGAATGGTAATCATATTATTCAACCTCTGAACTGAACTACCTTGCATGTCTTTTCACTCCATTCAATGTCAGTAAGCAACCTGAATGGTATCTAACTCATTCTATCTCCGGCATTGAATCCTGCATGTATCTAGATTTGTTCGCCATCTTGGCAAGCATTTGTTTTGGTATATACAGTAGTTATTGAACTTACTTCTGCTTGTCCCTTATACAGAGAGGTCATATAACTGTTTTCAAAGTGGTTTATGATCCATGTTGGCCTGGACATTTGTTTATCTGTTCACTACATTTATTGTGTCTTGCTGTCTCAACTTAGTTTGATTGATTGCTAATGAGAGAGAAAAAGTAAGATCTAAGAGCTAGCCTCCTATAAATTTAGATATAGCTTGGGGAAGCATTCATGCAGGGGAGCATTTGTGCACTTTTATTTGTGCACATTTAATCGAAGTATATTTAACAAAGTACTGGCAGTTACAACATGGATGTTAGACAGGGCAGGAGACAGGTAAGACAATTAAAAAAAATGTATTCCCTGTTCTTTTGGAACAGAACAAATATTGACCATATGCATTTGTATAATCTCAGAGAAAGAAAAAGGAGGCAGCGGGCACCGCACAAATATATAAAACCAGGGATCAACCATATACATATACTGTAGAAAGATTCAAAGATTTATTTGTATAATCTATATCCTGGTTGCTGCATTCACTCACATTCACCACCCTTGCATTACCTCTTTACACTCCTTTCATATGGGTCCATCTGTCCTTTCCTCTCCTATGTATAGCACTCATGCTCTGTTCACATTGCTTAGTGGTGCAAATCCATTCAGTCCCATCATCCAACACAAGAGACGCTCTCACAAATCACTTAACCATCTGCTCATCCTTTCTATCCTCTTTCTCTTAGTCGCAGGAGACATCTCTCCCAACCCCGGCCCCCCATGTTATAGCAAGTCAAACCTCCCAACTGCTACACACGTAAACCCATCTAACCTTATTTGAACCAGTTACTGAAGAAGAAGTAAGCAGGCTCCTTGCATCTTCTCACCCGACCACTTGCACCAGTGACCCCATTCCATCACATCTCCTCCAGTCCCTTTCCCCGGCTGTTACCTCTCACATAACAAAAATATTCAACCTTTCCCTCACTTCCGGTATTTTTCCCTCCTCATTTAAGCATGCCATCATACATCCATTACTTAAAAAACCCTCCCTCGACCAAAACTGTGCCGCTAATTATAGACCTGTCTCTAATCTTCCCTTCATCTCTAAACTCCTGGAACGCCTGGTCCACTCCTGTCTTACCCGCTATCTCTCAGATAACTCTCTTCTTGACCCTCTTCAATCTGGCTTCCGCTCTTTACACTCTACTGAAACTGCCCTCACTAAAGTCTCTAATGACCTACTAACAGCTAAATCTAATGGTCACTACTCCATGCTAATTCTCTTGGATCTTTCCGCAGCATTCGACACTGTGGATCATCAGCTCCTCCTCACTATGCTCCGCTCCATCGGCATCAAGGACACCGTTCTCTCTTGGTTCTCCTCCTATCTCTCTGACCGATCCTTCACTGTATGTTTTGCTGGTTCCTCCTCCTCTCACCTTCCCCTTACTGTTGGGGTTCCTCAAGGATCAGTCCTAGGCCCCCTCCTCTTCTCTTTGTATACTGCCCCTATTGGACAAACAATCAGTAGATTTGGTTTCCAGTACCATCTCTATGCTGACGACACCCAATTATACACCTCTTCTCCTGCTTTCACTCCGACCTTCTTAGAAAACACCAGTGATTGTCTTACCGCTGTCTCTAACATCATGTCCTCCCTCTATCTGAAACTGAACCTGTCAAAAACTGAACTCCTCGTGTTCTCTCCCTCTACTAACCTACCTTTGCCTGACATTGCCATCTCCGTGTGTGGTTCCACCATTACTCCAAAGCAACATGCCCGCTGCCTTGGGGTTATCCTTGATTCCGAGCTTTCATTCACCCCCCACATTCGATCACTGGCTCGCTCTTCTTATTTGCATCTCAAAAACATTTCT
Source organism: Ranitomeya variabilis (assembly GCF_051348905.1). Classification (NCBI taxonomy): domain Eukaryota; kingdom Metazoa; phylum Chordata; class Amphibia; order Anura; family Dendrobatidae; genus Ranitomeya; species Ranitomeya variabilis. Next base: position 525,057,013 of record NC_135232.1, on the reverse strand, counting down.
AGAATTCGCCCTTTTCTTACTTTCGACTCTGCAAAAACTCTTACTGTTTCTCTTATTCATTCCCGTCTGGACTATTGTAACTCTCTACTAATCGGCCTCCCTCTTACCAAACTCTCCCCGCTCCAATCTGTCCTGAATGCTGCTGCCAGGATCATATTCCTCACCAACCATTACACCGATGCCTCTACCTTGTGCCAGTCATTACACTGGCTACCCATCCACTCCAGAATCCAGTACAAAACTACTACCCTCATCCACAAAGCACTCCATGGCTCAGCACCACCCTACATCTCCTCTCTGGTCTCAGTCTACCACCCTACCCGTGCCCTCCGCTCCACTAATGACCTCCGGTTAGCATCCTCAATAATCAGAACCTCCCACTCCCGTCTCCAAGACTTTACACGTGCTGCGCCGATTCTTTGGAATGCACTACCTAGGTTAATACGATTAATCCCCAATCCCCACAGTTTTAAGCGTGCCCTAAAAACGCATTTGTTCAGACTGGCCTACTGCCTCAACGCATTAACCTAACTATCCCTGTGTGGCCTATTAAAAATAGAAAAAAAAAACAAAACACATAATCAGGTTCCTTGCATCATGTTCTCATACACTTTATGCAGTTAATAGCACTCTGTGTCTGTACTGCTACATACTTAGGCAGTTAACTGGTTCATGCAGCTTTACATGAACACCCGATCCTTACACTATGGCTGGTCCGAATAACTAAAGCAATTGTTACCATCCACCTCTCGTGTCTCCCCTTTTCCTCATAGTTTGTAAGCTTGCAAGCAGGGCCCTCATTCCTCCTGGTATCTATTTTGAACTGTGATTTCTGTTATGCTGTAATGTCTATTGTCTGTACAAGTCCCCTCTATAAGTTGTTAAGCGCTGCGGAATATGTTGGCGCTATATAAATAAAAATTATTATTATTATTATTATATTAATATCCCATGCATGCCTTCTGCCTCTTTCAATTGTGCCTTTTGGAATTCTCGCTCTGTATGTAATAAACTCTCCTTCATCCATGACGTCTTCCTTTCTAATTCTCTTAACCTTCAAGCTCTTACTGAAACCTCGATCCAGCAGTCAGACACCACAGCTGCTGCTGCTCTTTCATATGGTGGACTACAATTTTCTCATACCCCAAGATCGACAGAGCAGGTGGAGGCGTTGGTCTTCTCCTATCAACCAAATGTACCTTCCAAGTTATCCCCAAGTACCCTTACTTGTCTTCCCTTCTTTTGAGGTCCACACTGTCAGACTCTACATCCCCTTCTCCATGCGAGTAGCGGTGGTGTATCGTCTTCCGGCCCCTCTCATCAGTTCCTGGATCACTTTGCCACCTGGCTTCCACACTTTCTTTCCTGTGACATCCCCACCCTCATCATGGGTGATTTCAACATCCCCATTGCTTCTCCCCTCTCCTCATCTGCTTCTCACCTTTTATCTCTAACTTCCTCTTTTGGCCTCTCACAGCATACTAACTCTTCAACACATGAAGACGGAAACTCCCTCAACTTGGTCTTCTCCCAGCTTAGTGGACGATTTCACAAACTCCCCTCTCCCACTCTCTGACCACAACCTTCTTTCATTCTCTATCAAGAAATGCCATCCCGCTCAGGTCACCCCCACTTTCCACATTTATAGAAACATATAGGCCATTAACACCCAGAAACTTTTGAAGAACTTACAGTCCTCATTGGCCCCATCTCATGTCCTGATTTTGCACTGAAGCGTTACAATGAAACCCTGCAAAGTGCCCTGGATGAAATTGCACCTCCTATACGTAGAACCACTCGGCACAGTCAGCGACAACCGTGGCATATGCTGCAAACACGTTTTCCTACAGCGGTGCTCTAGGTGCGCCGAACGTCTGTGGAGAAAATCTACTGTACCCGAATATTTCATCCATTGGAAGTTCATGCTTAAAACATACAACTCTGCCCTTCACCTCTCCAAACCAACCTATTTTAACATCCTCATCATCTCACTGTCCTATAACCCTAAATATCTCTTTGACACTTTTCATTCCCTACTCAACCCAAGAGTGCAGGCCCCAACCACGGATCTCTGCGCTGACGATCTGGCCAATTACGTCAAAGGAAAAATTGACCACATCTGACAGGAAATTATCTCCCAATCCCTTCATACCATGTACTGTCCTCCCTCCCCCACTGCATCTAGCTCACTCTCTGACTTTGAACCAGTCACAGAAGAAGAAGTAATCAGGCTCCTTGCATCTTCTCGCCCGAGCACTTGCACCAGTGACCCCATTCTGTCACATCTCCTTCAGTCCCTTTCCCCTGCTGTCACCTCTCACCTAACAAAAATATTCAACCTTTCTCTCTCTTCCGGTATATTTCTCTCCTCATTTAAGCACGCTATCATATATCCTTTACTTAAAAAAAAATCCCTCATCCAAAACTGTGCCGCTAATTATAGACCTGTCTCTAATCTTCCCTTCATCTCTAAACTCCTCGAACGTCTTCTCCGCTATCTCTCAGATAACTCTCTTCTTGACCCTCTTCAATCTGGTTTCCACTCTTTACACTCTACTGAAACTGCCCTCACTAAAGTCTCTAATGATTTACTAACAGCTAAATCTAATGGTCACTACTCCATGCTAATTCTCTTGGATCTCTCTGCAGCATTCAATACTGTGGATCATCAGCTCCTCATCACTATGCTACAATCCATCGGCCTAAAGGACACCTTTCTCTCCATGTTCTCCTATCTCTCTGACCGCTCTTTCACTTTATCTTTTGCTGGTTCCTCTTCCTCTCACCTTCCCCTTACTGTTGGGTTTCCTCAAGGATCAGTCCTCGACCCCCTGCTCTTCTCGCTGTATAGCACCCCTATTGGACAATCAGTAGATTTGGTTTCCAGTACCATCTCTATCTGATGACACCCAATTATACACTTCTGCTCCTGATATCATGCCTGCCTTTTTAGAAAACACCAGTGATTGTCTTACCACCGTCTCTAACATCATGTCCTCCATCTGAAACTGAACCTGTCAAAACTGAACTCCTCATGTTTACTCCCTCTACTACCCTACCATTGCCATCTCCGTGTGTGGTTCCACCATTATTCCCAAGCAACATGCCTGCTGCCTTGGGGTCAAACTTGATTACAAGCTTTCATTCACCCCCCACATCCAATCACTGGCTCGCTCTTCTTATCTGCATCTCAAAAACATTTCTAGAATTCGACCTTTTCTTACTTTTACCTCTGCAAAAACTCTTACTGTTTCAATTATTCATTCTCGTCTGGACTATTGTAACTCTTCTAATCGGCCTCCCTCTTACCAAACTCACCCCTCTCCAATCTGTCCTGAATGCTGCAGCCAGGATCATATTCCTCACCAGTCATTATACCGATGCCTTCACCTTGTGCCAGTCATTACACTGGTAATCCATCCACTAAAGAATCCAATACAAAACTATTACCCTCATCCACAAAGCACGCCATGGCTCAGCACCACCCTACATCTCCTCCCTGGTCTCAGCCTACCACCCTACCCGTGCGCTCCATTCTGCTAATGACCTGAGGTTAACATCCTCAATAATCAGAACCTTCCACTACCATCTCCAAAATTTTTCACACGCTGCGCTCATTCTTTGGAATGCACTACCCAGGTTAATACGATTAATCCCCCACAGTTTTAAGCGTGTCCTAAAAATGCATTTGTTCAGACTGGCCTACTGCCTCAACACTTTAACCTAACTATCCCTGGATGGCCCATTCAAAAAACTTAAACCATATTCAGGTTCCTCGCATCATGTTCTCATACACTTTATGCAGTTAATTAGCCCTCTGTGTCTGTACTGTTACTTATTTAGGCTGTTAACTAGTTCATGCAGCTTTACATGAACACCCGATCCTTACACTCTGGCTGGTCCGAACAACGAAAGCAACTGTTACCATCCACCTCTCGTGTCTCCCCTTTTCCTCATAGTTTGTAAGCTTGCAAGCAGGGCCCTCACTCCTCTTGGTATCTGTTTTAAACTGTGATTATTGTTATGCTGTAATGTCTATTGTCTGTACAAATCCCCTCTAAAATTGTAAAGCGTTGTGGATTATGTTGTCTCTATATAAATAAAATTATTATTAATATTATTAAGTTGATGCATCTGAAGTGGGGGTTGTATTGTTGCAGGGTGCATCTCCTTGTAAAAGGTGTCCATGTGCATACTTTTTTAAATAACTGTCATCTGTAGAGAGAAATTAGGACATTGGTAACAGGGAACTCTTGGCAATCAAATGGGCTTTGAAAAGTCCATTTCCTATATATTCTGCCAGCATTGGTGAGACAGCGTCCTTCCGAGGAGAGACTCCCATCTAACCATGTACGGTTGTTTCAAGGGGCGGGTCAGTCCAAGGAGAACCCAAGATCCTGTAAATATCTGATATTAACCCTTTAGTTGATGTGCCTTTCTTGCAAAGCCTCTCAAATATTGTTTGTTGAGAAACCTTCGATGAGCCTAGTGGAAACGACAGGTGCTGAATCTGCATGAACTGCAAGAACTCTCTATTAGTTTTAGCATATTTAGGAAATTTAGATTTTATATTATCAAACGAGAGAACTTCCAATGTGTTTCTATCCACCAAATCCGCAAATCTAAATAACCCTGCCAAAATCCATGAGTGGACCATTGTCGGTTCCAAATTGTTTGGTATCAGAGGCTGGTATATAAAAGATATAATTGAGGAACTGGGGGAGACCAAGCCAAAACGTCTTGCACATGAGAGCCACAAATCCATTGTAAACTGCATAGTGCCCAACAAATTATATAGTATCTTAATAGTCTTAGTCGACCATAAAAGGGATGTCGGGTGGATCGGAGCCAACCATATCTTTTCTATTTCAGTCCAAATATTGAAAGCCCATAAAGAAGCCCACGAGGGAATCCTCCTCAGGTGTGCTGCCCAATAGCATTTAACGATATCCAGAACAGACAAGCCCCCTTGTGATCTATGAGATGTGAGAACACGTTTGGATATTCTATGACGTCTTTCATTCCATATGAACTTTATTATAGCAGCTTGGAGTGACCTAAGTTCCCCAAGTGGAACTTTTAATGGGGAGAGTCCAAAATAATAAAGTAGCTTAGGCAGGAGAACCATCTTAACTGAAGCTATTCAGCCAATCAGTCAGAGTGGAAGTGACATCCAATTAGTAAATAGAGTCCTCAACTCTCCGAAAACAGTCGGATAGTTACAATTATATAAATTATTACAGGAATAGGACAGAATAACCCCCAAGTATTTAATACCCTCGGTTTTCCATTTAAATTAAAAGCTTGTCTTTAAATAGTCAAGGATATTAGGGGTAATGTTCAAGGGTAAGGCCCGTGTTTTATAGTTATTTAATTTATATCTCAACAGCTGTCCATTCTCCTTCAAAGTAACTATTAGGTTGGGGAGTGTTATATGAAGTTTAGAGAAGGTCAGTAAAACGTCATCAGGAAATAATGAAATCTTAAATAACTTATTCTTGACTTTCACCTCTGAGAACTGCAGACTTTGAGACAGGACAATCCCTTTAAGTCTACTTAGCAGACAACTACCCTCATTTAAGTAAACTTTTGCAATTTTTACTTTGTTTTACTAATTACTAATAATATTTGTTTTTCCTGCAAAAGCTAACAAAAATATATCTGATAATGATGTTCACGTTATGTTTTATTGGGTAAGTGAAATGTTCTATGTCTGCACCTAATGTTCCTCACACAATGAGCAGTTATGCACCTGCCCAGCAACATAGTTTCTGAAATTGTTTCATAATGTTGGCAAATAAGCCTTGACAAACAGTACTGCCAACTTAATCTGTATATATCAGCGTCTGTTTGGCAGCATGGTAAGAGGAGCGTAGTCATGTGATCAAGTCCAATGCACTACTGAGGAAAACAGAAACTTTCATTAACAGCAGGTTAAATTGCTTCAATTTTCCAACACATAGGGCCTGATTCATTAAGACTGGCATTGTGGATGCCAGTCTAAATGAAGGCACCGCTGCAATAAGATGCACCTAATTCATTAAGAGGTGTAAGCCTCTTACACATGTGACATGTCACGGGGCCGGTAGTCATGGGGGAGGTACTCGTCTCGTACACCCTGGCACGTTACATGAAAGTGGGGGTCCTGGACTGGTGTGTGGACTTGTGCTGTGAGGGCATTACGCCCATGAAGGCTGCATGTAACTGATGTTGCTGGTTTGTCAGGACCAGGTGTTGGACAGTTCAATGAGGGAGATCACCATTTGAAAGAAATATACAAGAGATATTGGGTACACCGTCTTATGAACATTTCCTTTACAACTCAAAGCATTTTCCACACGCAGATTCCTTCCTCTTTTCCGCTATCTTCACATTGCCTCTTTACTCTCTCTAGTTGTCCTCTGTTTCCATGGTTTCTCACTACTTCACCACAACCTAGCTCGACTGTACAGTCCTGTTTAGCTGGAGTCATTTATTTGTCCCACAGTTCTGCATCATCTTTTTCCTCAGCGTGCCAGTATCGCTTAGGGAACTCCCGCCCAGTACTTTCTACTAGTCTCACAAACTCAGTCCTGTCTAGGCCTGTTACCTTCAAGAGTTATAAACTCTGAGCTTTACAGCTAGGCATCCTCTCCTAGGACCCTTCTCCGGTAATTTACTCTGTCAGTCACTTTCCTTGTTTCTGCTATGGACACTTTCCTTCGTCTCCTCTCACCTTAGGAAAACCCCAAAATTCAGTACTGCTCACAATGGACATTGGGTCCTCTTTCTATGCACTCCAGGCACTATCTGCCTCTCTATCAGGAAATTAATACTGTCAAGATGATTAACTCTTCCAAACTTCCATCAGCAATAATCAACCTTGACGCAGAGCAAGTGTTTGATTGACTCAACTGGGACTTCTTAAAATTATCGCTTTCAAAATTTGGCTTCAATGAACAGACTCAGTCATCTATTATGGCACTTTACTCTAACCCTAGAGCCAGAATCTTTTCTAATAACATCTGTCTAACCCATTTCCAGTCACCAATGGCACAAGACAGGGCTGTCCCCTTTCCCCTATTTTGTTTATAATAGCTATGGAACCATTGGCCCAAAAAATAAGAGAAAACCAAAAAAATAATAGGAATCCAGACACCATCTCATCATTTCAAAATTAGCTTCTTCGCGGATGACTTAATTTTGACTCTTTCTGACCCTTCAAACTCAATCAACGAACTGCAAAAAAGTAAAAACTCAAACTTTTTTTAAGTATATCTAATTTCAAAATCATCGAAGTCTAAAATCCTTCATTTCAACCTAAGTGATGCTCAAGTCAAAGAAATTAAAGATATATCATCTCAATCCATAATTCCCTCGAACTTGGACTCCTTAATCAAAACACCATCACTAAAGACTTCTCCATTTACGGCGACAGAGATCTTTCATGGTGGGGTAAATCAATAACAGTTAAAACTTTCATACTTCCAAAAATGTTATACTTCTTCAGAAAACTACCTTTTACCTAACAAGTCTTCAAACCTTATTCAATTCTTTTATTTGGAATAATAAAAAGCCAGAATCTCTACTATTTTATACAAAAACAAGTTATTCGGTGGATTAGGCTTCCCAAACATCTCAGCGTATTATTATGCCAACCTTATCAAACAAAGTTTACACTGGTTGACTCAGGAAGATCCTCTGGCCTGGCTCGATTTGGAAACCACATCAAACAACAATAGTCCCCTATGTGACCTATTATTGAAGCACCTGCTGAACAAATACCCTAGCGTCCACACTCACCCTATCTTTCTTGCCTCCTTATATGCGTGGAAGAATTTAGCCAAACCCAAAATGAGGACAGATAAATTCATGTCACTGAAAAATCTGCCATTATCCTTTATCTTCTCCTTATATAATCATCCAATCTTGCCACTTTGGTCAGAATATGGTATAAGCTAAAAGATATCTATGATGGTAAAAGCTTTTTTTCCTTTCAGTAAGATAAAAAAAAGATTTAATATTCCCTTAACTGCCTTCTTACATTATTTGATTCTAAAAAAACAAATTCACGACTTCCTCCTTAATAAACCTTCTTTCTCTGAAGCAACAATAAATCTTTTATGTAATGTTAATCACAAAATGTTCTGGAGCTGCAAAAGCATTTATAATTGGTTCAGCAATGATACCGAATTGGTAAAAAATTCCTACATGGTCAAATGGGAATCAAACCTGAAAATGTCTTTCCAAACCAAAAAATGGGAAAATGCACTAACATATTATTCATACATGTCCAATATATCTATGTCTCTCCAGGAATCATTTTACACACTCCTCTCTAGGTGGTATTATACCCCCGCCAGATTATCCCACATCAACCCAAATAATTCCTTATTGTGCTGGAGGAACTGTGGCCATTATGGTAACCTCTTGCATATTTTCTTGAAAGGCCCTAAAATTCAACCCTTATGGGCTCAAATTTCTATTATTATAACAAAAACTAACGAGTAGGGATATCACAATTTTTCCTCAAATGGCTTTACTATCCATGGATATGGAAGACATTGATCCATCTATTAGGTCTATCTTAATCTACATTTTCCTAGTGGTAAAAAATACTATTGCATATCATTGAAAGAAACCAGACCTACCCAAATTCCCAGACATAATAGACAGAATTTCTCTCCATAAAACATATGAACACAAATTCGCAAAAATCAACAACTGCCTTAACAAATACTCTAAAAAATGGACACACTGGTCAGAAATTCATCCATGATCTATGTTTCGTGAGCATGTACCTCATTTTTTTTTTTGTTACATAGTTACATAGTTACATAGTTATTGAGGTTGAAGGAAGACTTTAAGTCCATCTAGTTCAACCCATAGCCTAACCTAACATGCCCTAACATGTTGATCCAGAGGAAGGCAAAAAAACCCCATGTGGCAAGGAGTAACTCCACCATGGGGAAAAAAATTCCTTCCCGACTCCACATACGGCAATCAGACTAGTTCCCTGGATCAACGCCTTATCAAGGAATCTAGTGTATATACCCTGTAATATTATACTTTTCCAGAAAGGTATCCAGTCCCCTCTTAAATTTAATTAATGAATCACTCATTACAACATCATACGGCAGAGAGTTCCATAGTCTCACTGCTCTTACAGTAAAGAATCTGCGTCTGTTATTATGCTTAAACCTTCTTTCCTCCAGACGTAGAGGATGCCCCCTTGTCCCTGTCTCAGGTCTATGATTAAAAAGATCATCAGAAAGGTCTTTGTACTGTCCCCTCATATATTTATACATTAAAATAAGATCACCCCTTAGTCTTCGTTTTTCCAAACTAAATAGCCCCAAGTGTAATAACCTATCTTGGTATTGCAGACCCCCCAGTCCTCTAATAACCTTGGTCGCTCTTCTCTGCACCCGCTCTAGTTCAGCTATGTCTTTCTTATACACCGGAGACCAGAACTGTGCACAGTATTCTAAGTGTGGTCGAACTAGTGACTTGAATAGAGGTAAAATTATGTTCTCCTCATGAGCATCTATGCCTCTTTTAATACATCCCATTATTTTATTTGCCTTTGTAGCAGCTGCCTGACACTGGCCACTGAATATGAGTCTGTCATCCACCCATACACCCAGGTCTTTTTCATTGATGGTTTTGCCCAGAGTTTTAGAATTAAGCACATAGTTATACATCTTATTACTTCTACCCAAGTGCATGACCTTACATTTATCCCCATTAAAACTCATTTGCCATTTATCAGCCCAAGCTTCTAGTTTACATAAATCATCCTGTAATATAAAATTGTCCTCCCCTGTATTGATTACCCTACAGAGTTTAGTGTCATCTGCAAATATTGAAATTCTACTCTGAATGCCCCCTACAAGGTCATTAATAAATATGTTAAAAAGAAGAGGGCCCAATACTGACCCCTGTGGTACCCCACTGCTAACCGCGACCCAGTCCGAGTGTGCTCCATTAATAACCACCCTTTGTTTCCTATCCCTGAGCCAGCTCTCAACCCACTTACACATATTTTCCCCTATCCCCATTACTCTCATTTTATGTATCAACCTTTTGTGTGGCACCGTATCAAAAGCTTTGGAAAAGTCCATATACACTACGTCCACTGGGTTCCCTTGGTCCAGTCCGGAACTTACCTCTTCATAGAAGCTGATCAAATTAGTCTGACATGAGCGGTCCCTAGTAAACCCATGCTGATACTGGGTCATGAGGTTATTCCTCTTCAGATACTCCAGTATAGCATCCCTTAGAATGCCCTCCAGGATTTTACCCACAGTAGAGGTTAAACTTACTGGCCTATAATTACCGAGTTCAGTTTTTGCCCCTTTTTTGAATATTGGCACCACATTTGCTATACGCCACTCCTGTGGTACAGACCCTGTTATTATGGACTCTTTAAAGATTAAAAATAATGGTCTATCAATGACTGTACTTAGTTCCTGCAGTACTCGGGGGTGTATCCCATCCGGGCCCGGAGATTTGTCAATTTTAGTAATTTTTAGACGCCGCTGTACTTCCTGCTGGGTTAAGCAGTTGACATTTAATGGGGAATTTTTATCACTAGTCATATTGGCTGCCATGGGATTTTCGTTTGTAAATACTGATGAAAAAAAGTCATTTAGCAGATTGGCTTTTTCCTCATCCTCATCCACCATTTCACCCAGACTATTTTTAAGGGGGCCAACACTGTCATTTTTTAGTTTCTTACTATTTATATAGTTAAAGAATATTTTGGGATTATTTTTACTCTCTCTGGCAATGAGTCTCTCTGTCTCAATCTTTGCTGCCTTGATTTGCTTTTTACAGAATTTATTTAATTTTCTGTATTTATTTAATGCCTCATCACTACCTACTTCCTTTAAATCTCTAAATGCTTTCTTTTTGTTCCTTATTGCGCCCCTAACAGCTCTATTTAGCCATATTGGTTTCCTCCTATTTCTAGTATGCTTATTCCCATACGGTATATACTGTGCACAGGTCCTATCCAGGATGCTAATAAACGTCTCCCATTTTCTTTGTGTATTTTTGTGTCTCAGGATATCGTCCCAGTTAATTGCACCAAGATCCTCTCTCATCCGTTGGAAATTTGCCCTCCTGAAGTTTAGTGTCCTTGTCACCCCCCTTCTACCCATCTTATTAAAGGTTACATGAAAACTTATTATTTTATGATCACTAGTCCCCAAGTGACCCCCAACCCTTATATTTGATATGCGGTCTGGCCTGTTGGTTAATATTAGGTCTAGCAGTGCCCCCCTCCTTGTTGGGTCCTGAACCAGCTGTGAAAGGTAATTGTCTCTCATAGTTGTCAAAAACCGATTACCTTTGCTGGAACTGCAGGTTTCTGTTCCCCAATCTATTTCAGGGTAGTTGAAGTCCCCCATAATAATGACTTCTCCTTGAGTCGCAGCTTCATCTATTTGCTTTACGAGGATATTCTCCATTGCTTCCATTATTTTTGGAGATTTATAACAAACCCCTATCAGTAATTTATTATTTTTTCCCCCTCCTCTTATCTCCACCCACAGGGACTCCACATTTTCATTAAATTCACCTATATTATCACGCAGGATGGGTTTTAAGGAAGATTTTACATATAGACACACCCCTCCCCCTCGCTTATCTGTACGGTCATTTCTGAACAGGCTATAGCCCTGCAAGTTAACAGCCCAGTCATGGCTCTCATCCAGCCATGTCTCAGATATCCCCACCATGTCATAATTATGCTCCAACAACATTAGTTCTAATTCGTCCATTTTGTTGGCGAGGCTTCTGGCATTAGTATACATGCACTTGATGTTACTCTCTGTACCTCTATTCTTTCTTAAATTATTAACTGTTCTAACCCCACCCCCCATGCCACCGCCACCCCCAACTTCCTTATTTGTGCCCAGCTCTCTATCTGCACTATCTCCCCCTCAATTGTTTCTAGTGTTTTACTATATTACTTATTGTATTTGTTGTAGGGTTATATGAAACTACAAAACTATGGAAAATCTGTCGTAACAATCACTATTGTCCTAATATAGCTCATGCATCTTAGAGTTATTGCAATATTCCATATATTTGGATCAGAAACTTATAACTCATTGAGTTCTCCTTTAAATTTGTGTCCCTTTCCTTTTTCCCACCCCTTTTTCCTCACCTTTCCCCTTCCCTTTATCTTCATGTTTTGTTTTAAAATTTTAATAATAATACTGAAAAAGAAAATTGTCACTTTCCCTTCAACTTAGCACCTGCCACTTTTAGTCCCAAAAATTAACTCTCACTATCCCTACTGTCAAACTACACAAACTATGAATCTTAATAATACTTTTAACACACATCACAATTCACATTATACATCACATTTCACGTTACACCACATAACATTAAACTTTTTTCTTCAAGGGGCAACGGGGTCATTATGTCCATATCGTTACATGCATCTTACAAGTGCTGTTAGCCTCCGCTAAAACGTTATTCCAGCTAGGGATTCAAGTATATTCCTAGTGTAATTTTGATGAATTTGCTGAGTTTGCTTGGCCACACCCAACCCTGGCTGAGCCAATTTTACAGGGACTGTCGTGAAAGTGCCAAAAGTTGCAACATTTTTGCACAATTGTGATTTGCACAAAGATGTTGTGCCATTCAAGTTATAACTATAAATGGCCTATGATAGGTAAGAGTCCCTTTTACAGACTGTAGAAAATAGATTATGGCATAAAAGGTCATGACTGGAGAAAAAAAAAAGGAAAAAAGCAACATAAAGATAAAAAAAAAATTGCAGACAGAAGATGAGTACTGCTGTGGTGTGTTCTTAGTATGTAGCAGTTAGTATCCACTAGTGATGAGCGAATATACTCATTACTCGAGATTTCCCGAGCATGCTCGAGGGTCCTCCGAGTATTTTTCAGTCCTCGTAGATTTAGTTTTCATCACCGCAGCTAAATGATTTACATCTGATACCAGCATAAGTACATGTGGGGGTTGCCTGGTAGCTAGGGAATCCACACATGTACTTATGCTGGCTAAGAGATGTAAATCATTCAGCTGAGGTGATGAAAACTAAATCTCCGAGCACTAAAAAATACTCGGAGGACACCCGAGCGTGCTCAGGAAATCTCGAGTAACGAGTAAATTTGCTAATCACTAGTATCCACCAAAAGTGGTTAACCCCTTCATGACCCAGCCTATTTTGACCTTAATGACCTGGCCATTTTTTGCAATTCTGACCAGTGTCCCTATATGAGGTAATATCTCAGGAACGCTTCAACAGATCCTAGCGATTCTGAGACTGTTTTTTCATAACATATTGGGCTTCATGTTAGTGGAAAATTTAGGTCGATAATTTCTGCGTTTATTTGTGAAAAAAAACGGAAATTAGGCGAAAATGTTAAAAATTTCGCAATTTTCACATTTTTAATTTTTATTCTGTTAAATCAGAGAGTTATGTGACACAAAATAGTTAATAAATAACATTTCCCACATGTCTACTTTACATCAGCACAATTTTGAAAACATTTTTTTTTGCTAGGAAGTTATAAGGGTTAAAATTTGACCAGTGATTTCTCATTTTTACAACAAAATTTACAAAACCATTTTTTTAGGGACCACCTCACATTTGAAGACAGTTTGAGGGTTCTATATGGCTGAAAATACTCAAAAGTGACACCATTATAAAAACTACACCCCTCAAGGTACTCAAAACCACATTCAAGAAGTTTGTTAATCCTTCAGGTGTTTCACAGCAGCAGAAGCAACATGGAAGGAAAAAATGAACATTTAACTTTTTAGTCACAAAAATGATCTTTTAGCAACAATTTTTATATTTTCCCAAGGGTAAAAGGAAAAACTGGACCACGAAAGTTGTTGTCCAATTTGTCCTGAGTACGCTGATAATTCATATGTGGGGGTAAACCACTGTTTGGGCGCATGGCAGGGCTCGGAAGGGAAGGAGCGCCATTTGACTTTTTGAATGAAAATTTGGCTCCAATCTTTAGCGGACACCATGTCACGCTTGGAGAGCCCCCGTGTGCCTAAACATTGGAGCTCCCCCACAAGTAACCCCAATTTGGAAACTAGATGCCCCAAGGAACTTATCTAGATGCATAGTGAGCACTTTAAACCCCCAGGTGCTTCACAAATTGATCCGTAAAAATGAAAACATACTTTTTTTTCACAAAAAAATTCTTTTAGCCTCAATTTCTTCATTTTCACATGGCAACTGTTGTGAATTAGACTTTTTTAGCTCCCTCTTGTGGTCACTAGTGATATGACTCTGGGATTGTCTTTCCTCAGTTTGGCACCCACCTGGGTCGTTAGTCCAGGGGTGTTGCTATATAAACTTCCTGGTTTCTCAGTCCAGTGCCTGGCATCGTTGTAATCAGTTCCTTTCTGTTTGCTCCTGTCTGCTGGTCTTGGATCTTGCAAAATTAAGCTGTCCTGCTTCCTTGTTTTTTGGTTATTTGCTTTGCTATTATTTTTTGTCCAGCTTGTACTAAATGTGATTCCTAATTTTGCTGGAAGCTCTAGGGGGCTGGTGTTCTCCCCCCGGGCCGTTAGACGGTTCGGGGGTTCTTGAATATCCAGCGTGGAAATTTTGATAGGGTTTTTGCTGACCATATAAGTCATCTTACTATATTCTGCTATTAGTCAGTGGGCCTCTCTTTGCTAAATATCTAGTTCATTCTTACGTTTGTCTTTTCTCCTTACCTCACCGTTATTATTTGTTGGGGGCTTGTATCCAACTTTTGGGGTCTTTTCTCTGGAGGCAAGAAAGGTCTATCTTTTCCCTTCTAGGGTTAGTTAGTTCTCCGGCTGGCGCGAGACGTCTAGAACCAACGTAGGCACGTTCCCCGGCTGCTGCTATTTGTGGTGCTAGGATTAGATATATGGTCAGCCCAGTTACCACTGCCCTATGAGCTGGTTTTTTGTGTTTGCAGACTTGGTATGTACTTTTGAGACCCTCTGCCATTGGGGTCATAACAGTATGCCAGGCCAAGGTTGAATGTTTAATGCATTGCAGAAGTGGGATTACAAGAAAGGAAAGTCTGAGTTGTTTTTTTTTTTTCTTTCCTCTCTTTTTTCCTCCCCTTTACCTCTCAGTGGCTTGTGCTTGCTGCAGACATGAATGTCCAGACTTTGATTACAAGTGTGGATCAGCTTGCTGCTCGTGTGCAGGGCATACAAGATTTTGTTACCAGTAGTCCAATGTCTGAACCTAAAATACCTATTCCTGAACTGTTCTCTGGAGACCGATTTAAGTTTAGGAATTTCAGGAATAATTGTAAATTGTTTCTATCTCTGAGACCCCGTTCATCTGGAGACTCAGCTCAGCAAGTAAAAATTGTTATCTCTTTCTTACGGGGCGACCCTCAGGATTGGGCCTTCTCGCTAGCGCCAGGAGATCCGGCATTGGCAAATATTGATGCGTTTTTTCTGGCGCTCGGATTGCTTTACGAGGAACCCAATCTTGAAATTCAGGCAGAAAAAGCCTTGCTGGCTATTTCTCAGGGTCAGGATGAAGCTGAAGTGTATTGCCAAAAATTTCGGAAATGGTTCGTGCTTACTCAGTGGAATGAGTGTGCTCTGGCCGCAAATTTCAGAAATGGCCTTTCTGAAGCCATTAAGAATGTGATGGTGGGTTTCTCCATTCCTACAGGTCTGAAAGATTCCATGGCGCTGGCTATCCAAATTGACCGGCGTTTGCGGGAGCGCAAAGCCGCGAATCCTCTGGTGGTGTTGTCTGAACAAACACCTGATTCAATGCAATGTGGTAGAATTCAGACTAGAAATGAACGGAAAAATCATAGACATCAGAATGGGTTGTGTTTTTACTGTGGTGATTCTACACATGTTATATCAGCATGCTCTAAACGCCTAACTAGGGTTGTTAGTCCTGTCGCCATTGGTAATTTGCAACCTAAATTTATTTTGTCTGTGACTTTAATTTGCTCATTGTCCTCCTACCCTGTTATGGCGTTTGTGGATTCAGGTGCTGCCCTGAGTCTTATGGATCTGTCGTTTGCCAAGCGCTGTGGTTTTGTTCTTGAGCCGTTGGTAAATCCTATCCCTCTTAGAGGTATTGATGCTACGCCATTGGCGGAAAATAAACCGCAGTTTTGGACACAGGTAACCATGTGCATGACTCCTGAACATCGGGAGGTGATTCGTTTTCTTGTTCTGCATAAAATGCATGATTTGGTCGTTTTGGGTCTGCCATGGTTACAGACCCATAATCCAGTCTTGGATTGGAAGGCAATGTCTGTGTCAAGTTGGGGCTGTCAGGGAATTCATGGTGATTCCCCGCCGGTGTCTATTGCTTCCTCTACTCCTTCGGAAGTTCCTGAGTATTTGTCTGATTACCAGGATGTATTCAGCGAGTCCAGGTCCAGTGCTCTTCCTCCTCATAGGGACTGTGACTGCGCTATAGATTTGATTCCAGGTAGTAAATTTCCTAAGGGAAGATTATTTAATCTGTCTGTACCTGAGCATACCGCAATGTGTTCGTATATCAAGGAATCTCTGGAGAAGGGGCATATCCGTCCATCCTCTTCCCCTCTTGGTGCGGGATTCTTTTTTGTGGCCAAGAAGGACGGATCTTTGAGACCTTGTATTGACTATCGGCTTCTGAATAAAATCACTGTTAAATTTCAGTATCCTTTGCCTCTGTTGTCGGACTTGTTTGCCCGGATTAAAGGTGCCAAGTGGTTCACCAAGATAGATCTTCGTGGTGCGTACAGCCTTGTGCGCATTAAGCAAGGAGATGAATGGAAAACTGCATTTAATACACCCGAAGGTCATTTTGAGTACTTGGTGATGCCTTTCGGGCTCTCTAATGCTCCTTCAGTGTTTCAGTCCTTTATGCATGATATTTTCCGGAAGTATCTGGATAAATTTATGATTGTTTATCTGGATGATATTCTGTTTTTTTCTGATGATTGGGACTCGCATGTAGAGCAGGTCAGGATGGTGTTTCAGGTTTTGCGTGAGAATGCTTTGTTTGTTAAGGGCTCAAAGTGTCTCTTTGGAGTACAGAAGGTTCCCTTTTTGGGTTTTATTTTTTCCCCTTCTGCGGTGGAGATGGACCCAGTTAAGGTCCAAGCTATTCATGATTGGACTCAACCCACGTCAGTTAAGAGTCTTCAGAAGTTCTTGGGTTTTGCTAACTTCTACCGTCGTTTTATCGCTAATTTTTCTAGCGTTGTTAAACCTTTGACGGATATGACCAAGAAAGGTTCTGATGTTGCTAACTGGGCTCCTGCAGCCGTGGAAGCCTTTCAAGAGTTGAAGCGCCGGTTTACTTCGGCGCCTGTTTTGTGCCAGCCTGATGTCTCACTTCCCTTTCAGGTTGAAGTGGATGCTTCTGAGATTGGGGCAGGGGCCGTTTTGTCGCAGAGAGGCCCTGGTTGCTCTGTAATGAGACCATGTGCTTTTTTCTCTAGGAAGTTTTCGCCTGCTGAGCGGAATTATGATGTTGGCAATCGGGAGTTGTTAGCCATGAAGTGGGCATTTGAGGAGTGGCGTCATTGGCTCGAGGGTGCTAAGCATCGTGTGGTGGTCTTGACTGATCACAAAAATCTGATGTATCTCGAGTCTGCTAAACGCCTGAATCCTAGACAGGCCCGCTGGTCATTGTTTTTCTCCCGTTTTGACTTTGTGGTCTCGTATTTACTAGGTTCAAAGAATGTGAAGGCTGATGCTCTTTCAAGGAGCTTTGTGCCTGACTCTCCTGGAGTCGCAGAACCAGTTGGTATTCTCAAAGAGGGAGTTATCCTGTCAGCCATTTCTCCGGATTTGCGACGTGTGTTGCAGAGATTTCAGGCTGGTAGACCTGACTCTTGTCCACCTGACAGACTGTTTGTTCCTGATAAGTGGACCAGCAGAGTCATTTCCGAGGTTCATTCCTCGGTGTTGGCAGGGCATCCGGGAATTTTTGGCACCAGAGATCTGGTGGCTAGGTCCTTTTGGTGGCCTTCCTTGTCACGGGATGTGCGGTCATTTGTGCAGTCCTGTGGGACTTGTGCTCGAGCTAAGCCTTGCTGTTCTCATGCCAGCGGGTTGCTCTTGCCCTTGCCTGTCCCGAAGAGGCCTTGGACACACATTTCCATGGATTTCATTTCAGATCTTCCGGTGTCTCAGGGCATGTCTGTCATCTGGGTGGTATGTGATCGCTTTTCCAAGATGGTCCATTTGGTATCTTTGCCTAAGCTGCCTTCCTCTTCCGATCTGGTTCCTTTGTTCTTTCAGAATGTGGTTCATTTACACGGCATTCCTGAGAATATTGTGTCTGACAGAGGATCCCAGTTTGTTTCCAGGTTCTGGCGATCCTTTTGTGCTAAGATGGGCATTGATTTGTCGTTTTCGTCTGCCTTTCATCCTCAGACTAATGGACAAACGGAGCGAACTAATCAGACTCTGGAGGCTTATTTGAGGTGTTTTGTTTCTGCAGATCAGGATGATTGGGTGACCTTCTTGCCGTTGGCTGAGTTTGCCCTTAATAATCGGGCTAGTTCCGCTACTTTGGTTTCGCCATTTTTTTGCAACTCTGGTTTCCATCCTCGTTTTTCCTCGGGACATGTGGAGCCTTCTGACTGTCCTGGGGTAGATTCCGTGATGGATAGGTTGCAGCGGATCTGGAATCATGTGGTGGACAACTTGAAGTTGTCACAGGAGAAGGCTCAGCGTTTTGCCAACCGCCGCCACGGTGTGGATCCCCGACTTCGTGTTGGGGATTTGGTATGGCTGTCTTCTCGATTTGTTCCTATGAAGGTCTCCTCTCCTAAATTTAAGCCTCGCTTCATCGGTCCTTACAAGATATTGGAAATCCTTAATCCTGTGTCCTTTCGCTTGGATCTTCCGGTGTCGTTTGCCATTCACAACGTGTTCCATAGGTCTTTGTTGCGGCGGTACGTTGTACCTGTGGTTCCTTCTGTTGAGCCTCCTGCTCCGGTGTTGGTTGAGGGCGAGTTGGAGTACGTGGTGGAGAAGATCTTGGATTCTCGTCTCTCCAGGCGGAGGCTTCAGTATCTGGTCAAGTGGAAGGGCTATGGTCAGGAGGATAATTCCTGGGTGGTTGCCTCTGATTTGCATGTGGCCGATTTAGTTCGTGCCTTTCACGCTGCTCATCCTGATCGCCCTGGTGGTCTTGGTGAGGGTTCGGTGACCCCTCCTTAAAGGGGGGGTACTGTTGTGAATTAGACTTTTTTGGCTCCCTCTTGTGGTCACTAGTGATATGACTCTGGGATTCTCTTTCCTTAGTTTGGCACCCACCTGGGTCGTTAGTCCAGGGGTGTTGCTATATAAACTTCCTGGTTTCTCAGTCCAGTGCCTGGCATCGTTGTAATCAGTTCCTTTCTGTTTGCTCCTGTCTGCTGGTCTTGGATCTCGCAAAATTAAGCTAAGTCCTGCTTCCTTGTTTTTTGGTTATTTGCTTTGCTATTATTTTTTGTCCAGCTTGTACTAAATGTGATTCCTAATTTTGCTGGAAGCTCTAGGGGGCTGGTGTTCTCCCCCCGGGCCGTTAGACGGTTCGGGGGTTCTTGAATATCCAGCGTGGAAATTTTGATAGGGTTTTTGCTGACCATATAAGTCATCTTACTATATTCTGCTATTAGTCAGTGGGCCTCTCTTTGCTAAATATCTAGTTCATTCTTACATTTGTCTTTTCTCCTTACCTCACCGTTATTATTTGTTGGGGGCTTGTATCCAACTTTTGGGGTCTTTTCTCTGGAGGCAAGAAAGGTCTATCTTTTCCCTTCTAGGGTTAGTTAGTTCTCCGGCTGGCGCGAGACGTCTAGAACCAACGTAGGCACGTTCCCCGGCTGCTGCTATTTGTGGTGCTAGGATTAGATATATGGTCAGCCCAGTTACCACTGCCCTATGAGCTGTTTTTTTGTGTTTGCAGACTTGGTATGTACTTTTGAGACCCTCTGCCATTGGGGTCATAACAGGCAACAGGATAAAATGGATCCTAAAATTTGTTGGGAAATTTCTCCTGAGAACACCAATACCTCATATGTGGGGGTAAACCACTGTTTGGGCACATGGTAAGGCTCGGAAGGGAAGGAGCGCCATTTGACTTTTTGAATGAAAAATGATCTCCATCGTTAGCGGACACCATGTCGCGTTTGGAGAGCCCCTGTGTGCCTAAACATTAGAGCTCCCCCACAAGTGACCCCATTTTGGAAACTAGACCCCCCAAGGAACTTATCTAGATGCATAATGAGCACTTTAAACCCCCAGGTGCTTCACAAATTGATCCGTAAAAATGAAAACATACTTTTTTTTCACAAAAAAAATATTTTAGCCTCAATATTTTCATTTTCACATGAGCCACAGGATAAAATGGATCCTGAAATTTGTTGGGCAATTTCTCCTGAGTACACTGATATCTCATATGTGGGGGTAAACCACTGTTTGGGCACACAACAAGGCTCGGAAGGGAAGGTGCGCCATTTGACTTTTTGAATGGAAAATTAGCTCCAATCATTAGCGGACACCATGTCGCGTTTGGAGAGCCGCTGTGTGCCTAAACATTGGAGCTCCCCACAAGTGACCCCATTTTGGAAACTAGACCACCAAAGGAACTTATCTAGATGCATAATGAGCACTTTAATCCCCCAGGTGCTTCACAGAAGTTTATAACGCAGAGCCGTGAAAATAATAAATAATTTTTCTTTCCTCAAAAATGATTTTTTAGCCCAGAATTTTTTATTTTCCCAAGGGTAACAGGAAAAATTTGACCCCAAAAGTTGTTGTACAGTATCTCCTGAGTACGCTGATACCCCATATGTGGGGGTAAACCACTGTTTGGGCACACGGCAGGGCTCGGAAGGGAAGGCACGCCATTAGGCTTTTTGAATGGAAAATTAGCTCCAATCATTAGCGGACACCATGTCGCGTTTGGAGAGCCCCTGTGTGCCTAAACATTGGAGCTCCCCCACAAGTGACCCCATTTTGGAAACTAGACCTCGCAAGGAACTAATATAGAAGTGTGGTGAGCACTTTGAACCCCAAAGTGCTTCACAGAAGTTTATAACGCAGAGCCATGAAAATAAAAAATAATTTTTCTTTTCTCAAAAATGATTTTTTAGCCCGGAATTTTTTATTTTCCCAAGGGTAACAGGAGAAATTTGACCCCAAAAGGTATTGTCCAGTTTCTCCTGAGTACGCTGATACCCCATATGTGGGGGTAAACCACTGTTTGGGCACACGTCGGGGTTCGGAAGGGAAGTAGTGATGTTTTGAAATGCAGACTTTGATGGAATGCTCTGCGGGCATCACGTTGCATTTGCAGAGCCCCTGATGTGCCTAAACAGTAGACACTCCCCACAAGTAACCCCATTTTGGAAACTAGACCCCCCAAGGAACTTATCTAGATGTGTGGTGAGCACTTTGAACCCCCAAATGCTTCACAGAAGTTTATAACGCAGAGCCGTGAAAATAATAAATATATTTTCTTTCCTCAAAAATAATATTTTAGCCCAGAATTTTTTATTTTTCCAAGGGTAACAGGAGAAATTTGACCCCAAAAGTTGTTGTACAGTATCTCCTGAGTACGCTGATACCCCATATGTGGGGGTAAACCACTGATTGGGCACATGCCGGGGCTCGGAAGTGAAGTAGTGACATTTTGAAATGCAGACTTTGATGGAATGCTCTGCGGGCGTCACGTTGCGTTTGCAGAGCCCCTGATGTGCCTAAACAGTAGAAACCCCCCACAAGTGACCCTATTTTGGAAACTAGACCCCCAATGGAACTTATCTAGATATAAGGTGAGCACTTTCAACCCTCAAGTGCTTCACAGAAGTTTACAACGCAGAGCTGTGAAAATAAAAATCATTTTTCTTTCCTCAAAAATGATGTTTTAGCAAGCATTTTTTTATTTTCACAAGGGTAAAAGGAGAAATTGGACCCCAATTGTTGTTGCCCCGTTTGTCCCGAGTATGCTGGTACTCCATATGTGGGAGTAAACCACTATTTAGGCACACGCCAGGGCTCGGAAGGGAAGTAGTGACGTTTTGAAATGCAGACTTTGATGGAATGGTCTGCGGGCGTCACATTGCATTTGCAGAGCCCCTGATGTGCCTAAACAGTAGACACTCCCCACAAGTAACCCCATTTTGGAAACTAGACCCCCCAAGGAATTTATCTAGATGTGTGGTGAGCACTTTGAACCCCCAAATGCTTCACAGAAGTTTACAATGCAGAGCCATGAAAATAAAAAAATAATTTTTATTTCCTCAAAAATGATGTTTTAGCAAGCAATTTTTTATTTTCACAAGGGTAACAGATGAAATTGTACCCTAGTTGTTGCCCAGTTTGTCCTGAGTATGCTGGTACTCCATACGTGGGGGTAAACCACTGTTTGGGCGCACGTTGGGGCTCGGAAGGGAGGGAGCACCATTTTGACTTTTTGAACGCAAGATTGGCTGGAATCAATGGTGGCGCCATGTTGCGTTTGGAGACCCCTGATGTGCCTAAACAGTGGAAACCCCTCAATTCTAACTCCAACACTAACCCCAACACACCCCTAACCCTAATCCCAACCCTAACCCTAACCCTAATCCCAACCCTAACCACAACCCTAACACACCCATAACCCTAACCACAAGCCTAATCTTAAACCTATTTCCAACCCTAGCCCTAATTCCAACCCTAACTCTAATTCCAACCCTAACCCTAAGGCTATGTGCCCACGTTGTGGATTCGTGTGAGATTTTTCCGCACCATTTTTGAAAAATCCGCAGGTAAAAGGCACTGCGTTTTACCTGCGGATTTACCATGGATTTCCAGTGGTTTTTGTGCGGATTTCACATGCGGATTCCTATTGAGGAACAGGTGTAAAACGCTGCAGAATCCGCACAAAGAATTGACATGCTGCGGAAAATACAACGCAGCGTTTCCCCGCGGTATTTTCCGCACCATGGGCACAGCGGATTTGGTTTTCCATAGGATTACATGGAACTGTAAACCTGTTGGAAAACTGCTACGAATCCGCAGCAGCCAATCCGCTGCGGATCCGCAGCCAAATCCACACCGTGTGCACATAGCCTAATTCTAAGGCTATGTGCACACGCTGCGGAAAACGCTGCGGAAAACACTGCGGATCCGCAGCGTTTCCGCAGCTGTGGGTCCACAGCAGTTTCCCTTGAGTTTATAGTTCAATGTAAACCTATGGGAAACAAAAAACGCTGTGCACATGCGCGGAAACACAGCGGTTTACATTCCGCAGCATGTCACTTCTTTCTGCGGATTCCGCAGCGGTTTTACAACTGCTCCAATAGAAAACCGCAGTTGTAAAACCGCAGTGAAATCCGCAGAAAAACCACGTTGAATCTGCGATAAGTCCGCAGCGGTTTTGCACTGCGGATTTATCAAATGCGCTGTGGAAAAATCCACAGAGGACCAGAATACCCATACCCTAACCCTAACCCTAGTTCTAAACCTAGTGGAAAAAATATATATATATATATTTTCTTTATTTTATTGTTGTCCCTACCTATGGGGGTGATAAAGGGGGGGTCATTTACAATTTTCTTTATTTTGATCACTGTGATAGGTTTTATCACAGTGAACAAAATGTACATGGAACAAATCTGCCGGCCGGCAGATTCGGCGGGCGCACTGCGCATGCACCCGCCATTTTGGAAGATGGCGGCGCCCAGGGAGGAGACAGACGGACACCGGGAGGCTCGGTAAGTATGAGGGGGAGAGCACGGGGGGTGGATCGGAGCACAGGGGGGTGGATCGGAGCAAGGAGGGAGCGGACAGGAGGACGGGAGAGCGGACAGGAGGACCGGACCACAGAACGGAGGACTGGGGAGGAGATCAGTGGCGGTGGGGCAGATCAGGTTTTCCAGCCATGGCCGATGATATTGCAGCATCGGCCATGGCTGGATTGTAATATTTCACCACTTTTCATAGGTGAAATATTACAAATTGCTCTGATTGGCTGTTGCACTTTCAACAGCCAATCAGAGCGATCGTAGCCGCGTGGGGGCAAAGCCACCCCCCCTGGGCTAAAGTACCACTCCCCCTGTCCCTGCAGATCGGGTGAAATTGGAGTTAACCCTTTCACCCAATCTGCAGGGACGCGATCATTCTGTGACACAGCATATGCGTCACAGGTCGGATTGGCACCGACTTTCATGACGCATACGCTGTGTCACAGGTCGGGAAGGGGTTAAAAGAATAAATGACCTTGAAATGATCCTTGGTGTCCAAGAGCTCCTTAATGCATGTGAGAGCAAAGGTTAACCCTCTTGGTCCCACCCCACACATAAGAGCTACAATAGCACACATTGAATAATATATTAAAGTTGAAGACATCAGAACTTGATAATAGAGCAATTGAAAAAAGAAGCCTGGGCTAAGAAATATTTTTTTTTATTCTTTAATGTAGACAATTAGATGCACTAAGATTCACTATGAAAAGAAGTTGGTGGAAGTGGAATGATTCTCTGGGCAATGCTCTGTTGTGAAATCTGTATCCTGGCATTCATGTGGATGTTACTTTGAGTTGTGCCACCTACCAGAATTTTGTTGCAGACAAAGTGCACCACTTCATTGCAATGGTATCCCCAATGGCAGAAGCTTTTTTCAGGTTGCAGTATTTACAGGATCTGTCTAAAGACCCTATAAAGCAATATTATTTTCAACCTAAGGGCTCGCTCTCATCTGCATAAAAAAAAATTGCTCTGATGTTGATCCTGAAAAGTAGGACAAGTGTCATGCGAGGGTCATGAAAGTAAAATGTGATTTTCTCATCTAGCATCCATACGACATGCGTATGCAATGTGTTTTTAATATCATCTTTTACATTCAGTAGTCTCTATGTAAATTAAAGCTGGTGTTCTAAGTAATAAAGCAATCTTATGTACAGAGATAGATAGGGATGTCAGATATTTATTAAGCTGCTTTTTTTTTTAAAATGACATGGAGTCACATCTATTTTTAATAACCAACAGAGGCTAAGCAGACAGATGTGGGCTGATATTAAAAGACTAATAGGCTGGGAAGGTCCATGGACATCTGTCCCTTCCCAGCCTAATAAGAGCATCCATCAGCCACCCCAGAAATGGCACATCAGTTAGATGCGCCAATTCTGGCGCTTAGGCACGGCTCTTCCCAACTGCCCAGGAGGGCTGGCAATCTGGGTAATGGTTTTGGGGTTGATATCAGCTGCGTAATGTCCACTGACATCAAGCCGAGGGGTTAATAATGAAGAGGTGTCTAGCAGACTTGCTTGTTATTAAAAAAAGGGGGACCCCACATCATTTTTTTAGTACTCCTCCCTTTTTAACAACCAGTAAAGGCTAAGCAGAGAGCTGTGAGCTTTTATTAATAGATTTGGGAGCTCAATGGTTATTGGCTACATCCCAAACTATTGAGACTAGCTCACAGCTGTCTGCTTTCCCTTGGATGGTTATTAAAAATAAGCATGACCCCAACGCCATTTTTTGGTCTATTCTATCCCGATGGCTCAGGCTTTGAAGTTACTGTACTTGGCTGATAAAATGTTGCATTTCCTTTCAGATGTGTGCGTAAAAATAAGATGTGTGCTGTGTGATTGTTCTCTCTCACCCATTTACTTGCATTGGCGAGTCTTGTCCAACATAAGTGACCACTCGCAGCATGCTGCGATTTTTTTTCTCATCCAGATTCCAGATGACAAAAAAAATTGCAGAACATCACAGAATCATTGCATAGCATTATTCAGAGTGCAATCCGATCTCTTAACGGATTGCACTAGTCCAATTTATACGCAGATGAGAATGAGCCATAAAGCTATGTTCCCAAGATGAGTATTCGGTGACTTTTTGACGCTTCAGATTTTCTAAACCATTTCTCTTTTTTAAATTAGGTTACTTGCATTTTTTTCCATTGCATTTTTATCTCATAGTTAACACTGCAGTATTGTCTCTTTTTAGTGTGTCATGTTTAGAATAAAGCGGCTGTTTTTGACACTTCGTGGTAATTTACTTTGACAGTACGTTATTGATACAGTCATGTCTGGATTACACTCATTTTTAGTGTGCTTCCACAAGGGAGAAGCATTAATAATCCATACACATTTTTATTGTGAAAATCTGCACATATAACTCAGCATACTCACCAGAAAAACTGACATGTGGATTTCAAACATGCATCACAGGTCAGTTTACAGCATAAAAAAGCACAGTGTTCATAAATCCCATCCACTTTACTGGGATTGTAAGGCACAGCGTTTTTGGGCAGTGAATATAAGCAACAGCAAAGGCTCACCAAACACTTATCATGGGAGCATACAGTTAAAACGACTGTTTTTAAGCAGAAAATGCTTCAGGAAAAGCTTCTTTTCTCTACAGTTTTCTAAACCTGAAGCATCTTTATTTTGCTTCTTTTGGTCATTTTTGCCGACAGCAGGTTTTCTTAAGGATATGTTTCCACGGTTAGGAAACGTAGTGCTTTGGAAGGAGCGGATACCCCGCTCCGCCCAAAGCGCCACCCCCCTTTGCACACGCGGTGATTCCGCCTGTGTTCATTGAGCACATGCTGAATTACTGCATCCTATCCATAGAGTGGGTTATTTATCTTGTGGGGATGGTGCGTCTCCGCAAGATAAATAGACATGCTGCGGTCTAGAAAGACGCACCGCATGTTCGGATACACAGGGCCGCCGGATGCGGCCGTGCACACATAGTGGAGACGGGATTTCATAAAATCCCCTCCACTATGCTGTAACAGCTGGACCCTGCGGATTGGATGCTGCGGCTGTACGCAGAGTCCAATCCGCAGCAAATTCTGATGTAATACACCACATGGAAACATATCCTTAGAGTTTTTGGGGTACATTTTTGCAGCGCTTTTCGTTCCTTTTTTAAAATCCATTAAAGCAAACATGTCAGCAGGATTGTGCTAAGTTCACAGCGTCTCCCATTATGTTAAAAACAGGAAGCAAGTGCATTGTACACAGATGGTATTGTGTAATGTGCTGTCTATGATTTTCATTTTCAGAACACTTGTTTTCTGCTAGGAAGGCACTCAAAGCTTTCAAGATAAGGCAATGTAAAACAAGCACAGGTGATTTTTTTTTTTTTAGTGTGTTTTTGTCTAAAAAAATAGCGTTTTCTTCATTGCTTTAAGCAAACCTGTCAGCAGGATTTTGCTAAGTAAACTACAGGCATTATCAGGTTGGTGCTGTTACATTGATTAAAATAATACCTGTGATGAAGAAATCTGTCTTGAGTTTCTTGTGTAATCAGTGTAAGAAATTTTCTGTTAATAATATGCCCATCCTGAAGTGCGGGACTGTAGGCAGAGTCTTATTTTGGTGCTAAAGGCCAGAGAGACCAAGAAGAGGTCTGCCCACAGGCTGCCCTGAAACACAAACAGTTTGTCTCTCTCTGTCTCTATGATGAAGAATAGGTTTGTGCTTGGGGGCGGGCATGTGGGCAGGTCTGTCCTTGGTTTCTCTGGCTTAGGCCGGTTTCACATGTAGTGATACTTCGGGTACCAGAAAAATGGTACCAGAATTATCAGTGTCCATGTGTGTAATACTTGAGGCACACGTGTGGCAACCGTGTGTTGCCCATGTGTAGCATCAGTACCACAGGTGGGAAGCAGTAGTACAGTTAGTGCTATTCCCCGGTGCCGGGAGCTGAAGACCGGTCTTGTCAGTCTCCCCTGCTCTGCCGGAGATCAGCGTAAGCAGGGGACTTTGGTGACAATTATACTTAACTGATAAATAAATACAGGTTCTCCTGTATTTTTGATAACCAACCAGGCAAAACTGTGGGCTGCAATCCTCAGCTGTCAGCTCCAGCAAGACTGGTTACCAAGAATAGGTGGGTTCCCCATGCTGTTTTTAAAAAAAATAATTTTAATAAAAATTCTGTGGTGAACGGACTGAGCTGAACTCACTAACTTGTTCTCACAGTGTTGCGGTCACCGCAATTCAGCCCGGCTGGAAACACAGACTGTTATGAACTGGTGGCCTAGGAGCAGCATGGATGAGCTCTGGAGTAAGTGGCCTCTATACTGACCGCAGACCCTGAACTTAACACATCAACTAGAAGTAGCCGTGGGATGTTCCTGTCACTCCCTAGACACCTCGTCACGGCCGGAGGACTAATTACACCTAAAGAAAGAAACAGGAATACTATCTTGCCTCAGAGAAAATCCCCAAAGGAAAGACAGCCCCCCACAAATATTGACTGTGAGAGGAGAGGGAAATTACAAACGCAGACTGAAAACAGAATTTAGCAAAGGAGGCCACGCTACCTAGAAAGAAAAGACAGGAAAGAGTACTGTGCGGTCAGTATAAAAAATACTACAAAATCCACCACAGAGAATACAAAATCTCCACACCTCACTAAAGGCATAACTCTGGTAACTCTGGGTAACTCTGTGACTCCAGAGCTTCCAACTTGGCTGAGTAAATCTTAACACAGACAAAGCTGGACAAGAAAAAACATAGTAATTCACAGAACAATTAAGTCCACCGCATGTGGACGGCAAAAACAGAGCCAGGACTTATCTTTGATGATTTGGACAATCCAGAAGGAGAAACCAAGCTGAGATATGGGTCCCTAGAAAACAATGGACAACTGGCACTCACTAAAGGAAGGAGCAAGACTAAATAGCCCCGTCCAAAGTGGAAGCAGCTGATGACCGTTGTGAAGGACAAACAGCAGCACTACCACTTATAACCACCGGAGGGAGCCTAAGAGCAGAACCCACAACAGAAT
This sequence comes from Ranitomeya variabilis, assembly GCF_051348905.1. NCBI lineage: Eukaryota > Metazoa > Chordata > Amphibia > Anura > Dendrobatidae > Ranitomeya > Ranitomeya variabilis. The sequence goes on along the minus strand of NC_135232.1, from coordinate 525,028,289 downwards.
TCACAACAGTACCCCCCCTTGAGGAGGGGTCACCGAACCCTCACCAGAGTCCCCAGGCCGATCCGGACGAGCCAAATGGAAGGCACAAACCAAATCGTCAGCATGAACATCGGAGGCAACAACCCAAGAATTATCCTCCTGGCTATAACCTTTCCACTTGACAAGATACTGAAGCCTCCATCTAGAAAAACGAGAATCCAAGATCTTCTCCACAACATACTCCAACTCCCCATCAATCAATACCGGGGCAGGAGGATCAACAGAGGGAACAATGGGTACCACATATTTCCGCAACAAAGATCTATGAAAAACATTATGAATGGAAAAAGAGGCTGGAAGGGCCAAACGAAAAGACACTGGATTGATAATATCAGAAATCCTATAAGGACCAATAAACCGAGGCTTGAACTTCGGGGAAGAAACCTTCATAGGAACATGACGAGAAGACAACCAGACCAAATCCCCAACCCGAAGCCGGGAACCCACACACCGACGACGGTTGGCAAAACGCTGAGCCTCCTCCTGAGACAACACCAAATTGTCCACAACATGAGCCCAAATCTGCTGCAACCTGTCAACCACAGAGTCCACCCCAGGACAATCAGAAGACTCAACCTGCCCTGAAGAAAAACGAGGATGAAACCCAGAATTACAAAAGAATGGTGACACCAAGGTAGCAGAACTAGCCCGATTATTAAGGGCAAACTCAGCCAATGGCAAGAAAGCCACCCAATCATCCTGATCGGCAGACACAAAGCATCTCAAATAAGTTTCCAAAGTCTGGTTAGTTCGCTCGGTTTGGCCGTTTGTCTGAGGATGAAATGCGGAAGAAAAAGACAAATCAATGCCCAGCTTAGCACAAAAGGAATGCCAAAACCTAGAAACAAACTGGGAACCTCTATCGGACACAATATTCTCCGGAATGCCATGCAAACGAACCACATGCTGAAAAAACAACGGAACCAACTCAGAAGAGGAAGGCAACTTAGGCAAAGGTACCAAATGAACCATCTTAGAAAACCGGTCACAGACCACCCAGATAACAGACATTCTCTGGGAAACAGGAAGATCCGAAATAAAATCCATAGAAATATGCGTCCAAGGCCTCTCAGGGACCGGCAAAGGCAAAAGCAAAAAAGGGAATGTTCTCAAGATAACTGTGTTATTTTCTGCAGAGATGAGTCCTGGTTGGAAGAAGTGATGGTGATCTGAACTGGATGAAGAAGAAAAGCGAAGATGAAGGACTTCAACTAGAGACGTCACCGGTGAGTCACTGTGTTACCTGTACGCTTACACTATATACAGTAGTCCTGTGTATAATGTCACTGGTGATCACTGTATTACCTGTACACTATACAGTTATATGAAAAAGTTTGGGCACCCCTATTAATCTTAAGCTTAATGTTTTATAAAAATTGTTTTTTTTGCAACAGCTATTTCAGTTTCATATATTTAATAACTGTTGGACACAGTAATGTTTCTGCCTTGAAATGAGGTTTATTGTACTAACAGAAAATGTGCAATCTGCATTCAAACAAAATTTGACAGGTGCATGAGTATGGGCACCTCACCAGAAAAGTGACATTAATATTTAGTAGATCCTCCTTTTGCAAAAATAACAGCCTCTAGTCGCTTCCTGTAGCTTTTAATGAGTTCCTGGATCCTGGATGAAGGTATTTTTGACCATTCCTCTTTACAAAACAATTCCAGTTCAGTTAAGTTTGATGGTCGCCGAGCATGGACAGCCCTCCTCAAATGATCCCACAGATGTTCAATGATATTCAGGTCTGCGGACTGGGATGGCCATTCCAGAACAGTGTAATTGTTCCTCTGCATGAATGCCTGAATAGATTTGGAACGGTGTTTTGGATCATTGTCTTGCTGAAAGACCCATCCCCTGCGTAACTTCAACTTTGTCACTGAATTATGAACATTATTGTCAAGAATCTGCTGATACTGAGAGGAATCCATGCGTCCCTCAACTTTAACAAGATTCCCGGTGCCGGCATTGGCCACACAGCCCCAAAGCATGATGGAACCTCCACCAAATTTTACTGTGGGTAGCATGTGTTTTTCTTGTAATGCTGTGTTTTTTTGCCGCCATGCATAACGCCTTTTTGTATGACCAAACAACTCAATCTTGGTTTCATCAGTCCACAGGACCTTCTTCCAAAATGAAATTGGCTTCTCCAAATGTGCTTTTGCATACCTCAGCCGACTCTGTTTGTGGCGTGCTTGCAGAAACGGCTTCTTTCGCATTACTCTTCCATACAGCTTCTCCTTGTGCAAAGTGCGTTGTATAGTTGACCGATGCACAGTGACACCATCTGCAGCAAGTTGATGCTGCAGCTCTCTGGAGGTGGTCTGAGGACTGTCCTTGACTGATCTCACCATTCTTCTTCTCTGCCTTTCTGATGTTTTTCTTGGCCTGCCACTTCTGGCCTTAACAAGAACTGTACCTGTGTTCTTCCATTTCCTTACTATGTTCCTCACAGTGGAAATTGACAGGTTAAATCTCTGAGACAGCTTTTTGTGTCCTTCCCCTGAACAACTATGTTGAATTATCTTTGTTTTCAGATCATTTGACAGTTGTTTTGAGGAGCCCATGATGCCACACTTCAGAGGAGATTCAAACAGGAGAACAACTTGCAAGTGGCCACTTTAAGTAGCTTTTCTCATGATTGCATACACCTGGCTATGAAGTTCAAAGCTCAATGAGGTTACAAAACAAAAAAAAGTGCTTAGTAAGTCAGTAAAAAGTAGGAAGGAGTATTTAAAACAAGAAAATGATAAGGGTGCCCATACTTATGCACCTGTCAAATTTTGTTTGAATGCAGATTGCACATTTTCTGGTGGTATAATAAACCTCATTTCAAGGCAGAAACATTACTGTGTCCAACAGTTATTAGATATATGAAACTGAAATAGCTGTTGCAAAAAAAAAACAATTTTTATAAAACATTAAGCTTAAGATTAATAGGGGTGCCCAAACTTTTTCATATAACTGTATATAGCGTTCGTGTGTATAATGTTAATGGTGATCACTGTATTACCTGTACACTGACACTATACACTATATGATGAATACAGAGCTCCTATATATAATGTCACTGGTGATCACTGTATTATCTGTACACTGCCACTGTATATATACAGCATATAGTGTATAATGTCACTGGTGATCATTGTATTATCTGTACACTAGGGTTGAGCGAAACGGATCGGACATTTTCAAAAATCGCCGCCTTTAGGCAAAGTCGGGTTTCGTGAAACCCGACCCGATCCCAGCATGGGATCGGCCATGCTGTCGGAGATCTTCGCGCCAAAGTCGCGTTTCATATGACGCTTTCAGCGCCATTTCTCAGCCAATGAAGGTGGACGCAGAGTGTGGGCAGCGTGATGACATAGGTCTCGGTCCCCACCATCTTAGAAAAGGGCATGACAGTGATTGGCTTGCTTTCTGCGGCGTCACAGGGGCTATAAAGGGGTGTGCACGCCAACCGCCATCTTACTTCTGCTGATCTGAGCATAGGGAGAGGTTGCTGCAGCTTCGTCAGAAGCAGGGATATTGTTAGGGAGGAAATATTAACCCCCAAACCGCTTGTGCTGTAGCGATTTCCACTGTCCGACACCACCTTTTCTTTGCAGGGACAGTGGAGGCTAGATTTCTGTGCATCAGCTCTGTAGCTTATAAGGCTGCCTGATAGCTGCATTCCTGTTTGTACGCCGCTGTGCAAACCAACTGCTTTTTTACAAGCAAAAGTCCTGTTGCTCCTTTCTGCACCGTTCTATTGTTTATTTGTCCACATTTTTGTGTGTGTGCAGCAGTCCTTTTTATTGCTGGCTGCCATGCTTTTACTGAGATAATTGTAGGGAGATTGTTATTGTAGTACAGTCCCTTTTTTTTTATATATCTTCCAGCCACTTTCTGCCACTAAAGCTGTGTAGTGTAATACAGTGGGCCTTTTTTTTGCAGCAGTCTCCCACACATAAAAAGGGAGATTTATATTGCCACTAAGTGCATCTGTGTCAGTCCTGTTTGTGGTATATCTGCCAGCCACTTTCTGCTACTGAAACTGTGTAGTGTAATACAATGGGCCTGATTTTTCCAGCAGTCTCCCACACATAAAAAGGGAGATTTATATTGCCACTAAGTGCATCTGCGTCAGTCCTGTTTGTGGTATATCTGCCAGCCACTTTCTGCCACTGAAACTGTGTAGTGTAATACAGTGGGCCTGATTTTTCCAGCAGTCTCCCACACATAAAAAGGGAGATTTATATTGCCACTAATTGCATCTGCGTCAGTCCTGTTTGTGGTATATCTGCCAGCCAGTTTCTGCCACTGAAACTGGGTAGTGTAATACAGTGAGCCTGATTTTTCCAGCAGTCTCCCACACATAAAAAGGGAGATTTATATTGCCACTAAGTGCATCTGCGTCAGTCCTGTTTGTGGTATATCTGCCAGCCCCTTTCTGTCACTTATACTGTGTAGTGTAATACAGTGGGCCTGTTTTTTGCAGCAGTCTCCCACACATAAAAAGGGAGATTTATATTGCCACTAAGTGCATCTGCGTAAGTTCTGTTTGTGGTATATCTGCCAGCCACTTTCTGTCACTGAAGCTGTGTAGTGTAATACAGTGGGTTTGTTTTTTGCAGCAGTCTCCCACACATAAAAAGGGAGATTTATATTGCCACTAAGTGCATCTGCGTCAGTCCTGTTTGTGGTATATCTGCCAGCCACTTTCTGCCACTGAAACTGTGTAGTGTAATACAGTGGGCCTGATTTTTCCAGTAGTCTCCCAGACATAAAAAGGGAGATTTATATTGCCACTAAGTGCATCTGCGTCAGTCTGGTTTGTGGTATATCTGCCAGCCACTTTCGGCCACTTATACTGTGTAGTGGAATACAGTGGGCCGCAGTCTCCCACACAAAAAAAGGGAGATTTAAATTCTCAACAAGTATATATACACCTTCTACCTTGTTTTACAGTACCATATAACGGTTGTTACTTTGGTTACATTTTCCCAAAAATGAGGAAGTCTGGTGGAAGAGGCCGTGGGCGGTCATTGCCAGCTGGTAATGATGGTGGTGGTGGTGGTGGTGGAGCATCTGGTGGTAGTGGGAAAAGCAAAATAGCACCTAAGGCTCGAGTTGTTAGCATTATCGTCTGGCTACACAAGGCCTCGAAGGATCCCTTATCTTGGAGTAGGAAAACCGCTTTTAAAGCCGGAGCAGCAGGAAAAAGTTTTGGCTTTCCTTGCTGACTCAGCCTCTAGCTCTTTCGCCTCCTCTTCTGAAAGTTCCAAATTTAAAATTAGCGAGTCTTCAGTGGGTGCTCCCGGGCAGGAACAAGTCGCTTCCTTGTGTCCTTCACCCAAACCAAAAGTGAAGGATGCGGCAGGCGACACTACAGTTTACTCCATGGAGCTCTTTACACATACCGTGCCTGGGTTAGAAAGGGAAATTGTTAACAGGCCATTACAAGATGAATTGGACATAGAGTGCACAGATGCACAGCCACAGCTAGATTATTATGCTGTTCCATTGACTCAGATCACTACATTGCCCTCGCAGTGTACTGAGCCAGAATTTGACCCTGATGAGACTATGGTGCCCCATCCCGAACGCTATAGCACCTTACACGGTGACACAGAGGAAGGTGCACAGGACATTGAAGAGGAGGTGATAGATGACCCAGTTGTTGACCCAGATTGGCAGCCATTGGGGGAACAGGGTGCCGCTGGCAGTAGCTCAGAAGCAGAGGAGGATGAGCCGCAGCAGGCATCAACATCGCAACAGCTTTCATCTGGCAGGCCCGTATCAGGCCAAAAACGTGTGTCAAAAACAAAACCAGTTTTAGGACAGTGTGGCCATCCGGAGAAAGTAGCACAGCGTGCAATGCCTGAAAAGGTATTCAATAGTAGGAAGAGTGCAGTGCGGCAATTTTTTAACCAAGATCCGAATGATCAGTGCAAAGTGATCTGTAAGAAATGCTCAAAGACCTTTAGCAGAGGGAAGAATCCCCTAAATTTAAATACAACGTGCATGCGTAGACATTTAACCAGCATGCACTTGAAAGCCTGGACTAACTACCAAACGTCCCGTTACGTTGGTGCACCCGCTCAGAATGAAGTTCTGAGTGAATGAATTGCTTCCCTCACTGTAAGTCTACCGTTTAGGACACCACCTGCAGCAAATGCGGAAGTATCGTCGCAAGGCCAAAGCAGTCAGGGAATCACAAGGTTTTTGGTAGGAAACACTGTATGTAGGTCAACATCAAGAATACCATCACCAACCCTCTCTCAATCTGCCATGTCCACCACCACCACCACCACCGCTGCTTGTTCCACCATATGCAGCTCTCCAGTCCAGCTCACCCTACAAGAGACTCTCGTTAGGAAAAGGATGTACTCATCCTCACATCCGCGTACACAGGGTTTGAACGCCCACATTGCTAGACTAATCTCGTTAGAGATTATGCCCTACCGGTTGGTTGAAAGCGAAGCTTTCAAAGCCCTGATGGCATACGCAGTACCACGCTATGACCTACCCAGTCGACACTTCTTTGCGAGAAAAGCCATCTCAGCCCTCCACCAGCATGTGAAAGACCGCATTGTCCATGCACTCAGGCAATCAGTCAGTAGAAAGGTGCACCTCACAACAGATGCATGGACCAGTAGGCATGGCCAGGGATGTTACGTGTCCATCACGGCGCACTGGGTTAATGTGGTGGATGCATGGTCCACAGGGGACAGCCATAGTGGGACAGTTCTGCCTAGCCCATGGTCTAGGAAACAGTTGGCAGTAGGCGTTCGACACCCCTCCTCCTCCTCCTTCAGAAGTGAAAGCTCGTCCACAGAGCGCAGTCGCCCTACCACTCCATCCGCAGCTGCCAGTGTTGCACATGAGGTGTCCCATTATGGAACAGCTAGTGGTAAGCGTCAGCAGGCTGTGTTGGAAATGAAGTGTTTGGGCGACAACAGACACACCGCGGAAGTTCTGGCCGAGTTCTTGCAGCAAGAAACTCATTCATGGCTGGGCAGTGTACATCTTGAGGCAGGCAAGGTAGTCAGTGATGACGGAAGGAATTTTATGGCTGCCAAAGCCCTTTCAGAACTGAAACACATACCTTGCCTGGCTCACACCTTGAACCTGGTAGTGCAGTGCTTCCTGAAAAGTTATCCGGGGTTACCAGCCCTGCTCCTGAAGGTGCGAAGACTTTGCTCGCACATCCGCCAGTCGCCCATACACTCCAGCCGTATGCAGAACCATCAGCGATCGTTGAAGCTTCCCCAGCACTGCCTAATAATCGACGTTGCAACAAGGTGGAACTCCACACTGCACATGCTTAAGAGGCTGTGCGAACAGAGGTGTGCTGTAATGTATTTGTGGGAGGATACACATACACGGGCAGGCAGTTGGATGGCAGACATGGAGTTGTCAGGTGTGCAGTGGTCGAAGCTACAAGACCTCTGTCAAGTCCTTCAGTGTTTTGAGGAATGCACACGGCTGGTAAGTGCAGACGACGCCATCCTAAGCATGAGCATCCCACTAATGCGTCTGCTGATGCAAAGTTTGACGCACATTAAGGAGCAGGCGTCTGCAGCCGAGGAGGAGGGAAGTCTTGATGACAGCCAGCCATTGTCTGCTCAGGGAACTCTCCTGGATGAGGTGGCGGACGAAGAGGAGGAGGAGGAGGATGATGGGGATGAATATTTATGGGAGGAGGAAGCTTCTCAGGGGGCAATAGAAACTGGTGGCGTTGCAAGGTCAGGTACAGGGTTTTTGAGGGAGACAAGTGATGTTGATTTGCCAGAAAGTGCTCCTCAACCCAGCACAAGCAGTGATTTGACACCTGGAACATTGGCCCACATGGCTGATTATGCCTTGCGTATCCTAAAAAGGGACCCCCGCATTATCAAAATGATGACCGATGACGATTACTGGTTGGCCTGCCTCCTGCATCCACGCTATAAAGGGAAATTGCAAAATATCATGCCACATGAGAACCTTGAGCAAATATTGGCTACCAAACAAGCAACTCTTGTAGACCATTTGGTTCAGCACACAGCGGCGGTGATAGTTCTCACACGAGCTGCAGGGGGCAACATGGCAGAGGTGTTAGAGGTGCACAAATCAGAAGTGGCGTTGGACAGAGGGGTTTTATGACCAGGTTGTGGAGTGATTTCGCAATGACCGCAGACACGACAGGTACTGCTGCATCAATTCAAAGTGACAGGAGACAACATTTGTCCAGTATGGTTACGAACCATTTTTCCTCCCTTATCGATGTTTTCCCTCACACGTCATTCCCCTTTGATTACTGGGCATCTAAAATAGACAACTGGCCTGAATTGGCAGAATATGCATTACAGGAGCTCGCTTGCCCAGCTGCTAGTGTGCTATCAGAAAGAGTATTCAGTGCTGCTGGTTCAATACTGACCGAAAAAAGGACTTGTCTGTAGTGTTGAGCATTCCGATACTGCAAATATCGGGTATCGGCCGATATTCACTGTATCAAAATTCCGATACCGAGCTCCGATATTTTTGTGATATCGGAAATCGGAATCTCCTATAAGTTCCCAGTCATCTTCGGTGTGTGCGGTGCGTATGGTTCCCAAGGTCTGGAGGAGAGGAGACTCTTCTTCAGACCCTGGGATCCATATTCATGTAAAAAATAAAGAATACAAATAAAAAATATGGATATACTCACCCCTCCGACGGACCCTGGCTCTCAGCGGTGCAAGCGTCTGCCTCCGTTCCTAAGAATGCAGTGAGTGAAGGACCTTCAATGACGTCACGGTTACGTGACTGCTCACGTGACCGCTCATGTGACTGCGACGTCATCGAAGGTCCTTCACTCACTGCATTCTTAGGCACGTAGGCAGACGCTTGCACCGGTGAGAGCCAGGGTCCGTCGGAGGGGTGAGTATATCCATATTTTTTATTTTTATTCTTTATTTTTTACATGAATATGGATCCCAGAGCCTGAAGGAGAGTTTCCTCTCCTTCAGACCCTGGGAACCATCCAGGATCGCTTCCGATATTTGTGTCCCATTGACTTGCATTGGTATCGGGTATCGGTATCGGCGATATCCGATATTTTTTGGATATCGGCCGATCCAATCCGATACCGATACTTTTGAATATCAGAAGGTATCGCTCAACACTACTCGTCTGGCTACCCAAAATGTTGATGATCTAACCTTCATTAAATTGAACCAATCATGGATTTCTAATTATTTTGCCCCACCTTCCCCTGCTGACACGTAGCATTCCTGTAAAAAGGTCTTGCTTTTGGACTCCTCTTACTGACTGCTCCAATTCCTCCATTTGCAGCTGCTGAATGTCCACCATAGGCCATTTTTACACCTCCCTAAATGGGCTGACTCCCCCCATGGGGCCGTGGTCACCACTTGGCGCAAGCACCCTTGCGAGTGCCGTTTGCCTGGACAGGTGGGTGTGCCCACTTTTGGTCGACGGCACTGGCACAGGGTCCCTCATAGTACAATGAAGTGTCTCTGGCGGTGGTGGTGCACACCCAACGTCAGACACACCATTGTAATATGAGCGGCCCTGGGCCAGTACCGCCGCCCACGAGAGAGTGTCCCCCTCCAGCTCAAACAGTGCTCTACCACTTGCAAAACTTACCTCTTACTGCTCCACCACTGTTTAGTCTGTGGTGTTAAATCCTTCAATGGCACTGCTAATACAAATTTGTTGAAATCATAGATGATAGTAAAAATATACAGGTGCCCTGCCCTCCATTTAGACCTGTGAATACTGTGCGCAAACTACCACTGTCTGCTGCTCAGCAGAGGAACCCACCCCTGTACCTAGCTTTGCCACCAAACATTTTTTTTGCAGACATTTAGCCCACTTTACTATTTTGGCCAACTTACTGTGTCAGCCACTTCTTCCAGTTGTCCTCCACCGAACAAAGCAGTGCCGCCAGTTTACTCCTGTTACCAGTTTAGAACAGCATAGAGCCTACTTTTTTATTTTAGGCCTAGTAAGTCTGTCTGCGCCACTCCTTGCAATCGTCTTCCGCTGACCAAACCAATGCTGCTTGTGTACCACTGTAACCCATTTTAAACTGCATTGAGCCTACTTTTTTATTTTAGGCCTAGTAAGTCTGTCTGCGCCACTCCTTGCAATCGTCCTCCACTGACCAAACCAATGCTGCCTGTGTACCCCTGTAACCCATTTTAAACTGCATGGAGCCTACTTTTTTATTTTAGGCCTAGTAAGTCTGTCTGTGCCACTCCTTGCAATCGTCCTCTGCTGACCAAATCAATGCTGCCTGTGTACCCCTGTAACCCATTTTAAACTGCATAGAGCCTACTTTTTTATTTTAGGCCTAGTAAGTCTGCGCCACTCCTTGCAATCGTCCTCCGCTCCTCCGTCCAATATTGAGAGAGCAATAAAATATTACAACAACCTGTGTGTTTATTTCATTAAAATACTTTGCAATATTGTGTGTTTTTTTTTAACCATTTCATACAATTGGATTAATAATGGATAGGTTTCATAATTGACGCATCTCCATTATTAATCTGGCTTAATGTCACCTTACAATAGCAAGGTGACATTAACCCTTCATTACCCCATATCCCACCGCTACACGGGAATGGGATGAGAGTGGCCAAGTGCCAGAATAGGTGCATCTTCCAGATGTGCCTTTTCTGGGGTGGCTGGGGGCAGATGTTTTTAGCCGGGGGGGGGGGGCAATAACCGTGGACCCTCTCCAGGCTATTAATATCTGCCCTCAGTCACTGGATTTACCACTCTGGCGGAGAAAATTGTGCGGGAGCCCACGCATATTTTTTCCGCGATTTAACCCTTAAATTTAATAGCTACAGTGCCAAAATTTTGCACATACACACTACTAACATTAGTAGTGTGGAATATGCAAAAAAAAGGGGGATATGACATGGTTTACTGTATGTAAACTATGTCTCATATCATGTCGGGTTTAGGCAGGAGAAATGAAAAGCCGGCAATTGAATTACCGGCTTTAGGGTTAGGGGTAGAGTTAGGGGTAGGGTTAGGGGTAGGGTTAGGGTTTGGATCCCTTAATCACCTTGATGGTGGAGGGTGGCTTATCAGTGTGTATTATTGTTTTTTTCTATTGAAACGCATGCGTTTAAAACGCAACCAAACGCATGTGCTTAAAAGCGCATGCGTTTACATAGACAGCAATACATTTTTTGCGGCAAAAAAATGCCTCTAGAAATTACTACATGTTGCATTTCTGCAACAAAACGCAAGCATAGAAAAGACGCATGCGTCCTCAAACGCGGCAAAATGCATACAAAAAAACGCATGCGTTTTTAATGTTAAATATAGGAAAAAAAAGCGTTTTTTTGCGCTAAAACGCAGCGGCAAAAAACGCAAATGTGAAACCAGCCTAAGTCTGTCTGCGCCACTCCTTGCAATCGTCCTCCGCTGACCAAACCAATGCTGCCTGTGTACCCCTGTAATCCATTTTAAACTGCATAGAACCTACTTTTTTATTTTAGGCCTAGTAAGTCTGCGCCACTCCTTGCAATCGTCCTCCGCTGACCAAACCAATGCTGCCTGTGTACCCCTGTAACCCATTTTAAACTGTATTGAGCCTACTTTTTTATTTTAGGCCTAGTAAGTCTGTCTGCGCCACTCCTTGCAATCGTCCTCCGCTGACCAAACCAATGCTGCCTGTGTACACCTGTAACCTATTTTAAACTGCATTGAGTCTACTTTTTTTATTTTAGGCCTACTAACTGTGTCTGTCTGCGCCACTCAATACAGCTGTCCTCCACTGAACAAAGCTGATCTTCAATCTTCAGGCTTTCGGCCTATATTTAGAATATGAAAATGCATTTGGCCTACTTGTTTGGTTGGGCCTACTAACGGTGTCTGCCGCTCCTTGGTGTTCTCCTCCACTGAACAAAGCTGAGCTTCAATCTTCATGCTTTCGGCTTATATTTAGAATATGAAAATGCATTTGGCCTACTAGTTTGGTTGGGCCCTACTAACGGTGTCTGCCGCTCCTTGGTGTTCTCCTCCACTGAACAAAGCGGAGCTTCAATCTTCAGGCTTTCGGCCTATATTTAGAATATGAAAATGCATTTGGCCTACTAGTTTGGTTGGGCCCTACTAACGGTGTCTGCCGCTCCTTGGTGTTCTCCTCCACTGAACAAAGCTGAGCTTCAATCTTCAGGCTTTTGGCCTATATTTAGAATATGAAAATGCATTTGGCCTACTAGTTTGGTTGGGCCCTACTAACGGGTGTCTGCCGCTGCTTGCTTTTCTCCTCCACTGAATAAAGATGAGCTTCAATTTTCAGCATATATCAGATATTAAACTGCATTTGGCCTACTTGTTTGGTTGGGCCTACTAATGGTGTCTGCCGCTCCTTTCTTTTCTCCTCCACTGAACAAAGCAGTGCCGCCTCTTTACTCCTGTTACCAATTTTGAACTTCATTTGGCCCACTTTATTATTTGGGCCTACTAACTGTGTCTGCCACTCATTACAGTTTTCCTCCACTGAACAAAGCAATGCCGCCTGGTTAGTCCTGTTACCAATTTTGAACTGCATTTAGCCTAGTTACTTATTTGGGCCTACTCACTGTGTCAGCCTCTCATTACAGTTGCCCTCCACTGAACAAAGCAATGCCACCTGGTTAGTCCTGTTACCAATTTTGAACTGCATTTAGCCCACTTTATTATTGGGGCCTATATCTGTGTTTCCTCCTCATCCTGCCCATTGCCCAGCCATTGCTAGATGAGTCTGCTGGTACATTGACCCAGACCACTACATTCCCCTTGCACTCTACACAGCTTGAATCTGACCCTGCTGAAAGTCAGGTTCCCCTTCCCGCATACTATACCACCTTATACGGGGACAAAGAGGAAGGTGCAGATGAAAGTGCAGGTCCCTTCATCAGGTGGGGGGGCATACTCATTGGCGACGTCACTGGCACAGGGCCCCTCATAGTACGCAAAAGTGTCTCTGCCGGTGGGAGGCGCCCCCGCCGTCAAACACACCGCCGTACTTTGAGGGGCCCTGTGCTAGTGCCAATGCGAATGAGTGTGCCCCCCCTGCTTGCTCAGGATCACAGCACTTGCAAAGTTGAAATACTTACCTCTCCCTGCTCCACCGCCGTGACGTAGTCCGCGTTTCCTGGGCCCACGAAAAACTTGAGCCAGCCCTACCCCCCCACAACTTTAGCTAAATGACCCCCAATTTTCAATGCCTAACTATAATTATAAGGTAAATTAAGATTGACAAGCTTAAGTAACAAGAATGGATGTTTTTGGCATTAAAATGGGCACTGTAGGTGTTTTCCTGTCCTCCACTCACTGCCGACTTTGCTTCCCCATTGACTTGCATTGGGTTTCGTGTTTCAGTCGGATCCCCGACGTTTCACAATAATCGGCCGATTTCACCCGACCCGACTTTTGTCAAAGTCGGGTTTCGCGAAACCCAACTCGATCCTAAAAAAGTAAAAGTCGCTCAACTCTACTGTACACTGACATTGTATACAGAGCTCCTGTGTATAATGTCACTGGTGATCACTGTATTACCTGTAAACGGACATTGTATACTAAATGGAGCAAAAGAAAAAAGTTCCAGCTTCCAAATTTATTGTGAATAAAAAGCAAGATCCAGTCAAATAAAATCACATAATTGTGAGTAACAGGCAACTTATTTCGAACAGTAACTTGTTCTTTCACAAAGCCGTATACCAAGTACAGATCTCCTGTGTATAATGGCATTTGTATTGTGTGTTTTTTTATTAATGATCAGTATAGTATTGGGTCACTATGTGGTGGTAATGTGTGATTCGGTCATGGTGTGATGGAATTTATCCCTTGTATGTGATATTATTGGTCATTTTAGAAATTGAAAAGTAAATAAAAATATATCTAAATTTTATTGCATATTTTAACAAATGTTTAATAGGTTAGAGTAGAGTAGAGCTCGGTCAAAAGAGTCTACCTAGTTGAGATGGTGGCTTAAACAATCTTTTAACCAAAACAGAAGCTGCTGGTTATATGTGTGATCTGGCGATGGGACCTGTTAATGTGTGATTGGTGAGGACGTGGTTCAGAAGAGGAGTTTTCCAAGAGAGGGTGGTGGGACTGTGGAAAGTTCAAGAGGTGGAGGCGTGGCTAAGGTGGCACTTGGGCAGAGTTTCAAGGGGCCCCGTAAATATTGCCAGTATAGGGCCCCAAAATTCCTAGTGGCAGCCCTGCACCCAAACAGTGGTTTACCTCCACATATGACACATATGGCGTATTGGCATACTCAGGAGAAATTGCACAACAAATTTTGCGGTTCATTTTCTATTTCTACAAGTGTGAAAATAAAAAAAAATTGGTTCTGAAGTAAAATGTTTGTAAAAAAAAGTTAAATGTTAATTTTTTCCTTCCACATTGCTTCAGTTCCTGTGAAGCACGTAAAGGGTTAATAAACTTCTTGAATGTGGTTTTGAGCACCATGAGGGGTGTAGTTTTTAGAATGTTGCACTTTTGGGTATTTTCTGTCGTGTAAACTCCTCAAAATGACTTTAAAGGGAACCTGTCACGCCCAAAATGGAATATGAGCTTAGCCCACTGGCATCAGGGGCTTATCTACAGCATTCTGGAATGCTGTACATAAGCCCCCGATGTAACCTGAAAGATGAGAAAAAGAGGTTAGATTATACTCACCCAGGGGCGGTCCCGCTGCGTCGCGGCCCGGTCCGGGGCCTCCCATCTTCTTACGATCACATCCTCTTCTTGTCTTCACGCTGTGGCTCCGGTGCAGGCGTACTTTGTCTGCCCTGTTGAGGGCAGAGCAAAGTACTGCAGTGCGCAGGCGCCGGGAAAGGTCAGAGAGGTCTGGCGCCTCCTATGAAGATAGGAGGCCCTGGACGGAACCGCGACGCACATTGGACCGGACCACAGCGGGAACGCCCCTGGGTGAGTATAATATAACCTCTTTTTCTCATCTTTCAGGATACATCGGGGGCTTATCTACAGCATTCCAGAATGCTGTAGATCAGCCCCTGATGCCGGTGGGCTTAGCTCAACTTCCATTTTGGGGGTGACAGGTTCCCTTTAAATATGAGATGGTCCCTAAAAAATGGTTTTGCAAATTTTGTTGTAAAAATGAGAAATCGCTTGTCAACTTTTAACCCTTATAAATTCCTAACAAAAAAAAATTGTTTCCAAAATTGTGCTGTTGTAAAGTAGACATGTGGGAAATGTTATTTATTAACTATTTTGTGTGACATATCTCTCTGATTTAAGTTTCAAAATTGCAAAATTTTAAAAACTTTCACTATATTTCTGTTTTTTTTTCATAAATAAATGCAAGTAATATCGAAGAAATTTTACCACTAACATGAAGTACAATATGTCATGAAAAAACAAACTCAGAATCAGTGGGATCTGTTAAAGCGTTCCAGAGTTATAACCTCATAAAGTGACAGTGGTCAGAATTGTAAAAATTGGCCTGGTCATTAAGCTGCAAATTGCCTTTGTCACTAAGACACATACTTGATGTGTCTTTACATGCAAAGCAACTATAGGATTAGTAATGGATAGGTGTCTTATAGACGCATCTACATTACTAATCTGTGGGCTTGATGTCACCAGACAATACAAAGGTGACATCCACACCACAAATATTACCCCTCTTGCCACGACTACAGTGCAAGTGGGAAAAGTCGGGCAAAGCACCAGAATTCGTGCATCTAATAGATGTGCCTTTTCTAGGTGGCTGCGGGCTTCTATTTTTAAACTGGGGGGACAATTTCCATGGCCCCTTACCAGCATCTTGTGATGTGGGATATGGTATGTGGGGATCATTTTGTTTGTATTCATATTATACAGATTTTCATGGTGTTATTATTATTATTATTATTATTATTATTATTATTTATATAGCACCATTAATTCCATGGTGCTGTACATGAGAAGGGATTACATCAAAATACAAATATCACTTACAGTAAACAAAACTAACAATGACAGACTGGTACAGAGGGAAGAGGACCCTGCCCTTGCGGGCTTACATTCTACAGGATTATGGGGAAGGAGACAGTAGGTCGAGGGTTGCAGTAGCTCCAATGGTGTTGAGGTGTCTGTGTGGTCTTTACAGGCTGTAAGCTTCTTAGTGTACTTAGTGTAAGCTTCTTGGTGTTCTCTTGTACAATGAGTTGTTATTTACTAATTGATGAATGGCTGTTGTTGCCATCTGATAACAGCCCCCACAGTACTGTATTGTTTGCTAATATGCTAATGACATATTGAACTAGCTTGTTGAAACAATGAGCTCCTGGGACCTTTCCCCTGACCTGTGAATGAGGAGGAGGTGAGACATGAGAGCAGATCCTGTGTGGAACCATGATGTGAATGAACACATCACCTCAGAGAGAAGGAGAGAATATGGGCTATGTTATCCTCTGTCTGCTGGATTGATGGACTCTCATCTCTCAGGGCTTTTATCCTGTTACTGAGCTAAACTCAGTTTCTGGACTATCTTATCCTTTGTGTGGTGGATTGTATATGGACCTTTCGTATTTTTGCTTAACCCCTTCATGACCTTGAGATTTTCCGTTTTTCCGTGTTCGTTTTTCGCTCCACTCCTTCCCAGAGCCATAACTTTTTTATTTTTCCGTCAATTTGGCCATGTGAGGGCTTATTTTTTGCGGGACGAGTTGTACTTTTGAACAACATCATTTGTTTTACCATGTTGTGTACTAGAAAACAGGAAACAAAATTCCAAGTGCAGTGAAATTGCAAAAAAAGTGCAGTCCCACACTTGTTTTTCGTTTGGCTTTTTTGCTAGGTTCAATAAATGCTAAAACTGACCAGCCATTATGATTCTCCAGGTCAGTACGAGTTCATAGACACCTAACCTGACTAGGTTATTTTTTATCTAAGTGGTGAAAAAAAATTCCAAACTTTGCTAAAAAAAAAATAAAAAAAAAAATTGCGCCATTTTCCGATACTCGTAGCGTCTCCATTTTTCATGATCTGGGGTCGGTTGAGGGTTTATTTTTTGCGTTCCGAGCTGACATTTTTAATGATACCATTTAGGTGCAGATACGTTCTTTTGATCGCCCGTTATTGCATTTTAATGCAATGTCGCAACGACCAAAAAAACGTAATTCTGGCGTTTTTAATTTTTTTCTCGCTACGCCGTTTAGTGATCAGGTTAATGCTTTTTTTTATTGATAGATCAGGCAATTCTGAAAGCGGCGATACCAAATATGTGTAGATTTGATTTTTTTGTTATTGATTTATTTTGATTGGGGCGAAAGGGGGGTGATTTAAACTTTTATAATTTTTTTATTTTTTTCAAATTTTTTTTTACTTTTTTTTAACTTTTGCCATGCTTCTATAGCCTCCATAGGAGGCTAGAAGCAGGCACAACGCGATCGCCTCTGCTACATATCAGCGATCAGATGTTCGCTGCTATGTAGCAGAATTGCAGGTGTGCTGTGAGCGCCGACCACAGGGTGGCGCTCACAGATGCCGGGGATCAGTAACCATAGAGGTCTCAAGGACCTCTATGGTTACTATTCTGAAGCATCGCCGACCTCCGATCATGTGATGGGGGTCGGCGATGCGATCATTTCCGGCCACCCGGCCGGAAGCGGTAGTTAAATGCCGCTGTCTGCGTTTGACAGCGGCATTTAACTAGTTAATAGGCGTGGGCAAATCGCGATTCTGCCCGCTCCTATTACGGGCACTTGTCAGCTGTTCAAAACAGCTGACATGTCCCGGCTTTGATGCGGGCTCACCGCCGGAGCCCGCATCAAAGCGGGGCTTCTGACCTCGGACGTACTATCCCGTCCGAGGCCAGAAAGGGGTTAAAAAAGGTCTTGGGATTATTCACTCTTCTCTTGCTCTGTTGATTGTGTGATACCAGAGAAGGACCACGTGACACCAGCCCCCAGATATCAGTTTTAGAAAGACTGTATATCAAAAATGGGGGGACCCCACACCATTAGTGAAGAGCAAACGTGCTCGACACTACTCGTTACTCGCCTGAGTATCACTATGCTCTGTGTACTCGGTGAGCACCGAGCACTTCCAGGATTATTCGGAGGAAACTGGTGTCTCCACCCAGCATTTTTGGCAGACTTTAGAGACCCATTCACGGTGCAGCGATTGTCTGCCAGGCCATGAAACGCCGTAGCCATCTTTGTTGTGGTCGTGCAGTTATTGGCTTGGCTGTACAGCATCATCCCGAGTATCAGAGACCTGGTGCCGCCCTGCTCGCTGCATTCTGTTCCGGATTCAGCGAGAGTAAGGAGAGTTGGTGCCGAGATAGGGTCAGAATCGTGGTTTTTAGAGTTAGTGTAAGTCTGACACTCTTAAATGCACAACTCCTCAGAAATCAAAAGTACTTTCTAGGGCTAATTAGCTTCAAAAAATATAAAAGGGCCACATACTTGCCAATGTGGTATTTCCGTGACAGCCCACATATATCTGCGTGCTCCAAGTTTGGGCATTGTAGGCCGGTGGACCACTTTTTTTGCTGTCTGATACTGTAATTCTATACAGCACTATTTAGCTTCCAAAATTATAAAAAGGCCACATATTTGCCAGTGTGGTATTTCGGTGACAGCCCTCATATATCTGAGTGGTCCAAGTTTGGGCATTGTAGGCCGGTGGACCACTTTTTTGCTGTTTGTTACTCTAACTATATACAGCACTATTTAGCATCAAAAAATTATAAAATTATAATTATAAAAAGGCCACATATGTTAGGGTTGGTGGAATGCACCGAGTAAATAGAGAGATGATCTTTGGTACGTTTGCAGCCCGGGGTCCACCATGCAGGAAAGAACCTGCTGCTGGCAAATGGCAGCACAATATGGCGGTAGAAGCAAACTCTGTTACTTCACAGAGTCACTATAAAGAATGCACTGTGTCATGTTTAGCTCACAGGTGTACACAGTAACTGCCGAGCAGATAGCAGCTTGTGGTCACGCAGTCAAAGAGACAAACATACCATCTCCTCACTGGAGGAGCCGGTATTCTAGTGGCTTATTTCAGCCAGGTCCCTGAATACACACAAGAGTGACCACATTGGCGCAAAACTCATCACATGAATTGATACTAGCGCATGACCGTGTGGTCATGCACACCTTTTATAGCCGCAGCAAGTACAGGACCTTCCCAGAAGGACCAATGAGAGGTTGCCACAGACGTTTGAGCACCTTCAGGACCTTCCTAGAGGACCAATGGGTTTTGCTGCAGTATCTAAGCATGTGACCCTTGATGTCCAATGAGAGATCTTACCCTGGGCATGCTCAGAAGGGGAAAAGTGGGACTTAGTCCCAAAAATGTCTGCTTGCCGCTGCCCAGTACTGGCCACAATGGCAGAAGCTGAAAAGGCAACTTTGCATAGAGGGAATTTGTTCATAAGAGGTCGAAGACTCTGCCAACATCTCTCCGGTGGGAGTCAATATCTGGAGAGAAGATGAGAATATCATCCAGATAGACTATGACCGAGGTGGAGAGCATATCCCGGAAGATATCGTTAACAAAGTCTTGGAAAACGGCTGGGGCATTACAGAGCCCGAAGGGCATCACCAGATATTCATAGTGCCCATCCCTGGTATTAATTGCCATCTTCCATTCATCCCCCTCATTGATGCAAATCAGGTTATAAGCACCCCGCAGATCTAATTTGGTAAATACCCTTGCTCTCTGTAGCCTATCAAAGAGTTCTGAGATGAGAGGCAACGGGTACTTGTTCTTAATGGTGATGGCGTTAAGACCCCTGTAATCTATGCATGGGCGTAATTCTCAGTTCTTCTGCACGAAGAAAAACCCCACCCCAGCAGGTGACACTGACTTCCTAATGAACCCTCTTGCCAAATTCTCCTGGATGTATTGGGACATTGCCTCCGTTTCCAGGAGAGAGGGGATAGACCCATCCCCGAGGAGGTTCTGCTCCAGGCAAGAGATCAATAGGACAGTCATAGGGGCAGTGAGGCAGAAGGGTCTCCGCAGCCTTTTTGGAGAAGACGTCTGCATAGGACCAATAGCACTTGGGAAGGGAAGAGAGATCTGCGGGTATCTCAGTGGTGGAAACCTGAACGCACTCCCTCACACATCTGCCCTTAAATTAATCACTCCAACCCAATATCCTCCCAGAGGTCCACTCAATATGTGGGGAGTGGAAACAGAGCCAGGGTATTCCCAGCAGAATCCCATCCATTCCCTCGGGAAGAACAGGAAGGGAAATAATATCCTGGTGGGAAGGGAAATAACGTGAAAGGGACAGTCTGGTGTGTAATTTGTGAGGGAAGTGTAGACCCATTCACTACTCTAACAGTCACCGGTTTGGCAAGCATCACCAGAGGTATTGCATGGCGCAGAGCAAAAGCAGAGGACATGAAATTCCCCTCTGCTCCAGAGTCCACACAAAGCTCGACTGTCAGAGTGGATGAGCCTAACGTGATTGTTCCTTTAAAGGACAACTTGGAGGAAAATCCTGCTGTGTCTAGTGAACCTCCTCCAATGGTCACTAGACACGATCGTTTTCCTGACCGCTGTGGACATTTATTAACATAATGTTCAAGTTGTTGGCAATTTTTACAAACCACGGTTACTCGAGCAGTCCGAGACTTAGGTCCCGCTCGAGAAACCTCCATGGCCTCATGGACGTCAGACGCCTGAACAGGAGATTCTAGAGGACTGGTGAAGGTAGGAGCCAGCCGAAACCTCTGCCTACACTGGGTCCGCTCTAACCTCTGCTCGTTAAAACGGAGGTCGATGCGGGTAGATATAGAAATGAGCTCCTCCAGTTTGGCGGAAATCTCCCTGGTGGCCAAGGCGTCCTTCACATGGTCTGCCAGTCCTTTCCTGAACACCGGAATTAGGACTTTATCCGGCCACTCCAGCTCTGAGACCAGAGTCCGGATTTGGACGGCGAACTGGCTGACCGTGGACGAACCCTGTGTTATTGCCAACAATTATAGCGCGGTATAGTGGGTAAAGTGAGGTCCTAAAAAGACCTATTTCAGAGCGTTCAGGAAAAGAGGAGCACTCTGCACCACACGATCATCACGCTCCCACAGCGGCGTTGCCCACTCCAACGCCCTGCTTGACAAAAGGGATAAAATAAATCCCACTTTCACCCGTTCCGTAGCGAAACATGCAGCCAGGAGCTCAAGATGTATGGAGCACTGACTCACGAATCCACGACATAGCTTACTATCACCAGAAAACTTGTCTGGAAGCGGGAGACGGGACAAAGTCGGAGCAGGGGTGGCAGAGGATAAACTGGCTGCAGCTACACTTGCAGCCTAGACAGTGACTGCGGTAACATCCACAGCTGAGGTTGTGCGTTCAAGAGCCGCCACCTGTTATGACCTGGTGGTTAGGAGCACTTGGAATGACCTGATGGTTAGGAGCACCTGGAATGACCTGATGGTAAAACTAGACGACAGGACAAGCTCTGGGGAGTGGGATCTCTGCTGACCGCAAATCCTAAACCTATCACACACACTAGAAATAGCCGTGGAGCGTACCTAACTCTCCCTAGACGCCTCTTCACAGCTTAAGAGCTAACTACCCCTAAAGATAGAAAATAAAGCCTTACCTTGCCTCAGAGAAATTTCCCCAAAGGAAAAGGCAGCCCCCCACAAATATTGACTGTAAGTTAAGAGGAAAGTCACAAACACAGGAATGAAACAGGTTTCAGCAAAGGAGGCCAGACTTACTAAATAGACTGAGGAAAGGAAAGGGATCTATGCGGTCAGCACAAAAAACTACAAAAGCCACGCAGAGTGTGCAAAAAGACCCCCGCACCGACTCACGGTGCGGAGGTGCCACTCTGCACCCCAGAGCTTCCAGCTAGCAAGGCAATATCATGTTAGCAAGCTGGACTAGAACTTAGCAAGTACAAATAAATATATTCAGTACACAATGAACAACAAATGAACTAGCAGGGACTTAGCTTCTGCTGGAGTACACAGGTCATCAGAAAGATCCGAGAGAGATCTGAACCAGTACTGACACATTGACAGCTGGCATGTAGTAACGATCTGAGTGGAGTTAAATAGAGAAGCCAGCCTAGCCGCAAACGAGGGCAGCTGAGGAAGCAACCTCAGAACCAGCAGTACCACTCACAGCCACCAGAGGGAGTACACGGACAGAACTCGCCGAAGTACCATTCATGACCACAGGAGGGAGTTCGAGAACGGAATTCACAACAGTACCCCCCCCCCCTTGAGGAGGGGTCACCGAACCCTCACCAGAGCCCCCAGGCCGATCAGGACGAGCCAAATGAAAGGCACGAACCAAATCGGCAGCATGGACATCGGAGGCAACAACCCAGGAATTATCCTCCTGACCATAGCCCTTCCATTTGACCAGGTACTGAAGTTTCCATCTCGAAATACAAGAATCTAAAATCTTCTCCACCACATACTCCAAATTCCCCCTCGACCAACACCGGAGCAGGAGGGTCAACAGAGGGAACCATAGGCGCCACATATCTCCGCAACAACGACCTATGGAACACATTATGGATGGCAAAAGAAGCTGGAAGGGCCAAACGAAACGACACAGGATTGAGAATTTCAGAAATCTTATAAGGACCAATGAAACGAGGTTTAAACTTAGGAGAAGAAACCTTCATAGGGACATAACGAGAAGACAACCAAACCAAATCCCCAACACGAAGTCGGGGACCAACACAGCGACAGCGGTTGGCGAAACGTTGAGCCTTCTCCTGGGACAATGTCAAATTGTCCACTACATGAGTCCAAATTTGCTGCAACCTGTCCACCACAGAATCTACACCAGGACAGTCCGAAGGCTCAACCTGCCCTGAAGAAAAACGAGGATGAAAACCAGAATTACAAAAAAAAGGCGAAACCAAAGTAGCCGAACTGGCCCAATTATTAAGGGCGAACTCAGCCAATGGCAAGAAGGTTACCCAATCATCCTGATCAGCAGAAACAAAGCATCTCAGATAGGTCTCCAAAGTCTGATTAGTTCGTTCGGTTTGGCCATTTGTCTGAGGATGGAAAGCCGAAGAAAAAGACAGATCAATGCCCATCTTAGCACAAAAGGACCGCCAAAACCTTGAAACAAACTGGGAACCTCTGTCCGACACGATGTTCTCCGGAATGCCATGCAAATGAACCACATGCTGGAAAAATAATGGAACCAAATCAGAGGAGGAGGGTAATTTAGGCAAGGGTACCAAATGGACCATCTTAGAGAAGCGATCACAAACCACCCAGATGACCGACATCCTTTGAGAGACAGGGAGATCTGAAATAAAATCCATGGAAACGTGCGTCCAAGGCCTTTTCGGGACTGGCAAGGGCAAAAGTAACCCACTGGCACGAGAACAGCAGGGCTTGGCCCGAGCACAAGTCCCACAGGACTGCACAAAAGAACGCACATCCCGTGACAAGGAAGGCCACCAAAAGGACCTAGCCACCAAATCTCTGGTACCAAAAATCCCAGGATGACCAGCCAACACCGAACAATGAACCTCAGAGATAACTCTACTAGTCCATCTATCAGGGACAAACAGTTTCTCCGCTGGACAACGGTCAGGTCTATCAGCCTGAAACTCCTGCAGCGCCCGCCGCAAATCAGGTGAGATGGCAGACAGAATTACCCCCTCTTTGAGAATACCAGCCGGCTCAGGAACTCCCGGAGAATCAGGCACAAAACTCCTTGAAAGGGCATCGGCCTTCACATTCTTAGAACCCGGAAGGTATGAAACCACAAAATTGAAACGGGAGAAAAACAGTGACCATCGAGCCTGTCTAGGATTCAACCGCTTGGCAGACTCGAGATAAGTCAGATTCTTGTGATCCGTTAAGACCACCACGCGATGCTTGGCTCCCTCAAGCCAATGTCGCCACTCCTCGAATGCCCACTTCATAGCCAACAACTCCCGATTGCCAACATCATAATTACGCTCAGCAGGCGAAAACTTTCTAGAAAAGAAAGCACATGGCTTCATCACAGAGCCATCAGAACTTCTTTGAGACAAAACAGCCCCTGCTCCAATCTCAGAAGCATCAACCTCGACCTGAAAAGGGAGCGAAACATCTGGCTGACACAACACAGGGGCCGAAGAAAAACAACGTTTCAACTCCCGAAAAGCCTCAACGGCCGCAGAGGACCAATTAACCACATCAGCACCTTTCTTGGTCAAATCAGTCAATGGTTTAACAACACTAGAAAAATTAGCGATGAAGCGATGGTAAAAATTAGCAAAGCCCAGGAATTTCTGAAGGCTCTTCACCGATGTAGGCTGAGCCCAATCAAAAATGGCCTGAACTTTAACAGGATCCATTTCGATAGTAGAAGGGGAAAAAATGAAGCCCAAAAAGGAAACCTTCTGAACTCCGAAGAGACATTTAGACCCCTTCACAAACAAAGAATTAGCACGAAGGACCTGGAACACCATTCTGACCTGCTTCACATGAGACTCCCAATCATCCGAAAAGACCAAAATATCATCCAAATATACAATCATGAATCTATCCAAATACTTTCGGAAGATGTCATGCATAAAGGACTGAAACACAGATGGGGCATTAGAAAGCCCGAATGGCATCACCAGGTACTCAAAATGGCCCTCGGGCGTATTAAATGCTGTTTTCCATTCATCGCCCTGTTTAATACGCACAAGATTATACACCCCTCGAAGATCTATCTTGGTGAACCAACTAGCCCCCTTAATCCGAGCAAACAAATCAGACAGTAGAGGCAAAGGGTACTGAAATTTGACCGTGATTTTCTTGAGAAGGCGGTAATCTATACAAGGTCTCAGAGAACCATCCTTCTTGGTCACAAAAAGAACCCTGCTCCCATCGGTGACGAGGACGGGCGAATATGCCCTTTATATAACTCCGCATAGCAGCGTGTTCCGGCACAGATAAATTGAAAAGTCGTCCCTTAGGAAATTTTCTACCAGGGATCAAATTAATAGCACAATCACAATCCCTATGAGGAGGTAGGGCACTGGATTTGGGCTCATCAAATACATCTCGGTAATCCGACAAAAACTCAGGGACTTCAGAAGGAGTAGAGGAAGAAATTGACAACAACGGAACATCACCATGTATCCCCTGACAACCCCAACTGGACACAGACATTGATTTCCAATCCAATACTGGATTATGGACCTGTAGCCATGGCAAACCCAACACGACCACATCATGCAAATTATGCAACACCAAAAAGCGAATATCTTCCCGATGTGCAGGAGCCATGCACATGGTCAACTGAGTCCAATACTGAGGTTTATTCTTGGCCAAAGGCATAGCATCAATTCCCCTTAATGGAATAGGATATTGCAAGGGCTCCAAGAAAAAACCACAGCGCCTGGCAAACTCCAAGTCCATCAATTTCAGGGCAGCGCCTGAATCCACAAATGCCATAACAGAGTAGGACGACAAAGAGCAAATCAGAGTAACGGACAAAAGAAATTTAGGCTGTACAGTACCTATGGTGACAGACCTAGCAAACCGCTTAGTGCGCTTAGGACAATCAGAGATAGCATGAGTGGAGTCACCACAGTAAAAACACAGCCCATTCTGACGTCTATGTTCTTGCCGTTCAGCTCTGGTCAAAGTCCTATCACATTGCATAGGCTCAGGCCTCTGCTCAGAGGATACCGCCAAATGGTGCACAACCTTGCGCTCACGTAAGCGCCGATCGATCTGAATGGCCAAGGACATTGATTCATTCAGACCAGCAGGCGTGGGGAACCCCACCATAACATCCTTAAGGGCTTCAGAAAGACCCTTTCTGAAAATTGCCGCAAGGGCACACTCATTCCATTGAGTAAGCACAGACCACTTTCTAAACTTCTGGCAATATACCTCCGCTTCATCCTGACCCTGACACAAAGCCAGCAAGATTTTCTCAGCCTGATCCACAGAGTTAGGTTCGTCATAAAGCAATCCAAGCGCCAGAAAAAACGCATCTACATGAAGCAATGCAGGATCTCCTGGCGCAAGGGAGAATGTCCAGTCTTGAGGGTCGCCACGTAACAAAGAAATAATGATTTTCACTTGCTGAATGGGGTCACCAGAGGAGCAGGGTTTCAAAGCAAGAAACAGTCTACAATTATTTTTGAAACTCAGAAATTTAGATCTATCCCCAGAAAACAAATAAGGAATTGGAATTCTAGGCTCTAACATCGGATTCTGAACTACATAATTTTGAATGCTTTGTACCCTTGCAGTGAGTTGATCAACACAAGAGGACAGACCTTGAATGTCCATATCTACACCTGAGTCCTGAACCACCCAGAGGTTAAGGGGAAAAGAAAGACAAAACACACTGCAGAGAAAAAAAAATGGTCTCAGAACTTCTCTTAGCCCTCTATTGAGATGCATTAACACTTTGCGGGCCAGCTGTACTGTTATGACCTGGTGGTTAGGAGCACCTGGAATGACCTGATGGTTAGGAGCACCTGGAATGACCTGATGGTTAAACTAGATGACAGGACAAGCTCTGGGGAGTGGGATCTCTGCTGACCGCAAATCCTAAACCTATCACACACACTAGAAATAGCCGTGGAGCGTACCTAACTCTCCCTAGACGCCTCTTCACAGCCTAAGAGCTAACTTCCCCTAAAGATAGAAAATAAAGCCTTACCTTGCCTCAGAGAAATTTCCCCAAAGGAAAAGGCAGCCCCCCACAAATATTGACTGTGAGTTAAGAGGAAAGTCACAAACACAGGAATGAAACAGGTTTCAGCAAAGGAGGCCAGACTTACTGAATAGACTGAGGAAAGGAAAGGGATCTATGCGGTTAGCACAAAAAACTACAAAAGCCACGCAGAGTGTGCAAAAAGACCCCCGCACCGACTCACGGTGCGGAGGTGCCACTCTGCACCCCAGAGCTTCCAGCTAGCAAGGCAATATCATGTTAGCAAGCTGGACTAGAACTTAGCAAGTACAAATAAATATATTCAGTACACAATGAACAACAAATGAACTAGCAGGGACTTAGCTTCTGCTGGAGTAGACAGGTCATCAGAAAGATCCGAGAGAGATCTGAACCAGTACTGATACATTGACAGCTGGCATGGAGTAACGATCTGAGTGGAGTTAAATAGAGAAGCCAGCCTAGCCGCAAACGAGGGCAGCTGAGGAAGCAACCTCAGAACCAGCAGTACCACTCACAGCCACCAGAGGGAGTCCACGGATAGAACTCGCCGAAGTACCATTCATGACCACAGGAGGGAGTTCGAGAACGGAATTCACAACAGCCACCCTACCCTCCAGCTGCTGGATGCACTGATGGAGACGCTGATCGTCCGCCATTTACTAGCCAGACCCTGGCACTAGTATACTGTTAGGGCTGGCAGAACGCACCGAGTAAATAGAGAGATGATATTTGTTGCGTTCGCAGCCTGGGGTCCACCGTGCAGGAAAGAACCTGCTGCTGGCAAATGGCAGCACAATATGGTGGTAGAAGCGAACTCTGTTACTTCACAGAGTCGCTATAAAGAACGCACTGTGTCCTGTTTAGCTCACAGGTGTACACAGTAACTGCCAAGCAGATAGCAGCTTTTGGTCACACAGTCAAAGAGACAAACATACAATCTCCTCACCAGAGGAGCCAGTATTCTATTGGCTTATTTCAGCCGGGGCCCTGAAACCATACACACAATCTCCTCACCGGAGGTGTCGGTATTCTAGTGGCTTATTTCAGCCGGGTCCCTGAATACACACAAGAGTGCCACATTGGCGCTAAACTCATCATATGAATTGATACTAGCACATGACCATGCGGTCATGCGCACCTTTTATAGCTGCAGCAAGTACAGGACCTTCCCAGAAGGACCAATGGGAGGCTGCCACAGACGTTTGAGCACCTTCAGGACCTTCCTAGAGGACCAATGGGTTTTGCTGAAGTATCTAAGCATGTGACCCTTGATCTCCAATTAGTGATCTTACCCTGGGCATGCTCAGAAGGGGAAAAGTGGGACTTAGTCCCAAAAATGTCTGCTCGCCGCTGCCCAGTACTGGCCACAATGGCAGAAGCTGGAAAGGCAGCAGTAACCCTCTGCACAGAGTCAGACTGAGGAAGACGCTGGGACCGATGCCTCCACTGAGCAGGCTCCACTGTGACAGGAGAAGAATGGGAGACCACAGCGGAGATGGTTTGAGATTACCCTGTGGAGAGGTGGGAACTCGACCCTTAACAACATATTTGCCAGTGCGGTATTTCCGTAAGAGCACTCATTTGCGTGCTCCGAGTTTGGGAATTGAAGGCAAGTGAACCACTTTTTTTGCTGTATGATACTGCAATTCTATATAGCAGTAGTTAGCATAAAAAAATATAAAAAGGCCACATATTTGCCAGTGTGGTATTTCTGTGACAGGCCTCATATATCTGCATGTTCTAAGTTTGGTCATTGTAGGCCAGTGGACCACTTTTTTGCTGTCTGTTACTCTACTTATATACAGCACTACTTTGCATAAATTCACTTCACAAAAAAGCCCCAAAAAATTGAATACCGTCTGTTATATCAGGCTGAGGGCTGCCTGTTGCTTGGGTTTGAAAATAGGTAAATTTGCAGGCTGATCAGATATTATTTCCCTACTAATAATAATATATTTGTGTTGAGCATTTGAAATAGTGCAGAAAGTCCATTTAAAATGGGAAAAGGCAAGGGGCAAGGGACGGGGAAGTGGACATGATGCTGATGGTGCATGCAGAGGACGAGTCCGTGGCCAAGGTGAGAGTGGGCAACATCAAAGACCCACATCTTCTCACTTGACTATCCAGTCCCAGTTTCTAGGTGACCGCAGCACACCACTATTGAAGTCAGAGCAGTGTGAAACAGTTGTTGGTTGGATAGTGGATAATGCTTCCAGTCACCTAGCCACCACCACCACCACCAAGTCTTCCACATGGTCTGAGTCTGAGTAGCCGTGAGTGTGGCCAGGATATTCCTCACCCTGATCCTCCTTCCTGCCACCATGCCGAGTGCCGTGAGACAACTGATCCCACACTTGGACACTCTGAAGAGCTGTTCAGTTTTCCATTTCAAGATTCAGAACTCTCGGCCGGGCAACTTGAAGTGTGGACAGATGAGATCGCATGTAGAGGTGCCCAAAGCTTTGACCAGCCCAGTTCACACGAAGACGATGGTGGGAAAGTGTCAGAAGAGGTGGACGATGATGAGACACAATTGCCAGAAAGTAAGGAGGAGGAGCAGGGTGCGAGTGTGGAAGATGAGGTGGTGGATGACTATGTGACTGACCCAACCTGGCAGGTGGACAGGCAGAGCGAGGGCAGCAGCACACATGGGGAAGGAGGCATATCACCACAACAGGCAGGAAGAAGCAGTGTGGTGGCCACAGACAGAAGGCGTGCATCTGTTCCCCGTAACATCAACATAAGGGAAGTTGCCATTCCAACTGTCAGATCTTCTCGAGTATGGTTATTTTTTAAAGACTCTGCCGATAACCCCAAACAGGCCATTTGCAGAACCTGCTTTGCGCACATCAGCAGGGGTAGCAAAACAACCAGCCTGACCACCACCAGCATGATCAGGCACATGGCAGCAAAGCACCCGACTTTGTGGGCCGAACCGCAGGCTCCAGGACAACTGCCTGCAGGTCACGCAACTGCTTCTTCCACTGTTTTGCGTAGAAGACAATCCCCAGTACACCGTGCATGTGAAGATGCCTCTAGCCCTGCACCTGTTGTGGCCCACAGTCAAGCAGCACCATCATAAAGCCCGTCCACATCCTTGTCCCAGCACAGCCTTCAGTTGTCTATAACCCAGTCTTTGGAACGCAAGCGGAAATACCCAGCCAAAACCCCACAGGCCTAAATTCTAATATTTCTCTTCTGCTTGCGCTAGAAATGCTGCCTTTTAGGCTTGTTGAGACGGAAGCTTTCCACATCCTGATGGCGGGGCCAACCCAAGGTACTCGGTCCCCAGTCGCCACTATTTCTCCTGGTGTGCCATATAGGCATTACACCAGCATGTGTCCCACAACATTACACGTGCCCTCAACAATGCTGTTACATGGAAAGTCCACCTAACCACGGACACATGGACAAGTGCTTGTGGGCGGGGACAGTACATCACACTGGGAAGCCGGTACCCAGTCAGACCTTGGGATGGAACACATCCTCCCCATGCTAAGGATTGCTGGCCCTACGTCAATCAGGGTTGCCCCCACACTGTACAGCTCCTGCACCTCCTCCTCTTCATCCTTCATCTCTGAAATCAACACATCAGTCAGAAGCTGGAAGCACTGAAGCACTGCCCCAGCCAAGCGGCAACAGGTTGTGCTGAAGCTAATCTGCACAGGTGACAAACCGCACAATGCAGAAGAGTTGTGGACACCGATGAAAGAGTGGTCAGATATTTGGATGACACCGCTGAACCTACAGCCAGACATGTTCATGTGTGACAATGGACGTAACATGGTGGCGACTCTGAGGCAAGATGAGAAATATTAAAATAGAGAACTGTGGCCTGTGGTGCATTGGCTGGGTATTTCCGCTTGCGTTCCAAAGACTGGGTTATAGACAACTGAAAGCTCTGCTGGGACAAGGATGTGGACGGGCTTGCTGATGGTGCTGCTTGACTGTGGGCCACAACAGGTGCAGGGCTAGAGGCATCTTCACATGAATGGTGTATGGGGGATTGGCTTTCTACACAAAACAGTGGAAGAAGCAGTGGTGTGACCAGCAAGCAGTGGTCCTGGACCCTGGGGTTCGGCCCACAAAGTCGGTTGCTTTGCTTGCATGTGCCTGATCATGCTGGTGGTGGTGAGGCTGGTTGCTTTGCTACCCCTGCTTATGCGGGCATGGCAGGTGCTGCAAATGGCCTGTTTGGGGTTATTGGCAGAGTCTTTAAAAAATAGCCAGACTCGGGAAGATCTCACAGGTGGAATGGCAACTTCATTCATGTTGGTGTTACAGGGAACGGATGCACGCATTGTGTCTGTGGCCACCATACTGCTTCTTAGTGCTTGGGGGGGATATACCTCCTTCCCCATTTGTGCTGCTGTCCTCGCTATGCATGTCCTCCTGCCAGGTTGGGTTAGTCACTATGACATCCACCACCTCGTCTTCCACATCTGCACCCTGCTCCTCCTCCTGACTTTCAGGCAATTGTGTCTCATCCTCATCCATCTCTTGTAACATTTTCCCACCATCGCCTTCGTGTGACCTGGGCTGGTCAAAGCTTTGGGCAGCTCTACATGCGATCTCATCTTTCCCCACTTCAAGTTGACCGGCAGAGATTTCTGAATCTTGAAATGGAAAACTGAACAGCTCTTCAGAGTGTCCAAGTGTGGGATCAGTTGTCTCGTGGCACTCGGCATGGTGGGAGGAAGGAGGATCAGGGTGAGGAATATCCTGGCCACACTCACGGCTACTCAGACTTGACCGTGTGGAAAACAAGGTGGTGGTGGTGGCTAAGTGATTGGAAGCATTATCCGCTATCCAACCAACAACCGTTTCACACTGCTCTAGCTTCAAAAGTGGTGTGCTGCGGTTCCCCAGAAACTGGGACAGGAAGATCGAGTGAGAAGATGTGGGTCTTTGTTGTTGCCCACTTTCACCTTGCCCACGGCCTCGTCCACTGGATGCAGCATCAGCATCACGTCCACTTCACCGTCCCTTGCCCCTTGCATTAACCATTTTAAATGGACTACTGCACTATTTCAAATGCTCAACACAAATGTCTTTATTAGTAGCGAAATAATATGTGATCAGCATATCTGCAAATCTATGATTTTTTAAAAATCTGAGGCCTTTCAATTTTTATTATGCTAAATGGCGCTGTCTAGAATTTGAGCATCACACAGCCAAAAAATAAGTACACCGGCCTCCAATGCCCAAACTTGGAGCACAGAGATATATGACGGCTCTAACGGAAATACCACACTGGCAAATCTGTGGCCTTTCAATTTTTTTTAATGCTAAATAGCGCTGTATAGCATTTGAGTATCACACAGCCAAAAAATAAGTACACTGGCCTCCAATGACCAAACTTGGAGCACGCAGATATATGGGGCTTTTTTCGGTGAATTTCAAGCAGCAAAAAAAAAGGGGGCACAAGGGTAGCACACACAACCACAACTATGCTATGTATGCCTGACAAACTATAACTTTTCAACAGGCCTCAGTCTGACAGAACAGCCTGTATATTTTTTTTGGGGGGGAGGGGATTTTTTGAAAAAAAAAAATAGGTATATAGACAGTAAATAAGCTGCAGCAGCAGGCATTTATGGAACTTTAGGAAGGATGCAGTGGGACCAATGGACACACATACAGTGACTGCAGGCCTTGCACTGATGTGGATATGATGCCTACCTAGCGCTGCAATATCGGGACCCACGAATTAGCCCTAAAAAGGACTTTTGGTTTCTGAGGAGTTGTGGATGTAAGAGTTGCAGACCTACACTAACTCTAAAACCATGATTCTGACCCTATCTCGGCAGCAGCTCTCCCTACCCTCACTGAAACAGGAACAGAATGCAGCAAGCAGGGCGGCGCCAGGTCTCTTATACTCAGGATGATGCTGTACGGCCAAGCCAACACAACAACAAAGATGGCTGCGGCGTTTCATGGCCTGGCAGACAATCCCTGCACCGTGATTGGGTCTCTAAAGTCCGCCAAAACTGCTGGGTGGAGACTGCAGTTACCGCCGAATGATACCGGAAATGCTCGCTGAGTACTCCGAGCATAGCGATACTCGGGCAAGCAACGAGTAGTGGCGAGCACGTTCACTCATCACTAGTGATGATCTAAGTATACTGCATGTAGTTAATCTTCATATATACGTAATCACTATATGTATTTAATCCTAATATGTACTTACAACCCCTGGCAAAAATTATGTAATCGCCAGCCTTGGAGGATGTTCATTCAGTTGTTTAATTTTGTAGAAAAAAACCAGATCACAGACATGGCACAAAACTAAAGTCATTTCAAATGACCACTTTCTGGCTTTAATGAACACTAAAATAAATCAGGAACAAAAAATGTAGTAGTCAGTAATGGTTACTTTTTTAGAACAAGCAGACGGAAAAAAATATGGAATTACTCAATTCTGGTGAAAAAACTATGGAATCATGAAAAACAAACAAACAAAAAAAAAAAACACTCCAAAACATCACTAGTATTTTGTTGCACCACCTCTGGCTTTTATTACAGCTTGCAGTCTCTGAGGCATGGAATTAATAGTGTCAAACAGTACTCTTCATCAATCTGGCTCCAACTTTCTCTGATTACTGTTGCCAGATCATCTTTGCAGGTTGGAGCCTTGTCATGGACCATTTTCTTCAACTTCCACCAAAGATTTTCAATTGGATTGAGATCCAGACTATTTGCAGGCCATGACATTGACCTTATGTGTCTATTTTCAAGGAATGTTTGCACAGTTTGCTCTATGGCAGGATGCATTATCATCTTGAAAAATGATTTCATCATCCCCAAACATCCTTTCAATTGATGGGATAAGAAAATATCAACATAAACTTGTGCATTTATTGAAGACTAGATGGTAGCCCGATTCTAACGCATTGGGTATTCTAGAATATGTACGTAGTTCATTTATGAAGATTTTAGAATAATGCAATTTATACACAGGATTCGGCCTGCGCCTGTCGCTGATTGTTCGCACGTAGTACATTGCACAGCCCACGTAGTACACTGCACAGCCCACATAACACATTGCACAGCCCACGTAGTATATTGCACAGCCACATAGTGTATTGCACAGCCCACATATTATATTGCACAGCCCACGTAGTATATTGCAATGTGGGCATCATATCCCTGTTAAAAAAAAGAATTAAAATAAAAAATAGTTATATACTCACCTTCCGTTGGCCCCCAGATCCAAACGAAGCGTTTACCGATGCTCCTCGCGTGCTCCGGTCCCAAGAGTGCATTGCGGTCTCGCGAGATGATGACGTAGCGGTCTCGCGAGACCGCTACATCATCATCTCGCGAGATGTAAATGCATGGAGCGGTCACCGGAGCGTCGCGGGGAGCGGGAAAGGCCTGTTCTGAATCCGAGGGGCTGACGGATGGTGAGTATACAACTATTTTTTATTTTTTTTATTATTTTTAACATTAGATCTTTTTACTATTGATGCTGCATAGGTAGCATCAATAGTAAAAAGTTGGTCACACAGGGATAATAGCAGCGCTAACCGAGTGCGTTGCACCGCGGCATAACGCGGTCCATTAACGCTGCCATTAACCCTGTATGAGCGCTGACTGGAGGGGAGTATGGAGAGTGCACTGGCGGCAGGGGAGTAGGGAGCAGCCATTTTGCCGCCGGACTGTGCCCGTCGCTGATTGGTCGTAGCTGTATTGCCGCGACCAATCACCGACTTGGGATTTCCGTTACAGACAGACAGACAGAAAGACAGAAGTGACTCTTAGACATTTGTATAGTAGATGTAATGACAGAAACCTCCCCAGTGCCTTTACCTGACATGCAGCCCCATATCATCAATGACTGCGGAAATTTGCATGTTCTCTTCAGGCAGTCATCTGTTATGGTGCTGGTGGTTAGGAACACTTGGAATGACCTGATAGGTAAACCAGAAATATAGGACAAGCTCTGGGGACGTGGGAACTTTACTGACCGCAACCCTGATCCTATCACACACACTATAGGCAGCCGTGGAGCGTACCTAACTCTCCCTAGACGCCTCTTCACAGCCTGAGAGCTAGCTACCCCTAGAGAGAAACAAAAGCCTCACTTGCCTCAGTGAAATTTCCCCCAAAGTAAAGTCAGCCCCCCACAAATAATGACGGTGAGTTAAGAGGAAAATACAAACATAGGAATGAAAACAGGTTTTAGCAAAAGAGGCCCACTAGTACTAAATAGTATGAAGATAGCAAGGGAACTGTGCGGTCAGTATAAAATACTACAAAAATATCCACGCAGAGAATACAAAAGACCCTCACACCGACTCACGATGTGAGGGAGCAACTCTGCTCCCCAGAACTTCCAGCTAGCAAGAAAATAGCATATAAGCAAGCTGGACTGAACTTATCATATACTGAGAAACATTTTCCAAAGGCAATGAGCAAAAATGAACTAGCATGAACTTAGCTTCTCCAGGAGGAGACAGGTCACACGTGAAGTCCCAGAGAGATCTGAACCAGTACTGAATACGACAGCTGGCAACAAGTAAAGATCTAGGTGGAGTTAAATAGGCAACCAGCACTGCAGAAAACAAGGCAGCTGGAGCCCAGCTAAAGACCAGCAGTGTCACTCAAAGCCACCAGAGGGAGCCCACGAACAGAACTCAACAAAGTACCATTCACGACCACAGGAGGGAGCCCGAGAATGGAATTCACAACAGTACCCCCCCTTGAGGAGGGGTCACCGAACCCTCACCAGAGCCCCCAGGCCGATCAGGATGAGCCAAATGAAAGGCACAGACCAAATCGGCAGCATGGACATCAGAGGCAACAACCCAGGAATTATCCTCCTGACCATAGCCCTTCCACTTAACCAAGTACTGAAGCTTCCGTCTCGAGACACGAGAATCCAAGATCTTCTCTACCACATACTCCAATTCTCCCTCGACCAACACCGGAGCAGGAGGATCAACAGAAGGAACCACAGGCACCACATACCTCCGCAACAATGACCTATGGAACACATTATGGATGGCAAAAGATGCTGGGAGGTCCAAACAAAATGACACAGGATTGAGGATTTCAGAAATCTTATAAGGACCGATGAAACGAGGCTTAAACTTAGGAGAGGAAACCTTCATAGGAACATAACGAGAAGACAACCAAACCAAATCCCCCACACGAAGTCGGGGACCCACACAGGGACGGCGGTTAGCAAAGCGAAGCCTTCTCCTGTGACAGCGCTACGTGGTTCCAAATCTGCTGCAACCTGTCCACCACAGAATCCACACCAGGACAGTCAGAAGGCTCAACCTGCCCTGAGGAAAAACGAGGATGAAAACCAAAATTACAAAAAAAAGGCGAAACCAAAGTAGCAGAACTAGCCCGATTATTGAGGGCGAACTCAGCCAATGGCAAAAAAGTCACCCAATCATCCTGATAAGCAGAAACAAAACATCTCAGATAAGTTTCCAAGGTCTGATTAGTTCT
Source organism: Ranitomeya variabilis (assembly GCF_051348905.1). Lineage (NCBI taxonomy): Eukaryota > Metazoa > Chordata > Amphibia > Anura > Dendrobatidae > Ranitomeya > Ranitomeya variabilis. Next base: position 524,992,171 of record NC_135232.1, on the reverse strand, counting down.
TTCGGTTTGGCCATTTGTCTGAGGATGGAAAGCCGAAGAAAAAGACAAATCAATGCCCATCTTAGCACAAAAGGACCGCCAAAATCTGGACACAAACTGGGACCCTCTGTCAGACACAATGTTCTCCAGAATACCATGCAAACGAACCACATTCTGAAAGAACAGCGGAACCAAATCAGAGGAGGAAGGCAATTTAGGCAAGGGCACCAAATGGACCATCTTAGAAAAACGATCGCAAACCACCCAGATGACAGACATCCTCTGAGAGACCGGAAGCTCCGAAATAAAATCCATAGAAATATGCGTCCAGGGCCTCTTTGGGACAGGCAAAGGCAAAAGCAATCCACTGGCACGAGAACAGCAAGGCTTGGCCCGAGCACAAATCTCACAGGACTGCACAAAAGAACGCACATCTCGCGACAAGGAAGGCCACCAAAAGGACCTAGCCACCAAATATCTGGTCCCAAAAATCCCAGGATGACCCACCAACACTGAACAATGAACCTCGGAAATAACTCTACTGGTCCATCTATCAGGGACAAACAGTCTCTCCGGTGGACAACGGTCAGGTCTATCGATCTGAAACTCCTGCAGCACCCGCTGCAAATCAGGGGAGATGGCAGACAGAATTACCCCCTCTCTGAGGATACCAGCCGGTTCAGGAACTCCCGGAGAGTCAGGCACAAAACTCCTAGAAAGGGCATCAGCCTTCACATTCTTAGAGCCTGGAAGGTACGAAACCACGAAATCGAAACGGGAGAAAAACAGCGACCATCGAGCCTGTCTAGGATTTAGCCGCTTGGCAGACTCGAGATAAATCAAATTCTTGTGATCCGTCAAGACCACCACACGATGCTTGGCTCCCTCAAGCCAATGTCGCCACTCCTCAAATGCCCACTTCATTGCCAACAACTCCCGATTGCCAACATCATAATTACGCTCGGCAGGCAAAAACTTTCTAGAAAAGAAAGCACATGGCTTCATCACAGAGCCATCAGAGCTTCTCTGAGACAAGACAGCCCCTGCTCCAATCTCAGAAGCATCAACCTCGACTTGAAAAGGGAGAGAAACATCCGGCTGATGCAAGACAGGAGCCAAAGAAAACCGACGTTTCAGCTCCTGAAAGGCCTCAATGGCCGCAGGAGACCAATTCGTCACATCAGCACCCTTTTTGGTCAGATCAGTCAAAGGCTTAACCACACTAGAAAAATTAGCGATGAAGCGACGGTAAAAATTAGCAAAGCCCAGGAACTTCTGAAGACTCTTCACAGATGTAGGTTGAGTCCAATCATAAATGGCCTGGACTTTAACTGGATCCATCTCGATAGTAGAAGGGGAAAAAATAAAGCCCAAAAAGGATACCTTCTGGACTCCGAAGAGACATTTAGAGCCCTTCACAAACAAAGCATTAGCAGGCAGGACCTGTAATACCATCCTGACCTGCTTCACATGAGATTCCCAATCATCAGAAAAGACCAGGGTATCATCCAGGTATACAATCATAAATCTATCCAGATACTCTCGGAAGATGTCGTGCATAAAGGACTGAAACACAGAAGGGGCATTAGAAAGCCCAAATGGCATCACCAAGTACTCAAAATGGCCTTCGGGCGTATTAAATGCTGTTTTCCATTCATCGCCCCGCTTTATACGCACAAGATTATACGCTCCTCGAAGATCTATCTTGGTGAACCAACTAGCCCCCTTAATCCGAGCAAACAGATCGGACAGCAGAGGCAAAGGGTACTGAAATTTGACCGTGATTTTATTAAGAAGGCGATAATCAATACAGGGTCTCAAAGAACCATCCTTCTTGGCCACAAAAAAGAACCCTGCTCCCAATGGTGACGAGGACGGGCGAATATGTCCTTTCTTCAAGGACTCCTTTATATAACTCCGCATAGCGGCATGCTCTGGCACAGACAAATTGAACAGTCGACCCTTAGGGAACTTACTACCAGGAATCAAATTTATAGCACAATCACAATCCCTATGAGGAGGTAGGGCACTGGATTTGGGCTCATCAAATACATCCTGGTAATCCGACAAAAATTCAGGGACTTCAGAAGGAGTAGAAGAGGCAATTGACACCAAAGGAACATCACCATGTACCCCTTGACAACCCCAACTAAACACAGACATTGATTTCCAATCCAATACTGGATTATGAACCTGCAGCCATGGCAACCCCAACACGACCACATCATGCAAATTATGTAACACCAGAAAGCGAATATCCTCCTGATGTGCAGGAGTCATGCACATGGTCACTTGAGTCCAGTACTGAGGCTTATTCTTGGCCAATGGCGTAGCATCAATTCCCCTTAGTGGAATAGGAAACTGCAAAGGCTCCAAGAAAAAACCACAGCGCCTGGCAAATTCCAAATCCATCAAATTCAGGGCAGCGCCTGAATCCACAAAAGCCATAACTGAGTAGGATGACAGAGAGCAAATCAAAGTAACAGACAAAATAAATTTAGGCTGTACAGTACCAATGGTGACAGACCTAGCGAACCTTTTAGTGCGCTTAGGACAAACAGAGATAGCATGAGTGGAGTCACCACAGTAAAAACACAACCCATTCTGACGTCTGTGATTTTGCCGTTCATTTCTGGGCAGAATCCTATCGCATTGCATAGACTCAGGCTTCTGCTCAGAGAACACCGCCAGATGGTGCACAGGTTTGCGTTCCCGCAAACGCCGATGAATCTGAATGGCCAAGGACATTGAATCATTCAGACCCGCAGGCGTGGGGAACCCCACCATAACATCCTTAAGGGCTTCAGAAAGACCCTTTCTGAAAATTGCTGCCAGGGCACACTCATTTCAGTGAGTGAGCACAGACCACTTCCTAAACCTCTGGCAGTAAACCTCCGCTTCTTCCTGACCCTGAGACAGAGCCAGCAAAGTCTTTTCTGCCTGGTCTACTAAATTAGGCTCCTCATAAAGCAATCCAAGTGCCAGAAAAAATGCATCTACATTTAGCAATGCAGGATCTCCTGGCGCCAGGGAAAATGCCCAGTCTTGAGGGTCGCCACGTAACAAAGAAATAATAATTTTAACTTGCTGAATAGGGTCACCAGAGGAGCGGGGTTTCAGAGCAAGAAACAGTTTGCAATTGTTTTTGAAATTCAGAAACTTAGATCTATCTCCATAAAACAAATCAGGAATTGGTATTCTAGGCTCTAACATAGGATTCTGAACTACAAAATCCTGAATGCTTTGTACCCTTGCAGTGAGATGATCCAAACTAGAGGACAGACTTTGAATGTTCATATCTGCAGCTGAGTCCTGAACCACCCAGAGATTAAGGGGAGGAGAGAAGCAAAACACACTGCAGAGAAAAAAAAATGAGCTCAGAACTTCTCTTATCCCTCTTTTGTGAGGCATTAACACTTTAAAGGCCAGCTGTACTGTTATGGTGCTGGTGGTTAGGAACACTTGGAATGACCTGATAGGTAAACCAGAAATATAGGACAAGCTCTGGGGACGTGGGAACTTTACTGACCGCAACCCTGATCCTATCACACCCACTATAGGCAGCCGTGGAGCGTACCTAACTCTCCCTAGACGCCTCTTCACAGCCTGAGAGCTAGCTACCCCTAGAGAGAAACAAAAGCCTCACTTGCCTCAGAGAAATTTCCCCCAAAGTAAAGTCAGCCCCCCACAAATAATGACGGTGAGTTAAGAGGAAAATACAAACATAGGAATGAAAACAGGTTTTAGCAAAAGAGGCCCACTAGTACTAAATAGTATGAAGATAGCAAGGGAACTGTGCGGTCAGTATAAAATACTACAAAAATATCCACGCAGAGAATACAAAAGACCCTCACACCGACTCACGATGTGAGGGAGCAACTCTGCTCCCCAGAACTTCCAGCTAGCAAGAAAATAGCATATAAGCAAGCTGGACTGAACTTATCATATACTGAGAAACATTTTCCAAAGGCAATGAGCAAAAATGAACTAGCATGAACTTAGCTTCTCCAGGAGGAGACAGGTCACACGTGAAGTCCCAGAGAGATCTGAACCAGTACTGAATACAACGACAGCTGGCAACAAGTAAAGATCTAGGTGGAGTTAAATAGGCAACCAGCACTGCAGAAAACGAGGCAGCTGGAGCCCAGCTAAAGACCAGCAGTATCACTCAAAGCCACCAGAGGGAGCCCACGAACAGAACTCAACAAAGTACCATTCACGACCACAGGAGGGAGCCTGAGAACGGAATTCACAACAGTCATCTTTATAAATCTCACTGGAACGTCATGAAACAAAAGTTCCAGCATCATCACCTTGCCCAATGCAGATTCGCAATTCATCACTAAATATGACTTTCATCCAGTCATCCACAGTCCACAATTGCTTTTCCTTAGCCCATTGTAAGCTTGTTTTTTTCTGTTTAGGTGTTAATGATGGCTTTTGTTTAGCTTTTCTGTATGTAAATCCCATTTCCTTTAGGCGGTTTCTTACAATTCGGTCACAGACGTTGACTCCAGTTTCCTCCCATTCGTTCTACATTTGTTTTGTTGTGCAATTCCTGTTTTGGAGACACATTGCTTTAAGTTTCGGGTCTTGATGCTTTGATGTCTTCCTTGGTCTACCAGTATGTTTGCCTTTAACAACCTTACCATGTTGTTTGTATTTGGTCCAGATTATAGACACAGCTGACTGTGAACAACCAACATCCTCTGCAACATTGCATGATGATTTATCCTCTCCTTTGTTTCAATTGATATCTCTTGTGTTGGAGCCATGATTCATGTCAGTCCACTTGGTGCAACAGCTCTCCAAGGTGTGATCACTCCTTTTTAGATGCAGAATAAAGAGCAGATCTAATTTGATGCAGGTGATAGTTTTGGGAATGAATATTTACAGTGTGATTCCATAATTTTTTCCCACATAATTGAGTGATTCCATAATTTTTTCCCTCTGTTTGTTCTAAAAAAGTAACCATTACTGACTACCACATTTTTTGTTCTTGATTTCTTTTAGTGTTTATTAAAGCCAGAAAGTTGTCATTTGAAATTACTGTAGTTTTGTGCCATGTCTGTGATCTGCTTTTTTTCTACAAAATTAAACAACTGTATAAACATCCTCTAAGGCGGCCGGTGATTCCATAATTTTTGCCAGGGGTTGTATTAACCTTTGTATGTTAACATATACAAAAGTGTATGCACTCACACTACTCAATCATACTATTACTTGACTTTTCTAGTTTGCAATAAAATTGCGCTGGATTGCAAGCATTAGCCTTATTTAAAGCTGTATCTGAACCTTAGTGTTAAAAACATGGCAAATAAAATTGCCAAATTCTCCTGTAAATAATTATGCAAAGGGGGAACCATCATACCATTAAAAAATATGAGTGGATTTTCATGGGCCCATCAAAAATGTGGGTTCCAAGGCGTAATGGGGTGCATATGACTATGCAGCAGGGCTGGCCTTGCTGCCAATTTGTAAAACAAAGGAGTCCGGGAGTACAAAATGAATTATGTGAAGTGTATTTTCCTGTGGCCATCCAGTACCTGGGTTCAAAGTCTTATTGGGGTGCATATGACTTGGTAGCAGGGCAGGCCTTTCTGTTAATACATAAGAAAAAAGTATGGCAGGGCCAACTGACTAATGTGAAGTGTATTTTCCTGTGGCCATCAAGTACCTGGTTCAAAGGCTTATTGGGGTGCATATGACTTGGTAGCAGGGCAGGCCTTGCTGTTAATACATAATAAAACAGTATGGCAGGACCAACTGAATAATGTGAAGTGTATTTTCCTGTGGCCATCCAGTACCTGGATTCAAAGGCCTATTGGGGTGCATATGACTTGGTAGCAGGGCAGGCCTTTCTGTTAATACATAAGAAAAAAGTATGGCAGGGCCAACTGACTAATGTGAAGTGTATTTTCCTGTGGCCATCAAGTACCTGGTTCAAAGGCTTATTGGGGTGCATATGACTTGATAGCAGAGCAGGCCTTGCATTCAATGCAACATTTTTTCAGGAAGCCTTCCTGTACCTTTCGTGAAAGGGGTATTGGGGTGCATTGTAATTCTTGGCAGCCCAGCCACTCACTGCATAGGCAATAACAGCATAGGAGACCCACTGTTTAATAATGGCCCTTTAAGAATATTAATGCCGCCTGATGCCCCTCTAAAAATAGCCTTTGTGACTTTAAGAGTCCCTCCTTCCTAAATTAAACAAGATGGGTCTGATTGTGTGTCACACACCACATGGCCAGCTAGGGTTGTTAAATGTTACAATGACATTTCCCAGTGAATGCATTCGTAGTGGTTGAAAGCAATGTTAAAGTTGAAAAACGCTTCAAAAACGCTGCTTCTGAAATAAGCCTAAGTGGGGGAGGAAATTTTCGATCTGGGGTTAAATATTTGGCCTTACCGGCAAGTCATTAACCTGCAAAGAATGTACCTTGACATATTTCCCAGCAAAACCCGTTTTGGGTTCGTTTTAATGTGTTTTTTGTGGCACCGGGAAAAATAGCATGAATCTCGGAAAAAAATAATTAAAGCTGTGAACTAGGAGTCAAGAATGCTTCCAGGGGCGATCCCCACGATGTTCCTGTGTCCTTTGAGCAGTGTTTCCATCATTTTCAGACGGTTTTAGACCTTAAAAGAACCCCTGGGGGGATCGCGGAAAAAATACTCGGGTCTCCCATAGACTTACATTGGGCTCGTTGTTCTGGCCGAGTACCCGAGTATTCCAATCTGCTCGACCCAAGCAACAAGCACTCAAGCATTTTAGTGCTCGCTCATCACTACACACCATTTTTTAAAATTATTTATTTAAGTAATTTAAAAAAACAGCATGGGGACTCGTCTATTCTTGACAACCAACCTTGCTAACAGCTTAGGATTGCAGCCCGCAGCTGTCAGTTTTGCCTGGCTGGTTATTAAAAATACAGGGTGTGAAGACACAGCTTTGCATCTTAATTAACCAGTCATAAATTGTGTAGGCCCAGAATCATAAACTGTTTTTGAAGTATTGACTCTTCTTGTAGGAGAATATTTACGTCTAATATTATCTACTACAGTTTATTTCCTGTTATCTTTGCAAAACAGTAATGCATTGCCACTGAGCAATGATGTTTGCCAACATGTTAATTAGATGCAATGTCTTTGCCTACCAGTGTGTTTGCATTCTAAACAGAGGAAGAACCTCGATGCAAAAAGTTTAAAGAATCAATGTAATATGTAATGCTACTTGATCTCATCTCCATTCTTACCCTTTTATGCAAATACTGAATGAGGGACACTTGTTAAGTCTAAAAATAGGTTACTCCTTTCTGTATGTGTACCACAGATGGAGTAGCAAACCCTGGGAGCTCTGACGTCACATCTGCCATTATCCCGGCGGGTAAGCGGAAGTGTGAGACTCTGTAATGTGCACCATTTTGGGTACTGTGCTGGGACTGTTCTATGTGTTATCTGCCTGTTTTGTGGTTCAATAAAGCATTGCCACACTGTTTTACCCTCACCCTGTGCTCTCTGAGTAGCATTGTGCTCATGTTAAAGGGAGAGCGGGGGTTCGGCGGGATGATCCCTGCTCCATGCGGTTTTGGCTAGCGGACCTGGGTGCCCGTCATCCCCTGTGTCGCCATACAGGGGAACCAACGGTGTTTTTTAATTAATTTATTTATAGTGCAAGCGGCGGCTGATGAATACTCCCATTAGCCACCACCTGCTCTCACAGTTATTAGCGGCAGCAGGTGGTGGCTGATGGGAGTAATAGTCCCATCAGCCACAGCTTACTGTCGCTGTTATCAGTTGAATATAACTCTCACAATTGCTCCCTGCTCACGCTGATTGCTGGCAGAGCAGGGGAGAATGATGAGAGTGGTCTTCAGCACACAGCACCAGGGAACAGCACTAACTGTACTGCTGCTTCCCATGCGGCAGTACGTCACACGGTGTTAGGCACCGGGATTCTCCCTCTGCACAGGATGGATCCCAAGCATTATCTTCTCCTGCGGTTTCCCATTCTGTCTTGACCGCAATGGATGATGCTCAGCAAGGACATCAGTCTCAGCATCTTGCTCAGACTCAGGCTGTGCTCATTGTTACCTCTGCCTCTCCAGGTTCAGCTATGGTAACTAACAATAGACACAAGTGAGCAACTATTCCTGAGAATAAGTCCAGTATTTGCTCTACTGAGCATGCTAGTGAGGTGGCAACCTCTTATTGGGGGTCGGTCATCAGCTGCTCAGGTCCTGTGCCAGCTCCGGATTGGCCCGTGAGCAAGGTCCTGCCTTTTTTGCACAATCTATAAAAGGATCTTTGGTGCACCCATCGGAGCGCTAAGATCATTTATGTTATATGTGTGTGTGGAACATACAGTAGTGTGGACTTGTCTGTGTGTGCTCAGGTCAGGCACCTTTAAAATTCCGGTACCTCCAAAGAGGAGTTTGTGTGAATTCAGGGCAGGCGTATAGCCTTTCAAATTCCGGTACCTCCGGAGAGGAGTTTGTGTGAATTCAGGGCAGGCGTATAGCCTTTAGAATTTCGGCACCTCTGGAGAGGAGTTTGTGTCCGTGCACATGCTGTGTTTGTGTCCACTACGTGTTCCCTTGCCCCAGTGAGGGTTGTGTTCTCATGCGAGGCTAACAGGGTTTTTGTTTAGTGCCATACCTGCTCTGTTACTGAGTGCGAATGACAAAGCTCTACTGCAGATCACCTTTTTCCGTTACTGCGTGTGAGTGACACTGTTAAATATTAGTTGAATTATTCTTATTCTGTACTGAGCACATTGCTTCTTGCTGACATTACAATAAGCTATTTCTGTGTATGTAGCTCAGAGTGTAAGTCAACACCATATAAAGGGAACACGTGATCTGTAGGACACATATATAAACACAGCTCTTAGGACATGGGGGGGGGCTTGTCACGTGGGGTCTGTCACCTCCTGCCTTCACCATCATTCTCCATGGATGTCAGACAAGTCACACAAGGAAGGAACAGCTGGTAGCCATGATGACTTCAGATTTCACACAGACAGATGGCTTTTACCATTCAGAACTTTGGGAAAGATGAGTAACAAGCGCTGACATTTACACATGGACAATCTGTTTGTAACTATTTCATCTATTTTTATGTTTTGCTGCAATTTGGTTTTTCTGTGGACAATTCAATAAACAACAACATATTTTATAAGAATATCATGACATTTTTTTCTTTAAGAGTAAAGCACCTGATGAATAGTCTTGATTAAATAAATGTGCAAAAGAAGCATATTTAACAGACACAGTCTTGTGTTCTTTACACTGAGTGACGTTTAACTGTGTGAGCCAGCTATCGCTCGCTGTGTGCTCTGCCAATGTTCACATTAGCTGCGGTTTTCCATCTCTGCACGGTAGACCTCGGGTTGCAATCGCACTTCATTATAATTTATATTTAGTGCAATCTGCCAAGCCTAACACACGGTCCATGGAAACACACTGACATGTGCAACCACCTATTCACTGGAATGGGTCTACGTGTGTAAGTGTCTCCGGTATGTGTAAAAACTGTCACCACACAAACTGGAGATACTGAATTGTGAAAGAGCCATTAGAGCAGGAAGAAAAGACACTGCTAACAGTCGTGGCCCAGAGCAACGGGATCTGAAAACCTCTAACACTGACTACACAAAAAATACAAGAAAACATTTTTCATCCTGCCTTCATTTAAATCAGTTTAAGGGTATGTGCACACGTCAGGATTTCTTGCAGAAATTTCCTGAAGAAAACCGGAAATTTTCTGCAAGAAATCCGCATTTTTTTTTTGCATTTTTTTTCCCGTTTTTTTCGCGTTTTTTTTAGCATTTTGCAAGGGTAATTAGCTTGCAGAATGCTAAAGTTTTGCAAGCGATCTGTAGCATCACTTGGAAAATTGACTGACAGGTTGGTCACACTTGTCAAACATAGTGTTTGACAAGTGTGACCAACTTTTTACTATAGATGCTGCTTATGGAGCATCAATAGTAAAACAATATCATGTTAAAAATAATAAAAAAATAAAAAATGGTTATACTCACCCTCTGCAGACAGCCGATCTCCTCAGCGGCGTCCGTTCCTATAGATGGTGTGTGCAGGACCTTCCATGACGTCGCGGTCAAGTGAGCGGTCACATGAGCGGTCACGCGACCAATCACAAGACTGCGATGTCATCGCAGGTCCTTCACCACACACCAGCTATAGGAACCGAAGCGGCAGCATGCACCGCTGAGGCGGGAAGACTCCGGGGGCCATCGAAGGTGAGTATATGACTACTTTTTATTTTAATTCTTTTTTTTTACCAATTATATGGTGCCCAGTCCGTGGAGGAGAGTCTCCTCTCCTCCACCCTGGGTACCAACCGCACATAATCTGCTTACTTCCCGCATGGTGTGCACAGCCCCGTGCGGGAAGTAAGCAGATCAATGCATTCCTAGGTGTGCGGAATCCCCGCAATTCCGCAAATTTAATGAACATGTTGCTTTTTTTTCCGCGATGCGATTTTTTCGCGGAAAACATTTGCACAAGAAATGCGGAATACACTGTAAATAATAGGAGGCATATGTAAGCGTTTTTTTCACGTTTTTATCATGCTTTTATAGCGAAAAAACGCGAAAAAAATGCAAAAAATACTGAACGTGTGCACATGGCCTAACACTGCCATCCTGACAATGCCTGTAGTTTACTTAGCAAAATCCTGCTGACAGCTTCACTTTAAGCAATGAACAAAATACATTGTTTAGATGCAAACACACACACGCAAAAAATCACCTGTGCTTTTTTTATACTGACTTATCTTGAAGGCATTGCATGCCTTCCTAGCAGAAAACAAGTCTTCTGAAAATGAAAATCATAGACAGCACATGTACTGTATACCATACCTTATGTGTGTAATCTATGTACTGTCTGTTTTTAGCATTATAATGGGTAGGAGAAGATTTGCATTTTTTTTATAAGGCTATGTTCCCTCAACCAGTTTTTGAGGCTGCATATTTTCACTGCACTCAAAATGCAGCATCTATTAGTTCCATAAACACACAAGGGCCTCTCAAAAGAATATAAAGACAGGTCACAAGAATGTAGAGTTATGCAAAGTGCATAAGTATAAATGTAAACAAACACACATGCAAAAAAGGTATTTGGAGGGCGACGGGTGAAAAGTACCAAGGGTATAACCCTAACACCAGGTACTAAATACTACACCAAAAACACCTAACCAAAACTACCATAACATAGCAGGTTGCTTGACAACCATGGAATGAAACCTCAAAACATAATTACCACAGTAGGAAGACACGAGACCTGAGAACCCCTACACGCTTTTCGACGAATTCTTCTTCCGGGGTCGTGTACCTGGTGTGCGGTTGTTTACATTTATACTTATGCACTTTTCATGTTCATTTTGTATTAGATTTTCTCAGACATATTTGCCATTATCATTTATGTTGATTTATATGGCACACAGCCACTTAGTGGTCTGCCAAAAATAGTCATTATATCGTTATTAACTTTTAGATATTAGTAAGTGTTTTCATGAGATCTGTTGTAGATCAGAGGTACTTTTTACATCTTGATTGATTGTGTATTAGAGGTTGAGTCTTTTATCCTTTGTGATATAAATAAAGTACCGTATATACTCGAGTATAAGCCGAGATTTTCAGCCCCAAAAAATGGGCTGAAAGTGCCCCTCTCGGCTTATACTTGAGTCAAGGAAGGTGGGGGGGTCGGCGGGTGAGGGGGAGCGACGCCTGTCAAATACTCACCTACTCCCGGCGCTCCTGACGCGGTCCCTGCATGTCCCACGGTGTTTGGCGCGGCAGCTTCAAGTTCTTCCCCTCTTCAGCGGTCACGTGGTACCGCTCATTAAAGTAATGAATATGGACTCCACTCCCACAGGGGCGGAGCCACATATTCATTACTGTAATGAGCGGTACCATGTGACCGCTCACTACAGGAAGAAGCTGCCGCGCCGTACACCGTGGGACATGCAGGGACCGCGCCAGGAGCGCCGGGAGCAGGTGAGTATATTTACCTTCCCTCATTCCACCGAAGCTCCGTCTTCCCGTCCTCTTGCTGTGACTGTGCAGGTCAGAGGGTGCGATGACGTATTAGTGTGCGCGCCGCCCTCTGCCTGAACAGTCAGTGCGGAGAGACGGGACGCTGAGGAGCAGCGGGTAGCGACGAGAGGTGAGTATGTCTTTTTTTTTTTTTTAGTGCAGCAACAGCATTACATGTGGCACAATGCTGTATGGAGCATCTATGGGGCCATAAAGAACGGCATGGAGCATTATATGGGGCATCTAAGGGGCCATAATTGCATGCAGCATTATATGGGGCATCTATGGGGCCATAACTGCATGGAGCATTATATAGGGCATCTAAGGGGCCATAACTGCATGGAGCATTATATGGGGCATCTATGGGGCCATAACTGCATGGAGCATTATATGGGGCCATAACTGCATGGAGCATTATATGGGGCATCTATGGGGCCATAACTGCATGGAGCATTATATAGGGCATCTAAGGGGCCATAACTGCATGGAGCATTATATGGGGCATCTATGGGGCCATAACTGCATGGAGCATTATATGGGGCCATAACTGCATGGAGCATTATATGGGGCATCTATGGGGCCATAACTGCATGGAGCATTATATGGGGCCATAACTGCATGGAGCATTATATGGGGCATCTATGGGGCCATAACTGCATGGAGCATTATATGGAGCATCTATGGGGCCATAACTGCATGGAGCATTATATGGGGCATCTACGGGGCCATAACTGCATGGAGCATTATATGGAGCATCTATGGGGCCATAACTGCATGGAGCATTATATGGAGCATCTATGGGGCCATAACTGCATGGAGCATTATATGGAGCATCTATGGGGCCATAACTACATGGAACATTATATGGGGCATCTATTGGGCCATAACTGCATGGAGCATTATATGGAGCATCTATGGGGCCATAACTGCATGGAGCATTATATGGGGCATCTATGGGGCCATAACTGCATGGAGCATTATATGGGGCATCTATGGGGCCATAACTGCATGGAGCATTATATGGGGCATCTATGGGGCCATAAAGAACTGCTTGGAGCATTATATGGGGCATCTATGGGGCCATAAAAAACTGCATGGAGCATTATATGGAGCATCTATGGGGCCATAACTGCATGGAGCATTATATGGGGCATCTTATGGGGCCATAAAGAACTACATGGAACATTATATGGGGCATATTTGTATATGGAGCATCTTTTGGGGCCATAATGAACTGTATGGAGCATTATATGGGGCTCCTGATTCAATATGGATATTCAAAAACACTTAACCTACTGATGTCTCAATTAATTTTACTTTTATTGGTATCTATTTTTATTTTTGACATTTACCGGTAGCTGCTGCATTTTCCACACTAGGCTTATACTCGAGTCATTATGTTTTCCCAGTTTTTTGTTGCAAAATTAGGGGGGGTCGGCTTATACTCGGGTCGGCTTATACTCGAGTATATACGGTATATGTTTTTTAACTCTACATTCTTGTGACCTGTCTTTATATTCTTTTGAGAGGCCCTTGTGTGTTTATCATATCTGAATGTGTTATTTTCATATGCAGGGGCGTAGCTAGAGCTTTTGCCGCCCGGGGCTGTTCCCGAGTTTGGCGCCCCCCCCCCCCAGAATGTATGCGATTTTCACACTTAGTCATGTACCGACGAGCCCCTCTCCCTTAAGCTCCCAATGTTAAGTGAAAAACTGAGAGAAGCAGAAGAGAAGCTCGTTGTTACAGGACCACGAGTATGAAAATCGCATATGAGTGACGTGTCCATGTGTCGACGACTGGAACCTGCAGAGAGGGCACACTGTGAGAAGTCAGAAGTCTGCAGTCACAAAGAATGACTGCAGACTCATTACAAACCTGGACATCCCCTTTAATGCTCCTAACATAAATAAAAACATGAGAGTTAGTTAGTATCACAAATAACATTTACATCCAGGTACCTTATAGATGACGTCGCCTCTGGAGTTGTTCTCCTTCATTTCTTCATATTGTCCAGACCCCATGATGAGTTTTCTGATCCACAGCCGTCTCTGCAGACTTCCATCTTCTCCGTTCTTTTGCAGAAAATCTCCACATGACGCCCTTAAAGATACAAGTGTCATTATAATGCTCCTGAATAAAAAATTGCCCCTCACTATATTGTCTGCATAAAATATGACCCCCACACTGTCCGTCTTATGGTACTTGCTCTTCACACTGACCTCTCCTTTCTATACTGGACCCCTCTTCACACTGACCTCTCACACTGTGTCCCCCCTATAGGGCCCAGTATTTATACTGTACTCTCTCATCACACTCCCCCTCCTTTGTATACTATCCCCTCCTGGCTGTGCCCTTACACTGTCCCCCATGCTACGCATGCACACATCCCAACACCCTCACTCCCCGTACTCTGTCCACATACGTTTTTCACATCGCTACTCATACTGTATCCGCATACATCCCCCCGTTTGACCCCAAGCTGTCTGCACCCATCCCCCATACTGTTTCCTCATATATGCCCCCCCATCTCCCCCTTTGCTCTTCATTTTGTGTCCTCAGATCTCCCCCACACATTAAATCCCCCATCTCCACTCACATTAAATCTCCCCCCACAATAAATCCCCTCATTTCCACTCATATTAAATATCCCCAATCCAATAATATATCCCACTATCCCCACTCACATTAAATCCCCCCCACTCACAGTAAATCCCCCCCACAATATATGCCCCCCATCCCCACTCACATTAAATCCCCCCCACAATATATCCCCCCCATCCCCGCACATTAAATCCCCCCCACAATATATCCCCCCCATCCCCGCACATTAAATCCCCCCCACAATATATGCCCCCCATCCCCACTCACAGTAAATCCCCCCACAATATATGCCCCCCATCCCCTCACATTAAATCCCCCCCACAATATATGCCCCCCATCCCCTCACATTAAATCCCCCCCCACAATATATGCCCCCCATCCCCTCACATTAAATCCCCCCCACAATATATGCCCCCCATCCCCTCACATTAAATCCCCCCCACAATATATGCCCCCCATCCCCTCACATTAAATCCCCCCCACAATATATGCCCCCCATCCCCACTCACAGTAAATCCCCCCCACAATATATGCCCCCCATCCCCTCACATTAAATCCCCCCCACAATATTTTCCCCCATCCCCACTCACAGTAAATCCCCCCCTGCACCTTCGGTGTCTTCAGCTCCAGCCTCCACTCACAGTAAATCCCCCCCACAATATATGCCCCCCTTCCCCACACAGTAAATTCCCCCCCTCCACCTTCGGTGTCTTCAGCTCCACTGGAGCACTTACCACCGCTCTGCAACTCCTGCTCTGCCGCGCAGGTGAGTGACGTCAGCAGCGTGATCACATGACCTGATCACGCTGCTGGCGTCGCTCTGACCCGGCAGTCAGAGCTTCAATTGTACTCGCATCTCAGATACGAGTACAATTGAACACTGTGAGCCGGCACGCCGCAGCTTCTCTGTGCCGGCTGTCAGCTTGACAGTCGGCACAGAGAACAGCTGACTCCCAGTGCGGGGGGTGACAGAATGCAGCCGCCGGGGGAGACACTGCGGACCGCCGCTTTAGGCGGCCCGACTGCGCCCCCCTGCCGGCTGCTCCCCCCTAGATACGCCACTGACTCACCCCCGCATTGTGCCGCCCCCCCGCATTGTGCCGCCCGGGGCGGCCCGCCCCCCCCGCACCCCCCTTCCTACGCCACTGTTCATATGTTTATGGACTAATATGTATACCCATCTATTAGTTCCAGTAAAGTGGATGGAACATATAGAAATCTCATTGCGCATTGAACTTTTTAGTGCCACGTAAACTGACCTGCAATGGATTTTTGAATTCCACAACATGTCATTTTCTCTTGAGGGTACTCTGAGTTTTATGTGCAAGGTTTTCCCACATAATGTCTAGATGTCCTGTTAATAGGCCCGGCTCAAAGTACAGATTGCTCGGTGCTATTGCACACTATGGAGAGAGTGTGCAAGATTTTCGGGGTTCCTTTAGCTCTGGACAAAACTGTGGTCCAAATCTGGTGTAATGTCGTTATTCAGGAGGGGATCTTACGATAAGGCAGTTTAAGAGAGATCCGATGTAGTAAGTAATTAAGGTTAGGCATTTAAGTCAGTAAAGTCGGTCATGAGTCACGTGTACCCCTTACGTCAAGGAAAGGCCGTACTGGGCCCCTGGCCCTCAAGGGAGGCCAGCATGACGGGGTCACGGGGAATGGCAGAGCCTCAGGGTGGGCAAGGGCAAGTCGGGGTTAAATAGTTTGCTTGGGCTGTGTACTTTTGAATTTGGACAGAGGGGGGGCGGCGTTTGGATGAGTCAGAGAGGAGTGACTTGTAGGATCCCTACTTCCAACAAGTGGCGCTATAGAGTTAAGTCCTCTTTTTCTCAGAAGAGGCAATTTGCATATTTAATTTCCCAGAGGAGCATTGCACGGCGAATAAGCCTCCTTACCTTGACAAGCCAGCTGGTATGTCACTCTCCATAAGGAGAAACGTTACCCCTTAGACCCCTGTCCAGAGCCTCTCACCTAGCCAAATCAGTTCTCATGCTTCGCACTGACGAGGGCCAACAGCCCGAAACACCGTGTCTGCGAATTGAGATACTGATTTGGCTTTTATCCTAAGTCATATTGCACGACTCGTTAAAGTGTTGATTGTGACTTGTAGGATCGCTACTTCTAACAGGTGGCGCTATAGAGTTAAGTCCTCTTTTTCTCAGAAGAGGCAATTTGCATAGATGTGGAAAATCAACTTCATTTAAAAATAATGACAAACCAAGAAGCAGGGCTGTGGAGTAGGAGTCGGAGCCCATTTTGGTGGAGTCGGAGTTGGAGTCGGTATAAAATGGACTCCAACTCCTAAAATATATAATAAATTGGCTACAGTAGTTCAATGCAGTTTGTAGGGAATATTTTTTTCATAAGAATTTGGGAAAATTATGAAATGTCCTATAAATGTCTGTATTATTCCTGATCTAAGGTCTAGACTTTTAGCTGAGATGAATCTGTGCTGCAGTTTATGTTCATGGAAAGTAGTGAAGCTCCTCCTCTACAGATAAGGGGAAAAAATAAACACACAGGGAAGGAAAGCCTACATTCATCTCAGAACTTCTGGAGTGAACAGGAAAGCAGGATTAAAGAAGGTAAGTACTTCCAAAAGCATATCTAAACTTTCAATAAACAGTGCATAAATCAATAGTCCAGTATATGTTGTCTCTGTATGCTTGACGTTTTAGTTGTTTTTCCTCTTAGCTCATGTTTGGAGAAATTAGCTGCTCTGATGACTTATATACACTCTACATAGACTATAAGGGGAAAAAATATTTTCTAACATCTCAAATTCGGAAATACAGTAACAGGATCGATGAGGACATATATATTTGTGTGGGTGTGTGTTCTGGAATGTGATTAAGCACAAACATGCTCCCTCCCTCCCTCCTCCTCTTCACAGACTGTGAAGAAATATGATGTGAAGCATTCAGTGACCTATACCCTGCTGAGACAAGCCTTGACATTGAAAGTTCAGAGTAAAGCTATTTAACAACACATTTTACAAACTTTATACTTATCATCTGTCCTATTGATTTATGCAAAGATTGTCTTATTTCTACCCCAAATTATACAGTGCATGATTCCCTATTCTTGCAAAAATGACAATATACTTTAATTTTTTTACAGGACAAAAAAATTTTCAGAGCTAATTTACATAATTATAAAAATGTTTAAGAAGCATCTTATGAAGTCAGCTACATTTGAGCATTTCAGAGTGACTCAAGATAATAAACATTTTGTGTGTCAGTGTATAAGTGACCCAGATGAAAACAAATGCTGTGATGACAAAATCGGTGCATACTCAGGCAATGGTAAAAATGCTCCTTCAAGAGCTTCCAATCTAAAAAGACATATAGGGTATGTGTCCACTTTCAGGATGGCCAGCGGTTTGGACGGAGCGGCAAACTTGCTCCGCCCAAAGCTCCACCCCCTTCTGGAGACGCGATGATGCCGGATGTGTTCATTGCACACATCCGGCATCATCGCACCCCACACATAGGGCCCTGTGATTTACCTTGGGGCGGCGCAGCATCACCGCAAGGTACACGGACATGCTGCGATCTAAAAAGATGCGCCGCATGTCCGTAATCGCAGGGCCGCCGGGTGCGTGTTACCACGCATAGTGGAGACGGGATTTCATAAAATCCCCTCCACTATTCTGTAACATATGGATGCTGCGGATTGAATGCTGCGGCTGCATGCAGCGTTCAATCCGCTGCTGTTCCGGATGTAAAATGTTACGTGACACATACCCTTACAACGTTGCCATGCAGCACCAAGAAACCAGAGACCAGCACTTCCCACCAGGCACAGGATGAGAAAAGAGCGTTTCAAATGTCAGTTACAAGATATTTTGCAAGTGACAAAGTTACTGTAACAATGACAGCAGATGTGTTTAAAAGACAGCTCATCGAGCTTGTTGTGAAGGACTGTGTACCATTATCATTATTTGCATGACCAGCTTTTACAGCTCTTAATGGAGAAATGGATCAAAAACTTGGTGTTTTTCTGGAAAGAGAAAGTATTAGAAAACTAGTGATTGAAGAAGCACTTAACCAAAAGGAAGATCTTAAAAAGACTCTCAAGAGACACTTTGTATTTCTTAAAATGGATGCCTGCACACATCACAGAGTGAACTATTTTGCTATCAATGTTTGATATGTTTGTGACCACAAAAAAATTGTTACTAAGGCACTGGCAGTAAAATATACTAAGGCTGATCACAGCAGCCAGTTTCTCGAGACTTTAGTGGAAAAAGTTCTGCAAGATTATGAACTCGAAAAAGAACACAATCTTGCTATTGTAACTGATAATGCTTCAATCATGATAAGTACAATTAAACTGATGAATGAGAATAATGAAGGTGAACAGCAGCTAGAAGAACATTTCACATTCAGTATGTTGGAAATGGAAGGCCACAGTCCTGTCCCCATAATGGATGAACAAACAGATACTACAACAGAAGAACAGCAAAATGATTCTTTACAATTAGATGATCTTGTTGAAGCTGCTTCACTCCTCTTTTCTATTCATCACATGCATTGTGTTGAGCAGATGCTGCAGCTGGCATTAAGAGATAGTCTGCAAGGGGACATGCTGGCACTCTGGCTAGCAAAGTGAGGAAATTGTCTATTGCTGCCAGAACCCCTAAAATTGATTCCATCTTGAAGAGACATGCTGGAAAAGGGGCAATTGTGGATCAAGCCACTCGGTGGGGCAGCACCTATTTAATGATTGAGTGATTGCGTGAGCTGAAACCATTCCTTGTAGATATGGCCAACCCTCAGGTAACACTACATGAAGGTCAATGGACACAGGTGGCTGAATTGAAGGAATTGCTTTATCACACATTTACAGTGACTAAAAAGTTACAAGCTGAGGATTTAACTCCTGGCATTTTTATAAAGGAGTGGAAGAACTTGTTGTTTTGTCTGTCCCAAAGAGGAGGTTTAATCGCAGATGGCATTGCTGCTTAAATGAAATGGAGAGAGACACTGTTATTAGAAAATAAAATTCTACTGGCAGCGGTTTATGTGGACCCGAATCATCGTATATTGCTGGATGATCAACAGCTTACTGAAGGAAAAGAAGCTTTGTTTGAGGTAGCAGTTAGGAAGAGTGGGCTACAGGATGGTCAAGAGCAAGAGGACTCAGGCCCTGCCAGTGTTGCTGCTGCCATTCCTTCATCCTCATCAGATGAGGAGTTTGATTTCAACAAGTATTTGGACAACATGGAGCAGGCAAAGTGTTGCTGCAGGGAAAAAGATTCCACTCCAATAGAAAACAGATTGACCATATTTCAGCAAAATGTTTCACATGCTCTCAAGAAAGTAGAAGAGTTCAATCGTTCATCAAAAACAACTGTGCACGAGGCAATTCCTTTATACCCTGAAATAATTAGAGATGTTGCCCATGTGGTTACTGCTTTGTCACCAACCCAAGTTAGTGTAGAGAGGTTGTTCTCTAGCCTTAAAATAATTACTATAGTTACTACAATAATGATGGTGAAACTGCTGTTGAAGCCGCCTCAGGAAAGCAACCACCAACATTTTCTTCTGGCAGTTTTGCATGGGAAAACACGGTGGCTGTGCTAGTTTCTAAATAACTCTATGTTCACATACCCTTAGGCCAGGTTCACATTACGTTTTTGGCATCCGTTAGACGGACTACGTTACACCGCGGCATAACGTGGTGTAACGTAGTCCGTTAACGCCGCCATTTAGTCCAATGTCGAATGCATCACTAGCGCATGCCCATTGTGGGCGTGCGCTAGCGATGTGCCATCATTGAGTGACGGACCCTGGGACGCGGGCTGCAGCATTTCCGGGTCCGTCACTGCTAGCGCAGATAGAGCATCTGCTAGCTCTATCTGCACTAGAGCGACGACATATCAGCACTTGCATTAACAGCAGCCCTTTAACGCATGTGTTGAATGGGGCTCATTCAGACAAGTTTTTCTTATGCGCGTTCTATCCATGGTTTTCACAGATAGAACTCGTACCTCTTGCAGCTGTTCACATGTCTGTGTATTCTTGCGGACTAAGTGCCTTACACAAAATCACAGATGGAAACATAGCATAAGCAAGAATTAAAACATAACTTTTAATATGTAACAAATAAAAATATATTGTCACCTAAAAACTACGTCAAAGAAAGTACTACCCTCCATCTGATAACAATGCCTCTATTCGGTCTGACTCTTCAATTCAGATTATTAATTTATCTGATAAACACATTGATGATTTAGAAATGGCAGTCCTACGTAAGGGTCTTTCTTTTGTCCCTAGTACAGACTTTGATCTGTTTAGAGCTGTCAAAGATCTGAACCTTTTCTTGCGTAAATTAAGATGGAATACATTTTTTCATAAACAAGATTCTCACATATGCTCTGACTTAGGTATCCCGGTTGATATGCTGCCTGACGTGAGATTGATACATAGCATTGGTGAAATTGAACCTAATTCTGTGGGCTTGGGTCCTTTCACCCATTTGAGAGATAAAAGTACGAAGATGCCACCAAACACAAGTGACCTTTCAGCTATTGCATTTTTTCAAACCTGGTCACGTCTGAGCTAAGGGAGCGATCTCAAAATCACATACAGTGTAACTTTAATTGCACAAGACAAGAAATGGAAGCAATTAAACGGCTGGAAAAGGATACCAGCATAGTTATAAAGCCCTCCGATAAGGGGGGCAACATTGTGATTCTTGGGATAGAACAATATCAGAACATGTGCGAATCTATCTTGGCAGATCATGAAACATATGAGATCCTCTCATATAATCCCAATAGTGAATACCGTGAGGAATTACAGATAATTCTACAGGAAGGTCTTAATGAGGGAGTCATCAGTAAAACTGAATTTGATTTCATCCTTCCGAAATGTCCAGTCACTGCCACATTTTACAGCCTGCCCAAGATACATAAGGGTCTGCACCCCTTAAAGGGCAGGCCCACTGTATCGGGGGTAGGCAGTCTTTGCCAAAATGCAGGTATTTACTTGGACCGTATTTTGGCCCCTTTTGTTTCAGCATTACAGTCCTTTGTTAAGGATACTCCAGATCTTCTTTGATGATTGGAAGGCTTGACCATTAGCCCGGAATCAATGCTTGCAAGTATTGATGATGAGGCACTCTATTCTTCCATTCCCCATGATAGGGGTATGGAAGCAGTACGCCATTTTCTGAATACAAGGGGACAGCAATTTCAACAACATAATTGCTTTGTACTCAAGCTTCTCCGTTTTTGCCTGACGCATAACTATTTTGTCTTAAACTGCAGGACCTACCACCAGCTGAGGGGGACCGCTATGGGCAGTCCCTGTGCCCCAGCCTATGCAAACCTCTTCCTCGGCTGGTGGGAGGAGACAGTGGTCCTTGGTGAGGACTCGGAGGAGAGTGACTCTACTATGTACCGTGTCTCAGAAATTTGGACACGGTATATAGATGACATTCTCATTGTCTGCGGGGTACAAAGGAGGATTTTTCAGCTTTCGTTGATTCACTGAACCATAATGATATCGGTCTCTACTTTACTTCAGTTATTGATACCTGCACCTTACCATTTTTAGACATTTTGATTACTAAGGGAGAAAATGGTGAATTGATTACATCCACATTTAGAAAGCCAACAGCAACCAACTCCCTTTTACATTGGAACAGTCATCACCCGGCACATCTTAAGAGGGGGATCCCGAAAGGGCAATACCTTCAGGTACGGAGGAATTGCTCAGATAGCCGTACCTTTGAGACACAGTCTCGGGAGTTAAAAGAGAGGTTTTTGGCTAGAAGCTATCCCCGTAGTGTCCTGAGCAGGGCTTATCATGAAGCAAAAGGTAGGGACTGCAGTGAATTGTTGAATCCTGCACCTAGGAGACAGGATGATACTGTCGCCCATTATATTACTAGCTATGATAATGGTGCAACTCGCGTCAGGGATATTCTTAGGAGACACTGGTCAGTCCTGCAAATGGATCCGGATATTGCAGAACATTTAGGTGATGCTCCCACCATCACTTATAGAAAAGCTAGCTCACTACAAGATAGAATTGTCCATAGCCATTTCACCACTCCTCAAACGGGCACGTGGCTTAAAAGCAATGTCACAGGATGCCATAGATGTGGTCATTGTACGGCTTGCCAACATGTAGACCCCAGCAAATTTTTCGTAAGCAATGTGACAGGCAAGAGGTATGAAACTAAGCAGTTTATCAACTGCAGCACAAAGGGGGTCGTTTATAGGGCCTCATGCACCTGCGGCATGGAATACATTGGCAAGACCATCAGAGAATTCAAAAAAAGAATTGGGGAGCATGTTGGTGATGTCGAACACAATAGGGATACATCTGTGTCTCGACATATTAACCATATGCATAATGGACAAGTAAAAAATCTGCACTTTGTAGCTATAGAAAAAGTCTCTGCACCGATGCGAGGGGGCAACTGGGATCAGTTGCTGTTGCAAAAGGAGGCAAAGTGGATATTCTATTTGAACACTGTCTCACCCTATGGTCTTAATGACCAAATTAGCTTTATTTGATTTTTCTGTTGAACCTCTTTATAGTTATCCAAGTGTCATTTTACACATGAGAGTGTACCTATTTACAAATCCTTCCCCTTTTTTGTCACCTCTTTGGGATTTTCATTTTTATTAACTGATATCATTGTGGCCTCAACTATATTCACGCATTGTGGGGCACACTTTTTATAGTGAACCGCTTAGTTCAGATGTTTAAGTATTAATCTTCCAATTAGAGCATTCCTATATAACACTTTGCATTTAATGAGATTTATCCTTCTATGGGTTGTTGTAGGCATGGTACCGTATGAGCGTAGGAGTTGTAGATTCAATCAATTATCCCACTATACTATGTCAGCACAAGTGTAGCTCTTTATTAGTACGTTATTCTAAGGCTACGTTCACATTTGCGTTGCGTCGGGCGCAGGTTCAGCAACGCATAGTGACGCATGCGTCATGCGCCCCTATATTTAACATGGGGGCGCATGGACATGCGTTGTGTTGCGTTTTGTGACGCATGTGTCATTTTTGGCTCAAGCGTCAGGGCGCAGAGGACGCTGCATGTTGCATTTTTTTGCGCAGAAAATCAAGCCAAAAATGGACGCATGCGTCACAAAACAATGCGTTTTGCATGCGTTGTGCGTTGCAACGCCCAACAACGCAAATGTGAACGTAGCCTAACTGGTATATAGGAATGGTCCCACTTCCTCCTGTGCGCCTATGTGCCGGTGTTTAGTTTAGGTGTGGGTATGTAGACACATTTTGGTGCACTGGCATATACCATTTTTTTGTTTTGCTGCACAACGCTCTTTTGCGACATTGTGGCACCCACTTATGCGTTTGGAGGGTGCTTTAGTGACATTTTATGATGTGAGACCAGATCCTTTTAATATCACAGTAACCATTTTTTCTGTTGCCCATTGGCGTAATTTTTTATGTATATGCTGATATCTTACTCTATGTACACCTTGACAGGCGCCCGGTTGTCTTGGCAACACTAACATCCGGTCATCTACGGCCATCTCCGGGGGTTGCTGTGTTCGTCACTTTGCACCTGCGGCGTTTTGCAGGAAGCATGATGAGATTTAACAAATAATAGCGTTTTGCTGCTACACCTTGGTGGCTATCGCCCACTGGCGTGGCCTACCGGAGTGAGCGGATACCTGTTTTTATATTTAGGTGAGTGAAGCATCCTGTAGTTATGGCAGTATCAACATCCGGTTGTCACCGGAAGTTTATGATAGCGTTATTCCATTCAGTAAGTAGGGTGAGATTAAACAGATAAATCGCGGCGCTTTTCTGCGACTCTCCAGCGGCTTGTGCCCATTGGTGCGGCTTTCCCAGAGAGTGCGGATACCTCGTCTCATGTAACGCTTATACTTACGTCTCGTCGCCATGGCAAAGTTCACTTCCTGTTGTTACAAGAAGTCACTAGCCTCGTAGATCCACGATGGTTTTGCGGAGCCTTCCAACATGTGATAGGGGATTATGCAGGTAATGTTAACGCACTGTGGGGCATTGTTATGTATTTGCATATTCCATTGGGAATGCTCTTTCTGTGAACGAGGATTTTATAATCATTACTTACATCATCTGACTAATCAGGCCTGTCATGTGATCTTTGTTTGACAGGTGATAGGCCACTGATGCCTTGTAGCACACTATTTAATTGGAAACCGATTGTTCCACCCACTCTCTGCAGTATAGCATAGAGGGTGGCAGCTCTATTTCTTTATGTAGCACTGAAGCACTTTATCTCCCATGCAAGCTAGTCCCCTGATGATACGGCTTGCAAAGAAACGCGTTGGGACATTCAAATAGGGAGAGTGCAGGGCATGTTATACCTCAGAGGTAGATGTGGACTGTCCTTGTAAGGGCAGGAGCTCGGGGATTCAAATTTATTGATAGCCCCCCCCCAGGGATTGACAGGAAATTGTCTCCCGACGCTGTGGCTTGATGGATCTCTCCACTGCAGCAAGTTTGGGCTCCACCTTACCAGTCCTTGGCAATTGGTGAGATTGTTCCATTATTATATATGTGTATACCTCTTTTCTCTTTTCTCCAATTGACCTTACCTCTTTATTTTGTGATAACTGCTGATATGAATGCAACCAAGGTTACCTGTTTATTGGTATTGGCACCTGATGAATGCTATTAGATACAGGCATTATCATTATTGAATTAGGTACCTTGGATTGAGTGACAGGACACTGGGCCACTGCTACTGTCTTTACAAAATCCTTAAAGGAGTACTAACATAATTATTGGACATTCCCTGATAGGGTGTACCTAGTAGTACTTTTTTGACGTAGTTTTTAGGTGACAATATATTTTTATTTGTTACATATTAAAAGTTATGTTTTAATTCTTGCTTATGCTATGTTTCCAGACTTTTGGTGGGATAATGTGATACGTTCAAACTATTGTTCATTGCTGTTTTTGTACAAAATCACAGATACATGACTGATCCAAGTCTGGAATTAATTCAAGCACATGGGTCTGTGAAAGAAATCGGACAACACTCAGGTGATATCCATGTGCAGTCTGTTTCTCATGGACTCTTTGAGAATCTTGAGAAACCACCATCAGTTTTTATTTTTCATCTGACAAAAGCTGCTGAAACTGAGTTAACACTGAGGGTATAGGTACACTGAAGTTTTTTCAGAGTTTTCAGAGCAAAAAGTGGAAATGTGCACACTGAGGGTTTTTTTAGGCTTTTTAAGCAGAATGTGGCTATGTGTAAACCCTGAACCTACATTTACGCACCTGCATATCTGTAAAGTTAGTATACAACGTACAGTAAACAGATAAGTAAACTGGCACAGAGAGAAGTATGTATTCCAATATATTCCATGCAAGCTTCATTTTCCTGCTACTAGTGATAGTAGTTTTCTTTGCGATGGCTGAAGCTTGCTGAACTTTTTCAGTTCCTTTATCAAAAAGTAAGACATTTAGGATTAAAAGTGAGTATTGGGCGATAGGCTTGAAAAAAATTGAGAATTTATATTTAGGGTACGTTGCCTAGCCCCAGTTGGAGCTTAAAAGATATCTAATATGCTAACATTTTTTTCAGAGAAAATAATTAAAATTAATCAATTTTATTCTATATCCTAAACACAATTAAGCAATATATAGGATAATAAGAAGTTACTTGAAACCCGAAACCAAGCTTTCATGTTTCTATTGAAGTTACTCCAAAATCACAGCTCTGTGGTGTCAGTATCTGCTTCCATCTGACTTTCCAGATATGTGTAAATTTTACAGTTTTCTTACTTCCCATGAAGTATTTACCAGTACTAAATTTACGTCATGCAAAGTTTAGCAGGCTGCAGTTGATGATGAGTTACATACCACTCCACCTACTGTATAAATTCCAGCATACCAGACATTCCCTGTGGCCTAGACAATAGTAAAAAATACGTAATATGGGAAAACACTACCAGCATTTGTTGAATAATGTATTCAGCTGTACAGCTGTGCACAAAACTCTGCTTGTTTCCCCAGAAATATCACTCATGCAGTACAATTTCCACCAATTTCCATAAAATGTGCAGCTTCAATACTGACCTTTTATTTAAATGTGAGTCATATGCTTCTTAAAGTCTCATATAAATTTTGTCAGTGTATGTGCTTAACAAAACTACAAGTCACAAATATTTCCACTGAGATTACTTTTTATAATGTAAAGTTATGGGCAAATGTATTCAGTTTACGCTACTCTAAAATATCTTTCAAATGTCTGCTTTCTTGAAAAGTAAGAGAAAGAGCAAATCATTTCTTGTTAAAACATAAAACAAAACATTTCTAGCTTATGCAACTGAGTCATTGCAGCAAAATAGAGTGCTATTTGGCTCTTTCTACTCATGTACCTATTCAGGTATTTATCAAAGTGGCAAAGTTGTAAAATCAGATTAAGTTTAGGGATGAGTGAATGTGCTCAGTGATACTCAGTTATCACTCGAGTATCACAGTGCACGGATGTGCTCGTTACTCGGCGAGCAATGGGCGGTACATGAAGTAAATCTCGAATCCCCACCTGCATCTTTGGAGGACAGGCGCCAACCGGCTCAGCACACTGATGCCATTGCATAGCTCTGTAACACCTTGTATTGGCGGGAAAGAGTGCTTGTCTAATCCTGTGTGTGCACAGTATACCGATTCAGAGGCCTGTAGTGTTGATACTGGTGCTGAAGATGAGCCATCATACTAACGGTCCTTCTAAGAGCTATTTGTTTGCTTTCCTGTTTGTATCACATACAATCTTCACTTAGTGTAGGTTGGGAGAGAGAGTCACAGTAGCGGGAAGAGTGACAGAATCCAGTCTGTGGACAGGGATTAGGGCTATGCAGTCCATTGGCAAATATATAGCTGCAGCTTTTTTTGTGGGGGCTGAAAAATTTAATATATTTTAATCCATCAAGTATTACATGCTTTGAGGTCCTTTTTTGTGTTATATAACACACCCTAAAATTGTTGAAACATGTGATGCATCTCTAAGCCATACAGTTTTCCACAGTCTAGAGTACATTTCTGTGATCTCGAAAACTGAGAAAAAGCTTGAAAAATTTTTGCAGGCTTCCATTTCTCAGTCCTAAGGGTCACGTGGCCTGTGAACATTTTTGTAATCTCTAAAACTGAACAAAAGCATTGAAACATTTTTTTGGATTGAATTTGATTGTCATCAATACACTTTTACATTTTTTCTGTTACATTACGGTGGAGTAAACTCCCAAAACCTGCTTTGATTGCTGCAGGTGACCAATTTTTTTTCAAGAGACCTAGTAATTACAAAATGCGTAAGGCGTTAATGGACGGGGAAGTGGAAGTGCTGATGTTGGTGCACGCAGATGCCGAAAACGTGGGGCAGGTGCGACTACGTCTGTTGCTGGAACACAAGAAACATGCCTATCCATGACACATAGGCTCCTGTCCCACTTTGAAGGGATAAAATTCAAATTCACCGCACTCTCTTAAGGAATAATATGCAAAATATTTCAAATTTATTATATTATTGTCACGCCGTATGTGGCGATAAAGGAGCAGGACGGCGTATTGGGACCTGCACCTGTCCCACTATAATGGGGCCCTGGCTTTCCCTTATCTCAGGGGTACCTATGATGGTTAGGAGGCCTGAGCCGCCAGCGTATCCCTGTCACCTGTGCAGGCCCTATCAGTGGCCCCCTCTCCCCCCAAAGGAGGTGGACTGCACCAGTGTAACAATACAACAAATAACAGGGTATACAGACAAGGTAACTAATAGTCTCAAACTCACCAAATGCTCACACAACCCCAGAGGAAACACTGAGAAGGGAAGAGAAGGAAAAAACTAGGAAGGAAAACAGGTTAAACATGCAACCAAAACAGCAGACACCAATCTCTGTAAATACACCTCCAACTCCAACACTACACTCCTTCAACCTCCAAGCCAGGCAGTAGAACTGATCACTGACAATAGCTGAAGTCAGGACTGGGTCTATATAGAGGATCAGATTACAAAATCCACTTCAGCTGAGAGACCCAGCTCTCAGCAACTCAGCAATAAGGTTAACTCCTGCACTGCTGGCACAAAGCAGCCAGGTCAGAATACAGGTGAAGAGCTTCTGTTAAGTGTGTGTGAACGAGGCCCAGAGCGCTGCGGTTCTCTGGAACCTCTCTGACGCGGTAGCCCCGTGACAGTACCCCCCCTTCTACGAGGGACCTCCGGAACCTCAGGACCAGGTTTCTCAGGATGAGCTGTATGAACTGTATGAAATGCCCGAACCAACCTAACCGCATGGACATCGGCAGCAGGTACTGACGTCATTTCCTCAGGACCGTACCCGCTCCAGTGTACCAGATATTGTAGGGATCGACAAACTAAACGAGAATCCATAACCCTGGAAATCTGGAACTCGAGATTTCCATCAACAAGGACCGGAGATGGAGGTGAAGGGGACTCATTGGATGGCGCCACAACCTTTTTGAGTAAAGAGCGATGAAAAACATTATGGATCTTAAATGACTGAGGCAAAGCCAGCCGAAAAGCAACGGAATTCACGACGGCCACAATCCTATAAGGGCCAATGAACCTAGGGCCCAATTTCCACGAGGGAACTCTCAGCTTAATATTTTTCGAGGACAACCAAACCCAATCACCCACACACAGGTCCGGACCATCCACACGTCTCCGATCAGCCGCATTCTTATACCTGGAACCCATCCTCTTTAATTTATCAAAAACCCCTTGCCATACGGACGTGATGGATGAAGAAAACGTCTCCTCTTCAGGAACACCTGAGGAATCCCTCCTATTAAATGAACTAGATTGAGGATGAAAACCATATGCCCCGAAAAACGGAGACTTACCAGAAGACTCATGAGTACGATTGTTTATAGCAAATTCTGCTAACAGTAAGTAATTAATCCAGTCCTGCTGATTCTCTGAGATGAAACACCTGAGATAAGTCTCAAGATTTTGATTTACGCGTTCAGTCTGACCATTGGATTGAGGATGAAAAGCTGAAGAAAACGACAAATGTGTCCCCAGCCGGCTGCAGAAAGCCCTCCAAAACTTAGAAATAAACTGCACGCCACTGTCTGAAACAATATCTGAAGGAATACCATGCAGCCTCACAACCTCCTTAATAAAGACCTGTGCCAGAGTCTTAGCATTTGGTAATGCGGGGATCGCAATGAAATGAGACATCTTGCTAAATCTATCAACTACAGTACAACTAAAATAACTGTATTACCCTCCGAAACCGGTAAGTCAGTGATGAAATCTATTGACAAATAAGTCCAAGGTCTATTGGGAATCTCCAAAGGTTGGAGAGACCCAGACGGGCGAGAACGAGAGGACTTGGAACTCGCACACACACTGCAGGCAGCGATATATTCCTGTACATCATGTCTTACCCCAGACCACCAAAAACGCTGAGTGAGTAGGTCCGCGGTAACCTAAAGCCCCCGTCACACTAAGCGAGGTCGCTAGCGAGATCGCTGCTGAGTCACAAGTTTTGTGACGCAACAGCGACCTCAGTAGCGATCTCGCTATGTTTGACACGTAGCAGCGACCAGGCCCCTGCTGTGAGATCGCTGGTCGTGTCGGAATGGCCGGACCTTTTTTTGATCGTTGAGGTCCCGCTGGGTAGCACACATTGATGTGTTTGACACCTTACCAATGACCTCGTTGACTACAACGTCACACAGGACGTCCCTCATCGAGGTCTGAATCGTCATAATAGCTGCCATGTGACAGGGTCACAACGACCAACGACATCGTTGTACAGGTCGCTACAGTTCGCCGCATCGCTGCTGCGTTGTTGGGAAGATCTCACTGTTTGACATCTCACCAGCGACCACATAGCGACGCAGCAACGATCCCTGACAGGTCGTATCATTGTCGGGATCGCTTTAGCGTCGCTAAGTGTGACGGGGCCTTTACTTCCAGGGTGTCCGGCCAAAACCGAGTCATAATGCTCATTTATGACCCTGAGACGGAGATTAGCTGGAACAAAAAGTTTACCTAACGGACAGGCTGCTGGGGCGTCGCCCTGAGCCTCTACCACCTCTTTCTCAAGATCAGAATTAATTGTGGCGACAACTACACCCCTCTGCAGTATAGGACCTGGTTCACAATTATCCCCACCCCCCGGGAAACAACGGGATAACGCATCAGCCTTGACATTCTTATTTCCTGGCCGGTATGTAATGTAGAAATTGAACCTGGCGAAGAACAGAGACCACCTTGCCTGTCTAGGTGTAAGACGCTTTGCAGATTCTAAATACAACAGATTTTTGTGATCTGTGATCACCATGACAGGGTGAAGTGCTCCCTCCAAAAAATGATGCCATTCCTCAAATGCCCATTTAATTGCCAACAGCTCCCTGTTACCAATGTAATAATTCTTCTCCGTAGGAGATAATTTTCTCGAGAAAAATGCACACGGATGCCACTTACTCGGAGAAATCCCCTGAGACAATACAGCTCCCACCCCTACCTCAGAGGCATCCACCTCTACCACAAATGGCTAAGTGATGTCAGGCTGTATTAATATGGGTGCAGTGGAAAAACACCTTTTCAAACTTTCAAAAGCTTAACTGGCCGCACTGGACCATACGGAGAAATCTGTGCCTCTCTTGGTCATGTCTGTCAATGGTTTGGCTACCACTGAAAAGTCTTAAATAAATTTGTGATAGAAATTTGCAAAACCTAAAAACCTCTGTAAAGCCTTAAGGTCCACAGGACGATCCCACTCCAAGACCGCCCTGACCTTAGCCGGATCCATACGAAAACCTGTGGAGAATAAGAAATAATCCAGAAATGGAATCTCTTTGACCGCGAACATGCATTTCTCAAGTTTGGCAAACAGTTTATTGTCCCTGAGTACCTGAAGGACCTGCCGTACATGATCCTGATGAGACTCGAGGTCAGGGGAATAAATAAAGATGTCATCGAGATATAACACCACAAACCTACTTATTAAGTGACTAAGTATATCATTGACAAAGTGTTGAAACACAGCAGGAGCATTACTTAACCCAAAAGGCATAACCAAGTTCTCGTAATGTCCCTCTGGAGTATTAAACGCCGTCTTCCATTCATCCCCCTCCTTCATCCAAATAAGATTATATGCCCCCCTGAGATCTAATTTGGAGAACCATTTAGCCCCCACAATTTGGTTAAAGAGGTCCGGAATAAGAGGGAGCGGGAAAGAATCCCGGACCGTAATCTGATTTAGTTCACGGAAGTCTAAGCATGGGCGTAAACCCCCGTCTTTCTTCTTAACAAAGAAGAACCCGGCAGCAATGGGTGATGACGAGGGTCTGATATGACCCTTGGCCAGACTCTCCGTGATATAGTCCTTCATGGCCTGTCTCTCTGGGGCAGAGATGTTGTATAGCCTACTCTTAGGCATTTTAGCACCAGGAATGAGACGTATGGCGCAATCATAAGGACGGTGTGGAAGTAGCTCTCGACTCCCCTCCTCAGAGAATACATCTGCAAAATCTGAGATGAACTCTGGCAAAACCTGAAAACTCAATCTGGCCAGCCGAGTACCCAGGCAATGTTCCTGACAAAACTCACTCCATCTAGTAATCTCCCGAGTCTGCCAGTCTAACACCGGGTTGTGTAACGTGAGCCATGGTAAACCGAGAACTACAAGCGACGGCAAACCCCCCAACACATAACAATCTAATGACTCAGAGTGCAACGCCCCTATTTGTAGGCTCACCCCACGGACGATCTGAGTGAAAGTCCCCTGACTCAAAGGTGCAGAATCAATGGCAATTATAGGTATGGGTCTAGACAACTCTTGAGTCTTAAGCCCATGTGCCTGAACAAACCCAGCATCAATTAAATTAAACCCTGCCCTAGAGTCCAGAAAGGCAGAGATATTGAACCTACTTTCACCAAGACGAATCTCGGCTGGTAGGAAAAATTGAGGTTTACCTAAGGAGGAAATTAGTACACCCGAGTTGCCAACCTCCCCGCAACCCGGGCTCAATAGTTTTCCGGCAGTTGTCTTCTAGAGGGACACACATTCACATAATGACCCCTTCTGCGACAAAAAAACATGCACCTTCCTTACGCCGTACTACTGCAGCCCCCTTAGAACGAGAAGCGCCACCCAACTGCATAGGTTCTCCTAGAGACTCAGATTCTGGTGAGTCCAAATCTGAATTACCCTTGAATAGTGGAGATCCATTAAGTCTCTGGCGCAGGCGGCGGTCCACACGGATTGCAAGAGATATACTGTAGCTACCTCCAGTGTGGTTGGTGTCTCCTGTAGGGCGAAAGCATCTTTTACTTTATCAGATAGGCCCTGATAGAATTGACTGCGGAGTGCAGGGTCATTCCACATTGTGTCAGTAGCCCATATCCGAAACTCAGAGCAGTACTGGCCGGTCTCCCTGTGTAAGATGGCGTATAGTGGACTCAGCGAGGGAGACGCGGTCAGGATCATCATACACTTGACCTAAGGCTCGAAAAAACTCCTCCACAGTCCATAACGGCAAAGCGTCAGTGGGAAGTGAAAATGCCCAGGCCTGGGGGTCACCTTGTAGGAGCGATACTATAATTCCAACCCTCTGCTCCTCTGAACCTGAAGTGTGAGGACGCAACCTAAAATACAATTTACAGGCCTCCCTTAATGTAACAAATTTGACACGTCCCCCCAGAGAACCTGTCCGGTAACGCAATTTTAGGCTCCAGCGAAGCTTGTGGAGGTGTAGCAACCCCTGCAGTGGCCACTGGAGTGCGCTGCACAACCGCTGAGTGGAGGTCAGCCACCTCTAAACTGAGTTGCTGCATTTGTCCAGCTAAAGCAGCAATGGGATCCATAATGGACCAAGAAAATTTTTATGGTCAGTGATACTGTCACTGGGACCCGCACCTGTCCCTGCCACTATAATGGGGCCCTGGCTTTCCCTTATCTCAGGGGTACCTATGATGGTTAGGAGGCCTGAGCCGCCAGCGTATCCCTGTCTTCTGTGCAGGCCCTATCAGTGGCCCCCTCTCCCCCCAAATGAGGTGGACTACACCAGTGTAACAATACAACAAATAACAGGGTATACAGACAAGGTAACTAGTAGTCTCAAACTCACCAAATGCTCACACAACCACAGAAGAAACACAGAGAAGGGAAGAGAAGGAAAAAACTAGGAAGGAAAACAGGTTAAACATGCAACCAAAACAGCAGACACCAATCTCTGTAAATAAACTTTCAACTCCAACACTACGCTCCTTCAACCTCCAAGCCAGGCAGTAGAACTGATCACTGACAATAGCTGAAGTCAGGACTGGGTCTATATAGAGGATCAGATTACAAAATCCACTTCAGCTGAGAGACCCAGCTCTCATCAACTCAGCAATAAGGTTGCTGGCACAAAGCAGCCAGGTCAGAATACAGGTGAAGAGCTTCTGTTAACTGTGTGTGAACGAGGCCCAGAGCGCTGTGGTTCTCTGGAATCTCTCTGTCATGGTAGCCCCGTGACAATTATGTTCTGGGAGCATAACAGAATATTTCAATAAAGCAACAAAAGACATTTCAGCTCCTGAGGAGCCTTTATCACAATCGCTTATTCAGGTGTCACACGCCACCACAGCTAGGCGCGGGAGCGCTGCTATTGACAGCGACGGATACAGACTTTTAGCGGTTATAACTTGCGCTACCACACATGGGCACCACACATCATTAGTATCTATACAGCACCACTGGGATCCTTATCCCCAATTTTCCTATACCTCCTATTCACCTCAATAAGCGATTGTGATAAAGGCTCCGGAGGAGCGGAAACGTCTTTTGTCGCTTTATTGAAATATTCTGTTATGCTCCCAGAACATAATATAATAAATTTGAAATATTTTGCATATTATTCCTTAAAAGAGTGCGGTGAATTTGAATTTTATCTATATTCGTGACCATCTGGTCCATTACACCAGCACCTCAATTATTAGACAGAGTGCACGCTATTTCTATCATTATACCACTTTGAAGGGAGGCACAGTACACCACTTCTGAAGCCATAGTAGTGCGAACAGGTGGTTGATTGGATAGCAACTAATGCTTCCAGCAGGCTTGGAAGCACCACACTGTTCTCCACACGGTTCAGTCTCACCAGCCTAAAGTATGGATCACTTAATTCTCACCCTGATCCTCTTTTCTCTCACCATGTTGAGTCCCAGGAGACTAGTGATCCCATACTAGGAAACTCCCACGAAGCTCAGAACATCATTTCTTGATTGTGGTTTCTCAACCTGCATGCTCCAAGAGCGACAGGAAGACATGCTGTTTAGTGATGCACAAAACTTAGAGCATCTACAGACACAAGAACATGACGGCGGAACTGAAAATTTGGGTTAAGGAGTAAAATGATAACACACAGTTGCTGCTAAGTCTTGTTGTTAAGTCACAGTCAAGAGGACCGGGGTGCAGTGGTGGAAGACAAAGTGGTGGGTGATGAAGTCACAGACGCAACCTGGGAAGCTGGCGTACAGAGCGAGGCCAGCAGTGCTGAGAGTGAGAAATTGACAGCACCAAATCAGACAGGAAGAAGCAGTGGAGTGACCAGAAGGAGTAGGCGGGCAACTGTTCAACAGAACACTGACCGTCATGAATTTCTCCGTCAAAGAGTTAGGTGCTCCCCAATCTGGGACTTTTTTAAAGAGAGTTCTGAAACAAACAAAATAGCCATTTTCAACCTGTGCCATGCCAAGATCAGCAGAGGCCTGACCATTAAGAACCTAACCACCACCCGCATGATCAGGCACATGGCATTTAAGCACATGGATTGGTGGGACGAACACCTGGGTCCACGATTGTTACCATCAGGTGACACCATTTCCTCTTCCACTGTGCTAGATGCTTCCCAATCCCCTGTTCAAAACACTGGCACAGATGCCTCCTGCCCTGCACCTATCCTTGCACATTTTGACTTATCATCATCTGGTACTTCCAAATCCTTGTCCCAGCACAACTTTCAGCTATCCCAGGCCTTGGAACGAAAAAAGCCGGATTACTTACCGGTAATGCTCTTTTAGAGAGTCCACGACATCACACACATGAGAGAGGAGATCCGCCCATAGGAACAGGAAACCTACAGAATAAAAGGAGGCAGTCCCCCTCTCCTTCTCAGTTTGGTTTTCAGAGTAGGAGAGGAACCGCAAAGTGTTAGTTCAATTATTGTCAGACAATGCTAAAAACTTAAAATACTTCCTACACCAAGCCATTACCGAGTGATCTTCGGAAAATATATATATATGACTAGGGAGGGTAATGAGTGGGTGCTGTCGTGGACTCTCTAAAAGAGCATTACCGGTAAGTAATCTGGCTTTTTACTCTTTGCCACGACAGCACCCACATGAGTGGGTTTACAGAGAAGCGTCACCTGAGTGGGATTACCGTGCTAAGGACAGCTCTACCAAAAGCTAAGTCAGAAGATGTGGATAGATCAAGTCTATAATGGTAAAAGAAAGTGGAAGGCGTTGACCAAGTTGCGGCCTGACATATCAAGTCAATTGACACATCTGCTTTTTCAGCCCAAGAGGATGCTATAGCCCGTGCAGAATGTGTTTTTATTCCTTCCAGAGTACTTTCGCCTTTTGACGAGTAGGCCAGGCAGATAGCTTCTCTGATCCATCGGGATAAGGTAGTTTTTTTGACTCCGTGTCCTTTCCTGTGGCCCTGAAAGGACACAAACAGAGCCCTACTCTGCCTCCAGGACCAAATTCTCTCTATATAGGTCAGGACAGCTCTCTTAACATCTAAATGCGCGCGTGTCCAGCCTCCCGTGACGTCACGGCTTGTGATTGGTCGCGTCGCCCATGTGACCGCGACGCGACCAATCACAAAGCCGGAACGTAATTTTAAAATACTGAAGGACCTAAAATTACGTCACGGCTTGCTGTGATTGGTCGCGTCGCGGCCACATGGCCGGCACGCGACCAATCACAAGCCGGGACTTCAAGTAAGGAAATAAACGCGCGAATTTTAAGCAAACAACGCTGCCGGTTCCCTCGCTGAGGTCCAGGCTGCGTCGGAGAGGTGAGTATAGCAATATTTTTTATTTTAATTCTTTATTTTACACATTATTACATTAATGTTGTTTCGATACCGATACCCGATACCACAAAAGTATCGGATCTCGGTATCGGAATTCCGATACCCGCAAGTATCGGCCGATACCCGATACTTGCGGTATCGGAATGCTCAACACTAATCAGCGCCCATTACAATTCGGCTACAGCTACAGCCGCTCAGGCAGTGCTGCCACAGTGCATGCAAGTGCCAGCTCTCCGATTGGTGTGAGATGTCACCATGCGCTGGAACTCCACATTGCACATGCTGGCAAGGGTTTGTGAGCAGAAAAGGCCAGTGGTTGAGTACCAGCTCCAACATGCTCGTCAGCATTCTGGTCATCCTCCGCCCACAACGACTGAATAGTGGGCATGGATGTCTGACATTTGTGCGGTTATTCAAGACTTTGAGGATTACACAATGATGGTGAGCGGCAATGACGCCATAGTCAGCATAACTATCCCACTTATGTGCCTACTTAAACAGTCACTACTCAAAATTAAATATGAAGCTTTGCATGTGGAGTAGCTGGGGATGAGGATGACATAACAGAGATATTGTAGCCAGCCTAGCCTCATCTCACCTGCTCGCACGGATTGGGTAACAATGAGTCTGTGGACGTTGAGGTGGAACAGGAGCTGGTAGCTAGGGCAAGAGAGGCTAGTAGCCACACATCCTTCATTCCATCTCTCCTACATGTATGTGAATGAGGAGGAAGAGGGGGAGCATGAGGATGAGATGGAGTGTTGTCATCATGGTGGAGACAGGGAAGTGTTGGCTATATGGATCTTGGCACATGTGGCCGACTTTATGTACCGCTACCTTTCCCGTGACCCTGGCGTTACAATCATCTTGACCAAAAAAGAGCATTAGTTGTTCACCCTGCTAGATTCACGCTACAAGGAAGAACTTTGCATCTTTTATTCCTGAAATGGAGAAATCTTCTAAATTGGTCTTCTAAAATGGTGCTATACCAGAAGGCCCTTGTGGAATATATGTTGCTTTGTGCAAGCTTCCTTGCCAAACCAAAGAGAAGAGGTCAGGGAGACGCACAGCAGGGGCAAGGGTACACTGTCAAAGGTGTGGGCCAATTAGATGACACCAGCCTATGCTTCCACGGCCTGATGACTTGATGTATTTTTGACAAGGAGGGAAAAGTTTTTAAAGATGGTTAAGCAATACCTGGCCAACCAAACCAGCTTACTCCCTAATTCATCTGCGACTTTCAGCTATTGAGTCTCAAAGCTGTCCCTCTATGATTTGGAGTTCTTTTGCTGCCCTGCCACTATCATCTTGTCTGAGCAGGTTTTTAGTGCCGCCGGAGGGGTCATAACAGACAGGTGCTTTCGCCTGTCAACAGAGAGACAGGCTCACTCTCATAAAAATGAACAAAGCCTGGATTAGCCTATACCATAAGTTTTTGCAATATTCAATATTTTAATGAGGCCTGCCAGTTGTTGCCTTTCAAAGGTCTATGGATGACCCTCATCATAATTTCTATTTGGCTTTGTACTTTCTGCAAAGCCTTTACGACTGTGTAAGTACACCAACTACACTTTCAAAATATTCACATGCAGAAACAAGGCTTAAATAGTGGCGCTTCCCACATCAATATGCAATCCAAGCCGAAAAAACCGGGAGCAGATGCCAATATAAAATTTTCCAATCACTTTATTATCAACAATTTAGTAAAAAAGTACAAACAAATTAAAAAATGAAGATACTAGTGCACAATATAACCGCCCGACTGGGTAGTACATCCCTATATATCTTGACAGTATCACCATAAATTACCATCCATATAGCTAAACACCACATATAAACTGAGGGCTCATATAAATGCGCATAATGCCCCAATGTGTAGCTCCCTTTGTTCAAGGTGGCTTATCTTGGCCTACAGCAGATTTGGGTTCCAGTATCATCTCTATGCTGATGACACCCAATTATATACTTCTTCCCCCGACATCACCCCTACCCTAATTCAAAATACCAAGGATTGTCTGTCTGCTGTCTCTAACATCATGTCCTCCCTCTACCTGAAACTAAATCTCTCCAAAACGGAACTTCTTGTGTTTCTCCCTTCTACTAACCTCACTCTACCCAACATCGAAATTACCCTGGAGGGTTCAACCATAACTCCCAAGCAGCATGCCCGCTGTCTTGGGGTCATATTTGACTCCGAACTTTCCTTTACTCCCTATATCCGCTCACTCACTCGCTCTTGTCACCTGCATCTTAAAAACATCTCCAGAATCCGACCTTTTCTCACCGTTGAAACTGCTAAGACTCTTACTGTCGCTCTTATTCATTCTCTAGTCTAGACTACAGCAACTCTCTTCTAATCGGTCTCCCTCTTACCAAACTTTCTCCTCTCCAATCCATCTTGAATGCTGCAGCCAGAGTCATATTTCTTAATATTTAAGAAAGTATACACCAAAATGTATACAGGTACGCGCTGAACAGTAGCAGATGGAAAAATAATAATATGGGTGTCTCTTATATATATAAAATGTACTCAGATGCCAAAGACTATAGCCTATTATGATAACTACATAAATGTCACTTGTCAGAGAGATCGTTTAGCTAGATTCCAGTGGCTAGAGAAGAAAAGAAAAGAGTACCTACACAGAGATCGTCTGGCTAGATTCCAGTAGCCAGAAGGGAAAAAGTACACGCACGTGTGCCTACCTCCAGTGCTGAATCCTTGGAGCGCTGGAGGACTGTATAGATGCCGTCGTACTTCTAAGAAGGATCCAAGTGGATCGAAAACTGTCCAAGCAGGTGGCTGCTCCGGCCGGTAGCAGCCGCCTAAAAACTAACCTCCAGGGAGGGGGCGAGATCCTGTCGGTCCGGCCGCCGCGTGTGATGATAGCGGTGAGTCCGGATTGTTTGCAGGACCTTCCTGACGTCACGGAACACGTGACCGCTTGCCCGAGCCCGAGAGCGAAAGTGAGAGTGAACGCGAGTACGGGGTGCAGTGAGAGTCATATTTCTGTCCAGCCGCTTCACTGATGCCTCCATCTTGTGCCAGTCATTACACTGGCTACCTATTCGCTACAGGGTCCAGTATAAACTCATCTCTCTCACCCACAAAGCTCTCCACAGTTCTGCACCGCCTTATATCTCCTCTCTCATCTCTGTATATCGCCCTACACGTGCCCTCCGTTCTACAAACGACCTAAGACTAACGTCCCCTGTAATCAAAACCTCACACCTCCGTCTCCAAGACTTCTCTCGTGCTGTGCCAGCTCTCTGAAATGCACTTCCCCAGACGATCAGACTAATACCTACCCCCGACCTATTCAAGCAAGCTTTAAAAACCCATCTCTTCAAACAAGCCTAGTCAACTACTCAGTAAACTAACTTTGCCCTGTTCCCTCCCTCCAAATATTACTCTGAATCTGCACCCTACTATTCATCTGTCTCCACACCCTCCATGCACACGATTAACTGCACTTGATACTTGACTATTGCACTTAAACACATGGGCTGATGACCGGATCATGCAGCTTTGTATGAAAATCCCTATGTATTATAATTGCCAGACCAGAAATAACAAGCACTTTTCACCTATTGTGTCCCCCATTTCCTTGTAGATTGTAAGCTTGCGAGCAGGGACCTCACTCCTAATGTCACTGTTTAAATTGTCTTAACTCGTACTGAATTTATTGTTTGTACATGTCCCCGCTTAATTGTAAAGTGCTGCGGAATATGTTGGCGCTATATAAATAAAAATTATTATTATTATTATTATTATTATTATTACAGCCCTCCTATAAGCATGTTCCCAAAAGGATACTAAATATTTAACTATCAAAAAACAAAGCTATATGTGATTCCTATAATGCATATAGGTGGCTGTTTGTTATAAAAAATGCAAACTGATTCCATAAGGTAAAGTGCACAGTGCTTATTTAAGGTCTGCTACAAGTGGAAGGACCCACGCTGCCTGACTAGGTCGTATGCCCTTTTACACTTATGTTGATTTAGACTGATCTACTATGTCTATTTGTGGTTGCTGTTATTAATACTATATTGGAGGCATTTGCTCCATTTATCTGATACATGCAATATATTTTGAAGCAACCTGTATGTTCATGTTAAAATTGACCCTTTATCTTTATTTGTGCCTGCTACAATTAAGACTATATTGAGGCATTTTGCCGTTAATAATATATGTGCAATATGACTTGTAGCAGACCCTAAATAAGCACTGTGCACTTTACCTTTATGGAATCAGTTAGCATTTTTTATAACAAACGGTCACCTATATGCATTAGGCCGGTTTCACACGTCAGTGGCTCCGGTACGTGAGATGACAGTTTCCTCACGTACCGGAGCCACTGACACACGTAGACCCATAAAAATCAATGCATCTGTGCAGATGTCATTGATTTTTTGCGGACCGTGTCTCCATGTGCCAAACACGGAGACATGTCAGTGTTCGTGGGAGCGCACGTATTACACGGACCCATTAAAGTCAATGGGTCCGTGTAAAACACGGACCACACACGGACGGTCTCCGTGTGCAGTCCCTGTGGCGTGCAGGAGACAGCGCTACAGTAAGCGCTGTCCCCCCCACATGGTGCTGAAGCCGCGATTCATATCTTCCCTGCAGCAGCATTTGCTGCATAGAAGATATGAATAATAGTGTTTAAAATAAAGATCTATCTGTCCGCCGCCCTCCCACCCCCTGTGCGCCCCCCCGCTGTTCTGAAAATACTCACCCGCTTCCCTCGTTTGCTGTCGATGCTTCCTGGTCTGGCCGCCCCTTCTACTGTATGCGGTCACGTGGGGCCGCAGATTAGAGTCATGAATATGTGGCTCCACCTCCCATAGGGGTGGAGCCGCCTATTCATGACTGTAAATGAGCGGCCCCACGTGACCGCATACAGGAGAAGATGGGGCCAGACCAGGAAGCAGCGACAGCCAACGAGGGAGCGGGTGAGTATTTTCAGAACAGCGGGGGGGCGCACAGGGGGTGGGGGGGCGGCGGACAGATAGATTTTTATTTTAAACACTATTATTCATATCTTCTATGCAGCAAACGCTGCTGCACAGAAGATATGAATCGTGGCTTCAGCAAGATGCAGTGTACCACACGCGTGGGTACCACACGCTCCGTGTGGTACCCACTCGGCACACGGGCGGCACACGTGTGCCGCACGTATGGCCTACGTGAGCTCACGGGCACACGGACACGGATAACTCCGGTACCGATTTTTTCCGGTACCGGAATTATCTGGACGTGTGGGGCAGCCCTTATAGGAATCACATATAGCTTTGTTTTTTGATAGTCAAATATTTAGTATCCTTTTGGGAACATGCTTATATGAGGGCTGCAGACCAAGATTGCCACCTTGAACAAAGGGAGCTACACATTGGGGCATTATGCACATTTATATGAGCTCTCAGTTTATATGTGGTGTTTAGCTATATGGATGGTAATTTATGGTGATACTGTCAAGATATATAGGGGTGTACTAACCAGTCGGGTGGTTATGTTGTGCACTAGTATCTTCATTTTTTAATTTGTTTGTAGTTTTTTACTAAGTTGTTGTTAATAAAGTGATTGGAAAATTTTATATTGGCATCTGCTCCCAGTTTTTTCGGCTTCACTTTCAAAATATTGTAGTTCAAATTTTTTATGGTTTCAAAGACTCATCCAAACAGTTTAACATGGTTATTGTTGCATTACGGTGGTATGTAAAACTTACAAAAAGCATAGACAAATATTTCAGGATTAAATTACTCATCCATACAGTATTACGTGTTTTCTATCACATTTGGTGGTATATAACAGTAGAAAATAGCGCTGAAAATTTTGCTTGTTTGTTAAAATTTCTTACCCATACACTATTCCATGTTCTGGGGAACATTTTTGTGATATATAACACTGCAAAAAAACTTTAAAAATGTTGCTGGGTTACATTTCTCAGCAATATAGTATAATGTGTTTTTGGGAATTGGTTTATAACCCTCAAAATACGTGTTAAAAATTTATCGGTATTATATTGCGCATCTTCTTGGGTATATTTTGTTGCTATAAAAGCGTCAAAAAAGTGTTAAAATATGTATCAGTGTTGTATTGCTCACCCATAGACTACTGTATTCTGCAGTCTCAAGTTCATTTGGTTGTTATAAAAGCCTCAAAAAACATCATAAAAAATTTAGCTTGTGTGCACACATTGCAGATTTGGTTCGTTTTTGTCAAGTTTTTTTAATGCATGGATTTGTGACAAAACATGAAGCAAAACCTGATGATAGCAAAGTAAATGAGAAACCTGACGTATCTTGCACACGTTGAGTATTTTTAGCTTACAGAACTGGAGTAGTAAATAATCTTCTGCATGTCAATTCTCTATGCGCTTTTGCCCTAAGGCTATGTGTGCACGTTAAATATTTGCTTTCAGAAATTTATGCAAGGTTTCTGCATCTCTTGGCAGGAAAAACGCTGCAGAAAAATGCACATTTTTGCCACGTTTTTTCTATGCATTTTTGTACAGCAAAAAAAGCTTTTTTTGAGCTAAACATATTTTTTAAAAAAGTTTTGTGATGTAATTACTTGGTTCAACACCACCTTTTCATGCTGATGCAGTGGCATCAGGGTAATGGGACTAGGGCTTGGTGTGAGCAGCGGTTATTGACACCTAACTCTAGACTTAGGGCTCCTTTCCACTTGCGAGATAAACGTCCGTGTCTCGCATGTGAAAACCAAGCTGTGGTGTCGGCACTCCAGAGCGGAGAGTGCGGCTGCATAGCAACACATGGAGCCGCACGCTCCGCTCCCAAGTGCCGGCGCCAGAGCTTGGCTTTCACATGCAAAACACGGACGTTTATCTCGCAAGCGGAAAGGAGCCCTTAGTAATGAATAGGTGTCAGCCCAACACCCTCATCACTAAACCTATAATTAAACACACACACACATTGTTACCAGCCTATGTATGAGCGTTAACAGAACAAACCTACATAGCCTTTACTGGCTAGTTTACAGGGGGACCAAAAAAAATTGAAATAGGGTCCCCCTATAAAATCTAACCAGCAATGTCTAGGCAGAAAACTGCAGGCTGATATTAATACAAATCAGTAGAATACATGGTCTGTCCTAGTACTCATGTCCATTTAAATATACACACAGTGTAGTAACCAGGGCAGACCTGAACCATAAATGGACAACTGCATATATATATACACCACAAGAAAAAAGCACCAAAAACGCAGTCAACACAGTCCAATTTTTACAAATATAGAAAAATACCTTTATTATGGATAAAAACACAGGTATATAGCATGGCAGGAAAATATCCCCCGTACAAACCCACACACACATGTCACATAAGGGCCAGATTGCAGTGCATTATA
The DNA here is from genome assembly GCF_051348905.1 of Ranitomeya variabilis. NCBI lineage: Eukaryota > Metazoa > Chordata > Amphibia > Anura > Dendrobatidae > Ranitomeya > Ranitomeya variabilis. The sequence continues at coordinate 524,948,100 of NC_135232.1, read as the reverse complement.
AGCCACAAAAGTAGCAAGCATCCTAGTACAAGAGGAAGGCAAATCGCCGAAACGCGCGTCGGGGAGGCTGTGATTGCTGTGTGTGGGTATCGTGACGCACCACTGTGGTATGTAATTGATCATCTGATCTAAATCTATATGGTCACATGTCCACTGATAGATGTTTCTCTATATATCTAATATGATTAAGATCTTGTACTAGGATGCTTGCTACTTTTGTGGCTTATAATGCACTGCAATCTGGCCCTTATGTGACATGTGTGTGTGGGTTTGTACGGGGGATATTTTCCTGCCATGCTATATACCTGTGTTTTTATCCATAATAAAGGTATTTTTCTATATTTGTAAAAATTGGACTGTGTTGACTGCGTTTTTGGTGCTTTTTTCTTAGGCTGATATTAATAGCCTAGAAAGGAGCCATGGATATTGGCCCCTCCCAGACTATATACATCAGCTCTCAGCCGCCCCAGAAAAGGCGCATCGATAATATGCACCAAATCTGGTGCTTAGCCTCGATCTTACCACTTGCCCTGAAGCGGTGACAAGTGGGTTCATGTTTGTGGGGCTGATGTCTCCTTTGTATTGGCAGGTGACATCAAGCCCACAGGTTAGTAATGGAGAGGTGTCTATTCATTAGTAACACCATAGTGATATTGTATAAAAACAAAGACACCCAGAATAAAGTCCTTTATTTGAAATAATGACACAGACTCCTTAAATGAATCAAACCATACATACCGAAAGCCTAATCCACCGAAGCCAACGTCTCCTGCAACAAAAATAAAATAATAAACCATAATATTACTCAACTGTCCACAGAGAAGATAATAATCTATAATGTCCCACAACAATCCTGATCACTTTGAGAGCAGTCACTGATGTGAGTGCTCTCAAAGACAGCTAGCGATAAACAAAGAAAGTTCTTGGAGCAGATAAACTTCGGTGAACTCTCATAGCAGCTCAGTGATACACTGCAGGAGTGATTACCTTCTGTCAGTGTATTGCCAGCGGCCGGGTAGAGCGGTCACATCTCAGTTGTGACTGTTTTACACATGAGTTCGCTGTGGGACACTCGGGCTTTCGTGGACTATGAAGGACAGGTGAGTATATGTTGGTTTATTATTTTACATTATTTCTAGTAGATGAGGGCATTGGGGATTTGGCGTTAGGTGAGCATAATGGGTTTTTATTTTTATGTGAACATGTATGTAATTGGAGCGCCCCCAGACGCAGGGCCGCGGGGTACTCAGTACCGGGCCTCTCTGTCTCGGTTCTGGGGTTGTCACGGTGGCTAGACCCGGTCAGTGACCCTGCTAAGGGGCGTCCAATGAAAGGTGTGATGATGGTGCGTGGTGTAGGTCGCGGTGAATAACGAGGACTCAGGGTTGCAGTCTCTTTACCTCTTTACTGAAGGCTTCAGGATCCTCAATCCAGAGTACTGTTAACAGGGCTGGCTGAGACCGGCCGGTCCGAAGGCACCTCCAGAGTTCCCTTTGCAGGTGGAAATCTGTGCCTACCTTCTACTGCCTGTGTGTTGTAGTACTTCCCTGCTGAGCACCACGGGATAGTCCTCACAACTGTTGTGTGTGTTTCTGATGTTCTTTCTCACAACTTATATCTGTTCTGATGTTCTTCTCCGTCCCCCAGATGATATGGCTAGGACGCACCCGTATGACGAGTAGGCCTGGAGTTCTTCTGGGACCCTAGTGACGCCCCTCTCCCACAGTTGCCCCCTATGTCTGCTTAGGTGATTTAGGTGAGACAGCCAACCTATAATTAACTGTCCTGCCGTTGGTTTGAAGTAATGCTTGGAGCCCAATACTTCCTTGGCGTTCCGGGCACCGGCTACGTGCCTCAGTAGGATGTTGCCTCGATCTTACGGCACAACTCCTACTGGTGTTGTCTCCTTTTTGCTGTGATCTCGTTTCTCATTCTTCACAATAAACCTCGCTTCTTGTCCTTTCTTGAGATACCGCTGCAGTGTAGTGCAGGCGCGGTTCCTTAACGCTCTGTCTTGTTCGCTAGGCCTCTGTCAGGATCCCACCCCTGACAGGGACCCCCCTGAATCTTTCCCCTGCAACACCCCCTGCCACAGGATGTTGCCTGGTTCCAACCCAGTCAGCTTCTAACTAACTTCCTATCCAACCCCCAGTTTTACCAGATTGTGAGGAGTGGCCTAATACATAGTACCCTTTGCTCCCCCTGGAGGCCAGACTGTGAAGTGTATTGGTGTCTGTGATACCTGGTCAGGTTAACTCCTTAAGTGCCATCAGACGTACCATCACTCCCCTTAGCAGCGGAGCATCAGTACTGCAATGACCAGGACTCTGGGGCGCTGCATAATTATTTTACTTTTTTTACAACTGTCAGCACAGGCACCGGAAGATGAGACTATGTCTCCCATCATCGACTGTTATTAGTGACAGCTGACGTAGCCCGATGGGAGCAGTAGTCTCATCAGCCTACACCTGCTGACCTACGGTAAGCTCTTTACTGCGGGTCACAGTCACAGCTGCACATCTGGCAGCATGATCACGCAGCTCTCTGGCCGGCAGTCTGCGGTAGCGTTACCGGTGGGTGACAGTCACAGCTGCAGGGTGACGCTGACATATGACAGCATGACCTCGCAGCACTCTGACCGATGGTCAATTTTGCCTTTTATACAAGTCATTATACAGGAAAGTCTTAGTTACTCACCGGTTAACGGTGTTTTTCGGAGTCCATGACAGCACTACGGAGAGAGGGGATCCGCCCTTCAGGAACAGGAAACCTACAGATACATAAGGGCGGCACCTCTCCCACGCATCAGTTGGTTTACAGAGCACAAGAGGACCACCAAGGTTAATAGCTTACATAATAAACAATGATACAATAACTAACTATTCACTACCCGTGAATTATATGAATAAAGGAAGAGGTGTACACCCAGAACTTAAGAAGACGGGAGGGTATGTACAGGTGCTGTCATGGACTCCGAAAAACACCATTAACCGGTGAGTAACTAAGACTTTATCGGTCGTCCATGACAGCACTACGGAGAGAATTACAGAGAGTAACTAACTAGGGAGGGACTACAGCTTGCAGCACCCTTACACCAAAAGAGAGGTCAGAAGAGGCACCCAAGTTCAATCTATAGTGGTTATAGAATGTGTTTGGGGAAGCCCAAGTAGAAGCCTTACAAATTTGGTCGATCGACACCTCCAATCTTTCCGCCCACGAAGCCGCCATAGCTCTAGTGGAATGCGCTTTCAGACCTTCAGGCGCCGGATTGCCCTTTGAGATGTATGCCAGCGAGATAGCCTCCCTGATCCATCTAGCTAAAGTAGATTTTGATGCTCTATGACCCTTCCTACTACCCTGATAGGACACGAATAGGGCATTATCTATCTTCCAGGGATCGGTTACTGCTAGATACTCCAGGATACATCTTTTTACATCTAAAGTGTGTAGCTTCCTTTCCTTATCGTTAGTAGGATTGGGGAGGAAGGATGGAAGAACTATTTCCTGTGTTCTGTGGAACCTGGACACTACTTTAGGAAGATATGCTGGATCAGGGGATAGTATCACTCTATCATCCCTAAGCTGCATGTAAGGGGGAACCCTGGATAATGCTTGGATGTCGCCTATCCTACGCGCCGATGTTAGGGCCACCAGGAAGGCTACTTTAAGGGATGAATTTTTAATAGAGGCTGATGCAATTGGCTCAAATGGGGCCTCTGTCATGGCTGAGAGGACTAGGTTCAGGTCCCATGGCATGACCCTACTCTTCACCATTGGCCTAGACCGTTTTGTCGCTCTGATGAATCTGCTGACCCAGTGATTCTCAGCAATGTTGCAGCCAAAGAGAGCCCCTAAGGCTGATACCTGCACTTTAAGTGTATTTGGGGATAACCCCATATCTAACCCCTTCTGTAAGAATTCTAAAATCTGGTCTATTAGTATTGACTGACCAGCTATTACTCCCGAGTTTTGAAGGAACCTCTTCCTGATCCTGACATAAATCTTTGTGGTGATTATTTTTCTGCTCTTCAGCAGAGTGTTAATGAGGCCCGGAGAGAACCCCCTATCCTTTAACAGCGCCCGCTCAAAATCCACGCCGTCAGATGAAGGCCAACCGCCCGAGGATGGTAGACTGGGCCCTGGGATAGGAGATCCGGGATGTCTGGCAAGACCCATGGGTCGGATATCGAAGTAGTAGAGCATAGGGACCTTTCGTCAAACTCAATTTGACAGGTGGACACGCCCCTATCAAAGTGTATCAAAGTGTGTAACCCCTCCCCTCCCTGGCTGGCAGCTGGCAGCAGCTGTTCCCTGTGTGTCTGCTCCCCCCTTTTGATATAGTTTAATATTGTTATCACAGTGTTTAATATTGTTAATACTGTGATTATTATCACAGTATTTGCTTGCATTTATATTAGATTTATATGCAACTGCTGTGAGATTAAGGGCGTTGTGCTTTATTTTATTTTTTTTATATTAGATCTTTCGTTACTGGTTTGGGATTATTCTATAGGACAGGGGCTATTCCTTACTTAAATGCAAGCAGATGTGTGTCCATTAACTAGACAGCCAGAGTTTCTGTGTTGGAGATACAAACATTCAATACAAACATTCCTTAAACCACACAGAAATAATTTGATGTTGTGAATATTATCATAGTGTTGGATTGTTTTTATATCCTATTAGATTTTTAAATTAAATGTAACTGCTATGAATTGAATGAGTCTGATACTATATTTGCTAGATTATCCTAGTAATTGTTTTTATATTAGATCTTTCGTTACTGGTTTGGGATTATTCTGTAGGACAGGGGCTATTCCTTACTTAAATGCAAGCAGATGTGTGACCATTAACTAGACAGCCAGAGTTTCTGTGTTGGAGATACAAACATTCCTTAAACCACACAGAAATAATTTGATGTTGTGAATATTATCATAGTGTTGGATTGTTTTTATATCCTATTAGATTTTTATATTAAGTGTAACTGCTATGAGTTGAATGAGTCTGATACTATAATTGCTAGATTATCTCAGTAATTGTTTTTTATATTAGATCTTTCGTTACTGGTTTGGGATTATTCTGTAGGACAGGGGCTATTCCTTACTTAAATGCAAGCAGATGTGTGACCATTAACTAGACAGCCAGAGTTTCTGTGTTGGAGATACAAACATTCCATACAAACATTCCTTAAACCACACAGAAATAATTTGATGTTGTGAATATTATCATAGTGTTGGATTGTTTTTATATCCTATTAGATTTTTATATTAAATGTAACTGCTATGAGTTGAATGAGTCTGATACTATAATTGCTAGATTATCCCAGTAATTGTTTTTTATATTAGATCTTTCGTTACTGGTTTGGGATTATTCTGTAGGACAGGGGCTATTCCTTACTTAAATGCAAGCAGATGTGTGACCATTAACTAGACAGCCAGAGTTTCTGTGTTGGAGATACAAACATTCCATACAAACATTCCTTAAACCACACAGAAATAATTTGATGTTGTGAATATTATCATAGTGTTGGATTGTTTTTATATCGTATTAGATTTTTATATTAAATGTAACTGCTATGAGTTGAATGAGTCTGATACTATAATTGCTAGATTATCCCAGTAATTGTTTTTTATATTAGATCTTTCGTTACTGGTTTGGGATTATTCTGTAGGACAGGGGCTATTCCTTACTTAAATGCAAGCAGATGTGTGACCATTAACTAGACAGCTAGAGTTTCTGTGTTGGAGATACAAACATTCCACACAAACACTCCTTAAACCACACAGAAATAATTTGGTGTTGTGATTATTATCACAGTGAATATTATCCCAGTAATTGTTTTATATTAGATGTTTATATGCTGTATTAAGATTAAACTTATTTGATAATCCGATGATAGGGAGAATGACCCAGTGTTTCTGCAGTATTATTCTGCTGTGAGCTTGAATGAGTCTGATACTATAATTGCTAACAGCTGCTAAAATGTATCTCTACTGACCACTAACTAGACAGCCAGACTTTCTGTGTTGGAGATACAAACATTCCACACAAACACTCCTTAACCCCTTCACCCCCGGAGCTTTTTCCTTTTTTCCGTTTTAGTTTTTCGCTCCCCTCCTTCCCAGAGCCATAACTTTTTTATTTTTCCGTCAATTTGGCCAGGTGAGGGCTTATTTTTTGCGGGACGAGTTGTACTTTTGAACGACATCATTGGTTTTACCATGTCGTGTACTAGAAAACGGGAAAAAAATTCCAAGTGCAGTGAAATTGCAAAAAAAGTGCAATCCCACACTTGTTTTTTCTTGCCTATTTTGCTAGGTTCACTAAATGCTAAAACTGACCTGCCATTATGATTCTCCAGGTCAGTACGAGTTCATAGACACCTAACATGACTAGGTTATTTTTCACCTAAGTGGTGAAAAAAAATTCCAAACTTTGCAAAAAACAAAACAAAACAAAATTGCGCCATTTTCCGATACTCGTAGCGTCTCCATTTTTCGTGATCTGGGGTCAGGTGAGGGCTTATTTTTTGCGTGCCGAGCTGGCATTTTTAATGCTTGCATTTTGGTGCAGATACGTTCTTTTGATCGCCCGTTATTGCATTTTAATGCAATGTCGTGGCAACCAAAAAAACGTAAATCTGGTGTTTCGATTTTTTTTCTCATTACGCCGTTTAGCGATCAGGTTAATGCTTTTTTCTTATTGATAGATTGGGCGATTCTGAAAGCGGCGATACCAAATATGTGTAGGTTGGGGGTTTTTTTTATTGATTTATTTTGATTGGGGCAAAAGGGGGGTGATTTAAACTTTTATATTTTTTTTATTTTTTTCACATTTTTTTTTACTTTTTTTTTTTACTTTTGCCATGCTTCTATAGCCTCCATGGGAGGCTAGAAGCAGGCACAACGCGATCGGCTCTGCTATGCAGCAGTGATCATAAGATCGCTGCTACACAGCAGAAATGCCGGTGTGCTGTGAGCGCCGACCACAGGGTGGCGCTCACAGCCACCGGCGATCAGTAACCATAGAGGTCTCTAGGACCTCTATGGTTACAATGTACAAGCATCGCCGACCCCCGACCATGTGACGGGGGTCGGCGATGCGCTCATATCCAGCCGCACGGCCGGATGCGGTAGTTAAATGCCGCTGTCTGCGTTTGACAGCGGCATTTAACTAGTTAATAGCGGCGGGTGATCGCGATTTCACCCGCCGCTATTGCGCGCACATGTCAGCTGTAAAAAACAGCTGACATGTCGCGACTTTGATGTCAGATGTCGGGAAGGGGTTAAACCACACAGAAATAATTTGGTGTTGTGATTATTATCACAGTGAATATTATCCCAGTAATTGTTTTATATTAGATGTTTATATGCTGTATTAAGATTACACTTATTTGATAATCCGATGATAGGGAGAATGACCCAGTGTTTCTGCAGTATTATTCTGCTGTGAGCTTGAATGAGTTTGATACTATAATTGCTAGATTATCATATCAAAGTGTATTATTACACCTATTATTACATAGGCCCCTTTATTTATAGTCCCGATAATATTTATTCTCTTTTATTTACATTTTCATACAACTATAGTCCCAATAATATTTATTTGACCAGCAGTTAATTAATTAAAATCGCATAAAGTGTGTTAAATAGACATCATACGGATACCGTAGTGAATCAAAATGTATTAAATTGATTACTGATACAATTCCAACAAATTGATAACAAATTGTTATCAAAGTGGCAGCAAAGCATATTAAATAGATATCACACCGAAATCATAGTGTATCAAAGTGTATTATCACACCTATTATTACATAGGCCCCTTTATTTATAGTCCCGATAATATTTATTCTCTTTTATTTACATTTTCATACAACTATAGTCCCAATAATATTTATTTGACCAGCAGTTAATTAATTAAAATCGCATAAAGTGTGTTAAATAGACATCATACGGATACCGTAGTGAATCAAAATGTATTAAATTGATTACTGATACGATTCCAACAAATTGATAACAAATTGTTATCAATGTGGCAGCAAAGCATATTAAATAGATATCACACCGAAATCATAGTGTATCAAAGTGTATTATCACACCTATTATTACATAGGCCCCTTTATTTATAGTCCCGATAATATTTATTCTCTTTTATTTACATTTTCATACAACTATAGTCCCAATAATATTTATTTGACCAGCAGTTAATTAATTAAAATCGCATAAAGTGTGTTAAATAGACATCATACGGATACCGTAGTGAATCAAAATGTATTAAATTGATTACTGATACGATTCCAACAAATTGATAACAAATTGTTATCAAAGTGGCAGCAAAGCATATTAAATAGATATCACACCGAAATCATAGTGTATCAAAGTGTATTATCACACCTATTATTACATAGGCCCCTTTATTTATAGTCCCGATAATATTTATTCTCTTTTATTTACATTTTCATACAACTATAGTCCCAATAATATTTATTTGACCAGCAGTTAATTAATTAAAATCGCATAAAGTGTGTTAAATAGACATCATACGGATACCGTAGTGAATCAAAATGTATTAAATTGATTACTGATACGATTCCAACAAATTGATAACAAATTGTTATCAAAGTGGCAGCAAAGCATATTAAATAGATATCACACCGAAATCATAGTGTATCAAAGTGTATTATCATACCTATTATTACATAGGCCCCTTTATTTATAGTCCCGATAATATTTATTCTCTTTTATTTACATTTTCATACAACTATTGTCCCAATAATATTTATTTGACCAGCAGTTAATTAATTAAAATTGCATAAAGTGTGTTAAATAGACATCATACGGATACCGTAGTGAATCAAAATGTATTAAATGGATTACTGATACGATCCCAACAAATTGATAATTAATTAAAATCGCATAAAGTGTGTTAAATAGACATCATACGGATATCGTAGTGAATCAAAATGTATTAAATTGATTAGATTCCAACAAATTGATAACAAATTGTTATCAAAGTGGCAGCAAAGCATATTAAAGAGATATCACACCGAAATCATAGTGTATCAAAGTGTATTATCACACCTATTATTATATAGGCCCCTTTATTTATAGTCCCGATAATATTTATTCTCTTTTATTTACATTTTCATACAACTATAGTCCCAATAATATTTATTTGACCAGCAGTTAATTAATTAAAATCGTATAAAGTGTGTTAAATAGACATCATACGGATACCGTAGTGAATCAAAATGTATTAAATCGATTACTGATACGATCCCAACAAATTGATAATTAATTAAAATCGCATAAAGTGTGTTAAATAGACATCATACGGAAATCGTAGTGAATCAAAATGTATTAAATTGATTACTGATACGATTCCAACAAATTGATAACAAATTGTTATCAAAGTGGCAGCACAGCATATTAAATAGATATCACACCGAAATTATAGTGTATCAAAGTGTATTATTACACCTATTATTATATAGGACCTTTTATTTAGAGTCCAATAATTTTTATTCTCTTTTATTGACATTTTCATACACCTATAGTCCCAATAATGTTTATTCTCTTTTATTTACATTTTCATACACCTATAGCCCCAATAATATTTATTCTCTTTTGACAATTTGATACATCTATTATTACATAGGCCCTTTTATTTATAGTACATGCATGTACTATTGGAAGCGTCTGCTTCATTCTGAAGAGCACCCGATCTGAGCATATGTGGCTGGCAGTATAATGACTGTTGATTAGCGTTTATTTATAGTTAAACAATGTTTTTCTCTTTTATTGACAATTTGATACACCTACAGTATTAATATAGGTAGGCCCCTCTTTATTGACAATTTGATACTATAAACAGTGCTGATCTTTGTAAAATAAAGAACAAGAGAACTTTTTCAGATAAAAGTAATAACGTTTATTGAACAAAATTGTGGATCTCTACAATAAACACCATGTGTAGAAATTTGGTTCTAGAACTTGTTGGATTAGTGAATATAATAACGTTTGGCATATTTTATAACATACAGCTAGTGATTCTTGCTTTTAACTTGTATGTAACTGGTTAATGTTACTAATACCCTCTAACATGGGGTCATGGTTCTGCATTTTCTGAAGAGTTGAGCTTCATCTCCATCTCTCTTTAATTCTACATTATTTTATCACATATTAATTTCACAGCTGTCTGTGCTGGCTATTTGCACACAGCCTTCTTGAATTCAATGTTTTGTAGATTTTTCTGTCATGGGGGAAAAAAAAAAAAAAAGGTGTACAAAGTTAAAACATAATTAAAATAAAGAATAATGACCTAGCTGGTTGTTTGGGCGATATTGTAAAATCATTTATTGTTTCTACTACTTGGCAACTGTTACTCTCAGTTATTCTTATTTATTTTTTTTATTTTTTTTCCTTGGATTTTGTTAGTCATTACAATTATTTTTGCTCCCAAGATAGGGTTTTAGAGTCACCAAGTAACATAAATGTGCAGACTCCTGAATGTTACAATTACAAAACATTCAAAGTTTGTTTCTCCACTTTTGCAGATAATAAATCTTAATTTCTTTATAATTTGACTTTTAGTTATAGTTTGTTTCAGCTCTTTGTCGTTCTATGTATACCGTAAATTTTGCTTCCTTTCAGTGAATAATATAAGACAGATTATTTTTATTCAAAGACATCTAACTTATGTATACTTTTAAAGCTTTGTTACATTTCTATCCAGTCTACACCATACTGTGTAACATAAATACATGTGGTCTTGTAGTATGGTTTTTGGTTTCTCTTAACTGACGCAAACAAAACATATAAGGTAGTATGGCACAAGATGTGAGCGTACCCGCAGCTCACTGAGCATTACCGCGGCACTCACTTCTCTTTGCAGCTTCAGAATGTACACTATTTTCACCCATGGAGAGTTTTCCTTTAAAAATATGAATATTATTGAATATAATGTTTACATGTGTTGTGTGTGTATGTTTGTTGTGTGTGTTGCATGTGTTGTGTGTATGTTTGTTGTGTGTGTTGCATGTGTTGTGTGTGTTCTGTATGTTGTGTGTGTATGTTTGTTGTGTGTGTTGCATGTGTTGTGTGTGTATGTTTGTTGTGTGTGTTGCATGTGTTGTGTGTGTGTTCTGTATGTTGTGTGTGTATGTTTGTTGTGTGTGTTGCATGTGTTGTGTGTGTATGTTTGTTGTGTGTGTTGCATGTGTTGTGTGTGTTCTGTATGTTGTGTGTGTATGTTTGTTGTGTGTGTTGTATATGTTGTGTGTGTTCTGTATGTTATGTGTGTTGTGTGTGACTGCATCCATCTCCGTTCTGCAATTCTCCTCTCTCTTTACAGAACCATAAACTTATAATGGCAAAATGTTGATGCCTCCGTCAGCACAAAGATGGATTTTTGCATGGAAAATAAAATACTGTAACATATGTAAAACATTGTATTCAATAATATTCATATTTTTAAAGGAAAACTCTCCATGGGTGAGAATAGTGTACATTCAGAAGCTGCAAAGAGAAGTGAGTGCCGCGGTAATGCTCAGTGAGCTGCGGGTACGCTCACATCTTGTGCCGTACTACCTTATATGTTTTGTTTGCGTCAGTTAAGAGAAACCAAAAACCATACTACAAGACCACGTGTATTTATGTTACACAGTATGGTGTAGACTGGATAGAAATGTAACAAAGCTTTAAAAGTATACATAAGTTAGATGTCTTTGAATAAAAATAATTTGTCTTATATTATTCACTGAAAGGAAGCAAAATTTACGGTATACATAGAACGACAAAGAGCTGAAACAAACTATAACTAAAAGTCAAATTATAAAGAAATTAAGATTTATTATCTGCAAAAGTGGAGAAACAAACTTTGAATGTTTTGTAATTGTAACATTCAGGAGTCTGCACTGTTATGGTTCTCAATGGCAAGAGAACATAGCCCAGCAAACATAAGAACTAGCTCTTGGAAGGATGGAAACTAAACTGACCATGAACTAAACCTGCCGCACAACTAACAGTAGCCGGGTAGCGTTTGCCTACGTTTTATCCCTAGACGCCCAGCGCCGGCCGGAGGACTAACTAATCCTGTCAGAGGAAAATATAGTCCTGACTCACCTCTAGAGAAATTTCCCCGAAAGGCAGACAGAGGCCCCCACATATATTGGCGGTGATTTTAGATGAAATGACAAACGTAGTATGAAAATAGGTTTAGCAAAATTGAGGTCCGCTTACTAGATAGCAGGAAGACAGAAAGGGCACTTTCATGGTCAGCTGAAAACCCTATCAAAATACCATCCTGAAATTACTTTAAGACTCTAGTATTAACTCATAACATCAGAGTGGCAATTTCAGATCACAAGAGCTTTCCAGACACAGAAACGAAACTACAGCTGTGAACTGGAACAAAATGCAAAAACAAACGAGGACTAAAGTCCAACTTAGCTGGAAGTTGTCTAGCAGCAGGAACATGCACAGAAAGGCTTCTGATTTAAATGATGACCGGCATGGAAGTGACAGAGGAGCAAGGCTAAATAGCGACTCCCACATCCTGATGGGAACAGGTGAACAGAGGGGATGATGCACACCAGTTCAATTCCACCAGTGGCCACCGGGGGAGCCCAAAATCCAATTTCACAACAGTACCCCCCCCTCAAGGAGGGGGCACCGAACCCTCACCAGAACCAGCAGGGCGATCAGGATGAGCCCTATGAAAGGCACGGACCAGATCGGAGGCATGAACATCAGAGGCAGTCACCCAAGAATTATCCTCCTGACCGTATCCCTTCCATTTGACCAGATACTGGAGTTTCCGTCTGGAAACACGGGAGTCCAAGATTTTTTCCACAACGTACTCCAACTCGCCCTCAACCAACACCGGAGCAGGAGGCTCAACGGAAGGCACAACCGGTACCTCATACCTGCGCAATAATGACCGATGAAAAACATTATGAATAGAAAAAGATGCAGGGAGGTCCAAACGGAAGGACACAGGGTTAAGAATCTCCAATATCCTGTATGAGCCGATGAACCGAGGCTTAAACTTGGGAGAAGAAACCCTCATAGGGACAAAACGAGAAGACAACCACACCAAGTCCCCAACACAAAGTCGAGGACCAACCCGACGCCGGCGGTTGGCAAAAAGCTGAGTCTTCTCCTGGGACAACTTCAAATTGTCCACTACCTGCCCCCAAATCTGATGCAACCTCTCCACCACAGCATCCACTCCAGGACAATCCGAAGATTCCACCTGACCAGAAGAAAATCGAGGATGAAACCCCGAATTACAGAAAAAGGGAGACACCAAGGTGGCAGAGCTGGCCCGATTATTGAGGGCAAACTCCGCTAAAGGCAAAAAAGCAACCCAATCATCCTGATCTGCAGACACAAAACACCTCAAATATGTCTCCAAGGTCTGATTCGTCCGCTCGGTCTGGCCATTAGTCTGAGGATGGAAAGCAGACGAGAAAGACAAATCTATGCCCATCCTAGCACAGAATGCTCGCCAAAATCTAGACACGAATTGGGTACCTCTGTCAGAAACGATATTCTCCGGAATACCATGCAAACGGACCACATTTTGAAAAAACAGAGGAACCAACTCGGAAGAAGAAGGCAACTTAGGCAGGGGAACCAAATGGACCATCTTAGAGAAACGATCACACACCACCCAAATGACAGACATCTTCTGAGAAACAGGAAGATCCGAAATAAAATCCATCGAGATGTGCGTCCAGGGCCTCTTCGGAATAGGCAAGGGCAACAACAATCCACTAGCCCGAGAACAACAAGGCTTGGCCCGAGCACAAACGTCACAAGACTGCACGAAGCCTCGCACATCTCGAGACAGGGAAGGCCACCAGAAGGACCTTGCCACCAAATCCCTGGTACCAAAGATTCCAGGATGACCTGCCAACGCAGAAGAATGAACCTCAGAAATGACTTTACTGGTCCAATCATCAGGAACAAACAGTCTACCAGGTGGGCAACGATCAGGTCTATCCGCCTGAAACTCCTGCAAGGCCCGACGCAGGTCTGGAGAAACGGCAGACAATATCACTCCATCCTTAAGGATACCTGTAGGTTCAGAATTACCAGGGGAGTCAGGCTCAAAACTCCTAGAAAGGGCATCCGCCTTAACATTCTTAGAACCCGGCAGGTAGGACACCACAAAATTAAACCGAGAGAAAAACAACGACCAGCGCGCCTGTCTAGGATTCAGGCGCCTGGCGGACTCAAGATAAATTAAATTTTTGTGGTCAGTCAATACCACCACCTGATGTCTAGCCCCCTCAAGCCAATGACGCCACTCCTCAAAAGCCCACTTCATGGCCAAAAGCTCCCGATTCCCTACATCATAATTCCGCTCGGCGGGCGAAAATTTACGCGAGAAAAAAGCACAAGGTCTCATCACGGAGCAATCGGAACTTCTCTGAGACAAAACCGCCCCAGCTCCGATTTCAGAAGCGTCGACCTCAACCTGAAAAGGAAGAGCAACATCAGGCTGACGCAACACAGGGGCGGAAGAAAAGCGGCGCTTAAGCTCCCGAAAGGCCTCCACAGCAGCAGGGGACCAATCAGCAACATCAGCACCCTTCTTAGTCAAATCAGTCAATGGTTTAACAACATCAGAAAAACCAGCAATAAATCGACGATAAAAGTTAGCAAAGCCCAAAAATTTCTGAAGACTCTTAAGAGAAGAGGGTTGCGTCCAATCACAAATAGCCTGAACCTTGACAGGATCCATCTCGATGGAAGAGGGGGAAAAAATATATCCCAAAAAGGAAATCTTTTGAACCCCAAAAACGCACTTAGAACCCTTCACACACAAGGAATTGGACCGCAAAACCTGAAAAACCCTCCTGACCTGCTGGACATGAGAGTCCCAGTCATCCGAAAAAATCAAAATATCATCCAGATACACAATTATAAATTTATCCAAATAATCACGGAAAATGTCATGCATAAAGGACTGAAAGACTGAAGGGGCATTTGAAAGACCAAAAGGCATCACCAAATACTCAAAGTGGCCCTCGGGCGTATTAAATGCGGTTTTCCACTCATCCCCCTGCTTAATTCGCACCAAATTATACGCCCCACGGAGATCTATCTTAGAGAACCACTTGGCCCCCTTTATGCGAGCAAACAAATCAGTCAGCAGTGGCAACGGATATTGATATTTAACCGTGATTTTATTCAAAAGCCGATAATCAATACACGGCCTCAAAGAGCCATCTTTCTTAGCCACAAAGAAAAAACCGGCTCCTAAGGGAGATGATGAAGGACGAATATGTCCCTTTTCCAAGGACTCCTTTATATATTCTCGCATAGCAGCATGTTCAGGCACAGACAGATTAAACAAACGACCCTTAGGGTATTTACTACCCGGAATCAAATCTATGGCACAATCGCACTCCCGGTGCGGAGGTAATGAACCAAGCTTAGGTTCTTCAAAAACGTCACGATATTCAGTCAAGAATTCAGGAATCTCAGAGGGAATAGATGATGAAATGGAAACCACAGGTACGTCCCCATGCGTCCCCTTACATCCCCAGCTTAACACAGCTTTCCAGTCAAGGACTGGGTTATGAGATTGCAGCCATGGCAATCCAAGCACCAACACATCATGTAGGTTATACAGCACAAGAAAGCGAATAATCTCCTGCTGATCCGGATTAATCCGCATAGTTACTTGTGTCCAGTATTGTGGTTTATTGCTAGCCAATGGGGTGGAGTCAATCCCCTTCAGGGGTATAGGAGTTTCAAGAGGCTCCAAATCATACCCACAGCGTTTGGCAAAGGACCAATCCATAAGACTCAAAGCGGCGCCAGAGTCGACATAGGCATCCGCGGTAATAGATGATAAAGAACAAATCAGGGTCACAGATAGAATAAACTTAGACTGTAAAGTGCCAATTGAAACAGACTTATCAAGCTTCTTAGTACGCTTAGAGCATGCTGATATAACGTGAGTTGAATCACCGCAATAGAAGCACAACCCATTTTTTCGTCTAAAATTCTGCCGTTCACTTCTGGACAGAATTCTATCACATTGCATATTATCTGGCGTCTTCTCAGTAGACACCGCCAAATGGTGCACAGGTTTGCGCTCCCGCAGACGCCTATCGATCTGGATAGCCATTGTCATGGACTCATTCAGACCCGCAGGCACAGGGAACCCCACCATAACATCCTTAATGGCATCAGAGAGACCCTCTCTGAAATTCGCCGCCAGGGCGCACTCATTCCACTGAGTAAGCACAGCCCATTTACGAAATTTCTGGCAGTATATTTCAGCTTCGTCTTGCCCCTGAGATAGGGACATCAAGGCCTTTTCCGCCTGAAGTTCTGACTGGGGTTCCTCATAAAGCAACCCCAAGGCCAGAAAAAACGCATCCACATTGAGCAACGCAGGATCCCCTGGAGCCAATGCAAAAGCCCAATCCTGAGGGTCGCCCCGGAGCAAGGAAATCACAATCCTGACCTGCTGAGCAGGATCTCCAGCAGAGCGAGATTTCAGGGACAAAAACAACTTGCAATTATTTTTGAAATTTTGAAAGCAAGATCTATTCCCTGAGAAAAATTCAGGCAAAGGAATTCTAGGTTCAGATATAGGAACATGAATAACAAAATCTTGTAAATTTTGAACTTTCGTGGTGAGATTATTCAAACCTGCAGCTAAACTCTGAATATCCATTTTAAACAGGTGAACACAGAGCCATTCCAGGATTAGAAGGAGAGAGAGAGAGAAAGGCTGCAATATAGGCAGACTTGCAAGAGATTCAATTACAAGCACACTCAGAACTGAAGGGAAAAAAAAAAAAAATCTTCAGCAGACTTCTCTTTTCTCTCCTTTCTCTGTCAATTAATTTAACCCTTTTGAGGCCGGTCAAACTGTTATGGTTCTCAATGGCAAGAGAACATAGCCCAGCAAACATAAGAACTAGCTCTTGGAAGGATGGAAACTAAACTGACCATGAACTAAACCTGCCGCACAACTAACAGTAGCCGGGTAGCGTTTGCCTACGTTTTATCCCTAGACGCCCAGCGCCGGCCGGAGGACTAACTAATCCTGGCAGAGGAAAATATAGTCCTGACTCACCTCTAGAGAAATTTCCCCGAAAGGCAGACAGAGGCCCCCACATATATTGGCGGTGATTTTAGATGAAATGACAAACGTAGTATGAAAATAGGTTTAGCAAAATTGAGGTCCGCTTACTAGATAGCAGGAAGACAGAAAGGGCACTTTCATGGTCAGCTGAAAACCCTATCAAAATACCATCCTGAAATTACTTTAAGACTCTAGTATTAACTCATAACATCAGAGTGGCAATTTCAGATCACAAGAGCTTTCCAGACACAGAAACGAAACTACAGCTGTGAACTGGAACAAAATCCAAAAACAAACGAGGACTAAAGTCCAACTTAGCTGGAAGTTGTCTAGCAGCAGGAACATGCACAGAAAGGCTTCTGATTACAATGATGACCGGCATGGAAGTGACAGAGGAGCAAGGCTAAATAGCGACTCCCACATCCTGATGGGAACAGGTGAACAGAGGGGATGATGCACACCAGTTCAATTCCACCAGTGGCCACCGGGGGAGCCCAAAATCCAATTTCACAACACTGCACATTTATGTTACTTGGTGACTCTAAAACCCTATCTTGGGAGCAAAAATAATTGTAATGACTAACAAAATCCAAGGAAAAAAAAATAAATAAATAAATAAATAAGAATAACTGAGTGTAACAGTTGCCAAGTAGTAGAAACAATAAATGATTTTACAATATCGCCCAAACAACCAGCTAGGTCATTATTCTTTATTTTAATTATGTTTTAACTTTGTACACCTTTTTTTTTTTTTTTTTTTTTTCCCCATGACTAGTGTTGAGCGATACCGTCCGATACTTGAAAGTATCGGTATCGGAAAGTATCGGCCGATACCGGCAAAGTATCGGATCCAATCCGATACCGATACCCGATACCAATACAAGTCAATGGGACTCATGTATCGGACGGTATTCCTGATGGTTCCCAGGGTCTGAAGGAGAGGAAACTCTCCTTCAGGCCCTGGGAACCATATAAATGTGTAAAAGAAAGAATTAAAATAAAAAATATCGCTATACTCACCTCTCCGACGCAGCCGGGACCTCAGCGAGGGAACCGGCAGCGTTGTTTGTTTAAAATTTGCGCTTTTACTTGGTTACGTGAAGTCCCGGCTTGTGATTGGTCAGGGCGGCCATGTTGCCGGGACGCGGACCAATCACAGCAAGCCGTGACGAAATTACGTCACGGCTTGCTGTGATTGGTCCACGTCCCGGCAACATGGCCGCCATTAACCAATCACAAGCCGTGACATCACGGGAGGCTGGACTTGCGCGCTTTTTAAAAAGCGCGCAAGTCCAGCCTCCCGTGACGTCACGGCTTGTGATTGGTTAATGGCGGCCATGTTGCCGGGACACGGACCAATCACAGCAAGCCGTGATGTAATTTCGTCACGGCTTGCTGTGATTGGTCCGCGTCCCGGCAACATGGCGCCGTGACCAATCATAAGCCGGGACGTCACTGGAGGCTGGACACGCGCGCTTTTTAAAAAGCGCGCAAGTCCAGCCTCCCGTGACGTCACGGCTTGTGATTGGTTAATGGCGGCCATGTTGCCGGGACGCGGACCAATCACAGCAAGCCGTGACGTAATTTCGTCACGGCTTGCTGTGATTGGTCCGCGTCCCGGCAACATGGCCGCCCTGACCAATCACAAGCCGGGACTTCACGTAACCAAGTAAAAGCGCGAATTTTAAACAAACAACGCTGCCGGTTCCTTCGCTGAGGTCCAGGCTGCGTCGGAGAGGTGAGTATGGCGATATTTTTTATTTTAATTCTTTCTTTTACACATTTTTACATTAATGTTGTTTCGATACCGATACCCGATACCACAAAAATATCGGATCTCGGTATCGGAATTCCGATACAGCAAGTATCGGCCGATACCCGATACTTGCAGTATCGGAATGCTCAACACTACCCATGACAGAAAAATCTGCAAAACATTGAATTCAAGAAGGCTGTGTGCAAATAGCCAGCACAGACAGCTGTGAAATTAATATGTGATAAAATAATGTAGAATTAAAGAGAGATGGAGATGAAGCTCAACTCTTCAGAAAATGCAGAACCATGACCCCATGTTAGAGGGTATTAGTAACATTAACCAGTTACATACAAGTTAAAAGCAAGAATCACTAGCTGTATGTTATAAAATATGCCAAACGTTATTATATTCACTAATCCAACAAGTTCTAGAACCAAATTTCTACACATGGTGTTTATTGTAGAGATCCATAATTTTGTTCAATAAACGTTATTACTTTTATCTGAAAAAGTTCTCTCGTTCTTTATTTTACAAAGATCAGCACTGTTTATAGTATCAAATTGTCAATAAAAGAGGGGCCTACCTATATAAATACTGTAGGTGTATCAAATTGTCAATAAAAGAGAAAAACATTGTTTAACTATAAATAAACGCTAATCAACAGTCATTATACTGCCAGCCACATATGCTCAGATCGGGTGCTCTTCAGAATGAAGCAGACGCTTCCAATAGTACATGCATGTACTATAAATAAAAGGGCCTATATAATAATAGATGTATTAAATTGTCAAAAGAGAATAAATATTATTGGGGCTACAGGTGTATGAAAATGTAAATAAAAGAAAATAAACATTATTGGGACTATAGGTGTATGAAAATGTCAATAAAAGAGAATAAAAATTATTGGACTCTAAATAAAAGGTCCTATATAATAATAGGTGTAATAATACACTTTGATACACTATGATTTCGGTGTGATATCTATTTAATATGCTTTGCTGCCACTTTGATAACAATTTGTTATCAATTTGTTGGAATCGTATCAGTAATCAATTTAATACATTTTGATTCACTACGATATCCGTATGATGTCTATTTAACACACTTTATGCGATTTTAATTAATTATCAATTTGTTGGGATCGTATCAGTAATCGATTTAATACATTTTGATTCACTACGGTATCCGTATGATGTCTATTTAACACACTTTATGCGATTTTAATTAATTAACTGCTGGTCAAATAAATATTATTGGGACTATAGTTGTATGAAAATGTAAATAAAAGAGAATAAATATTATCGGGACTATAAATAAAGGGGCCTATGTAATAATAGGTGTGATAATACACTTTGATACACTATGATTTCGGTGTGATATCTATTTAATATGCTTTGCTGCCACTTTGATAACAATTTGTTATCAATTTGTTGGAATCGTATCAGTAATCAATTTAATACATTTTGATTCACTACGATATCCGTATGATGTCTATTTAACACACTTTATGCGATTTTAATTAATTATCAATTTGTTGGGATCGTATCAGTAATCCATTTAATACATTTTGATTCACTACGGTATCCGTATGATGTCTATTTAAAACACTTTATGTGATTTTAATTAATTAACTGCTGGTCAAATAAATATTATTGGGACTATAGTTGTATGAAAATGTAAATAAAAGAGAATAAATATTATCGGGACTATAAATAAAGGGGCCTATGTAATAATAGGTGTGATAATACACTTTGATACACTATGATTTCGGTGTGATATCTATTTAATATGCTTTGCTGCCACTTTGATAACAATTTGTTATCAATTTGTTGGAATCGTATCAGTAATCAATTTAATACATTTTGATTCACTACGGTATCCGTATGATGTCTATTTAACACACTTTATGCGATTTTAATTAATTAACTGCTGGTCAAGTAAATATTATTGGGACTATAGTTGTATGAAAATGTAAATAAAAGAGAATAAATATTATCGGGACTATAAATAAAGGGGCCTATCTAATAGGTGTGATAATACACTTTGATACACTATGATTTCGGTGTGATATCTATTTAATATGCTTTGCTGCCACATTGATAACAATTTGTTATCAATTTGTTGGAATCGTATCCGTAATCAATTTAATACATTTTGATTCACTGCGGTATCCGTATGATGTCTATTTAACACACTTTATGCAATTTTAATTAATTAACTGCTGGTCAAATAAATATTATTGGGACTATAGTTGTATGAAAATGTACCGTATATACTCGAGTATAAGCCGACCCGAGTATAAGCCGACCCCCCTAATTTTGCCACAAAAAACTGGGAAAACTTATTGACTCGAGTATAAGCCTAGGGTGGAAAATGCAGCAGCTACCGGTGAATTTCAAAAATAAAAATAGATGCTCCATACCGTTCATTATGGCCCCATAGCTGTGCCATATAGTGCTCTGCACCGTTCATAATTGCCCCATAGCTGTGCCATATAGTGCTCTGCACCATTATTGTCCCATAGCTGTGCCATACAGTGCTCTGCACCATTATTGCCCCATAGCTGTGCCATACAGTGCTCTGCACCATTATTGCCCCATAGCTGTGCCATATAGTGCTCTGCACCATTATTGCCCCATAGCTGTGCCATATAGTGCTCTGCACCGTCCATTATTGCCCCATAGCTGTGCCATATAGTGCTCTGCACCGTCCATTATTGCCCCATAGCTGTGCCATATAGTGCTCTGCACCATTGCCCCATAGCTGTGCCATATAGTGCTCTGCACTGTTGCCCCATAGCTGTGCCATATAGTGCTCTGCACCATTATTGCCCCATAGCTGTGCCATACAGTGCTCTGCACCGTTGCCCCATAGCTGTGCCATATAGTGCTCTGCACCATTGCCCCATAGCTGTGCCATATAGTGCTCTGCACCGTTGCCCCATAGCTGTGCCATATAGTGCTCTGCACCGTCCATTATTGCCCCATAGCTGTGCTGCTGCTGCTGCAATAAAAATAATAAAACACATACTCACCTCTCTTGCAGCTCCTCGGCGCCATCTTCCCGGCGTCTCTCCGCACTGACTGATCAGGCAGAGGGCGGCGCGCACACTATATGCGTCATCGCGCCCTCTGCCTGAACAGTCAGAGCGGAGAGACGCCGGGAAGATGGAGACAGCGCCCGGCGTGTGGAACGAGGAGAGGTGAATATGTCATACTTACCTGCTCCCGGCGTCCCGCTCCTTCCCCCTGCCTGTCTTCGGTGCCGCAGCCTCTTTCTCTATCAGCGGTCACCGGCACCGCTTCATTAGAGAAATGAATAGGCGGCTCCGCCCCTATGGGAGGTGGAGCCGCCTATTCATTTCTCTAATGAGCGGTCCCACGTGACCGCTCAGGGGGAAGAGGCTGCTGCATCCGGAGACCGTGGGACGGGCGGGGGGAGCGTCAGGATCGCCGGGACTAGGTGAGTATGCCCCGGGCGCCCTCCCCCCCTCACCCGCCGACCGTGACTCGAGTATAAGCCGAGGGGGCACTTTCAGCCCAAAAATTTGGGCTGAAAATCTCGGCTTATACTCGAGTATATACGGTAAATAAAAGAGAATAAATATTATCGGGACTATAAATAAAGGGGCCTATGTAATAATAGGTGTGATAATACACTTTGATACACTATGATTTCGGTGTGATATCTATTTAATATGCTTTGCTGCCACTTTGATAACAATTTGTTATCAATTTGTTGGAATCGTATCAGTAATCAATTTAATACATTTTGATTCACTACGGTATCCGTATGATGTTTATTTAACACACTTTATGCGATTTTCATTAATTAACTGCTGGTCAAATAAATATTATTGGGACTATAGTTGTATGAAAATGTAAATAAAAGAGAATAAATATTATCAGGACTATAAATAAAGGGGCCTATGTAATAATAGGTGTAATAATACACTTTGATATGATAATCTAGCAATTATAGTATCAGACTCATTCAAGCTCACAGCAGAATAATACTGCAGAAACACAGGGTCCCTATCATCGGATTATCAAATAAGTGTAATCTTAATACAGCATATAAACATCTAACATAAAACAATTACTGGGATAATATTCACTGTGATAATAATCACAACACCAAATTATTTCTGTGTGGTTTAAGGAGTGTTTGTGTGGAATCTTTGCATCTCCAACACAGAAAGTCTGGCTGTCTAGTTAGTGGTCAGTAGAGATACATTTTAGCAGCTGTTAGCAATTATAGTATAAGACTCATTCAAGCTCACAGCAGAATAATACTGCAGAAACACTGGGTCATTCTCCCTATCATCGGATTATCAAATAAGTGTAATCTTAATACAGCATATAAACATCTAATATAAAACAATTACTGGGATAATATTCACTGTGATAATAATCACAACACCAAATTATTTCTGTGTGGTTTAAGGAGTGTTTGTGTGGAATGTTTGTATCTCCAACACAGAAAGTCTGGCTGTCTAGTTAGTGGTCAGTAGAGATACATTTTAGCAGCTGTTAGCAATTATAGTATCAGACTCATTCAAGCTCACAGCAGAATAATACTGCAGAAACACTGGGTCATTCTCCCTATTATCGGATTATCAAATAAGTGTAATCTTAATACAGCATATAAACATCTAATATAAAACAATTACTGGGATAATATTCACTGTGATAATAATCACAACACCAAATTATTTCTGTGTGGTTTAAGGAGTGTTTGTGTGGAATGTTTGTATCTCCAACACAGAAACTCTGGCTGTCTAGTTAATGGTCACACATCTGCTTGCATTTAAGTAAGGAATAGCCCCTGTCCTACAGAATAATCCCAAACCAGTAACGAAAGATCTAATATAAAAAACAATTACTGGGATAATCTAGCAATTATAGTATTAGACTCATTCAACTCATAGCAGTTACATTTAATATAAAAATATAATAGGATATAAAAACAATCCAACACTATGATAATATTCACAACATCAAATTATTTCTGTGTGGTTTAAGGAATGTTTGTATGGAATGTTTGTATCTCCAACACAGAAACTCTGGCTGTCTAGTTAATGATCACACATCTGCTTGCATTTAAGTAAGGAATAGCCCCTGTCCTACAGAATAATCCCAAACCAGTAACGAAAGATCTAATATAAAAAACAATTACTGGGATAATCTAGCAATTATAGTATCAGACTCATTCAACTCATAGCAGTTACATTTAATATAAAAATCTAATAGGATATAAAAACAAGCCAACACTATGATAATATTCACAACATCAAATTATTTCTGTGTGGTTTAAGGAATGTTTGTATGGAATGTTTGTATCTCCAACACAGAAACTCTGGCTGTCTAGTTAATGATCACACATCTGCTTGCATTTAAGTAAGGAATAGCCCCTGTCCTACAGAATAATCCCAAACCAGTAACGAAAGATCTAATATAAAAAAACAATTACTGGGATAATCTAGCAATTATAGTATCAGACTCATTCAACTCATAGCAGTTACATTTAATATAAAAATATAATAGGATATAAAAATAATCCAACACTATGATAATATTCACAACATCAAATTATTTCTGTGTGGTTTAAGGAATGTTTGTATGGAATGTTTGTATCTCCAACACAGAAACTCTGGCTGTCTAGTTAATGGTCACACATCTGCTTGCATTTAAGTAAGGAATAGCCCCTGTCCTACAAAATAATCCCAAACCAGTAATGAAAGATCTAATATTAAAACAATTACTGGGATAATCTAGCAAATATAGTATCAGACTCATTCAACTCATAGCAGTTACATTTAATATAAAAATCTAATAGGATATAAAAACAATCCAACACTATGATAATATTCACAACATCAAATTATTTCTGTGTAGTTTAAGGAATGTTTGTATGGAATGTTTGTATCTCCAACACAGAAACTCTGGCTGTCTAGTTAATGGACACACATCTGCTTGCATTTAAGTAAGGAATAGCCCCTGTCCTATAGAATAATCCCAAACCAGTAACGAAAGATCTAATATAAAAAAAAATAAAGCACAACGCCCTTAATCTCACAGCAGTTGCATATAAATCTAATATAAATGCAAGCAAATACTGTGATAATAATCACAGTATTAACAATATTAAACACTGTGATAACAATATTAAACTATATCAAAAGGGGGGAGCAGACACACAGGGAACAGCTGCTGACAGCTGCCAGCCAGGAAGGGGAGGGGTTACACACTTTGATACACTTGATAGGGGTGTGTCCACCTGTCAAATTGAGTTTGACTAAAGGTCCCTATGCTCTACTACTTATCGACATAGCCCTCAGGCATGGAAACCACGTCCTTCTGGGCCAGAAGGGGGCAATTATTATCACTGTGGCTTTGTCCTTCCTAATTTTCCTCACCACCAGAGGAAGTAGAGACAGGGGAGGAAAGGCGTAGGCTAGACTGAAGTTCCAGTCTATGAGGAGGGCGTCCACTGACAGAGGATTTTCTCTGGGGTTGAGAGAGCAGAATTGTGCCACTTTCCTGTTTTCTTTTGTGGCAAACATGTCCACCTCTGGTTGACCCCATCTTTCCACGATGAGGTTGAAGATGGAGCCGTTCAGGGACCACTCTCCCTGCCTCAATGTGTTGCGGCTTAAGAAATCCGCCGTAGTGTTTTCTGCCCCTCTTATGTGAAGAGCCGTCAATGAGAGAAGATGTTGCTCTGCTAGATGGAATAGACGATCTGCTACGCACATTAGGGATTTGGAACGAGTCCCGCCTTGGTGATTTATGTATGCCACGGCGACCCGATTGTCCGAGAATACCCGCACGTGGTGGCCCTGTAGATAGACAAGGAGTGATTTAACTGCCCGTTTCACAGCCATTAACTCCTTTAGGTTGGAAGACATTTCTATCTGATCCCGATCCCAAAGCCCCTGGACCAATGTATCCCCCATGTGAGCCCCCCACCCAGAAGGGCTAGCGTCCGAGGTGACTATACGAGTTACATTATATTCCCAGGGGACCCCTGTGGACAGGTTCTCTTGGTCTAGCCACCATCCGAGGGATACAATAGCGTCTTGGGATAGGGTCAGCCGGCTCTCCAGACACCCCAACCTTTTTTGTTGTAACAGCACCTCGCCCTGAAGTATCCTCGTATGATACTGGGCCCATCGGACCGCTGGAATACAGGACGAGAGAGAGCCTAATAGAGACATGGCTCTTCTAAGGGACATGGTGGGGTTTTTAGAGGCATTCAGCACCTGAGTGTGCAGGCGATCAATTTTCTCTTGAGGCAAACGGCATTCCTGAACCTGGGAATCCAGGGTCAGGCCTAAAAATCGCTACACCGTCATGGGCTGTAAGCGTGATTTTTTAACATTTAGCAACCACCCCAGACGTTCCAGAGCCGACATCACTTTATGTAACTGTTCCAGACAGTGATCCGCCGTTTTACCTACGATAAGGAGATCGTCCAGGTAGGGGATTATTAGAATGTTGGACTCATGCAGGTGTGCCATAACTTCCGCCATAACTTTGGTAAATACTCGAGGGGCGACCGATATACCAAAGGGGAGGGCCCTGTACTAGAAGTGTCTGACTACCCCATCCAACCTTACCGCCACCCTCAGGTATCGTTGGTGACCTGCATAAATAGGGATATGGTAATAGGCGTCCTTCAAATCCAATACTACCATAAAGCAGTTTTTAAACAGCAGCTTTATTGTGGTGTTAATAGTTTCCATCTTAAATGATTGAACGGTCAGGAAATTATTAAGAGCCCTAAGATTAATAATTGTTCTGAAGGAGCCATCAGGTTTACTTATTAGGAATAGAGGAGAGTAGAATCCTCTACCCTGTTCTCCTTCCGGAACCTCTGACAGGACATTCTTATTGAGCAGGTCGTGAACTTCCGTTTCCAGGGCCGCCTGTTCTGCTGGAGAGGACCTGAGTGGGGTAATTCTGAAGAAGTTCTGAGGGATAGAAGAGAACTCTAGCCGCAGACCCGTAGCGATTAACCCCAAAATCCAATCACTACTGGAGATTTTGGACCAGGTCGGGTAGAAGGCAGATAGTCTACCTCCCACCGGGGCGACTAGTCATTGGGGTGGTTTTTTGACCTCATGGGATGGCTCCTGACGTCCTCCACCTCCAAACATAAATCCAGTACCTTTCTTCTTTTTCTCATCCCATCTGCTCTGGTCTCTGGCTGGTCTCCTCCGAAAGAATCTCTTCCCTGCGAAGGGACGCCTGTAAGAGGTAGTTGGTAGATTGGGAAACTTCTTCTTCTCGTCTCCGGCTTTCTCTAGCAGTTCGTCTAGGACCGGACCAAACAGGTATTCCCCTTCGCATGGGATAGACCACAGACGGGATCTGGATTGAAGGTCACCCGGCCAACATTTCAGCCATAGGGCCCTGCGTGCTGCGTTTGATAGTCCAGAAGCCCTAGCCGCCATTCTTGCCGAATCCGCAGATGCTTCCGCGAGAAAGGCAGCGGCATTCTGAATTGTTGGCAGGAATTTCAACATAGAATCTCTGGAAACACCCTGTTCGAATTTAGACCCTAGCTGATCCAGCCAGACCATCATCGATCTGGCTGCACATGTCGCAGCTACAGCAGGTCTCAGGGCACCTGCCGACATCTCCCATGTCCCTTTAAGGAACGAGTCAGCCTTTTTATCGAGAGGATCCTTTAGGGAAGCCATGTCGTCGAAGGGGATAGATGATTTTTTAGACGCCTTAGATACCGCTGCGTCCAATTTCGGCGCCTTATCCCATGTGTTCACCATGGGTTCCTCAAAGGGATACCTTCGTTTAAAGGCCGGTGGAAAAGAGCCTTTTTTCTTTGGCTTTTTCCATTCCCTTTTGATGAGGTTCTGAACCTTGTCATTGAGCGGAAAAGACCTACGCTTTTTAGGGTCTAGACCTCCAAACATTAGGTCCTGTGCTGAGAGTTCTGGCCTTTCGTCAGCCACCCCCATGGTGGATCTGACTGATTTAATTAGTTTGTCCATTTGGTCCAATGGGAAACAGAACCGGTTAGACTCCTCTTCCGAAGAGGGCGCTGAGGAGACAGAGACGTCTGACTCATTCTCCCTACTAGGGCCAGCGGACGAATCCGACTCTGAGGCGCTAGGCTCCCTTTTTCTTTTGGAAGGCTCCTCCCGGGACAGGGATTTCAGGGAATCTTTCACCTCCTTCCTGATAATCTCCCTAAGGGTTGATGTGAAATCAGGAGACTCTTCCGCCACCTATGGGAGCGGAGAAAAAGGCTATGTAATTTATCTGGCACTACCGCTATCAGTGTTCCCATCAATTTATTTCCTACCGTCTGCCGTACACACGACTGACAAAGTCTCTTAGGGTAGGCGTCTGGCAAAGGGCAAGCGCATAGCGTGCACTCCTTGTTTTTTGCTTTACCAGCGCATTTTTTCCCCTACGGAAATAAGCATAGGAAAAGACTGCATCAGGGTACATTCACGAAGATCTCTTACCCAGGCAGCAGCGGTAGGTACCGGATTACTGGGGGGTCGGTCCAGATCCTTCTGTCTCGATCTGCGACTGGCCTGATTACTGCGTCCGCGGGCCTTCAGCTGGGGGTTCGCATGGGACTTCTCCGAGGATCTGTCCTGCTCCTGCTCCAGCAGACCGACAGCAGCTTCCGGCTCATCCATAGCTGCAGATGGGCTCACAAGCAGCCTTTCCCCCGGATCCGGAATTAGTGCAGGTGCGCGGCCAAATCCACCCCCCATTTGCAGGTCACTGCTCCACCCCCCCCCACACCCAAACGCTCCCCCCCGCCCCCGCCCCCGCCGCATGCAGGACAGCGGCATTTTTTGCAAAAAAGCTGGCCGGTGTTTGACTTCCGGTCCTGGCCCCGCCCCCCACGCGTCACTTCCGGTATCGGGCAGAACGCTCAGGAACTTGCCCGGAAGCAGGGGGACGGTGCCGCCGGACCCCCCAGCCGCCCGCCGCTACACCATCGCCTCCTGCGGCCACAGCACAGCGGCGATTGCGGCAGAAGCCGGCGCCCGACCCCCAGCTCCGGTCCTGAACCGAAAGGAGCGCACAGGACGCTGCACCGCACCGACGGGGATCAGAGCGGGGAAGACCGAGGCCCAGGGGGGTGAGCGGACCTCAGGGGGGACATACTTACCTCGCTGACCACTGGGGATGGACCTCCTCCGGACGTCGCTCCACACTGCACCGCTCACTGTCGTGGAGTCCTACCCAGACCCACCGTGGCGCTTCCAGGGACCCGCACTGCCCGAGGTAGGAGACCCCCTCGCTACCTGGGTCGGACAGCCGGCCTGGGTATTGATAGGAGAAACAAAGTCGTATCTGAAGGGAATCCTGTCCTCCAGGAACAGGAAACCAACTGATGCGTGGGAGAGGTGCCGCCCTTATGTATCTGTAGGTTTCCTGTTCCTGAAGGGCGGATCCCCTCTCTCCGTAGTGCTGTCATGGACGACCGATAAAAAATGTTTCTCCTGTAATATGCAATTTCTCGTCGGTTTGGGATGTTTTATTATATCTCCTTAAAGTGGAGTAAAAGTGTGACATCATTGTTCTTAGCAGCGATCTGGAAGTCAGAGATTCTTCCAGGGGTCTTCCCCATGCTGTTCTGCTTCCATTAAAAACTTGTCCCATTAATTTCACCATTTCACTGCCCCCAGACCTCTTTGTAGGAAAAATGCTCGGATTACCCATTGACTCCCATTATACTTGTTACTCGAAATGAGCATGTGAGTATTAGGAATTGCTTAGTTGAGCATCAAGCACCCAAGAATTTTAGTACTCGTTCATTTAAGTTTACAGAATGAGTTTTTGATGACTTTTTGATGCAACGGCTTACAGTTTCAGCAGAATGGAAGAGATTTATAAAAAATCTCAAGCCCACTGTGCTTTTTTATGCTGTGTAAACTGACCAGTGGTGCTTTATTTGAATCCCCAACATGTCAATTTATCTTGTGGGTATGCTAATTTCACATAAGGTTTTTAATATTTTCCCACTGCGAAAATGCACTAAAAACACAAGTAATCCACAATGTATCACAATAAACGCAGCATTTTCACCTGATTTTAAAAGATTGTGACATAAGGTTAATTTTGTGCACTGTACGAATGCAGCCTAAGGGCTCGCTCATGCTTGAGATGAAATCGAATGATTTTTTATCGGATTGTACTGGGCACAATGTTAAACTATGGTGCAGCTCACATCTGCGATTCTTTTTCTCATGCTGATCCGGTATATGAAAACAATTGTAGCATGCTGCGATTGCATCTGTGAATCGGATCGCACGCAACCATATACTTTGGGTGCATGTGAAACATTGCTCTACACTCGGATATCACCAGTGCAGT
The DNA here is from genome assembly GCF_051348905.1 of Ranitomeya variabilis. Classification (NCBI taxonomy): domain Eukaryota; kingdom Metazoa; phylum Chordata; class Amphibia; order Anura; family Dendrobatidae; genus Ranitomeya; species Ranitomeya variabilis. The sequence goes on along the minus strand of NC_135232.1, from coordinate 524,917,860 downwards.
GTGATTCCCGTGGACGCTGGCAATGGAAGAGAAAGAAATTAATGTCTCCTTCGCATCTGTGTTCCATTTCTCACATGCAAGAGGATCGGAGCACAGAGCACTGACACTTGGTTCACGCTCACAGCAGAGCAGGAGCAGAGTGTCATTTGCATATTGTATCCATGCTCTCGCATCAGATGCTATACACTAATTTGACTCTGGCCTTACACAGCCAGCACCATACTGGTATAAGACAGGCTTTTACTGTACGCGGCAGATGAATTGCCGGCTTTTCAAAGGAGATCGGTGCATAAAAATCGGAGAGCACTCGCATGGCTCGAGTGCTGTGCAATTTTTTTCTTGCAACCATAAGATAAACGCACCACCCAAAAGAGATTCATGAATTGTTGGTTTTAGTTAATTCTGCCTCCCAAAAATCGTAATAAAAGCAATCAAAAAATGTCATATGCCCGGAAATGGTATCAATAAAAATGTCAACTCATCCCGCAAAAAACAAGACCTCACATGACTCTCTGGGCCAAAATATGGAAAAATTATAGCAATTATAGCAAATTGCAAAATTTTCAACATTTTCGGCAAAATTCAATTTTTTTCACAAATAAATACAAGTCATATCAGAGAAATTTTACCACTACCATGAAGTACAATATGTCACGAGAGAACAGTGTCAGAATCACTGGGATCCGTTGAAGCGATCCAGAGTTATAACCTCACAAAGGGACAATGGTCAAAATTGTAAAAATTGGCCTGGTCATTAACAAGCAAAGCACCCTTGGGGGTAAAGGGGTTAAATGGAAAAATGCTAAGAAGCAATTTGCCCTTCATAATTACATGTATATAACGCAAAATAAAAAATATATATATATTTTAATTATACCTCCCATTTAGCATTTGTGAGGGCTCTCACTTCTACATTTTGGAGGACCCTCCCTTATGCCAAATAGTTAGCAAGATAGTAGAATAGATATTCCCCATACCTTTACAATGCCATTTCATTTGAATTTTGGGCATCACCCACCACCACCACCATGTCCACTGCCATGTCATTATGCGGCCTTCGCTGACAATTAGCAGAGTGCCGGCAGATGCTGTGAAACCTGAGTTTGTTAAAGGGAATCTGTCACCCCCAAAATCGAGGGTGAGGTAAGCCTACCGGCATCAGGGGCTTATCTACAACATTCTGGAATGCTGTAGATAAGCCCCTGATGTATCCTAAAAGATGAGAAAAAGAGGTTATATTAAACTCGCCCAGGGGCGGTCCCGCTGCTGGTCCGGTCCGGTGCCTCCTATCTTCATCAGATGACGTCCTCTTCTTGCCTTCAGGCTGTGGCTCCGGGGCAGGTGTACTTTGTCTGCCCTGTTAAGGGCAGAGCAAAGTACTGCAGTGCGCAGGCGCCAGGCCTCTCTGACCTTTCCCGGCGCCTGCGCACTGTAGTACTTTGCTCTGCCCTCAACAGGGCAGACAAAGTACACCGGAGCCGAAGCTGCAGCCTGAAAACAAGAAGAGGATGTCATCTGATGAAGATAGGAGGCGCCGGAACGGACCAGCAGTGGGACCGCTCCTGGGTGAGTATAATATAACTGCTTTTTCTAATCTTTTAGGATACATCGGGGGCTTATCTACAGCATTACAGAATGCTGTAGATAAGCCCCTGATGCCGGTGTGCTTACCTCATCCTCGATTTTGGGGGTGACAGATTTCCTTTAAGGGCCCCCACGTGGCCCTTATACATTTGGGAGATCTCTCACTCCTACATTTGGGAGGTCCCTCCCTCATGCCAAAAAGTTAGCAAGATAGTGGAATAGATATTCCCCCATCCCTTTACAATGCCATTTTAAAACATGCCCATTTGAATTTTGGCCACTGCCTGCCACCACCACCATGTCCACCACCATGTCATTCTGCGGCCCTCGCTTACAATTTTCAGAGGGCTAGTAGGTTCGGCAAGTCAAGGTATGGTTTTTTTTAAATGCTGTACAACCAAGTTCAGCACGTGGGCCATGCATGGAACGGGCACCAGCTTGCGGAACTTTAAAGCCACCACCAAGTTACACCCATTATCGCACACAACTGGACCTGGTTTGAGGTTCATTGGGGAGAGCCACTGATCCGGCTGTTCCTTTATCCTTTTTAACAGCTCGGCTGTATTGTGAGCATTGTCACTTAAACAGATGAGCTTTAGAAGAGCATGATGCCGCTTCACCAAGGCAGTGCTGCAGGCTTCCCAGCTGCGGAGTGATGGGGAGGCTAGTTCCGCTGAGGTTGAGGAGGAGAGACAGTAACTGGAATACGAGGAGACTGAAACCCTGACGGAAGTTGGGCCCAGTATTTTTGGTGTAGGTAAGATGTGTGATGTCCCAGCGTCTGACTCTGTCTGAGACTCCACCAGGTTAACCAAGTGTGTCATCAGGGAAATGTAACATCCCTGTGCACAAGATTGTGTCCACGTGTCTGTGGTTAGGTTGACCTTTCCTGTAACATTATGTAACGCGGGGTTTGGCACACCGGGAAAAATGGTGTCAGCTGGGAATCGAGTACCGTGGGGCTGCCACTGTCTTGAGGTCATGGAAAGACTCAGTACCCACAAGTCGAAACTGCAACATTTCCAGGGCTAGCAATCTGGCAATGTGGGTGGTTAGCATTTGGGCCTGTGGGTAGATATTTATGCTTTCTGTTAAACGTCTGGGGTAGGGACAACTGAACGCTGTGTTGGGACAACAAACTGAATGTTGTTGCTGACTGTTGTGTCTGTGCAAGTGCAGGTTGTGGGCAGGAGACATCAGTGCCTGCTTCATGGACAGCAGATTGGGAAGGCCATAATACAGGGGAAGGGGCAGTGGTTTTACCATCAGACACAGATTTTGTACCCAGGTGTTCCGCCTGCCTACTGGGGTGCTTGGCTGCCATGTGCTTTTGCATGCTGGTGGTACTCAGGTTGGCAGTGTTCTTGCCTCTTCTTAGCTTGGTTTGACAGATGCTGAAAATTACAGTTGTTTTATCTGAAGTACTTTCAGAAAAAACTGCCATACAGGGGAACAACACACCTTTGGTCTGGTATCTAACCAATTGGGGGCCTCTGTGGAAGAGTTGACTGAGTTCTCATTCTGGTCAAACCACTACCTCTTCTGGCCTGTTTTCGTGCTATGGATCCATCCCTCCCTGCACTGCTGTGCTCACTATGCGTGCCACCATGCCAGGTTGGATCAGTGGCCTCATCATCGACCACGTCGTCTTCCAATTCCTCAATCTGATCCTCTGTATGAATTGCAAATTTAGGCTACTTTCACACATAAGGTTTTTTAATTCCGGCTGTTTACGGCTCTTCAAAGAAAAACCGGAACCGGTTAAAAAAAACGGAACCGGTTTTTCTCCATTGACTTATATTAGCGCCGGATTGTGCCGGATGGCCCAGCGTTCCTTCCGTTTTTTTGCCGGATCTGGCGAACATTCGATTCCGGCGTCTGGAAAAAAGTCTACTGTAACGATTTTTGTCTGCGGCGAAAAAGCCAGAAAAAGGCGGATCCGGCGGCCTGATCCGGCTTTTTAAACTGAGCATGCTTAGAACCTATTGGCCTGCCCCCAGGACACATATATAAAACAATGCCATTGAGGCCCTCACTCATTTCCAGCCATACTGCCAGCCAGAGAGCCCACACCCTGACAAGAATCTTCCAGACCTTGCCAAAAGAGCCAGCCAGCCAGAGAGCGGAGCCAAGCCTGCCAGAGAGCGGAGCCAAGCCTGCCAGAGAGCGGAGCCAAACCTGCCAGAGAGTGGAGCCAAACCTGCCAGAGAGCGGAGCCAAGCCTACTAGAGTGGAGCCAAGCCTGCCAGAGAGCGGAGCCAAGCCTGCTAGCGAGTGGAGCCAAGCCTGCCAGAGAGCGGAGCCAAACCTGCCAGAGAATGGAGCCAAGCCTGCCAGAGAGCGGAGCCAAACCCGCCAAAGAGCGGAGCCAAGCCTGCCAGAGAGCGGAGCCAAGCCTGCCAGAGAGCGGAGCCAAACCTGCCAGAGAGCGGAGCCAAGCCTGCCAGAGAGCGGCGCCAAACCTGCCAGAGAGCAGAGCCAAGCCTGCCGGAGAGCGGAGCCAAGCCTGCCAGAGAGCGGAGCCAAGCCTGCCAGAGAGCGGAGCCAAACCTGCCAGAGAGCGGAGCCAAGCCTGCCAGAGAGCGGAGCCAAACCTGCCAGAGAGCGGAGCCAAACTTGCCAGAGAGCGGAACCAAGCCTGCCAGAGAGCCGAGCCAAACCTGCCAGAGAGCGGAGCCAAGCCTGCCAGAGAGCGGAGCCAAAACTGCCAGAGAGCGGAGCTAAACCTGCCAGAGAGAGAAGCCAAGTCATGTCTTCTTCTGGGAGCCCTCCCTCCCGTCGGCAGCGCACTGAGGTAAATATATATGCTTTTTTAAATTATTTTGCTCTCTCTCTCTCTCCCTCTCTCTTTGTATGTATGTGTGTATGTGTGTGTGTATGTGTGTATGTATGTGTGTGTATGTGTGTGTGTATGTGTGTGTGTGTTGTGATGCAGTGACCCCTGCTACAGCTAGGTGGCGCTGCATGTACTCCTCAGGATATGTATGGAGGCATATCTGTAGTTGTAATGGTTGAACTAGCCACACACACCTCCCACCTATGGGAGTGGCTACAAGTATATAATGTGACCATGTGGGTCACATGATAAAAAGATGGATGGACCTGAGTGGTCTGTGTGCCAGGTCCTCCTCAGGATATGCATGGAGGCATATCTGTAGTTGTAATGGTTGAACTAGCCACATACACCTCCCGCCTATGGGAGTGGCTACAAGTATATAATGTGACCATGTGGGTCACATGATAAAAAGATGGATGGACCTGAGTGGTCTGTGTGCCAGGTCCTGGAGGGTCTCTGTGTTGGGAGGTCCTGGGAGTAGGACTAGATCCCTGAAGAGCACATGGGGGAGGCCTTGGACCTGGGGGCCTGTGTGTTGGACGGTCCCAGATGGGGATGGACGTCCTGAATAGCGCACAGAGAGGACGCATGTGCAGAGTTCGTGATGGCACTGTGTTTGGGGAAGCTACAGCCCATCTGAGGAACTGGACTGTCAGGTGGCCTGGTGAGCAAGGCATTGCCCGGGACCGTGATCACAGTTCGGCAACTTCCCTGAGAGAGAGAGAGTACTGACAGGAGTCAGCATACGGAGCAGGAGCTCCTGGAAGGTAACCCAGCGTATGGGGTGCTGTGCAGTCACCCATGGTAACTGGACGGAGTAAGGTCCAGCATGATTAGAGACTGCAACTGTAATGTCGTATGTTGGTGCCTATTGTGCTCCATGGACATTAATGAACTGTATGGCATGCGGTCACCCACGATAACTGGACACAGAGGTTCGGCGTGTTTAGTGACCGCGTTTCAAAGCCGTATACTATGATGTGAAGATTGATGTAAAGACTGTTTGCTTATCATTCATATTTCTGTGGCTAATGACTCCATAATAAACCACATGGACTGTTAAAGTGAAAACCTGTGCTTGACTACGTTAATCCACTGCCAAATGAGTGCCCCCCAATACACTCAGTAAGGCTACGTTCACATTTGCGTTGTGCGCCACAGCGTTGGTGACGCAACGCACAACGCAAACAAAAACGCAACAAAACGCACTCTAAAACGCTGCGTTTTGCGACGCATGCGTCCTTTTTTGCCGAAAGTTGGACGCAAAAAAAATGCAACTTGCTGCGTTTTCTGCGCCCAACGCTTGCGGCCAAAAAACCGCATGCGTCGCAAAACGCAGCACAACGCATGTCCATGCGCCCCCATGTTAAATATAGGGGCGCATGACGCATGCGGCGACGCTGCGGCGCCTGACGCTGCGGCGCCGAACGCTAATGTGAACGTAGACTAAGGGTGGTTTCACACTTGCGTTTTTGTAAGCTGCATTTTAGCGCTAAAAAATGCAAAAAAAGTATGCGTTTTTTTCCTATACTTAACATTAAAAACGCATGCGTATTTTCGCATGCGTTTTGACGCGTTTTCGGCAACGCATGCGTTTTTTGACGCGTGCGTTCATTTGCAGAAATGCAACCTGTAGTAATTTCTAGCGGCGTTTTTTTGCCGCAAAAAATGCATTGATGTCTATGTAAACGCATGCGTTTTTAAGCACATGCGTTTGTTTGCGTTAAAAACGCATGCGTTTTTATAGAAAATAACCAGAAAACACACTGAAAAGTCACCCACCACCATCAAGGTGATAAAGAGATCCAAACCCTTAGGCTAGTTTCACACTAGCGTTAACTGCAATACGTCGCAAATGCGTCGTTTTGCCGAAAATACGCATCCAGCAAAAGTTCTTGCTGGATACGTTTTTTCGTCATAAACTAACATTAGCGATGCATTTGCGACGCATTGCAAAACGTCGCGTCCGTTTTGCGACGCTTGGGCGTGTGGGAGCGGACCGTCGGGAGAAAAAAACGTTACATGTAACGTTTTTTGCTCCCGACGGTCCGCTTTTTCCGACCGCGCATGCGCGGCCGGAACTCCGCCCCCACCTCCCCGCACTTCCCCGCACATCACAATGGGGCAGCGGATGCGTGGGAAAAATGCATCCGCTGCCCCCGTTGTGCGGCGGAGACCACGCTAGCGTCGGGAACGGCGGCCCGACGCACAGCGACGGGTTGTTCCCGACGCTAGTGTGAAAGTAGCCTAACCCTACCCCTAACCTCACCCCTAACCGTTTAATGAACATTTTCTGACAGTCATAGTGCCACGTATTTCAGTGCCACGTATTTCAGTGCCACGTATTTCAGTGCCACGTCTTTCAGTGCCACGATATTTCAGTGCCACGTATTTCAGTGCCACGTCCTATAAATACTATAACTACGTGGTTATACGTGGCACTGAAATATCATGGCACGCAAACACGTGGCACTTAAATGCGTGGCACTGAAATACGTGGCACTGAAATATCGTGGCATTTACGTGAAATACATGGCACTTATATACGTGGCACTTATATACGTGGCACTTAAATACGTGGCACTTAAATACGTGGTACTTAAATATGTGGCACTTACATATGTGGCACTTATATACGTGGCACTTAAATACGTGGCACTTTAATACGTGGCACTTAAATACGTGGCACTTATATACGTGGTCACTGAAATATCGTGGCACTTATATACGTATATACACATATTTCAGTGCCACGTATTTCAGTGCCACATAGTTCAGGTTAGGGGTAGGGTTAGGGGAAGGGTTAGGGGTAGGGTTAGAGGTAGGGTTAGGGTTAGGGGTAGGGTTAGGGTTAGGTTTTTTTGTTTTTTTCTTGTTTTCTTGTGTTTTTCTATAAAAACGCATGTGTTAAAAAACGCATGCGTTTTACTGCGTTTACATGCGTTTTTTCACACATGCGTTTTTTAAAAAAACGCATGCAGATAAAAACGCAAGTGTGAAACCAGCCTAAGTGCAATCTTACAGTGTGTCTGTATGTGTGTGTGTATATATTAATTTATTTCGCCATCTTTCTTTTTTGTAGGAAGCTGCTGCCGCAGCACAAGAGGTGCTCCCAGAAGAAGAGCGAAGTGATGGAGAAATACCTGGAGCGGGATCACAATTGGTATGTTTCTTTCATTTATCGCAGAACCACAACCTCACACTACACCCAACACATAACAACACAAGATACTTACAGAAAGAACGCAGCACAGAACACATACAATCTGACCATTCCAGACATCACACAACACATACAAAATGATCATTATAGATATCACACGGCACACAACACATAAAAAGGCTACATACAAGCACATAATTTTTATGTTATTTTTCTTCTAGAGTTCGGATTCTGGTGCTCGATCCAGAGGTCCTCCCAGTGGCTCCCAGGGTCGTCGGCCGGCATCGTGTAAGCATATATGTAATTTTTTTTTTTTTTTTTTGTGGATTTTTCTTCATGTTTACAACCTAATTTTATTTTTTTTTCCTTTTTTGTAACAGGCTTCACACCATGCTCCTGATTCGGACGGTGAGGAGGTCGGACTCGATATTGACCTCCTCACCGAGCTGATCCGAGACAGGGAGCCGCTGTGGAACATGGGTGACCGCCGCCATGCTGATGTCACAGTGACCCGGCTACTCTGGGAGCAAGTCTGCCAAGAGCTTATAGAGAAGTGGGAGGACCTCGATGTTCAGGCCCAGAATCAAGAACGTGAGTATACTCAGTTTAGTTATCTTGATGCATTCTAGGTATTGTTTCTAACCAATTTGTGTTTCTCCTTTTATAACAGGTGAGAGGATGGTGAAACGGTGGCGGTCGGTCAGGGATCGCTTTAAGAAGGAGTTCAACAAAGAGGTGCGGGCCCCGAGTGGTTCTGGAGGACACAGGAGCAGATACACGTATGCCAAAACCCTGTTGTTCCTCAACGATGGTGAGCCGAAGGTAAATATTACTCACCATATGTAATGACCAATGTTTAACATGTATAAACCTCTTTTGCTCTTTCAGCCAGGGCCATGCAATATCAGTATATTAATTGTTTGTTTTTCTCTTTTGTTCCACAGCACCGTCGGGAGCACTCGGGAGCCTGCAGCAGAGTTGAACCCTTCTGGGGCGATCCTTCAGGAGGCCGCCACCGAGGGACAGTTCGACAGTCCTGGCCCCTCTGCACCTTCCCACTCTGCACCTTCCCACTCTGCACCTTCCCACACATCAGATCCCTCTGTCCCATCCGCGAGTGCTGGAGCATCTGGCCGGTTCCATTGCATGTATCTGCTGGTGAGGATATAGCATTTCCTGTACCCCACCCCTCTGCTGCTGCCACCTCTAGTACACCTGTAGCTTCGGGGCGCCAGCGGCAGAGGGGTCAGGCACAGAGCTATGCGCCCGAGTTCTTACACCTGAACTCATCCTTCCAGAACTGTCTCAAAGTTTTGTCCTAGCAAATGGCTGCAGGTTTCAATTTAATAAATAAAAGTATACTAGAGTTGCATACATTTCTGTTATCGATGCGTTCAGAGGCAAGACAGTCACCGAACAACACTTTTTTCCAGTCGGTACTCGAGCAAATGGAGACGCTATCTGCTGCTCAGCAGATGCAAGTAATGGAAGCCTGCCAGTCTACTCTAGCGCTCATTGACTCAAAAGCCGAGACTCTTGCCACCCATCCTGCACACCTGCCCCCCCTTCTTCCCCTGTCTATCACTACAGCCACTACCATCCTCCTGACCTGTACCGCCAACCTGCCCGTGCCCCATCACACTAACCTCACCATCACCCACATTGTGTTTGTGCCCCGTCCCACCAGCCACAACACTACCAGCATTCCTGTGCCCCGTCCCACCAGCCAGAGTACCAGCGTCCCACACGTGCCCCATCCCACCAGCCAGACTACCAGCGTCCTGCCCGTGCCCCTTCCCGCCATTCTGACCAATATGATGATCCCAGCCCATACCACTTCCCATCTACTTCATCCGCGCCTCCTCTCCCTGCCCACTACCAACAGCCTCTTTCACCTCCTTCCCAACCCTCATCTCCACCAATCACTGCTTCTGCCTCCCAATCCTCCCAAAACATCACCTACACCCCTCCATCCTACTAAATTCCTAACCCCAATCCCACTTTCCTGTCCACCCGCTCAATTGCCTTCTCCACCCCTTCACCACTACCTATTGATCCTTCCCAACCACCAACACATTTCTCTCTCCACACTCCCACTGTCGAAGTGTCCCTATCTGACAGCCACTCCAGCACTATCTCCACCCTGACTTATTCCAACCTTTAGTTTTTTTCGGTGTTTTTGTTGAGTTAAAAAAATGTTTAATAAAATTGTGTTGTTTACAGCAAAATTGTATTTTATTTATAAGGTATAGATAACACTTGGGTAAAACAAGGTTTATTGGTTAGAGGTAAAATACTTTGGGTACAACCCAAACAGGTACATAACTTGGGTAAAAGGTAAAATCATACACGTACACAACTTGGGTAAAGGGTTAAATACTTTGGGTACTACCCAAACAGGTACAGAACTTGGGTAAAAGGTAAAATCAAACGGGTACACAACTTGGGTAAAAGATAAAAAACTTGTTACTAGGTTCAAGACAAATTGTTCAAACCCTCTCATCCTGCTTGTCTATCCTTCCTTCGGGTGAAATAAAATATTCTGCGAATTGATCCCGAATTCAGGAAACAGTCACAGAACTTCTATACGTTATGTTGCTATAATCAGCCAAGATGGTTTCTTCAAAGTGGTCCTGAATGGAAAGCTGTTCCTTGGATATAACATAATTGTGTAGGACAACACACACTTTCACTACCTCATCCACAGTGTCTGTCTTCAAGTTAATAGATGTCAGTATAACTCTGCATTTGGCGGTTAAGATCCCAAACGCACACTCCACCATTCTCCGTGCACGTGTGAGTCGGTAGTTAAATTTTTTTTGTTTTGTTTAATCCACGGCTGGAGTAGGGTTTCAAAAGATGTTCTGAAACTGAAAGGCTTCATCCCCAACACAAACAAAAGGCATTGGTGGCTCAGAGGTTTGAGGCAGTGGCCTCGGGGGGTGGGGGATTTAATTGAAAGGGTTTTTCATACAAATGCCGCCCCATTGCACAGTTTGAAAACCTGTGAATCATTTGAGCGGCCATATGCCCCAATATCCACCGCTACAAATTTGTAATCTGCATCGGCAGTGGCCATCAGCACGATGGAAAAGTACTTTTTATAGCTGAAATACTCGGACCCAGAACCAGGATACGAATGTGTTTCCCATCCACCGCGCCCAAGCAATTGGGAAACTGACACACTTCCTGGAATTTGTCTGCTACTTCCAACCAAGTCTGCATTGTGGGATGTGGAATAAAATCATAGTGCAAAGAGTCCCACAGTGCACAGCAAGTGTGCTTTACAATTCCAGAGATGGTTGAAATTCCCAGTCTGAACTGGAAATGTAGTGACAAAAGGGATTCTCCAGTAGCAAGGAATCTGTGATCAAAAGCAAGGCAGAAATTACTACAAATGCAAAAAATCAATTGATGAAAGTGCGCTACAAGAGTACATAAAAAAAGAATGCTTACCGAAGAGTGACCATCAGACACTCAGCCTGTGTAATAGAGAATCTGCAATATGTATCACTCCTTCTTATTAGATGTTCAATTCGATCCACCAATACATCAAAGTTCTCCGCTTTCATCCGCATATAGCTGAAAAACTTCTCTGGGTCTCCTCGTAGCTCCATGTATAAAGTAGAAAAGACTCCCCGCGTCATTCTCTGTGCCGAGATGGGGTGGATCCACAAACGGCGGCGCAGACGCATGATGCGCTGTCTCTCTCGCTCCTTCTCAAGAACAATTGCTTTCAATCTATTCGCCTCCACAATGAAATCCACATTGTTCTGCAGAATCTTTGCAATAATTACGTCCATCTTGCTCTGTATCTACTCCTCTCCAACCTGTCACTGATGGGCTGTAGGAACACTGTATATATAGGATTCAGGGGGCCAATCACAATTTTAGCCTGTCAGGGGGCTTTTTTTTTAAACCGGATCCGTCAAAAACCGAATGGAAAACTGGACGAAACGGATGCCAACCGGATGGGACGGATCCGGTTTTTCGCCGAATCCGGACATCTGATCCTGCAGAAAACAGGATCCATCCCATCCGGTTTTTACAAAATAAGCCAGGTCCGATGCTGCGGCGCGACGCCAGAATCGGCATGCGGCGAAAAACCTGATGTGTGAAAGTAGCCTTAGACTGACCTGATGGCAACTGTGTGTCATGATAATCCTCCACCTCTTCTGACATGAATTGACCTTCCCCAATGTGGCTTTCTCATGGCCATGGGAGCTCAAATGTTTGGGCATCACTGCACTCCACCTCCTCATGAACCTCTTTAATGGAGCACATTGAGAGGCCTGACAAATTACAAGGGAACATAAACAGTTCATCAGAATGGCCAGCATTGGAATCATATGTCTCCTGGCACTCTTGTTGGTAAGAGGAAGGAGGATCACGTTGAGGACCTCTTGGCTATTGAGACTGGACCATGTGGAAGACTTCATGCTGCTGCTTGTCAACACACTGGAGCCTTTGTCTGCCATCCAATCCACAACATCCTTGCACTTGTCTGGGTTCATAAGTGGTGTAGCACGCTGACCAAATTTTGACGACAGGAATCTAGAACGAGATACATTCACTTTCGGATCTGTCACACAGCCTTGGCGGGTGGCACCACATCCATATCCCTTAACGTCACCCTTTCTCATATTGAATGTGTTATGCCTATGAAAAAAAAATTCCTGGCTTTATTTTTCACAAGTACCCTCACAGGTGTTATGTACAAATTTACTGTATCTAGCAATGTGTGGCTATTTTTTTTCAGATATCAGCTTTATTACACACGGCAACAGAAGACTCACAAAAATTACAGCTAAATAGTCATGTTTGCATATCTTAGCATGCTTTGTGCCAGTTACACAACTGCTAGATAAAGATACGCTATTTATTAAAACCAATAGAAAATTTGTGTTTTTATAGTGCCTTGCTGACACACTGCTGCAGCGGACAAAAGAAAATTACTGCCACTGGTAAATTCTGATGTTTGATTATCTCTGCCTGGATTGACACATTGACATGACCTTTGCAGAGGTGGGAAGCGAGGTGCATGCGCGTGAATAGCAGCAGTCCCGGCTCGAAGGTCCAGAGCGGGGAGGCGGCCTTGAATGCAGTCGCTGAACTAGGATGGGTTACAGATTTACGGAAAGAAATCTAATCCATGAGGGAAGAACTGAAAGAAACTAAAATAAGGTGACCTTGTTACATGCCCCTGGAAGCAGAACCCTCTCAGAACCATGACGGGGTAGAAGAGGATCTCGTCGGGAAGAGCCCACAACGTGTTACCTCTGTGGAGAATTAGGACATGTGGTCCGGGCCTGCCCGCAACATACGCGACCACTACAGCGTCGCCCGTTAAACTAAAGGGCACCGAGGCTGGGGAACGCCGCCCAGAGCCAGAACAGCCGGAAAGGAGCACCATTACCTGTCCGAGCTTGCACCATGCTCGGTGCGTGATGGAAAGGTACCCGTGCAGTGTGTGAACTTAAGGGAAGACACTCTGACGCTTACCCCCAGAAGAGAGAACAGACAAATTGTAGGCATGCCAGAGGAGTGGATACCCTCACAGGCCATCCAATTAAAGGCAAAAAGGGAAGACCCATGGACTGTAGCTGTGGAAACAGCCCCAGTGTTCGAATTCCAACCACAGAAAAGGGGGCGTCTCATACTAGAAGTTGACAAACTGAGTTGACAGAGTTCACACCACAGCAGGTGGAAGCCGTACTAGGACGTTATCAGGAAATATTCTCTCGACACGAGGATGATTTTGGTTGTACGACTGCCATCACACATGAGGTTCCAACGGGTAATGCTGCGCTTGTTAGAGAGTGTTATCAACAGTTCCTCCACAAATGTACCAGGAGGTAAAAGGAATGCTCACACAAATGCTACAGAACGATGTCATTCGGCCCGTGGGCTGCACCCGTTGTCCTGATGCAGAAAATAGATGGTACCCTGCGGTTCTGTGTGGACTATCGCAAATAAAAACGCCTGTACGGTTTGAGACACATATCCACTGCCCCGTATTGAAGAATCTTTGTCTGCTCTGGGGAAAGCAAGATACTTCTCCACTCTAGACCTGGCTAGTGGGTACTGGCAAGTAAGGATGTCAGAACACGACCGAGGTAAGACAGCCTTTATACTACCTATGGGCCTGTACGAGATCAACAGAATGCCGTTCAGATTGGCTAATGCTCCCGATACTTTTCAGCGACTCATGGAAAGATGTTTGGGAGATCTAAACTTTGAAGCCACTCTTATCTACCTGGATGACATAATTGTGTTTGCCCCCACGTACGAATTGCATTTACAGCATCTTGAGCAAGTACTCAGCCGACGCCAGAAGTATGGGCTGCGAGTGAAACCATCTAAATGTCATGTGTTCTGCACTCAGATTGAATGCCTGGGGCATGTGGTCTTCACAGAAGGCGTGCGACCGTCCCGTGAGAAGATTGCGGCAGTGCATGACTGGCCTACACCGGCCTTCAGCGGTACCATATTTATTTTGTCCTTCTTTTTGATTGCGTGTTATTCCACTTTTTGTTCGGTGGTATGATAAAGCATTGTTTTTTGCCCTTTTTTATGATGTTCACTAAAGGGGTTAACTAGTGGGACAGTTTTATAGGATGGGCCATTACAGACGCGGAGATACCAAATATGTGTACTTTCATTGTTTAGATTTTTTTTTTCATTCAAATATTTATTTAATGATAGAATAAATATTGATATTTTTATTATTATTATTTTTTTTATATATATATTTTTACAATTTTTTTTATTTTTTTTACTTCATTCTATCTTTTACACTTTGTCCCACTATGGGACAATCATTTTTTGAAGGCTGATCACTTCTATAGCATGCAGGAAGCAGCATCTGCATGCTATAGAAGCTGTCAGCGCTGCAATCCCTGCACGCTGACCTGTGAGACTTCCTGAAATGCACTGTGCATCTCAGGAAGTTTCTCAGCTCTGGTAACCCAGATGTCGTCATGATGACATCGTGTTACCATAGCAGTGATCAGGACCAAGGGCAGAGGGTCTGTCAGCACTCTGCCCACTCCCAGAATGTTGCGATTGTGTTCGATCGCAGTATTCTGGGGGTTAAAGTGCCGGGAGCGGTCTGTGACTGCTCCTAGCAGTTAGTACTGGGTGTTAGCCGGGAGAATCAGCTGACACCCGGTTGCACACCATCCGTGTGCACGGCCAATCACTATGATGTACTATTCCGTCCATGGGAAGTCCCAGGTCACATGGACGGAATAATACGTCTGATGTCAGAGAGGGGTTAATGTGCTTTTTTTTTTAGCCACTCCTCTGTTGCTTTGGCTGTATGTTTTGGGTCATTGTCTTGCTGGAAGACCCAGCCACAACGCACTTATAATGTCCTGGTGGAGGAAAAGAGGTTGTCACTCAGGATTTTATGGTACATGACTCCATCCATTCTCCCATTGATGCGATGAAGTCGGTGAAGTAATCCTCTGCCCTAAGCCGAGAAACACCCCCAAAACATGTTTCCACCTCCATGCTTGACAGTAGGGATGGTGTACTTTAGGTCATAGGCAGCATTTCTCTTCCTCCAAACATGGCAAGTTGAGTTAATGCCAGAGACCTCAATTTTTATCTCATCCGACCAGAGTACCTTCTCCCAATCTCTCACAGAACTATCCAGGTGTTTATTGGCAAACTTAAGACTGGCTTGCACATGTGCCATCTTGATCAGGGGGACCTTGCAGGCACTGCAGGATTTTAAATGTTTACGACGTAATGTGTTATCAATGGTTTTCTTGGTGACTGCGGTCCCACCTGCCTTGAGATCATTAACAAGTTCCCCCCATATAGTTTTAGGCTGATCTCTCACCTTCCTCATGATCAAGGATACCCCACAAGGTGAGATGTTGCATGGTGCCCCAGATCAATGTCGATTGACAAGTTATTTTGTATTTCTTCCATTTTCTTACTATTGTACCAACAGTTTTCTCCTCACCAGCGTCTTACTTATGGTTTTGTAGCCCATTCCATTTTGTGCAGGTCTATGATCTTGTCCCTAAAACCCTTATAAATCTCTTTGGTCTTGCCCATGTTGTAGAGGTTAAATGTTATGATCCGGTGACCTTGGAGCCACATAAGAGACTTTCTCAGGAGTAGGTGGTACCTGTACTGACCGCAAACCCTAAACTAACACCGCAACTAGAAGTAGCCGTGGGATGTACCTAACACGTCCTAGACACCTCAACACAGCCGGAGGACTAAATACCCCTATAGATGGAAATGGGAATTCTATCTTGCCTCAGAGCAGAACCCCAAAGGATAGGCAGCCCCCCACAAATATTGACTGTGAGTATAAGAGGAAAAACACACGCAGGCAGAAAAACAGGATTTAGCAAAAGAGGCACTTCTAGCTAAATAGAAAAGGATAGGACAGAATTCTAAGCGGTCAGTATTAAAATCCTAAAAATATCCACAGCAGATAATACAAATATTCCACATCTAACTAAAGACATAGAAAGTACATCTGCATCTCCTGAGAATCCAGCATGACTGAAAAATCCAAACAAAGTCTAAGCTGGACAAGAACACAATGAATTGCACTGAATTGCAAAGCACACTGCAAGTGTGCACAAAGACAAAAAACAGACACTTATCTTAGCTGAATTTGCAGCAGGGCATGAGGAGCCAGAGAGAGATGCAATCCCTCCAAGTACAATGGACAACTGGCATGGACTCATGGATCCTGCACACCTAAATACCTAATAGAGCTGCAATCAGCAGAAACACCTGCCCGGATTACAACCCCAAGACAACTGCACTACCACCAACAACCACCGGAGGGAGCCCAAGAGCAGAATTCACAACAGTAGCCCCCCCATTGAAGAGGGGTCACCGAACCCTCACCAGAGCCCCCAGGCCGATCAGGACGAGCCAGATGAAAGGCACGGACCAAATCAGCAGCATGGACATCAGAGGCAAAAAAACAAGAATTATCCTCCCGGGCATAACCCTTCCATTTGACAAGGTACTGAAGCCTCCGCCTCGAAAAGCGAGAATCCAAAATCTTCTCAACCACATACTCCAACTCCCCATCAACCAACACAGGAGCAGGAGGATCAACCGAGGGAACAACGGGCACCACATATTTCCGCAATAAAGATCTATGGAAAACATTATGGATGGCAAAACAGGCCGGAAGGGCCAAACGAAAAGACACCGGATTGATAATCTCAGAAATCCTATAAGGACCAATAAACCGAGGCTTAAACTTAGGGGAAGAAACCTTCATAGGAACATGACGGGAAGACAACCAGACCAAATCCCCAACCCGAAGCCGGGAACCAACACACCGACGACGGTTAGCAAAACGCTGAGCCTCTTCCTGAGACAACACCAAATTGTCCACCACATGAGCCCAAATCTGCTGCAACCTGTCAACCACAGAATCCACACCAGGACAATCAGAAGGTTCAACTTGCCCCGAAGAAAAACGAGGATGAAAACCAAAATTACGAAAGAAGGGCGAAACCAAGGTAGACGAACTAGCCTGATTATTAAGGGCAAACTCGGCCAATGGCAAGAAAGCCACCCAATCATCCTGATCAGCAGACATAAAGCATCTCAAATAAGTTTCCAAAGTCTGATTAGTTCGCTCGGTCTGGCCATTTGTCTGAGGATGAAATGCGGAAGAAAAAGAAAAATCAATGCCCAGCCTAGCACAAAAGGCCCGCCAAAACCTAGAAACAAACTGGGAACCTCTGTCGGACACAATATTCTCCGGAATACCATGCAAACGAACCACATGCTGAAAAAACAACGGAACCAAATCAGAAGAGGAAGGCAATTTAGGCAAAGGCACCAAATGAACAATCTTAGAAAACCGGTCACAAACCACCCAGATAACCGACATCCTCTGGGAAACCGGAAGATCTGAAATAAAATCCATATAAATATGCGTCCAGGGCCTCTCAGGGACCGGCAAAGGCAAAAGCAACCCACTAGCACGGGAACAACAAGGCTTGGCCCGCGCACAAGTCCCACAGGACTGCACAAAAGAACGCACATCACGCGACAAAGAAGGCCACCAAAAGGACCTACCAACCAAATCTCTGGTACCAAAAATACCAGGATGACCAGCCAACACAGAACAGTGAACCTCAGAAATCACTCTACTAGTCCATCTATCAGGAACAAACAGTTTCCCCACAGGACAGAAGTCAGGTTTGTCAGCCTGAAATTCCTGCAGAACCCATCGCAAATCAGGGGAAATGGCAGAAAACGACAATCTTCCTGATGGGCTGGCGCCATGCACATGGTCACCTGTGTCCAAAACTGGGGTATATTTTTAGCCAAAGGTGTAGCATCAATGCCCCTTAAAGGAATAGGGTTCTGCAAAGACTGCAAGGGGAAACCACAAAGCCTGGCAAATTCAAAGTTTATTAAGTTCAAAGCGGCACCTGAATCCACAAACGCCATGACAGAAAATGACGACAATGAGCAGATCAAGGTCACAGATAACAGAAATTTAGGTTGTACAGTTCCGATGGTAACTGAACTAGCGATTCTCTTTATACACTTTGGGCAGACTAAAATGACATGAGAAGCATCGCCACAATAAAAACATAACCTATTCTGACGTCTGAATCCTTGTTGTTCCGTTCTAAACAGAATCCTATCACACTGCATAGGCTCAGGCATCTGCTCTGAGGACAACGTCACAGCGCGCATGGTTCTGCGCTCCCGCAAGCGCCGATCAATCTGAATGGCCAGAGACATAGAATCACTCAGACCGGAAGGCGTGGGAAACCCCACCATAACATCTTTAACAGATTCAGAAAGACCCTTTCTGAAAATTGCCGCCAAAGCATCCTCATTCCATTTAGTCAGCACATACCATTTTCTAAATTTCTGACAATACAATTCTGCCGCTTCTTGACCCTGAAACAGGGCCAACAAGGTCTTCTCCGCTTGATCCACAGAATTTGGTTCATCATATAATAATCCTAGAGCCTGAAAAAAGGCATCTACATTAAGCAAGGCCGGATTCCCATATTCCAGGGAAAATGCCCAATCCTGAGGGTCGCCACGCAGCAGGGAGATGACAATTTTAACCTGCTGAATGGGATCACCAGTGGAACGAGGCTTCAGAGCAAAAAACAGTTTACAATTGTTTTTAAAACAAACTCAACAATTTGGACCTGTCCCCAAAAAACAAATCAGGAGTAGGAATCTTAGGTTCTAAAAGTGGAGTCTGAACAATATAATCAGAAATACCCTGTACCTTAGCAGCAAGCTGGTCTATACGAGAAACTAATCCCTGAACATCCATGCTAACACAAGACTCCTCAGTCACCCAGAGGAAAAAAGTGAAGAAAAGACAAAGCAGGCTACAGAAAAAAAAATGGCTCTTTCTTCCCTTCTTCTGAGATGCATTTAACTCATTGTTGGCCAGTTGTACTGTTATGATCCAGTTACCTTGGAGCCGCATGAGAGACTATCTCAGGAGTAGGTGGTACCTGTACTGACCACAAACCCTAAACTAACACCGCAACTAGAAGTAGCAGTGGGATGTACCTAACACGTCCTAGACACCTCGACACAGCCGGAGGACTAAATACCCCTATAGATGGAAATGGGAATTCTATCTTGCCTCAGAGCAGAACCCCAAAGGATAGGCAGCCCCCCACAAATATTGACTGTGAGTATAAGAGGAAAAACACACGCAGGCAGAAAAACAGGATTTAGCAAAAGAGGCACTTCTAGCTAAATAGAAAAGGATAGGACAGAATTCTAAGCGGTCAGTATTAAAATCCTAAAAATATCCACAGCAGATAATACAAATATTCCACATCTAACTAAAGACATAGAAAGTACATCTGCATCTCCTGAGAATCCAGCATGACTGAAAAATCCAAACAAAGTCTAAGCTGGACAAAAATACAATGAATTGCACTGAATTGCAAAGCACACTGCATGTGTGCACAAAGACAAAAACCAGACACTTATCTTAGCTGAATTTGCAGCAGGGCATGAGGAGCCAGAGAGAGATGCAATCCCTCCAAGTACAATGGACAACTGGCATGGACTCATGGATCCTGCACACCTAAATACCTAATAGAGCTGCAATCAGCAGAAACACCTGCCCGGATTACAACCCCAAGACAACTGCACTACCACCAACAACCACCGGAGGGAGCCCAAGCGCAGAATTCACAACAGTTAAAGTCTGACTGATGAATTGAGCCTGTGGACAGGAGTCTTTTATAAAGGAGACTATGCAAGACAGCTGTCTTTGATGCAGGTAACAAGCTGATTAGGAGTGTCTAACTGGTTTGTAGGAGCCAGAACTCTTTATTGTTGGTAGGGGATCATATTCATATACTTATTTCTCACTGCAAAATGCAAATACATTTATATAATTTATTTTATACAATGTGATTTTCTGGATGTTATTTTTGATATTCTACCTCTCAATGTTAAAATTAACCTACCCTTAAAATTAGATAGATAGATAGATAGATAGATTACTAACCCCATGGATGGATGACAAATCACAGCTAACATCAACACCAACTATCATTACCACGATTGCCAGTGCACCAGGGAAATCAGGAAGAGACAAGTAGAGCGAAAGAATTGGCGCATCTAATGTGATGCGCTAATTCTGGGGCAGCTGTGGGCTGCTATTTTTAGGCTGAGAAGGGTCAAATAACCATGGACCTTCCCAGCCTGATAATATCAGACAGCAGCTGTCTGCTTTACCTTTCCTGGTTATCAGATATAGGAGGACCACATGTCGTTTTTTTCATTCATTTACTTATTTATCAGCTTAATACACGTAAAATAAGCTACACATGCAAGGCACTGATTATATATCTCACGGATATCTATCTGTCTTATATCTATCCATCTATGTATCAATAACACCAAAACATCTGTAATTTATATTCTGCATTCTATTCCAGTACGTGTCACATGGATGGTGCACACGGACGGCAGACACACGGACGGCACAAGGATTACACATACATACACAAGGACTCTGGGTAACGGTAAGATCCTGATAAAAAATATGGTGGTTATCTCAAACTTTTACGATTGTCAGGAGGGAAGATATTGTAAATGTTGGAAATTTCATAAAATCCTAAAGGGCTGAGAACACATCCCACAACCCGGCCCATGTGAGGTCAACAAAGGGGGGTGCGTGAGTGTAACTCAGGTGCTGATAAAAGGTCAAGGCGAATTATGATCTGTGTTCCTATACTGAGATACACATCGGTGTATGCATTATTCTCGTTCACTGGATGTTTCCAATGGAAGTACTATCCTATGGTAAGCTGAATCATCTCTGCGATCAGCGTAGCAAGTTTCTTTAGTTATTTCTTATTTTATGTAATTGTATACGCTGTATTGTTTTGTCCTCTTTCTAAAATCTTTTGTATATTTTTTATAAACACTGCCTACCATTCATTATTAAATATAAAATGTAATAGTTCCTTTTGTTCTGTAAACTGCACAGTGAAGCCATATGCAACAAGAACCAGGCATCCAGTCGGCCTGAATATAAAAAAAGACCAGTGGTGGCAGTGGGTAGTTCTTGGGTTATCATGGAGTTAGCTGTGACCACACCAGGAGTGTATACACATAATTCATGCATGGGAATCGTGGGGTGTATACACCATACGCACACTATTTGGTTCCCAAAAAAAACAGCCTTCGTGGAAACATATGCAGCTGCCTCTGCGGGTAAAAGCGTGGCGGGATCAGTTACGACCCCCCCCCCCCCCTGGCTACGATCTTTGACAATTGGTGGCAGCGGTGGGATTTGCATGGTCTCCTTGTTGTCCCATCCTTGACAATTGGTGGCAGCGGGGTAATCCTGCGTGGTCTCTCTGGTGTCATCCATTGACAAACATGCATCTTTTTTTTTCATTTAAGCAGTGACAAAAATGTGAGATATGTAAAAAAAAAAAAATTGCATGTGTCAGCATTTTACGGGACTTGTGATGTTTTAATTTTTCGGTCAGTGAAGCCATGTGAGCTGTAGATGCGATTTTTAATACCTCTGTATTGCATTTTTTTGCTGTGTTTTGGGGGGCTAAAACTTGCAATTTGGACATTTTCAATTTTTTTTTCTCCCTACGGTGTTTAATGATTAGGTCAATTAATTTTAGATTTTGATAGATCGGACTTTTACCGAGAGCGGTATCCGTGGAAAAGCTGCTGCTACATAACCCTCCATTTCCACTGTCAAGCTCACAGTCCCTTGGGGAAACATTCATGAAAGACATGGGGCAAAGGCTAAGGTGGGAGGGGGGATGAGACAGAGTCCATGGGACAATGTGCGCAGTCCATAAGGATATAAAGGATTTGGGACCCTTTAACAGGGCGATGTACAAGTGTGCGGAAAGAAAAACATGAGGGGGTAGACTTAAAGCAGTAATACTAAGCATAGTACATGAAGATCAATCTGGCTTTATGCCAGGAAAATCCACCTCCTCTAATATTAGAAGGGTGCAGGTTCTAACTCAGATAGGACACAAGTATGAGAAGCCTTGGGCAATAGCCTCTTTAGATACTGCTAAGGTTTTTGGTTCAATGGAGTGCAAATTCTTGCAGCGTGTGCTTCTGAAATTTGGTTTCTCAGACAAATTTTGCAGGTGGATTGAACTACTTTATTGTATGCCCCGAGCTAATATTCTTGTTAATGAATTGCTATCGGACTATTTTGACCTGGTTACGGGAACTAGACAGGGCTGCCCACTATCCTCAATGCTCTTTGCAATCGAGCCAATTGCACTTGCAATTAGACAGGACGCTGTGGTGGAGGGAATCAATATCAACTGTAGAGTGGGATAAGGTGGGATTATATGCTGATGATTTGGTACTCTTTCTAGATAAAATAGAGCAATCTTTTCCAAGGGCAATTGACCTTATTGTTTTGGGGAACTGTCTGCTCTTAAAATTAACTGGAGTAAATCTGCGATTATGCCGTTAGTAGATAACATAACTGTACGTGTGCTATGTGGTCTACAGGTAGTACAAAAATTTTAATATTTAGGCATCATAATTAATCAAAATCCGTTTAGAGACCTTATTTGGGAGATATAATGAGGAGTAAGTTTGGGATATGGTCTGATTTCCTCTATCTGTGGCAGGCAGAGTCAGATTAATTAAGATGATAATTCTTCCCAAATGCTTATATATACTGGAACACACATCATTGAGGATCCCTAAAAGTTTCTTTATGAAAATGCATAGCATGATGGCAGCATTTAGATGGGGTCCGTCAAGGCCTAAATTAAGTATTGGATCCCTGCAGAGGCCAAAAAACCAAGGTGGATACGTGGTCCCTAACTTACCGTATATGCTCGAATATAAGCCGAGAATTTCAGCCAATTTTTTTTAGGCTGAAATTGCCGCTCTCGGCTTATACTTGAGTCATTCTCAGGGGTCGGCAGGGAAGGGGGAGCGGCAGCTGTCTAATAATATTCACCTGCTCCTGGCGCGGTCCCTGCACATCCCTGGTTCTCCGGGCACTGACAGCTTCTTCCGGTATTGAGCGGTCACATAGTACCGCTCATTACAGTAGTGAATATGGACGCGACTCCACTCCCATAGGGGTGGAGCTGCATATTCATTACTGTAATGAGCGGTACCATGTGACCGCTCAAAGCTGAAAGAGCTGCAGCACCGGAGAACCAGGGACCGCGACAGGAGCAGGTGAGTATAACGGGCACATATTTACCTGTCCAACATTCCACCGTCGGCGCCGCTCCATCTTCTGCATCCTCTGCAGTTACGCTCAGGTCAGAGGGCGCGATGACGTAATTAGTGTGCGCTCTGCCCTCGGCCTGAACAGTCAGTGCAGAGGACGCGGAAGACACAGCGGCGCCGACGTTGGAACGGGAAAGGTGAGTATAGGAAATGCCAGGGGCCTGAGCGACGAGAGGTGAGTATGTGATTTTTTTTTTATTGCAGCAACAGCATATGGGGCAAATACCTCTATGGAGCATCTTATGGGGCCATGTGCAGCGTTATATGGGGCAAATATTTCTATGGAACATCTTATGGGGCCATGTGCAGCATTATATGGGGGCAAATATCTCTATGGAGCATCTTATGGGGCCATGTGCAGCGTTATATGGGGCAAATATCTCTATGGAGCATCTTATGGGGCCATAATCAGCATTTGTGCAGCATTATGCGGGGCAAAATGTGTCTATGGAGCATCTTATGGGGCCATAATCAGCATTTGTGCAGCATTATATGGGGGAAAATATCTCTATGGAGCATCTTATGGGGCCATAATCAGAATTTGTGCAGCATTGTATGGGGCAAATGTCTGTATGGAGCATCTTATGGGGCCATAATCAGCATTTGTGCAGCATTATATGGGGCAAATTTGTCTATGGAGCATCTTATGGGGCCATAATCAGCATTTGTGCAGCATCATATGGAGCAAATGTGTCTATGGAGCATCTTATGGGGCCTGTTATGGACTGGTAATTTAGGAGCGACATGCGTCTAGCTCTGAGCAGGTGGTAACTATACAGACCGCAGTTCCTGATCTTAACACAACACTAGCAGTAGCCGTGGGATGTTCCTGTCACTCCCTGGACACCTCGTCACAGCCGGAGAACTAATTACCCCTAAAGGTAGGAATAGGAAAGCTATCTTGCCTCAGAGAAGATCCCCAAAGGATAGGACAGCCCCCCACAAATATTGACTGTGAGAGGAGAAGGAAATGACATACGTAGTATGAAACAAGATTTAGCAAAGGAGGCCACTTCTAGCTAGATAGATAGTACAGGAAAGAACACTCTGCGGTCAGTAATAAAAACTAGAAAAAGTCCACCGCAGAGATATGCAAAAATCTCCACACCTGACTAAAGGTGTGGAGGGCAAAATCTTCAGCCCAGAGCTTCCAGCTTAGCTGAAGAGATCCATACTGATAAGCTGGACAAATGAGCAAAACATAGAATGTGCTGAACAATAAAGTCCACAACAAGTGGACTGCCAAAGGACAAGCAAGGACTTATCTTTGCTGAACTGGACAGAGTGTCAGGGAAATCCAAAAGAGCAGTGGCTCCAAGCAGGAACAATTGACAACTGGCATTGATTGAGGGATAAGGCCTCAAAATAGCCGAGCCAGAAAGACGATCAGTGGAAGCAGCTGCTGATGCTCAATCCAAGAAGCAGCTATATCACTCAAAACCACAGGAGGGAGCCCAAGAGCAGAATTCACAAAAGTGCTACTTACAACCACCAGAGGGAGCCCAAGAGCGGAATTCACAACAGGGGCCGTAATGTCATGTCGGACGCTGTTCATACCAGGGCGTTCGACAGACAGCGGTAATTCCGCTTTTATCCACTATGTGCTCAGTGGCGTCAGCTAGATTTTATCTAGCTGGTCCGGGGTTAATTTAGCTGGTGCTCGGATTGGAAGCTGGGCCACGCCCACTGCCTTTAAATAGTTCTTCTGAACATTGGGAGTCGCCGATTATAGCTTCTGTCTTGTGCTTGGTTATCTCGGTCTGGAGTGGTGAGCTAGGAGTTGGAGTATTGTTGCTGGTGGTGTATTTCCCTTTGTCTTATTTTCTCCTTCCTATATTTGTATTTATTGTGCCCTGAGTGACTGCGGCGTGTTGCATATTTTTCCGTTATCCTTGTCTGTGCTAACTGTAGGTATTGGTGGGTGGTCTCTTCACTGGGTGGTGGTTTCAGCCTATGATGCACACCATCAGTGTAAACTCTGGGAGAGGGTCAGTCAGGGTTTCCCTAGCCTGAGGGAAATTGCAGGGGCCCATTAGCTCTTGCATACCTAGGTCTCCCGTGACATTATAATCGGCCAACATTATTTAAATTCCATGGATCCCATGAATTCCATAACCCGCCAGTTGCAGGCGCTGTCCCTACAGGTCACTGAGTTGAGGGGGGCAGTGCAGCAACAGGGACTAGCAGTATCTAATGTGCAAGCCGGAGTGACAGGTAGAGTTGCTGAGCCTAAGTTTCCTTTGCCTGAAAAGTTTACTGAGGAACGCAGTAAATTTGTTACTTTTCGTGAAGCTTGCAAACTGTATTTTCGGATGCGTCCGATCTCCTCAGGTAATGAGGCTCAGCGTGTGGGCCTGGTGTTGTCATTATTAAACGGGGACCCCCAAGCATGGGCGTTTTCTTTGCCATCTGATTCTGCTGCATTTAACTCTGTGGAGAGTTTTTTTTCTGTTCTTGGACACATTTACGATGACCTTGACAGAATGGCTCTAGCAGAATCTAAAATACGCACTATTCGCCAGGGGGAGCATGTTGCAGAGGATTACTGTTCTAAATTTCGCAGCTGGGCGGTCGACACTCAGTGGAATGATCCCACGCTGCGGTGTCAGTTTATTCATGGGGTTTCTGGAAGGGTTAAAAAAACCCTCCTGATGTACGAGACTCCTGCTTCACTAGATTTCGCTATGAGTCTTGTTGTCCGCATTGATCGCCGTTTGCGTCAGGGGAAGCATGAGACGCCGCCTGTGGGAGAAGGTTCACGTGAGGTTGCTGCAGGTGAGCCCACGGAACCTATGCAAATCGCAGGGGTGTCACATGTTAAGCATCGAGTCTCTGTGCTCAGGAAGCAGGGAGCCTGTTTTTACTGCGGTAAAACTGGTCATTTTGTTAATATTTGTCCTCTGCTGTCAAAGAAAAACGCAACGGCGGAAAACGTCTAAGCTCAGAGGGTGTGGAGGAGTCCAATCTGAGCTTATGTATATCCTCCATGGTGGTTTCTCAATGCATGCTCCCTGCCAAAGTTATTGTCGCTGGCAGAGAGCTGCCAATCACGATTTTTGTGGATAGTGGTTCTGCCACAAATCTCATTGATGAGGAGTTTGCGCGCACAGCCGGTTTTAGGGTCGAAAAACTGCCTCATCCTATCCGCGTGGTCACCATCAATGCTGCTCCTCTCCCACAGGGGGAGATTACTGAGTTTGTGGCTGAGGTGAAACTCCACATTGGGGTTCTTCATTTCGAGCAGGTTACATGTAAGGTGCTCAAGAGTCTTACAGCACAATTGGTTCTGGGTTTTCCATGGTTGTCTATGCACAACCCGGTAATTGACTGGAAAACTCAGGACATAATTCAGTGGAGCAAATTCTGCCAGGGGAATTGCTTGGCCACATGTGTTTCTGCTGTGACTTCAAGCGTTCCTGAGTCACTTCTGGATTTTGTGGATGTGTTCTCTGAGAAGGGTTCTTCAGAGCTGCCACCACATCGCCCCTAAGACTGTACTATCAGGTTTAAACCAGGGGCCAAATTGCCTAAAGCAAGGATGTTTAACATCTCTGGTCCGGAGAGACAAGTGCTAAAGGATTACATTGCTGAAAGTTTCAGCAAAGGGCACATCAGGCCTTCATCCTCACCAGTGGCAGCAGGGTTCTTCTTCGTTAAAAAGAAAGATGGCGGACAACGCCCATGTCTGGATTTCAGGGAGTTAAACCAGATTATGGTTCGTGATCCATACCCTATGCCATTGATACCAGATTTGTTCAACCAGGTGGCAGGTGCTAAGTGGTTTACCAAGCTTGACCTCAGGGGGGCGTACAACCTTATAAGAGTCCGTCAAGGTGATGAGTGGAAGACGGCTTTTAATACCCCTGAGGGTCATTTTGAAAATTTGGTGATGCCATTTGGGTTGACAAACGCACCTGCAGTGTTTCAACATTTCATAAATGATGTGTTCTCGCATGTTTTGGGGAAATTCGTTATTGTGTACCTAGATGACATTCTCATATATTCTTGCGACCGTGATACTCATTTAGATCATGTCAGGCAGGTGTTACAGCTTCTCAGAGAGAATAAGCTATATGCAAAACTTGAGAAATGTGTTTTTTCGGTTCAGGAGTTGCCTTTTTTGGGTTATATTGTGTCTGCTTCTGGTTTCAAAATGGACGCTGCTAAGTTGCAAGCGGTGTTGCATTGGGAACGGCCTGATAACCTAAAAGCTCTTCAGCGGTTCCTTGGGTTTTCTAACTACTATAGGAAGTTTATCAAAGTTTTTTCTATCATTGCTAAACCGCTAACTGACATGACTAAAAAGGGTACCAATTTCTCCGTTTGGCTTGAGGCTGCTGTGCGCGCATTTGAATTTCTTAAAAACAGTTTTGTTTTGGCCCCCATTCTTGTGCAGCCAGACGTATCGAAACCTTTTGTTGTGAAAGTCGATGCGTCGGAGGTTGGTGTGGGGGCGGTGCTGTCACAAGGCTCATCCTTGAGCGGTTTGCGACCATGCGCATATTTTTCCAAGAAACTGTCGCCCGCAGAACGTAACTACGATATCGGCAACAGGGAGTTGTTGGCAATCAAATTGGCCTTTGAGGAATGGCTACACTTCTTGGAGGGGTCGGTTCATCAGGTTACTGTTATTACCGACCATAAGAATTTGCTTTATTTGGAGTCTGCCAAGCGTCTGTCTCCCAGGCAGGCTTGCTGGGCATTGTTTTTCAAGCTGGTTCAACTTTGTTGTCACTTACAGACCTGGGTCTAAAAACACTAAGGCGGATGCTCTGTCCAGGTGTTTTCCGGGGGGAGAACCTTGGGAAGATCCGGTACCCATCCTCCAAAAGGGTGTTGTGGTTTCGGCTCTCACTACCGAGGTTGAGGCTGAGATTGCCGAGGCCCAGGAGGAGGTACCATCTGAGCTTCCCATCAACAAAACGTTTGTACCGCTTCATCTCCTCTTAAAGGTTTTGGCGGAGCATCATGATGCTGTCCTGGCTGGCCACCCAGGGGTTAGGGGTACCTTGGAGTTGGTGTCACGTCGGTTTTGGTGGCCCAAGATCAGACAGGACGTGATCTCATATGTGTCAGCTTGCACCACGTGCACTAGGGCTAAGACGCCCCACTCCCATCCTGTTGGCACACTACTTCCTCTCGAGGTACCTAGTAAGCCATGGACGGAAATCTCCATGGATTTTATAACTGACTTGCCCTCCTCAGCTGGGAACACGGTCATCTTGGTGATTGTTGATCGGTTCTCAAAAATGTCACACTTTGTGTCTTTGCCTTCGTTGCCTAACGCTAAGACTCTGGCTCAGGTATTTGTGCAGGAGGTGGTCAGACTTCATGGGGTTCCGTCTGACATTGTTTCTGATAGGGGGTCTCAGTTTGTGGCAAAATTTTGGAAAGCATTTTGCTCACGGCTGGGGATCAAGTTGTCTCATTCTTCGGCGTTTCATCCTCAGTCAAATGGTCAGACCGAGCGTATGAACCAAAATTTGGAACAGTACTTATGCTGCTTTGTTTCTGATAACCAGGAGGAGTGGTCGACGTTTCTTCCTTTGGCTGAGTTTGCCATCAATAATCACCGCCAGGAGTCATCTGGGGAGTCTCCGTTTTTTTGTTTTTATGGGCTACATCCTCAATTTTGTACTTTGAGTCAGGGGGGCTCTTCCGGCGTCCCGGAGGAAGACCAGTTAGGAGCACAATTATCATCAGCCTGGAGGAGAGTTAAACAGTGCCTGTTGAGTGTGGGTGCTAGGTACAAACGTGTGGCTGACAGTAGGCGTGTGCCAGGTCCGGACCTGAGTGTGGATGACTGGGTGTGGTTATCCACAAAAAACTAAGAAAAATAAGACTCAAAATACCATCCCTTAAATTGGGTCCAAGGTTTATTGGTCAATTTAGGGTCGCCGCCGTCATTAACCCATTAGCGTACCGGTTGGAGCTTCCTACAGTGTATAAGATACACAACGTGTTCCACAGATCGTTACTAAAAAAAGTGCTGGGTCTTGTGGACGCGACACCAATGCCTTCTCAAGTCTTGGTGGATGGTAATTTGGAATTCGAAGTCTCCAAGGTGGTTGACTCTCGTGTAGTGCGCTGCACTTTACAGTACTTGGTACACTGGCGTGGTTATGGGCCTGAGGAAAGGTCCTGGGTACCAGCCTCGGACGTCCATGCGGATCGGCTGGTCAGTATGTTTCACCGCCGTCATCCGGACAAGACGGGTCCTATAAGCCGTGAGGGCCCTGGGGTCCTTTTGTAGAAGGCGGGGTACTGTCATGTCGGACGCTGTTCATACCAGGGCGATTCGACAGACAGCGGTAATTCTGCTTTTGTCCACTATGTGCTCAGTGGCGTCGGCTAGATTTTATCTAGCTGGTCCGGGGTTAATTTAGCTGGTGCTCGGATTGGAAGCTGGGCCGCGCCCACTGCCTTTAAATAGTTCTTCTGAACATTGGGAGTCGCCGATTATAGCTTCTGTCTTGTGCTTGGTTATCTCGGTCTGGAGTGGTGAGCTAGGAGTTGGAGTATCGTTGCTGGTGGTGTATTTCCCTTTGTCTTATTTTCTCCTTCCTATATTTGTATTTATTTTGCCCTGTGCACTTCTAGTTTATTCCTGAGTGAATGCGGCGTGTTGCATATTTTTCCGTTATCCTTGTCTGTGCTAACTGTGGGTATTGGTGGGTGGTCTCTTCACTGGGTGGTGGGTGGTGGTTTCAGCCTAGGGCTGAAACAGGAGACAGGGTGAGGATGGAGGCCCAGACATGCACACCATCAGTGTAAACTCTGGGAGAGGGTCAGTCAGGGTTTCCCTAGTCTGAGGGAAATCGCAGGGGCCCGGGTCATTAGCTCTTCCATACCTAGGTCTCCCGTGACACGTAATCAGCATTTGTGCAGCATTGTATGGGGGCAAATGTCTCTATGGAGCATCTTATGGGGTCATAATCAACATTTGTGCAGCATATCATAAACTGTATGGATCATTATATGGGGCGTATTTAGTATGGAGCATTATATGGGGCCCATCATGAACTGTATGGACCATTATATGGGGCTCCTGATTCAATGTGGATATTCAAAAACACTTAACCTACTGATGTCTCAATTAATTTTACTTTTATTGGTATCTATTTTTATTTTTGACATTTACCGGTAGCTGCTGCATTTTCCACCCTAGGCTTGTACTTGAGTCAGTAAGTTTTCCCAGTTTTTTGTGGCAAAATTAGGAGTCTCGGCTTATACTCGGGTCGGCTTACACTCGAGTATATAAGGTATATTTTTATTATCTAGCTGGTCAACTACGCTACTTAAAACATTGGGTAACTCAAGATGGACTTAATAATGCAGAAGCTCACCATAGTCTAAGTTCACATTAGCGTTCTGCGCCGCAGCGTCGGGCGCCACAGCGTCGCCGCATGCATCATGCACCCCTATATTTAACATGGGGGCGCATGGACATGCGTTACACTTGCGTTTTGCGACGCATGCGTCCCTGCGGCGCACGCGTCATGGCGCAGAGGACGCTACAAGTTGCATTTTTTGTGCGTCCAAAATCAAGCAAAAAAAGGACGCATGCGTCGCAAAACGCAGCGTTGTGCATGCGTTTTGCTGCGTTTTTGTTTGCATTGTGCGTTGCGTCGCCGACGCTGCGGCGCACAACGCAAATGTGAACGTAGCCTTATGCATTTTTTTGGTGGAAATACACCGTGGGCAATATTGGAGGGTTACTCAAAAACACAATATATCCAGGAATCAAATTCAAATGTGCGTACATATAATCCCTTAAAACAAAATTTTATTTCCAATAAATTTAAAACCCCGACCCATAAAAAACTAATTTAGATATCACAGGTATGGACAATAGGTCACAAACATATGTACCTATTCTGGTCCTAGATACACCTACTGCTCACGCCTGCCTTGCTGTGGGGGTTGGCACCCTAAGAATCGATTTTTTGGCGCCCCCACTCCACGTCGGCTAGCCCTCTCTCCCCTGTAGTATCCCTCACCCTACAGGTGGGAAAACAATATAGTAAAGAGCAGTGGTGAAGAAAACAGTAAATGACCAGATATATAATAAATTGGACCTATATAGGTACCTCTACATAATATAATATACCCAAACACACCGCACTAGATGCACTATAGTCCCCTATGTTAAGTCAGCACAGTCTGAGATGATGACCGTAAAAGTCCAAAAATCAATTAGCAATATATTGGATAAGTAGCCAGACTGCCAAATACATGTCAGACAAAAAATTCTCTGAACAGATAATTAGGGTCACTTAGCGTGTGTCGGTATCTCCCCGACGCGTTTCCCCGTTTTCACGGTTCATCAGGAGGAAAATGATGCCGGATGCTCCATAGATGTAGGGCATAGGCGGCGGTGACCATGTGTGAGCTTAAGTAGCCCACATCGAAATGTGCGCACCTGAATAGGCCACGCCCCCTCAATAATCCAACGGGATCCCAATCGGGTCAAAAAGGTGTTTCATACCCAAACAATAATAATAACGATTCCCCACTATTAAGATCTTGTCTAGATGAGACTCCAAATCCCATATTCTGGCCAAACACTAAAAAATACCTCACCGGAGTTCCATCCGATGTTAATCCCGGCTGCTTTTTTTGAGAATCACCTCTGCGCATGTCCTCATCCCCCAGACCAGATGAAACGCATCTCCATCTTATTGAGGATATGCGTGTCCCGGGGAGCACGCGCACTTGCTAGCTGGGCGTTCCTTACCGCTCTGCGCATGTCCAAAACCCCCGGACCAGATGCAACGCACCTCCATCTTATTGAGGATATACGTGTCACAGGGAGCACGCGCACTTGCTCGCAGGGCGTTCCTTAACCACTGCGCAGACCCGGACTCTGTGATCCTTGTCTTATTGTACATCGCTTCTGCGCATGTCTGAATGTCCCAAACTAGATGAACGATACCTCTATCATGTTAGGGATCTATGTATCACAGAAAATGTGCGTACTACTATTTTATTGGGCACTCTGTAACATAAATGTTCAGACAAATGTATCCGATGATGCCCTAGATTCAGATAAACTGACTATACCGATGTACTATTCAAAAATCTGATTGTTCTCATAAATAGATTACTTAAATAAAAGACAGGAGATATTCAATAAAATGGGCCCAATTATATAAATGGGAATGGTAAGACAATGCATATATTTTCTATGTTATTTATTATAATGTAGCCAAAAATAGGGGGAAGGGGGATTATCTTAGGGATAGAATACACCTCCAAATAAATAAATACATAAAATGTACACGATATTAAATAAACACCCTCAAATAAGGAACATGTTCAAACATGTATGGATATGGAGTTTAAACGGCAGATTCCCTTCAAGATTCTACATACAGTAAATAGGCTAATCGGATATTCCAGGTGCAAACCCCTACAAAATACCACGAGTAAAGGCACAGTATTTTTCATATACTGACAAATAGCTATAGGAAACACGTATAGGAAAGGTTCTCATTGAGGCCCCTTGGGGACAATGATTGCAAACGAAAGATCCATTCAGTCTCCCGTCTCCGTACGATATTATCTAAGTCCCCCCCTCTAGTCTTTGGCCGAATTAATTCAATCATACTGAAGGTAATATCTCTGTGGTTCCCTCCATGGCAACTATTCATGTGGCGAGCCACCGGTGTGTCACGTTTATGCCTAATATCCCCTAGGTGCTCGCCTACTCCCACCCTGAGTTCCCTCAGGGTCTTACCTATATAATCCACTGGGCACACACAAGTAGCCTTGTACACTAGGGTTGAGCGAAACGGGTCGATCATTTTCAAAAGTCGCCGACTTTTGGCTAAGTCGGCGTCTCATGAAACCCGATCCGACCCCTGTGCTTGTCGGCCATGCGGTACGCGACTTTCGCGCCAAAGTCGCGTTTCAATGACGCGAAAAGCGCCATTTCTCAGCCAATGAAGGTGAACGCAGAGTGTGGGCAGCGTGATGACATAGATCCTGGTCCCCACCATCTTAGAGAAGGGCATTGCAGTGATTGGCTTGCTGTCTGCGGCGTCACAGGGGCTATAAAGGGGCGTTCCCGCCGACCGCCATCTTACTGCTGCTGATCTGAGCTTAGGGACAGGTTGCTGCCGCTTCGTCAGAAGCAGGGAGAGCGTTAGGCAGGGTCCACTAACCACCAAACCGCTTGTGCTGCAGCGATTTCCACTGTCCAACACCACCTTCGGTGTGCAGGGACTGTGGAAGCTATTTTTTTTTTTTTTTCCCCTCAGCGCTGTAGCTCATTGGGCTGCCCTAGAAGGCTCCGTGATAGCTGTATTGCTGTGTGTACGCCACTGTGGAAACCAACTGCTTTTTTCAAAGCACATATCCTCTTGTTCCTTTCTGCACAGCTATCTTTTTTGTTTGTCCACACTTTTTATTTAATTTGTGCATCAGTCCACTCCTATTGCTGCCTGCCATACCTGGCTTAGATTACTGCAGGGAGATAGTAATTGTAGGACAGTCCCTGTTTTTTTTTTGTTTTTTTTGTGGGAGATTAAGATTGGCATTTCTGCTACAGTGCCATCCCTGTGTGTGCCATCTCTCACTGAGTGGGCCATAGAAAGCCTATTTATTTTTTCCGTGATTTGTGTTCTAAATTCTACCTCAACACAAAAACACTACATCAATCAGTGGGAGAAAAATATTGGCCTCAGTCAGGGCTTGTGTGCCACTGCTGTGTGTGCTATCTCTCATTCAGTGGGCTATAGAAAGCCTATTTATTTATTTATTTTTTTAATATTATTTGGTTTCTAAAGTCTCCCTGAAAAAAAAAAAAAAACCTAAAAAAACAGTGGGAGAGTAATATTGCCCTTTCAGCTTGTGTGCCAGTCTTGACTCCTGGGTGTGCCACCTCTCTCCCTCTCATTCAGTGGGCCATAGAAAGCCTATTTATTTTTTTTTTTAAATATTATTGGGTTTCTAAAGTCTCCCTTAAAAAACAAAAAATGCATAACAAAACAGTGGGAGAGTAATATTGCCCTTTCAGCTTGTGTGCCAGTCTTGACTCCTGGGTGTGCCACCTCTCTCCCTCTCATTCAGTGGGCCATAGAAAGCCTATTTATTTTTTTTTTTAAATATTATTGGGTTTCTAAAGTCTCCCTTAAAAAACAAAAAATACATAAAAAAACAGTGGGAGAGTAATATTGCCCTTTCAGCTTGTGTGCCAGTCTTGACTCCTGGGTGTGCCACCTCTCTCCCTCTCATTCAGTGGGCCATAGAAAGCCTATTTATTTTTTTTTTTAAAATATTATTGGGTTTCTAAAGTCTCCCTTAAAAAACAAAAAATACATAAAAAAACAGTGGGAGAGTAATATTGCCCTTTCAGCTTGTGTGCCAGTCTTGACTCCTGGGTGTGCCACCTCTCTCCCTCTCATTCAGTGGGCCATAGAAAGCCTATTTATTTTTTTAAAAAAATATTATTGGGTTTCTAAAGTCTCCCTTAAAAAACAAAAAATACATAAAAAACAGTGGGAGAGTAATATTGCCCTTTCAGCTTGTGTGCCAGTCTTGACTCCTGGGTGTGCCACCTCTCTCTCATTCAGTGGGCCATAGAAAGCATTTTTTTTTTTCCTTGATTTGTGTTCTAAAATGTACCTCAACACAAAAACACTACATCAATCAGTGGGAGAAAAATATTGGCCTCAGTCAGGGCTTGTGTGCCACTGCTGTGTGTGCTATCTCTCATTCAGTGGGCTATAGAAAGCCTATTTATTTTTTTTATTTTTTTAATATTATTTGGTTTCTAAAGTCTCCCTGAAAAAAAAAAAAAAACCTAAAAAAACAGTGGGAGAGTAATATTGCCCTTTCAGCTTGTGTGCCAGTCTTGACTCCTGGGTGTGCCACCTCTCTCTCTCATTCAGTGGGCCATAGAAAGGCTATTTTTTTTTTTTGTTTTTTTAATATTATTTGGTTTCTAAAGTCTCCCTGAAAAAAAAAAAAAACATAAAAAAACAGTGGGAGAGTAATATTGCCCTTTCAGCTTGTGTGCCAGTCTTGACTCCTGGGTGTG
Organism: Ranitomeya variabilis; assembly: GCF_051348905.1. Taxonomy (NCBI): domain Eukaryota; kingdom Metazoa; phylum Chordata; class Amphibia; order Anura; family Dendrobatidae; genus Ranitomeya; species Ranitomeya variabilis. The sequence goes on along the minus strand of NC_135232.1, from coordinate 524,882,478 downwards.
CCACCTCTCTCTCTCATTCAGTGGGCCATAGAAAGGCTATTTATTTTTTTGTTTTTTTTTATATTATTTGGTTTCTAAAGTCTCCCTGAAAAAAAAAAAAAACATAAAAAAACAGTGGGAGAGTAATATTGCCCTTTCAGCTTGTGTGCCAGTCTTGACTCCTGGGTGTGCCACCTCTCTCTCTAATTGTGGGCCATACAAAGCCTTTTTTTTTTTTTTTTTTAAATATTATTGGGTTTCTAAAGTCTCCCTTAAAAAACAAAAAATACATTAAAAAACAGTGGGAGAGTAATATTGCCCTTTCAGCTTGTGTGCCAGTCTTGACTCCTGGGTGTGCCACCTCTGTCCCTCTCATTCAGTGGGCCATAGAAAGCCTTTTTTTTTTTTTTTTTTTTTTATATTATTTGGTTTCTAAAGTCTCCCTGAAAAAAAAAAATACATAAAAAAACAGTGGGAGAGTAATATTGCCCTTTCAGCTTGTGTGCCAGTCTTGACTCCTGGGTGTGCCACCTCTCTCTCTCATTCAGTGGGCCATAGAAAGCCTTTTAATTTTTTTCCTTCATTTGTGTTTTAAAATCTACCTCAACACAAAAACACTACATCAGTCAGTGGGAGAAAAATATTGGCCTCAGTCAGGGCTTGTGTGCCACTCCTGTGCGTGCCATCTCTCATTCAGTGGGCCATAGAAAGCCTTGTTTTTTTTGTTTTTTTTAAATATTATTTGGTTTCTAAAGTCTCCCTGAAAATAAAAAAAAAAAAACAGTGGGAGAGTAATATTGCCCTTTCAGCTTGTGCGCCAGTCTTGACTCCTGGGTGTGCCACCTTTCTCTCTCATTCAGTGGGCCATAGAAAGGCTATTTATTTTTTGTTTTTTTTTTAATATTATTTGGTTTCTAAAGTCTCCCTGAAAATAAAAAAAAAAAAACAGTGGGAGAGTAATATTGCCCTTTCAGCTTGTGCGCCAGTCTTGACTCCTGGGTGTGCCACCTTTCTCTCTCATTCAGTGGGCCATAGAAAGGCTATTTATTTTTTGTTTTTTTTTTAATATTATTTGGTTTCTAAAGTCTCCCTGAAAATAAAAAAAAAAAAAGTTAAAAAAACAGTGGGAGAGTAATATTGCCCTTTCAGCTTGTGCGCCAGTCTTGACTCCTGGGTGTGCCACCTTTCTCTCTCATTCAGTGGGCCATAGAAAGGCTATTTATTTTTTTTGTTTTTTTAATATTATTTGGTTTCTAAAGTCTCCCTGAAAATAAAAAAAAAAAGTTAAAAAAACAGTGGGAGAGTAATATTGCCCTTTCAGCTTGTGCGCCAGTCTTGACTCCTGGGTGTGCCACCTTTCTCTCTCATTCAGTGGGCCATAGAAAGGCTATTTATTTTTTGTTTTTTTTTTAATATTATTTGGTTTCTAAAGTCTCCCTGAAAATAAAAAAAAAAAAAGTTAAAAAAACAGTGGGAGAGTAATATTGCCCTTTCAGCTTGTGCGCCAGTCTTGACTCCTGGGTGTGCCACCTTTCTCTCTCATTCAGTGGGCCATAGAAAGGCTATTTATTTTTTTTGTTTTTTTAATATTATTTGGTTTCTAAAGTCTCCCTGAAAATAAAAAAAAAAAAACAGTGGGAGAGTAATATTGCCCTTTCAGCTTGTGCGCCAGTCTTGACTCCTGGGTGTGCCACCTTTCTCTCTCATTCAGTGGGCCATAGAAAGGCTATTTATTTTTTATTTTTTTTTTAATATTATTTGGTTTCTAAAGTCTCCCTGAAAATAAAAAAAAAAAGTTAAAAAAACAGTGGGAGAGTAATATTGCCCTTTCAGCTTGTGCGCCAGTCTTGACTCCTGGGTGTGCCACCTTTCTCTCTCATTCAGTGGGCCATAGAAAGGCTATTTATTTTTTGTTTTTTTTTTAATATTATTTGGTTTCTAAAGTCTCCCTGAAAATAAAAATAAAAAAAAGTTAAAAAAACAGTGGGAGAGTAATATTGCCCTTTCAGCTTGTGCGCCAGTCTTGACTCCTGGGTGTGCCACCTTTCTCTCTCATTCAGTGGGCCATAGAAAGGCTATTTATTTTTTGTTTTTTTTTTTATATTATTTGGTTTCTAAAGTCTCCCTGAAAATAAAAATAAAAAAAGTTAAAAAAACAGTGGGAGAGTAATATTGCCCTTTCAGCTTGTGCGCCAGTCTTGACTCCTGGGTGTGCCACCTTTCTCTCTCATTCAGTGGGCCATAGAAAGGCTATTTATTTTTTTTGTTTTTTTAATATTATTTGGTTTCTAAAGTCTCCCTGAAAATAAAAATAAAAAAACAGTGGGAGAGTAATATTGCCCTTTCAGCTTGTGCGCCAGTCTTGACTCCTGGGTGTGCCACCTTTCTCTCTCATTCAGTGGGCCATAGAAAGGCTATTTATTTATTTTTTTTTTTTTTAATATTATTTGGTTTCTAAAGTCTCCCTGAAAATAAAAAAAAAAAAACAGTGGGAGAGTAATATTGCCCTTTCAGCTTGTGTGCCAGTCTTGACTCCTGGGTGTGCCACCTCTCTCTCTAATTGTGGGCCATAGAAAGCCTTTAAATTTTTTTCCTTCATTTGTGTTTTAAAATCTACCTCAACACAAAAACACTACATCAGTCAGTGGGAGAAAAATATTGGCCTCTGTCAGGGCTTGTGTGCCACTCCTGTGCGTGCCATCTCTCATTCAGTGGGCCATAGAAAGGCTTTTTTTTTTTTTTTTTTTTTTTTTTTAAATATTCTTGGGTTTCTAAAGTCTCCCTGAGAAAAAAAAAAAAATTAATTAGGTGGGAGATTAATATTGACAATAGTGCTTGAGTGACAGTCCTGCGTGTGTGTCATCTCTGTGATTTGGTGCCACAGAAAACAGAGTGTGTAACATTGTGGCCGGCGTCACACTGGCGAGTTTTACGGACGTAAGAGCGCAGAAACTACGTCCGTAAAACTCGCATTACATACGGCACAATTATTCTCAATGGGGCTGCTCCTATTAGCCGTATATTACGGTTCAGTATTATACGGCTTTCTACGGCCGTACAAAATCGCAGCATGCTGCGTTTGTCAGCGTATTGCGCAAAAAATTCGCTAATGAAAGTCTATGGGGGCGAGAAAAATACGGATTCCACACGGACCTGCAGTGTGACTTGCGAGAAATACGCAGCGGTGTTAGTGAAAAGTTGGTAATTCAATTGCCGGCTTTTCATTTCTCCTGCACAAACCCGACAGGATATGAGACATGGTTTACATACAGTAAACCATCTCATATCCCCTTTTTTTTGCATATTCCACACTACTAATGATAGTAGTGTGTATGTGCAAAATTTGGGCGCTGTAGCTGCTAAAATAAAGGGTTAAATGGCGGAAAAAATTGGCGTGGGCTCCCGCGCAATTTTCTCCGCCAGAGTGGTAAAGCCAGTGACTGAGGGCAGATATTAATAGCCAGGAGAGGGTCCATGGTTATTGGCCCCCCCGTGGCTAAAAACATCTGCCCCCAGCCACCCCAGAAAAGGCACATCTGGAAGATGCGCCTATTCTGGCACTTGGCCACTCTCTTCCCACTCCCTGTAGCGGTGGGATATGGGGTAATGAAGGGTTAATGCCACCTTGCTATTGGAAGGTGACATTAAGCCAGATTAATAATGGAGAGGCGTCAATTATGTCACCTATCCATTATTAATCCAATTGTAGGAAAGGGTTAAAAAACACACACACACATGATTAAAAAGGATTTTAATGAAATAAACACAGCGGTTGTTGTAATAATTTATTGTTCTCGCAATCCATTTGCAGGCCCTCGCTTGGAAAAATAATAAACGCACAAGATACATACCTTCTGGTGAACCGCCTCGTCCCACGAGGTAATCCATCTGAAGGGGTTAACAAATATTACAGGCAGGAGCCCTGCAAATGCAGCTGTGTGCTCCGTGCCTGTAATCCCCGGCGAATGAATGAAATGTAGGTCAATGACCTACATTTCCTTCAGTCGCGGTGATGCGCCCCCTGGTGGATGTCCTCATATGACCTGGAGCGTGGGAAAAAGTTCCCAGGCTGCAGTTCATGAGAACATCCAGCAGGGGCGCATCACCGCGACTGAATGTAAGTATAGATCACTGCTTTCCTTTCAGCACCCGGGGGATTACAGGCACGAGCGAGTGGTTTATCGCAGCTCTGCCTGTAATATTAGTTAACCCCTTCAGATGGATTACTTCGTGGGACGTGACAGTTCATCAGAGAGGGTATGTATCTTGTGTGTTAATTGTTTTGCCAAGCGAGGGTCTGAAAATGGAATGAGAGAGCAATAAATTATTACAACAACCGCTGTGTTTATTTCATTAAAATACTTTTAAATCATGTGTGTGTGTGTGTTTTTTAACCCTTTCCAACAATTGGATTAATAATGGATAGGTGTCATAATTGACGCCTCTCCATTATTAATCTGGCTTAATGTCACCTTCCAATAGCAAGGTGGCATTAACCCTTCATTACCCCATATCCCACCGCTACAGGGAGTGGGAAGAGAGTGGCCAAGTGCCAGAATAGGCACATCTTCCAGATGTGCCTTTTCTGGGGTGGCTGGGGGCAGATGTTTGTAGCCACGGGGGGGCCAATAACCATGGACCCTCTCCTGGCTATTAATATCTGCCCTCAGTCACTGGCTTTACCATTCTGGCGGAGAAAATTGCGCGGGAGCCCACGCCAATTTTTTCCGCCATTTAACCCTTTATTTCAGCAGCTACAGCGCTGAAATTTTGCACATACACACTACTAACATTAGTAGTGTGGAATATGCAAAAAAAAGGGGGATATGAGATGGTTTACTGTATGTAAACCATGTCTCATATCCTGTCGGGTTTGTGCAGGAGAAATTAAAAGCCGGCAATTGAATTAGCGGCTGTTCAAAGATATCGCGCTGAATGAAATCTAAATACAGAATATATATATATGTGTCTCAATGACATATATATATATATATATATATATATATATATATATATACTGTATATATGTTTTCCCTAACATTTGAGCACATAAATCCATTAGATGTCGGTTTTGCAAGCCTGCGCGAAAATCTCGCAGTACGGATGGCATACGGATTACATACGGAGGATGCCATGCGCAAAATACGCTGACACACCCTGACTACGGATCACTATTTTGGGAACATTTCTCCGTATTACGGCCGTAGTACGGATGTATAATACGTGGCGTATTGTCTTACGCCGAGTGTGACGCCGGCCTGTGCCTGATTTTCGTTGTGGTCTCACCAACCTGTTAAGGGATATAGAAATCATACTGAAGTTATAGCTCACCGTGTAAGTTGTTTGACAGCAACAAATAAAGTTACTTTGGTTAAGATTTTAAAACAATGAGGAAGTCTGGTGCAAGAGGTCGTCGTGGGCGTTCATTGTCAGCTGGTAATGATGGTAGTGGTAGTGGAGCATCAGGTGGTCGTGGGGATAAAAATATTCCACCTAAGTCTGGAGCTGTGGAGCCAGTTTCGTCGTCAGGCTACACAAGGCCTCGAACGCTCTCTTTTCTGGGAGTAGGAAAACCGCTTTTAAAGGCGGAGCAGCAACAGCAAGTTTTGGCTTACATTGCAGACTCAGCCTCTAGCTCTTTTGCCTCCTCTTCAGAAACTGGTAAATGTAAAAGCAGCGCGTCGCTTGTGGATGTTCACGGTCAGGGACAAGTCGCTTCCTTGTCCTCCTCAGCAAAAACTACAACAAGAGAGAAGGATGCAGCAGGCGACACAACGGGTCACTCCATGGAGCTCTTTACACATACCGTCCCTGGCTTAGAAAGTGAAACATTTAACAGGCCATGCCCATTACAAGTAGATTCTGACATGGAGTGCACTGATGCACAGCCACAGCCAGAGTACTATGCTGCTCCTTTGACTCAGACCACCACATTGCCCTCTCAGGGTACAGATCCACAATCAGACCCTGATGAGACTATGTTGCCCCGCCACGAACGCTATACCACCGACCGACACAGTGACACAGACGAAGTTGCACACGAGCTCGAAGAGGAGGTAATAGATGACCCAGTTATTGACCCCGATTGGCAGCCATTGGGGGAACAGGGTGCAGGCGGCAGTAGTTCAGAAGCGGAGGTGGAGGAGGGGCCGCAGCAGGCATCAACATCGCAACAGGTTCCATCTGCCGGGCCCGTATCTGGCCCAAAACGCGTGTCAAAGCCAAAACCTGTTGGAGGACAGCGTGGCCATCCGGTTAAAGCTCAGTCTGCAATCCCTGAAAAGGGATCCGAGTCTAGGAAGAGTGCAGTCTGGCATTTTTTTAAACAATATCCAACTGATCAGCGCAAAGTCATCTGTCAAAAATGTTCAACTAGCTTAAGCAGAGGTCAGAATCTGAAAAGTCTAAATACTAGTTGCATGCATAGACACTTAACCACCATGCATTTTCAAGCCTGGACTAACTACCAAAGTCCCTTAAGGTTGTAGCACCCTCGGCCAATGAAGCTAGTCAGCAACGCAACATCCCTTCCGTCACTGTAAGGCCACCATTTTCCGCACCACCGGCAGTATCTGTGCAGGTTTCTTTGCCAGCCAAAAGCAGTCAGGGTCAGGGAACCACCAGTTTTGTAGGAGGAAATATTGCATCTAGGGCACCGGCGGAAACAATACCGTCTCCAACCGTCTCTCAGTCTGCCATGTACACCGGCACACCCGAAAGTTCCACGATCTCCAGCTCTCCAGTCCAGCTCACCCTACATGAGACTCTGGTTAGAAAAAGGAAGTACTTATCCTCGCATCCGCGTACACAGGGTTTTAACGCCCACATAGCTAGACTAATCTCGTTAGAGATGATGCCCTACCGGTTAGTTGAAAGCGAAGCTTTCAAAGCCCTGATGGAGTACGCTGAACCACGATACGAGCTACCCAGTCGACACTTTTTTTCCAGAAAAGCCATCCCAGCCCTGCACCAGCATGTTAAACAGCGCATCGTCCATGCACTCAGGCAATCTGTGAGTACAAAGGTGCACCTGACTACAGATGCATGGACCAGTAGGCATGGCCAGGGACGTTATGTGTCCATCACGGCACACTGGGTGAATGTGGTGGATGCAGGGTCCACAGGCGACATCAATTTAGGGACAGTTGTGCCTAGCCCACGGTCTAGGAAACAGTTGGCTGTAGGCGTTCGCACCCCCTCCTCCTCCTCCTCCTCGTCCTCCTGCAGAAGCTACAGCTCTTCCACAGAACGCAGTCTGCCAACCACTCCATCGGCAGATGACACTGTTGCACACCAGTTGTCCCATTATGGGCCAGCTACTGCCAAGCGTCAGCAGGCTGTATTGGCTATGAAGTGTTTGGGCGACAACAGACACACCGCGGAAGTTCTGTCCGAGTTCTTGCAACAAGAAACGCAGTCGTGGCTGGGCACAGTAGATCTTGAGGCAGGCAAGGTAGTGAGTGATAACGGAAGGAATTTCATGGCTGCCATCTCCCTTTCCCAACTGAAACACATTCCTTGCCTGGCTCACACCTTAAACCTGGTGGTGCAGTGCTTATTGAAAACTTATCCTGGGTTCTCCGACCTGCTCCTCAAAGTGCGTGCACTTTGCTCACATATCCGACGTTCGCCTGTACACGCCAGCCGTATGCAGACCTATCAGCGGTCTTTGAACCTTCCCCAGCATCGCCTAATCATAGACGTTGCAACAAGGTGGAACTCAACACTGCACATGCTTCAGAGACTGTGCGAACAGAGGCGTGCTGTTATTTATTTGTGGGAGGATACACGGGCAGGCAGTAGGATGGCAGACATGGAGTTGTCAGGTGTGCAGTGGTCTAAGATACAAGACATGTGTCAAGTCCTTCAGTGTTTTGAGGAATGCACACGGCTGGTTAGTGCAGACAACGCCGTAATAAGCATGAGCATCCCCCTAATGCGTCTGCTGATGCAAAGTTTGACGCACATAAAGGAGCAGGCGTCTGCACCAGAGGAAGAGGAAAGCCTTGATGACAGTCAGCCATTGTCTGGTCAGGGCAGTGTACAGGACGAGGTAGCGGGCGAAGAGGAGGTGGAGGACGAGGAGGATGATGGGGATGAGTATATTTTTAATGCGGAACCTTTCCCGGGGGCACAGGAAATTGGTTGCGTGTCACGGCCGGGTTCTGGTTTTTTGAGGGACACAAGTGACGTAGATTTGCCTGCAACTGCCCCTCAACCAATCACAACCGGAGATTTGACAACTGGAACTTTGGCCCACATGGCGGATTATGCCTTACGTATCCTAAAAAGGGACACACGCATTACGAAAATGATGAACGATGACGATTACTGGTTGGCCTGCCTCCTTGATCCACGCTATAAAGGCAAATTGCAAAATATTATGCCACATGAGAACTTGGAACTAATATTAGCAACCAAACAATCAACTCTTGTTGACCGTTTGCTTCAGGCATTCCCAGCACACAGCGCACGTGATCGTTCTCACACGAGCTCCAGGGGGCAGCAGACTAGGAGTGTTAGGGGTGCACACATCAGAAGTGGCGTTGGACAGAGGGGTTTTCTGACCAGGTTGTGGAGTGATTTTGCTATGACCGCAGACAGGACAGGTACTGCTGCATCAATTGAAAGTGACAGGAGACAACATTTGTCCAGTATGGTTACTAACTATTTTTCATCCCTTATCGATGTTCTCCCTCAACCGTCATTCCCATTTGATTACTGGGCCTCCAAATTAGACACCTGGCCAGAATTGGCAGAATATGCATTGCAGGAGCTTGCTTGCCCGGCAGCAAGTGTCCTATCAGAAAGAGTATTCAGTGCTGCAGGTTCAATATTAACCGAAAAAAGGACTCGTCTGGCTACCCAAAATGTTGACGATCTAACATTCATTAAAATGAACCACAACTGGAATTCGAAATCTTTTGCCCCACCTTGCCCGGCCGACACCTAGCTTTCCTATGAAAAGCTCTTGCCTGTGAATTACTTTTCTAATGTCTAATTTGCTGCAGCTGATTGTACAGCATACGACATGTTTACACCTCCCTAAATGGCCAAACTCCCCACACGGGGCCGTGGTATCGCGACTTGGCGCAAGCACCCGTGAGACTGCTGTTTGTCTGAAGAGGTGGGTGTGCTCGCTTTTGGTTGACGGCATTGCTACTGGGTCCCTCATAGTACAATGTAGTGTCTCTGGCGGTGGTGGTGCGCACCCAACGTCAGACACACCGTTGTAACATGAGTGGCCCTGGGGCGGTCCCGCCGGCCTCAAGAGAGTTCCCCCCTACCCCAGCTCAAAATGGGCTCTACCACGTGCAAAATTATGTCGCACAGCTCCACCAATCTTTAGTCTATTCGCTGACATCATTCAATGTCTGGCACTGACAATACAAATTTGTAGACATCTATGATGCAACTTAAAGTTGTCTGTGTCTGTGTCCTATATTGGCACCATTAAATAGTTACTGCCAAATTACTATGTCAGAAACTCAGCAGATGAGCCCACCCCTGTACCAAAGTATGCCACCTTTTTTTTTGTTTTGGTTGTTTTGCGATACATTAACATCTATTTATATTTTGGGAGTACTGGGACAGACACTCCTTGCACTACTCCTCCACTCACCACCAAGCTGCCTGTGTATCCATGTAACCGATGTAAAACTGCCATGAGCCTATTGTTTGTTATTTTAGGCCTTTGAAGCCTTTCTGCGCTCCCTCCTTCCACTAGGCCTCCACTGACCAGACCACTGCTGCCCGTGTACCCCTGGAACCTATTATAAAGTGCCTACATCCAGCCCATTTTATTATGTTAGGCCTTCGAAGCCTGTCTGCGCTCCCTCCTTCCACTAGGCCTCCACTGACCAGACCACTGCTGCCCGTGTACCCCTGGAACCTATTATAAAGTGCCTACAGCCAGCCCATTTTATTATGTTAGGCCTTTGAAGCCTGTCTGCGGTCCCTCCTTCCACTAGGCCTCCACACACCTGACCACTGCTGCCCGTGTACCCCTGGAACCTATTATAAAGTGCCTACAGCCAGCCCAATTTTATTATGTTAGGCCTCTGAAGCCTGTCTGCGGTCCCTCCTTCCACTAGGCCTCCACTGACCAGACCACTGCTGCCCGTGTACCCCTGGAACCTATTATAAAGTGCCTACAGCCAGCCCATTTTATTATGTTAGGCCTTTGAAGCCTGTCTGCGCTCCCTCCTTCCACTAGGCCTCCACTGACCAGACCACTGCTGCCCGTGTACCCCTGGAACCTATTATAAAGTGCCTACAGCCAGCCCATTTTATTATGTTAGGCCTTTGAAGCCTGTCTGCGGTCCCTCCTTCCACTAGGCCTCCACTCACCTGACCACTGCTGCCCGTGTACCCCTGGAACCTATTATAAAGTGCCTACAGCCAGCCCATTTTATTATGTTAGGCCTTTGAAGCCTGTCTGCGGTCCCTCCTTCCACTAGGCCTCCACTCACCTGACCACTGCTGCCCGTGTACCCCTGGAACCTATTATAAAGTGCCTACAGCCAGCCCAATTTTATTATGTTAGGCCTCTGAAGCCTGTCTGCGGTCCCTCCTTCCACTAGGCCTCCACTGACCAGACCACTGCTGCCCGTGTACCCCTGGAACCTATTATAAAGTGCCTACAGCCAGCCCATTTTATTATGTTAGGCCTCTGAAGCCTGTCTGCGGTCCCTCCTTCCACTAGGCCTCCACTGACCAGACCACTGCTGCCCGTGTACCCCTGGAACCTATTATAAAGTGCCTACAGCCAGCCCATTTTATTATGTTAGGCCTTTGAAGCCTGTCTGCGCTCCCTCCTTCCACTAGGCCTCCACTCACCTGACCACTGCTGCCCGTGTACCCCTGGAACCTATTATAAAGTGCCTACAGCCAGCCCAATTTTATTATGTTAGGCCTTTGAAGCCTGTCTGCGGTCCCTCCTTCCACTAGTCCTCCACTGACCAGACCACTGCTGCCCGTGTACCCCTGGAACCAATTATAAAGTGCCTACAGCCAGCCCATTTTTTTATGTTAGGCCTTTGAAGCCTGTCTGCGGTCCCTCCTTCCACTAGTCCTCCACTGGCCAGACCACTGCTGCCCATGTACCCCTGGAACCAATTATAAAGTGCCTACAGCCAGCCCATTTTCTTATGTTAGGCCTTTGAAGCCTGTCTGCGGTCCCTACTTTAAATACTCCTCCACTCACCACCAAGCTGCCTGCCCGTGTATCCATGTAACCGATGTAAAACTGCCATGACTGCCTACTGTTTGTTATTTTAGGCCTTTGATAGCCTGTCTGCGGTCCTTACTTTAAATACTCCTCCACTCACCACCTAGCTGCCTGTGTATCCATGTAACCGCTGTAAAACTGCCATGAGCCTATTGTTTGTTATTTTAGGCCTTTGATAGCCTGTCTGCGGCCCCTACTTGCAATACTCCTCCACTGACCACAATGCTGCCTGGAGTGCCTGCCTGTGTATCCATGTAACCGATGTAAAACTGCCATGACTGCCTACTGTTTGTTATTTTAGGCCTTTGATAGCCTGTCTGCAGCCCCTACTTGCAATACTCCTCCACTGACCACAATGCTGCCTGGAGTGCCTGCCTGTGTATCCATGTAACCGATGTAAAACTGCCATGACTGCCTACTGTTTGTTATTTTAGGCCTTTGATAGCCTGTCTGCAGCCCCTACTTGCAATACTCCTCCACTGACCACAATGCTGCCTGGAGTGCCTGCCTGTGTATCCATGTAACCGATGTAAAACTGCCATGACTGCCTACTGTTTGTTATTTTAGGCCTTTGATAGCCTGTCTGCAGCCCCTACTTGCAATACTCCTCCACTGACCACAATGCTGCCTGGAGTGCCTGCCTGTGTATCCATGTAACCAATGTAAAACTGCCATGACTGCCTACTGTTTGTTATTTTAGGCCTTTGATAGCCTGTCTGCAGCCCCTACTTGCAATACTCCTCCACTGACCACACCAATGCTGCCCGTGTACCCCTGGAACCTATTTAAAAGTTCATAGAGCCTAGTTATATATTTTATTTACTATTAATAAGGCCATGATGGACTACGCTGTACCACGCTACAAGCTAACCAGTCGACACTTCTTTTGCGAGAAAAGCCATCCCAACCCTCCACCAGCATGTAGAAGACCGCATTGTCCATGCACTCTGGCAATCTGTGAGTACAAAGGTGCACCTGACAACAGACGCATGGACCTGTAGGCATGGCCACGGAAGATTACGTGTCCATTACGGCGCAATGGGTTAATGTGTTGGATGCATGGTCCACAGGGGACAGCCTACTAAGTCTGTCTGCAGTCCCTAATTCAAATTGTCCTCCACTGTCTAAATCGGAGCTTCCACCTTCTGGCTTTCGGCCTATAGTATCAGAAATTAAACTGCATTTGGCCTTCAACTTTGGTTAGGGCCTACTAACGGCTTCTGCCCCTCCCTGGTGTTGCCCTCAACTAAATAAAGCTGAGCTTCAACCTTCTGCTCCAAATTACCATTTTAAAAAATGCAATAGGCTTTTCCGGCCTACTAAAGGTGTCTGTCTGTGTGCCCCTGCCTGGTGTTGTCCTCAACTGAATAAAGCTGAGCTTCAACCTTCTGCTCCAAATTACCATTTTAAAAAATGCAATAGGCTTTTCCGGCCTACTAAAGGTGTCTGTCTGTGTGCCCCTGCCTGGTGTTGTCCTCAACTGAACAAAGCTGAGCTTCAACCTTCCGGCTCTCATTAAGTGGTTTGTAAAAAACAAAATGGTGGTTAGGGCCTACTAACGGCTTCTGCCCCTCCCTGGTGTTGCCCTCAACTAAATAAAGCTGAGCTTCAACCTTCTGCTCCAAATTACCATTTTAAAAAATGCAATTAGGCTTTTCCGGCCTACTAAAGGTGTCTGTCTGTGTGCCCCTGCCTGGTGTTGTCCTCAACTGAATAAAGCTGAGCTTCAACCTTCCGGCTCTCATTAAGTGGTTTGTAAAAAACAAAATGGTGGTTAGGGCCTACTAACGGCTTCTGCCCCTCCCTGGTGTTGCCCTCAACTAAATAAAGCTGAGCTTCAACCTTCTGCTCCAAATTACCATTTTAAAAAATGCAATAGGCTTTTCCGGCCTACTAAAGGTGTCTGTCTGTGTGCCCCTGCCTGGTGTTGTCCTCAACTGAACAAAGCTGAGCTTCAACCTTCCGGCTCTCATTAAGTGGTTTGTAAAAAACAAAATGGTGGTTAGGGCCTACTAACGGCTTCTGCCCCTCCCTGGTGTTGCCCTCAACTAAATAAAGCTGAGCTTCAACCTTCTGCTCCAAATTACCATTTTAAAAAATGCAATAGGCTTTTCCGGCCTACTAAAGGTGTCTGTCTGTGTGCCCCTGCCTGGTGTTGTCCTCAACTGAATAAAGCTGAGCTTCAACCTTCTGCTCCAAATTACCATTTTAAAAAATGCAATAGGCTTTTCCGGCCTACTAAAGGTGTCTGTCTGTGTGCCCCTGCCTGGTGTTGTCCTCAACTGAATAAAGCTGAGCTTCAACCTTCTGCTCCAAATTACCATTTTAAAAAATGCAATAGGCTTTTCCGGCCTACTAAAGGTGTCTGTCTGTGTGCCCCTGCCTGGTGTTGTCCTCAACTAAATAAAGCTGAGCTTCAACCTTCTGCTCCAAATTACCATTTTAAAAAATGCAATAGGCTTTTCCGGCCTACTAAAGGTGTCTGTCTGTGTGCCCCTGCCTGGTGTTGTCCTCAACTGAATAAAGCTGAGCTTCAACCTTCCGGCTCTCATTAAGTGGTTTGTAAAAAACAAAATGGTGGTTAGGGCCTACTAACGGCTTCTGCCCCTCCCTGGTGTTGCCCTCAACTAAATAAAGCTGAGCTTCAACCTTCTGCTCCAAATTACCATTTTAAAAAATGCAATAGGCTTTTCCGGCCTACTAAAGGTGTCTGTCTGTGTGCCCCTGCCTGGTGTTGTCCTCAACTGAATAAAGCTGAGCTTCAACCTTCCGGCTCTCATTAAGTGGTTTGTAAAAAACAAAATGGTGGTTAGGGCCTACTAACGGCTTCTGCCCCTCCCTGGTGTTGCCCTCAACTAAATAAAGCTGAGCTTCAACCTTCTGCTCCAAATTACCATTTTAAAAAATGCAATAGGCTTTTCCGGCCTACTAAAGGTGTCTGTCTGTGTGCCCCTGCCTGGTGTTGTCCTCAACTGAACAAAGCTGAGCTTCAACCTTCCGGCTCTCATTAAGTGGTTTGTAAAAAACAAAATGGTGGTTAGGGCCTACTAACGGCTTCTGCCCCTCCCTGGTGTTGCCCTCAACTAAATAAAGCTGAGCTTCAACCTTCTGCTCCAAATTACCATTTTAAAAAATGCAATAGGCTTTTCCGGCCTACTAAAGGTGTCTGTCTGTGTGCCCCTGCCTGGTGTTGTCCTCAACTGAATAAAGCTGAGCTTCAACCTTCTGCTCCAAATTACCATTTTAAAAAATGCAATAGGCTTTTCCGGCCTACTAAAGGTGTCTGTCTGTGTGCCCCTGCCTGGTGTTGTCCTCAACTGAATAAAGCTGAGCTTCAACCTTCTGCTCCAAATTACCATTTTAAAAAATGCAATAGGCTTTTCCGGCCTACTAAAGGTGTCTGTCTGTGTGCCCCTGCCTGGTGTTGTCCTCAACTGAACAAAGCTGAGCTTCCACATTCTGGCTTTCGCCCTATACTATCAGATATTAAACTGCATTTGGCCTACTAGTGTGGTTAGGCCCTTGAAACAGTGTCTGCTGCTCTTGGGTTTGCTACTCCACTGAACAAAGCAATGCCGCCTGTTTAGTCCTGTTACCAATTTTGAACTGCATTTAGCCTACTTTATTCTTTGGCCCTATATCTGTTTCCTCCTCATCCTGCCCATTGCCCAGCCACTGCTAAATGAGTCTGCTGGTACATTGACCTAGACCACTACATTCCCCTTGTACTCTACACAGCCAGAATCTGACCCTGCTGAAAGTAAGGTTCCCCTTCCCGCATGTTATACCACCTTACACAGGGACAAAGAGGAAGGTGCAGATGAAAGTGCAGGTTCCTTCATCAGGTGGGGGGGCATACTCGTTGGCGACGTCACTGGCACAGGGCCCCTCAGAGTACGCAAAAGTGTCGCTGCTGGTGGGAGGCGCCCCCGCCATGCAAACACACCGCCGTACTTTGAGGGGCCCTGTGCCAGTGCCAATGCGAACGAGTGGGCCCCCCCCTGCTTGCTCAGGATCACAGCACTTGCAACGTTTAAATACTTACCTTTCCCTGCAACACCGCCGTGATGTAGTCCGCATTTCCTGGGCCCACGAAAAACTTGAGCCAGCCCTACTCCCCCCACAACTTTTGCCAAATGACCCCCAATTCCCTATGCCCAACTATTATTATACAGTTAATTAAGATTGGCAAGCTTCAGAAACAAGAATGGATGTTTTTGGCATTAAAATGGGCACTGTAGGTGTTTTCCTGGCCTCCACTCACTGCCGACTATGCTTCCCCATTGACTTGCATTGGGTTTCGTGTTTCGGTCGATCCCCGACTTTTAGCGATAATCGGCCGACTGCACTCGACTCGACTCTGGACAAAATCGGGTTTCCCAAAACCCTACTCGATCTTAAAAAAATGAAAGTCGCTCAACCCTATTGTACACTACACCAGTGGATTTACAGTTCCCAAAATCTCTTAATGTGAAGACTCTTCCATTTGCTGAACTTTTGAAAGTCTTTCCCTGCATCATAAATTCACATTTGGTACAGTTCCCACATCTAAAGAAGCCAACCGGTCTTCTATCTAACCAGGTCCCTGGTTTTCCCGGCCTCTGATATAAACTGTGCACTAGGCGATCCCCTATCGATCTACCCCTTCTATACGTAATACTTGGTTTAGGGGGTATGTACTTTATTAAACTGGGGTGAGCCAAAAGAATTCCCCAGTGTTTTTTTAAAACCTGATAGACCCTCTCCGATTGTCCATCAAAGGTACCGATCAATCTAACTACACTACTTTCTTGTTGACACGAAATATCCTTGGACCTAAGTAGGGACTGCCTCTCCATTTTCAAAGTCTCATAAAAAGGACCATCTAGCACTTCACAGGGATAATCTCTTACCCTGAAGCGCTGATACAGGTCCCTTGCCTGTCTTTTAAAGGATACCCTCGTCTGTGCAGTTTCTTTTAATTCGCATGAACTGTCCCTTTGGTATCCCTCTTTTTAAGGGGATCGGATGGTGACTAGTCCACCTAAGTAGACTATTTGTAGATGTGGGTTTTCGATACGTGCAAGTACTGATACTTCCATCAAGTTCCTTAGAAATGGTCAGATCCAGGAAATTAATACTCCTATGGTACTCATGTGTAAAAAATAGCCCAATGTTGTTAACATTAATGATCTCCACAAAATGGTGGAGCTCCTCCTCTGGGCCAGACCAAAACACCAAGATGTCATCTATGTGTCTGGCCCAGAGGCTGATATACGAGCTCCACCAGGCCTCCTCCTCGAATATTAGGGTTTCCTCCCACCAGCCCAGGAAGATGTTAGCATACGTGGGGGCACACGGGCTCCCCATTGCAGTACCCCTGAGCTGGTGGAAGTACTTCCCATCGAAGAGAAAGTAATTATGGGTAAGGCAAAATTGCAGGAGTTCCTCAACAAAAAAATTGTGTTCCCGACACTCAACTGATCTTGTCTGTAGATAGTGGAAAATGGCCCTCATACCACATTCATGTGGGATACTGCTGTAAAGGGCCTCCACATCTATCGACACGAGCAGGGTGTCTGTTCCTACCGTTATTCCTTCCAATTGACTAAGCAGATGTGATGTATCACGCACATATGAGGGTAAGGAGGTAACGAACGTTCTCAGGACTTTGTTGGACATCTTGGATAGAGCTAAGGAAGGGGGTCTATTGTCTCTAAATGAATGGAAGTTTTTGGTACCAAATTGTCCAGTTAGACCCACTTTCTATGCCCTACCTAAGGTGCACAAGGGCCTTTGTCCTCTTAAAGGGCGCCCGACTGTATCAGGGATTGAGTCACTAATGCAGAACAGTGGGATATACTAGGACAAAGTCCTGAGAACGTTCATTACCTCCTTACCCTCATATGTGCGTGATACATCACATCTGCTTAGTCAATTGGAAGGAATAACGGTAGGAACAGACATCCTGCTCGTGTCGATAGATGTGGAGGCCCTTTACAGCAGTATCCCACATGAATGTGGTATGAGGGCCATTTTCCACTATCTACAGACAAGAGCAGTTGAGTGTCGGGAACACAATTTTTTTGTTGAGGAACTCCTGCAATTTTGCCTTACCCATAATTACTTTCTCTTCGATGGGAAGTACTTCCACCAGCTCAGGGGTACTGCAATGGGGAGCCTGTGTGCCCCCACGTACGCTAACATCTTCCTGGGCTGGTGGGAGGAAACCCTAATATTCGAGGAGGAGGCCTGGTGGAGCTCGTACATCAGCCTCTGGGCCAGATACATAGATGACATCTTGGTGTTTTGGTCTGGCCCAGAGGAGGAGCTCCACCGTTTTGTGGAGATCATTAATGTTAACAACATTGGGCTATTTTTTACACATGAGTACCATGCTAGGAGTATTAATTTCCTGGATCTGACCATTTCTAAGGAACTTGATGGAAGTATCAGTACTTGCACGTATCGAAAACCCACATCTACAAATAGTCTACTTAGGTGGACTAGTCACCATCCGATCCCCTTAAAAAGAGGGATACCAAAGGGACAGTTCATGCGAATTAAAAGAAACTGCACATACGAGAGCACCTTTAAAAGACAGGCAAGGGACCTGTATCAGCGCTTCAGGGTAAGGGATTATCCCTGTGAAGTGCTAGATGGTCCTTTTTATGAGACTTTGAAAATGGAGAGGCAGTCCCTACTTAGGTCCAAGGATATTTCGTGTCAACAAGAAAGTAGTGTAGTTAGATTGATCGGTACCTTTGATGGACAATCGGAGAGGGTCTATCAGGTTTTAAAAAAACACTGGGGAATTCTTTTGGCTGACCCCAATTTAATAAAGTACATACCCCCTAAACCAAGTATTACGTATAGAAGGGGTAGATCGATAGGGGATCGCCTAGTGCACAGTTTATATCAGAGGCCGGGAAAACCAGGGACCTGGTTAGATAGAAGACCGGTTGGCTTCTTTAGATCTGGGAACTGTACCAAATGTGAATTTATGATGCAGGGAAAGACTTTCAAAAGTTCAGCAAATGGAAGAGTCTTCACATTAAGAGATTTTGGGAACTGTAAATCCACTGGTGTAGTGTACAAGGCTACTTGTGTGTGCCCAGTGGATTATATAGGTAAGACCCTGAGGGAACTCAGGGTGAGAGTAGGCGAGCACCTAGGGGATATTAGGCATAAACGTGACACACCGGTGGCTCGCCACATGAATAGTTGCCATGGAGGGAACCTCAGAGATATTACCTTCAGTATGATTGAATTAATTCGGCCAAAGACTAGAGGGGGGGACTTAGATAAGATCGTACGGAGACGGGAGACTGAATGGATCTTTCGTATGCAATCATTGTCCCCAAGGGGCCTCAATGAGAACCTTTCCTATACGTGTTTCCTATAGCTATTTGTCAGTATATGAAAAATACTGTGCCTATACTCGTGGTATTTTGTAGGGGTTTGCACCTGGAATATCCGATTAGCCTATTTACTGTATGTAGAATCTTGAAGGGAATCTGCCGTTTAAACTCCATATCCATACATGTTTGAACATGTTCCTTATTTGAGGGTGTTTATTTAATATCGTGTACATTTTATGTATTTATTTATTTGGAGGTGTATTCTATCCCTAAGATAATCCCCCTTCCCCCTATTTTTGGCTACATTATAATAAATAACATAGAAAATATATGCATTGTCTTACCTTTCCCATTTATATAATTGGGCCCATTTTATTGAATATCTCCTGTCTTTTATTTAAGTAATCTATTTATGAGAACAATCAGATTTTTGAATAGTACATCGGTATAGTCAGTTTATCTGAATCTAGGGCATCATCGGATACATTTGTCTGAACATTTATGTTACAGAGTGCCCAATAAAATAGTAGTACGCACATTTTCTGTGATACATAGATCCCTAACATGATAGAGGTATCGTTCATCTAGTTTGGGACATTCAGACATGCGCAGAAGCGATGTACAATAAGACAAGGATCACAGAGTCCGGGTCTGCGCAGTGGTTAAGGAACGCCCTGCGAGCAAGTGCGCGTGCTCCCTGTGACACGCATATCCTCAATAAGATGGAGGTGCGTTGCATCTGGTCCGGGGGTTTTGGACATGCGCAGAGCGGTAAGGAACGCCCAGCTAGCAAGTGCGCGTGCTCCCCGGGACACGCATATCCTCAATAAGATGGAGATGCGTTTCATCTGGTCTGGGGGATGAGGACATGCGCAGAGGTGATTCTCAAAAAAAGCAGCCGGGATTAACATCGGATGGAACTCCGGTGAGGTATTTTTTAGTGTTTGGCCAGAATATGGGATTTGGAGTCTCATCTAGACAAGATCTTAATAGTGGGGAATCGTTATTATTATTGTTTGGGTATGAAACACCTTTTTGACCCGATTGGGATTCCGTTGGATTATTGAGGGGGCGTGGCCTATTCAGGCGCGCACATTTCGATGTGGGCTACTTAAGCTCACATGGTCACCGCCGCCTATGCCCTACATCTATGGAGCATCCGGCATCATTTTCCTCCTGATGAACCGTGAAAACGGGGAAACGCGTCGGGGAGATACCGACACACGCTAAGTGACCCTAATTATCTGTTCAGAGAATTTTTTGTCTGACATGTATTTGGCAGTCTGGCTACTTATCCAATATATTGCTAATTGATTTTTGGACTATTACGGTCATCATCTCAGACTGTGCTGACTTAACATAGGGGACTATAGTGCATCTAGTGCGGTGTGTTTGGGTATATTATATTATGTAGAGGTACCTATATAGGTCCAATTTATTATATATCTGGTCATTTACTGTTTTCTTCACCACTGCTCTTTACTATATTGTTTTCCCACCTGTAGGGTGAGGGATACTACAGGGGAGAGAGGGCTAGCCGACGTGGAGTGGGGGCGCCAAAAAATCGATTCTTAGGGTGCCAACCCCCACAGCAAGGCAGGCGTGAGAAGTAGGTGTATCCAGGACCAGAATAGGTACATATGTTTGTGACCTATTGACCATACCTGTGATATCTAAATTAGTTTTTTATGGGTCGGGGTTTTAAATTTATTGGAAATAAAATTTTGTTTTAAGGGAATATACACTCACCGGCCACTTTATTAGGTACACCATGCTAGTAACGGGTTGGACCCCCTTTTGCCTTCAGAACTGCCTCAATTCTTCGTGGCATAGATTCAGCAAGGTGCTGGAAGCATTCCTCAGAGATTTTGGTCCATATTGACATGATGGCATCATACAGTTGCCGCAGATTTGTCGGCTGCACATCCCAAAGATGCTCCATACAAGGCAGGATGGATCCATGCTTTCATGTTGTTTACGCCAAATTCTGACCCTACCATCCGAATGTCGCAGCAGAAATCGAGACTCATCAGACCAAGCAACGTTTTTCCAATCTTCTACTGTCCAATTTCGATGAGCTTGTACAAATTGTAGCCTCAGTTTCCTGTTCTTAGCTGAAAGGAGTGGTACCCGGTGTGGTCTTCTGCTGCTGTAGCCCATCTGCCTCAAAGTTCGACGCACTGTGCGTTCAGAGATGCTCTTAGGCCTACCTTGGTTGTAACGGGTGGCGATTTGAGTCACTGTTGCCTTTCTATCAGCTCGAACCAGTCTGCCCATTCTCCTCTGACCTCTGGCATCAACAAGGCATTTCCGCCCACAGAACTGCCGCTCACTGAATTTTTTTTCTTTTTCGGACCATTCTCTGTAAACCCTAGAGATGGTTGTGCGTGAAAATCCCAGTAGATCAGCAGTTTCTGAAATACTCAGACCAGCCCTTCTGGCACCAACAACCATGCCACGTTCAAAGGCACTCAAATCACCTTTCTTCCCCATACTGATGCTCGGTTTGAACTGCAGGAGATTGTCTTGACCATGTCTACATGCCTAAATGCACTGAGTTGCCGCCATGTGATTGGCTGATTAGAAATTAAGTGTTAACAAGAAGTTGGACAGGTGTACCTAATAAAGTGGCCAGTGAGTGTATGTACGCACAATATTGGAGGGTTCATATAGACAACCCCAGGGTTTGTTATTTGCGCATAGCTTAGCAACACAGGTTTGGCAAGAATGCAAATGTATTTTGAAATTCACTGATCAAATTGGAGAAGTTCAAATATGGGATAATCCCGAATTCCCGCACCTTAAAAATTTACAGGACCTGGGTTTCTGGAAACAAAATGTAATAACAAAACTTAATCAGTTTTTTGAAGATTAAACTTTATTATCATTCGAAAAAATCCATGCCAGGTACATAATTCTCCACGGAGACTTTTATAGATATCTGCAACCGAGAAACGCCATGATGTACCAGTTCCAGTTTCCTAGAATAAGAATATCTAAATACCCACTGACAGGAGTATTATCAACTCAAGGATCTACAGGTGTGATATCCTCCCCTCTATACCTTTTTGTTAAGTTCTACAGCAAGCTGAGTGGATGCGATTTTAGAGTTTAAGTGGCCACACTTAATACCCTCTATCACTGATGATCAGTGGAGCGATATCCTGGAGGCACATACGATGGTGTCACCTGCTGCAAATAACAGGTTAATACAATTGTATATTCTTCACCAATCCTATCTGACCCCAACTAGATTACATAAATTTGGTAGAGGGGCAACTGATGAATGGCATAGGTGTGGGGAATCGGGAGCGGATTTCTGGCACCTTATTTGGAACTGTATAACTATACGAAGATATTGGAGTGAGGTCACAGCTACATTGGAGAGGATAATTAGGATACCGATCGAATGTAATCCGGAGTTGTGCATCCCGGGTGCTGTGGATGAGGAGATGTGGGTCCACCATGATAGAATATTTCTTCGGGAAGTTCTAATTGTGGCTAGGAAAGTGGTAGCGTTGAGCTGGATGGGGGAAATCTCCTTCGATTAATCAGTGGAAGAAACTAGTGAATGACATACTGTAATTCCTTATGAAAACATATTATACAGAAACAGAGGATGGCCCCAGAAATTTCAGAAGATTTGGGAAAGGTGGTGTAACTCGCCATTGATGCACCTGGCTTCTGGCATAATGGTCTCTTTAATCTCGAGATATAGACCCTGATCAGGGCCGTATTTGCCACTAGGCACTCGAGGGCACATGCCTAGGGCGGGGACAATGCAGGGGGCGGCACCTGAGCAAGGTTTGTTGTTTTTTTTTTTCTGGGTCACCTCCCGACCGCTTCTGTTCTTTGGCCAACTCTGAATATCCCGGTCAACATTGGACATCTCCTGCCCACAAGAACGCAGAACAGTTCCTTTGCTGATTCTTTTCATGCAACTAGCACAACAGAGCTCTCAGGACAAACAAACGTTGATACACGGATTATTCTGACTCTATGCTATGCTGCCATATGTTTGTTATCTTATTTTGTGGAATCTTTCACTAAAAAGAGTTTAAAAAAACAAACAAACAGGAGTGGGGGACACAAAAACTCTTCGGCCTTCTTTGGCCAACTCTGAATATCCTGGTCAACATTGGACATTTCCTGCCCACAAGAACGCAGAACAGTTCCTTTGCTGATTCTTTTCATGCAACTAGCACAACAGAGCTCTCAGGACATACCTTTCACTTCCAACCACCATTTTAGATTCCATGAATATCTTCAGACTTACGTTTCCTTGGCGCCTAATTGACTGCCGCTGCACCACCCGCTGGCTCTGTCAGGCCCGCAGCCTTGGTACACGGCACCCCTGCCTCCAGCTGGGTCATCCTCCACTTCCACTCCAACCGTCCTGGGTCTCCGCAGAGTGTGATGCCATAAGAGTGGCCATCTCTCTCAACAGGGAAACCACAATGCTCCATTCTTTGTTCTTCACTGTGCTGTGTGCGTGCTGCTCCGCGGCTTGACCTCTGCTGGGGTGGAGTTACTTCCGGGTCACCTGCCTGTTTCCTGAGAGTCTCCACCATTCTTTCTTGACTTGTTGCAACGAATGTGTCTCTTCTTCTTTCGTCAGACCCAGCAAGGGCGGGCCCGCTTACTACAGGCCGACCGCCACAGAGAGGGCCCCTCCCAGGATGGATGGATTTTCATGCTCTTCTGATTGGTTAACACCCACGACGGGCAGAGCTTCCCCTGCTTCGCGCGCCACCATCAGCCATCTTGTACCATCTTGGTTTTCACAAGGTCCTTCCCCGAATGCGTCAAGTTTTCTTGATGCATGATTCAATCCTACCGACTATGCCAAATGTAATGTGACCGAGAGCGGTAACTGAGGACAAGCTGCTGCTCCATAATGCCCAGGCCCTTTTCAGGAAAATTGTGTATTAGTCCCAATGTGCTGTCAAATGTGGGGTAGATCACACTCACTTGTAAGCGACAGGCCTCTGCTGCATCCAGGTCTCCATCTTCAGGAGCCGCCGCACATAACTCATTGTAACAAGCAAACGTTTACTGGACAGTACAAGTTCATCAGTCTATAACATGCAGTTTCAGGCACAACACTATTTATTCCTTGTTTCCTTTTCACAGTATGCTTCTAGCATTACTAGCATTACTATCCATTCCTCCTGGACTATCCCCACGTTTACTGGTTCTGTCTCCACCAGTGATTTCCCGTCCAGTCCCGCAGTGAACCGGGATCCGTTATCTTCCCTTAACGCGGTTCAACTTCCAACTTCCTCTGTGCACCATATTACTTGTACACCGTATTACATGTACTGAGCTCTAGACTCCGGCCATTGCAGGAATGTCCACAAAAGATTGCAGAAAGGTTTCTCATTGCACTGAACGACAGTTGCTCAACCATTGCAACTTGAACTTGATTACTGTAGTTCCCTATCTATCAGGAAGTAGTCCACTTTCACTAGGGCTCGCCCCTCCCAAACTGTAACTATGTGTCCCTATAGTATGTAGCTGGGCAAACCTAAATCACAACAACTATGTAGTACATTTACATACACTACACATTATATTTAGACTGCTTAACAAAGTCTGTGTTATCGATAGTCACTACCTTATGTCCTAAAACCTAAACTATGTATTATATCACTTATCTTATACTTTACATTGCCTGTAGCTTTTCTGTACACTATACCTACTATACTAACAACGCTTATCAACTCTATATATTATCATATCACACTATGCACGCCTAAAACTGCAATACACAGTTCACACTTCACATGTCAAAATATATGTAAACCTGCATGACACTATTCACATCGTACACAGTACAGCGTGACTGGTGTTTTCAGTCCAGTCCAACACTCTTACACATGGGCGCAAGCCCTTAAAGGGAATGTCATCAGAAAATACCTATTGTTTAAATTACGTTTTTGTGTCAAATTTTTTTTTTTATGCATTTAGCAAGTCAGAATAGCCAACACGTGACTCAAAAGAGGATTGGAGCAGTGATAGAAACCGGGGAAAACAACGAACTGTGAGTATATTACCACATGTACATGACATTACATGTACATTTAGGTTTAGGCAATAAAAAGTGTGGTGGAAGAGATTAATTTCATAGTTTTAAGGTTGAAAGTAGACTTAAGGCTACTTTCACACATCAGTTTTTTGCCGTCAGGCTCAACCCGGCGTATTTTGAAAAAACAGATCCGTCTAAATTGTGAAAAACTGATGCAACGGATCCGTTTTTTCTCCAGACCTGACTAGCTGATCCAGGGAGAGAGAGAGACAGAGAGAGAACGCCAGAATGGAAAAGGCATGCTCAGTTTAAAAAAACGGATCCGGCGCCATAGGGTTCCATAATAGCAAACGACGGACGGCGACAGATCTGTCGCTAATACAAGTCTATAAGAAAAAAATGGATCCGGTGGCAACTTTTGCCGGATCTGTTTTTTTCAAAATTAGCTGGATTGTGCCTGACGGCAAAAAACTCCATCAAAAAGTCCATCAAGTTCAACCTATAGTTAGTGATGAGCGAGTATACTCGTTGCTCGAGATTTCCCGAGCACGCTTGGGGGGTGTCCGAGTATTTGTAAGTGCTCGGAGATTTAGTTTTTGTTGACGCAGCCGCATGATTTACAGCTGCTAGCCAGCCTGAGTACATGTGGGGGTTGCCTGGTTGCTAGAGAATCCCCACATGTAATCAAGCTGTATAAAAGCCGCAAATCATGCAGCTGCGGCAAGGAAAACTAAATCTCCGAGCAGTCACAAATACTCGGAGACCCCCCCAGTATACTCGCTCATCACTACCTATAGTCTAACATGATGATCCAAAGGAACGCAAAAACCCCATAGGGTAGACGAACTCCACATTAGGGGGAAAAAATTTTCCCGACACCACATACATCAATTAGAATAGATCCCTGGATCAACGTCCCACCACATAAGTTAGTACCCATAATCTGTAATATTATATATTTCAAGAAAGACATCTAGACCCTTCTTGAACTTTTGCATTGAATCAACCATTACAACATCATGTGGCAGAGAGCTTCATACTCTCACTGCTCTTATAGGAAAGAATCTGCGTCTGTGATTATGATTAAACTTCTATACTCTAGAGCAGGGCTCCCCAACCTGTAGCTCGGGAGCCACATGTGGCTCGCGGCCCTATGAATTGTGGCTCGTTACTGTCTGCCAGCTTGATGCATTAGGTCCAGGTCTAGCAAACAGGTATGAAGACCACATCTCAAAATGGTGAATTTTGTGAGTAGCCCTACACAAAATTGCAGATCTGGATGCACATTTACTGGTCTTAGGGGTTTAGAGATGTTTTAGGTATGGTACGCTGGAGGTTTGTACTACCTGTTAGAGGAGGTGCTCAAAGCTGGATGTGACAATGTGTTGGGAGAATACTGAATGGGGGTATTGTGGGAACCCCTGGATCTCAGTGTACTGCTCTGGAGTGATTACTGTGGAAAAACTTTGGTTATCATTATACCTGTAATGGGGGCTTTGGTTGACACTACTTTGAAGGGGGTGGAAGCTGGATGTGGCTCGCGACCCTCCCTCAGTGATGAATGTGGCTTGCGACCCTCTCTCTAAGCTGAATGTGGCTCTCAAGGTCAGAAAGGTTGGGGACCACTGCTCTAGAGTCTAGACATAGCATATGCCTCCTACTCTATGTTTTTTAAGTTATTTTATGAGGTTAAGTCTCCAATACAATATTTGTTCTTAGATCGTTTTTACAGAATCCACAGCTTATCTGATTAATTCATCTGAATATTCATAATCATATTTAAACAGCACGTGTCACCATTGGAAAATGTGCAAGAACATGGAAAGCCTCACTGTGTCTAGTCACTTCAACAGTAGTAAGTACCTCTATCTCATGCTGCCAACCAGTAGTGTGCAATGAGCAAAAACAGGAAAAAGGACCGGTACTTGAATAAAACTCCCATTTATTTCAACCATTAAAAACAGGGATATCCATGATTATAAAATAATACAGATTGACTCTTATGCGTCTCTGGCATAACAGCCCTTAGTCATAGAATATAGTCTATGACTAAGGACAGATATGCCAGAAACAAGTAAGAATCACTCTGGATTTTTTTATTCATGGATATCCCTATTTTTAACGGATGAAACAAACACATGTTTTATTCAAGTACAGATCCCTTTTCCTGTTTTTGCTCATGTGTCATTATTACATGAGTTAGAATCAATATATATTACAAACTTTAATTTTCATGGATTTAATGAGGTCTCTTTTTGTAATAATCTCTTTTCAGCAAATTTTAATTAGGATCAAATAAGTGTAAAGGATTGTCCTGTTTCTGAATGAGCCTCATGGTCTGTACAGCACTGACTGACCACGGGTCTCTCAACCTAAATTTACATCCTTACAGGGATATATGAGGCTGTTTGATTCAGAAGACCTGTTGTCATGTCAGTGCAGTGTGCACCATATACAAGTTTTGAAATATGGTCACCTGAACCTTGACTTAAGGCCCCTATGCACATTAGATGAAAGTCATTTAACCCATCATTTTAAGCAGGATTGGCTGACCATATATGGTTAATGGGAGCCTTCCAGCTTTCTCGCAACAGATGATGTTGGAGGAGAAAAAGGTTGGGCCATTTGAATTTTTCCACATTTGTCCAGCAGCCTCTTTCCCCTCTTTCCACAATGAAATCAGAAGAATGCTTGGCTGTGCAATATTTTCATATTTGCAGGGGAGTCAGAAGACAAGACAGAGCTGCCGGAAGAATAAGTGATCGCTTGCAGCTATCTAAGCTGTATGGGCACCTGAAGCTTTAGTTAAGGTTTTGACCAGTCACACATAACTGAGAGAAAAGATTATCTCTGTGATGATTGCATGGAAAAATTATACAGCTGCACATAGAGTGCCTATAGCTCCTGTAGTACAAAACCACAGACACTTCATGTACGTCTATGTGGATCTGTGTGTGCAAGATACTGTACATTCAAATACATTTTCATATTAAAGTACTGTGCAAGAAAAAAGGTAAGGTAAAAAGTGATAACATACTCTTGCATTTTCCGGAGTACATTACTTCCAGGTCCGGCTGTCCACGGCATTTGTTTGTGATTAGTTCACATTCATCCTGGTATGTATTCCCATCTGAGCCACATACAGGAATATCACTATTGAGACCAGAACAGTCAGGTGCACATTCACACTGGGGGCGGCCAACTTTCAGAAGGCATGTCTTACCAGGTGGGCATTGCACATCATCACAGCTGTCTGTGGGTAAAAGTGAATATGAGACACATATTAAAGATATTTCAAGCTGCTAGAGAGAAAATAACTAACTATTTAACTACAATATCAAATACTGTATATGCAAAACAGCTACATGGACACAAATCGTCTCACACAGTTCAATATATAACAAGGGTGAATGCAACAGTATACTGGAAAAACCCTATTTAAAATATAACCTTTAATAAGTATAATTATAAAACGACCCACAAAGGTCTAGATACCCCCTCAAAAAAATGCCTCAATGCAATGGGCTACAAAAAGTACTAGAGAAAAACAACCATTCAAACCCTCTAGTCTATTTATATCGCCAGTACAATGTTTACCTAACTAAGGACTACCTCTGCTTATAAGATAAAAAAAACGCAGAGATAAGCCCATCCAAATACCTGAAAAAGACAATAAACAAAAACACTAGCACCAAAGTCAATGTCTCTTGTGTGGACACAGAAGTGATAAAATTGTGGTCAAACATAGCATCACGCTTACTCAGCTAATGTGCAGAAGTGAGTGATCTGACCCTAGATACACAACCGTCTCGGCGCCTACCTAGGTGCGGACGTTGGCACCGTAAGGGTACTGTCACACAGTGGCACTTTTGTCGCTACGACGGTACGATCCGTGACGTTCCAGCGATATCCATACGATATCGCTGTGTCTGACACGCAGCAGCGATCAGGGACCCTGCTGAGAATCGTACGTCGTAGCAGATCGTTTGGAACTTTCTTTCGTCGCTGGATCTCCCGCTGTCATCGCTGGATCGTTGTGTGTGACAGCGATCCAGCGATGCGTTCGCTTGTAACCAGGGTAAACATCAGGTTACTAAGCGCAGGGCCGCGCTTAGTAACCCGATGTTTACCGTGGTTACCAGCGTAAAAGTAAAAAAAAAAAAACAGTACATATTTACATTCCGGTGTCTGTCCCCCGGTGTTCTGCTTCTCTGCACTGTGAGCGCCGGCCAGCCGGAAAGCGAGCACAGCGGTGACGTCACCGCTGTGCTTTCCGGCTGGCGCAGACACAATGCAGAGAAGCAGAACGCCGGGGGACAGACACCGGAATGTAAGTATGTACTGTTTGGTTTTTTTTACTACTACGCTGGTAACCACGGTAAACATCGGGTTACTAAGCGCGGCCCTGCGCTTAGTAACCCGATGTTTACCCTGGTTACCCGGGGCCCTCGGCATCGTTGGTCGCTGGAGAGCTGACTGTGTGACACAACCACTTACCAACGATCACGGCCAGGTCGTATCTCTGGTCGTGATCGTTGGTAAATCGTTTAGTGTGACAGTACCCTAAGTAAAATTGAGAATGGCGCCCCCGCTCGTCCGACAGCTGTCCCTTCTCTCCTACTTCACCCTATAAGACATAAGTCAGAAACAGAGGGCCAGATGGCCTGTATCTACTGTATAATGAATGTTGGAATAGTCTTAGGTGTAAGCAGATATTGACCATATAAAACAAAAGAATAAATGTATATAAATGTAGGAAAAAGAGACAGCCCAAACAAGCTTAGCCACTAATAGCGAAAATTCACAAATACAAGATAGTCACTGATATTATTAAGTGATGAAGACTACTGGTATCTAAGTACTAATGCAGCACCATACTCATATTTATACCATCATCCCCAAACCAATATGATGAACATGAGACTAACTGCAAAGAGACCACACATGGTGCTCATGCGGCGCCCCAGGGTCCTGGTCGTCTCAGGGGTATTGCTTTCCTCCCGGGGAGAGTGATGCTTCGTTTGGAGGCAAGAAAGGATAACTGCATCCAGGTATCACAAACATGCAACACATTCACACTCCAGGCCACCAGGGGGAGCTTCTGCTCCTATTTATTAGGTCACTCCCCACATATATATAACTGGTAGTCTGTAGGGAAAGAGAGAGAGAAAGTTCCAGACAGTAGTCTGAGGAGGACAGAGGGTCCACGGAGCTGTGCATGCCCTCAGAGCTGCAGCTCCCAGAAAGAGACATTGAAAAGCAGAACTGTATTGCAGCGAGCGTGAAGGAAGTTGAAGCCAAGAAGAGGATACCAGAAGGGGACCAGCCCCGAACAGGCTGCCTCCTTCTGAGGAAAAACTAATAAAAAGGATATGCATAACACTGGGATCGACCATGAAAAGATAACAACTTTATTCATACAAAAAGGCACATCAAAACAAGACATACATTTAAAAGCATTTAAAAACGGAAAAAACAGCACATGGCTAGTAAGCTACATGCAACCCCCCAGACAGTTGGAGACAAATGTCGTTTTAGCACTGAACAATGTGACAAATATTTAGAGAAGGTGCGTGCATACGAATTGAAACACGCACCTTCTCTAAATATTTGTCACATTGTTCAGTGCTAAAATGACATTTGTCTCCAACTGTCTGGGGGGTTGCAAGTAGCTAACTAGCCATGTGCTGTTTTTTCCGTTTTTAAATGCTTTTAAATGTATGTCTTGTTTTGATGTGCCTTTTTGTTTGAATAAAGTTGTTATCTTTTGATGGCTGATCCCAGTGTTATGCATATCCTTTTTCTTAGTTTTTCCTGATAGTCTTTCTCATATGCATATGGTTGATCCCTGACTCACTTATGCTTTGTGGTGCCCGCTACCTTCTTTGTACAGCTGCCTCCTTCTGAGGCGCAGAATCCCGGTAGCCGGAATACTGAGGGAGTAAGGACCTCTACGCCTTATTTCAGAGACCGGCAGGACAGCTAATTGCAGGTTACCTGTCCGCACCTACACCTAGGAGGCACGGTGACACCCCACAGAGCCGGGTTATCTAAGAGACCCTACAAACAGGCTAAAGTCACCAGTCATATGGGTTTTGTCCTATCCTATATGGGGGACAGAGAGAGCGAAACACCACATCTGTGAGATCCTTATGTGAAGCCATAGGCAGTAAGGGACTACACCACTGCAGCACAAGGGAAGGCTACTGATTTCCACCTGGACAAGGGAACTCTGGACTTGCCTCTAAACCGGCCAGACTGTGCCTGCCCTGTGATCTGGTGCTCTGGACGGTGGGTGCTGAAGTCTTCAGTAAAGGTAAAGAGACTGCAACCTTGTGTCCTAGTTCTTCTCTGCGCCTCTCACCATTCACCATCGACACACTGGGAAGCCCTGGGGACATACTTCACCTGTGGGAAGGTATACCATCTAGCTGTCATAACATCACCCCAGCGGACCCCTCAAAGCAGCGTCTGTCACCCTGTCCGAATACCACAGGTGGCGTCATGAACATAAACTTTATCCCTTTAAAGACCTTTCCACTTTAATACGGACGTCCCAGGGCCACAGATCGGGTCAGCCACCGTGACATCCCCCTGTGAACCGCAGGACCCGGTACCGAGTACCCCATGGCCCCTGGGGGCGCTCCACTCACATGGAACAACAAACTCTCACAATAATAGATAAATATTGCAGCAAATATAATTGCACCCCAAAGCACCACATTCACCAATGCATGATGAAGAAAATGTCAGATAACAGGTGAGGACAAAAGTGTCCTATTGGTACAGCTGAACTTATCTGTCTAGATGTGGTGCTACATATAGGCAGCTGAAGACCATAAAGGTATAACTTCTCAGATGAGATCAACAAACTCTCGACGCGTTTCCCCCATGGATGGGTTCATCAGGACAGATTCATGGTAACATGGCGGTGGAGAGTTGTCCATAAGATAAGCCTCTACCTGGCTTGGGACAAACTCTTCTCTATGCATTCTTGCAGTTTGTGGTATTGCAGCTGCCGCTCTGTATCCCAGTCTGCATCTGGTGATGTCGTCTCAGGGGTTAGGACTCCCATGTCCAAGTCAATGGGTAACTTGCCAGGTTTCGCTCTCATCAGGTAGGCTGGAGTGCAGTTGGTGGAGTTTACCGGGATATGATTGTACAGATATACCAAATCCGGAACTTCTCTGGCCACAGGTTTCATTCTTACCACCTGGTTCATTTTCTCGCACATGCCATTTGTCTACGGATGCAGCGTTGTCCTGATCTTCTTGCAGCTATACAGGTTACAGAACTCCTGGAACACTTCTGCCTCTAAGGCTGGGCTTTGGTCGGTGAGCACTTGTTCAGGGTAACCGTGCGGTGAACAAAAGTGCTCTTGAAATGCTTTGGCTGCTGTCTTCGCTTTTTGGTCTTTGACAGGCGAGACTATCAGGAACCTTAATGGTCCACTATGGTCAGGGCATAAACATAGCCTGAGCAGCTTGGGCTAACTTTATGTGGTCCAAGGCTACCAGATCAAGTGGCTGCTTCATGGATATGGGCTGTAAGGGATCCCCCTGGTTGTTGCGGTCTTTCCTGCACAGGTTGCATGGGACACATTCTCGGCATCACCTCTCAATGGCTTTCCTCATGCCAATCCAGTAGAATCTCTCACGAAGTAGAACCTCCAGTTTCTTCCACCCGAAGTGTCCTGCTCCATCGTGGTACGCTTCCAAGACCATTGGCACATCCCGCTTCGGGACAACCACCTGCCAGACCAGTTCATGAGTGCGTGAGTTCCTCTGACACAGCTTACCCTCATAGATGAACAGCTTGCCCTTCTCTTTCCACAACTGTTGGGTCTCTTGTGGAGAATCTGGACCAGGGTGCGTGTTAGCAACATCTTTACTAGGCGAACTGCAGGGTCGCTATCTTGCGTCTCTGCCCATCCATGGTGCGGCAACGGGTTAAGCGTGGCCTCTTGCATGGCATAGCGCATGTTCCTCACACAATGGGACCACTAGGCCGCCTCGGAGCAGTGGAAGGTTGGTAATTCAATTTCTTCTAGCTCTTTCGGGTCTTCTCCCTCATCTGGTAAATTGGGCATCCTGGACAGCACATCAACATTAGCATTCTTATGCCCCACTCGGTACTTGATGGTAAACTCATAGTTGGACAGCCTTGCCATCCATCACCAGGTTCCAATGCACCCAGCCTTGCATTTTCCAAGTGAGTCAGCAGATTATTCTCTGTGAAGACGGTAAACTTTGCTGAAGCCAGGTAATGTTTGAATCGCTCGGTTACAGCCCAGACTATGGCGAGAAACTCCAACTTGAAGGAACTATAGTTGTCATGGTTCCTCTTAGTGGGACGAAGCTTCCTGCTTGTGTGGGCAATCACTCTCTCTCTGCCTTTCGTTACTTGTGACAGCACTGCTCCCAATCCCATGTTGCTGGCATCAGTGTAAAGGATGAATGGTTGGTCATAGTCACGATATGCCAGGACTTCATGTCCCGTGAGAGCCAACTTCAACCGAGTGAAGGATTTTTCTAGCCTGCTGTTCCACTCGAACAGAGGATTCTTGTTCTTGGCCTTCTTGGATTGGCCCACTAGCAGGTCTTGCAGGGGTGTGGTTTTCTTGGTGAAGTCCTTGATGAATCTCCGGTAGTAGCCTACCAACCTGAGGAACTGCCATACTTCAGGAATGGTATTGGGTTTTGGCCAGTCCCTGATAATGGTGACTTTGTCAGGGTTGGTGCCACGCCTTCTGCGCTAACTATGTGGCCTAGGCACTGCACTTTGGGCTTCAACAGGTGGCACTTGGACGGCTTCACTTTCAGGCCAAAGTTGGACAGTGCTTCAAACACCTTGGCCAGGTGCTTCAAGTGGTCTTCTTAGGTCTTGGAGAAGACGATGACATCATCCAGGTACAACAGAAGGGTTTTAAAGTTTTTGTGCCCGAGGAAACACTCCATCCTCCTCTGGAATGTCCCTGGTGCGTTACAAAGCCCGAATGGCATGTAGTTGAACTCATTTAAGCTCATGGGTATTGTGAAGGTGGTCTTCTCTTTATCCGCCTCTGCCACGGGAACCTGCCAATACCCACTGGTGAGATCTAAGGTGGAGAAATATTTAACGGATTTCATTGCAGCTAATGTTTCCTCAATTATGGGTAATGGGTAGGCGTCCTGATGTGAAATGCGGTTAATATGCCTGTAGTCAACACGCATCCTCATTGTACCATCTTTCGTTCTAACGAGGACTAACGGAGCTGCCCAGGGGCTACAACTGTCTCACCCCAGCCTCCATCTCCCGTAACATACCCTTGGCACATTGGTAGTGAGCTGGAGGTATAGGCTTGTAACTCTCTTTAATGGGCGGATGATCTCCAGTGGGGATATGGTGTTGAATCCCTTTTACCTGCCAAAGTCTAGAGGAAGTTTGCTAAAAACATTTTCATATTCTTGGACCACCCAGTAAGCCCCATGCTTCTGTTGCAAAGGGGTGGAGTCAGTGCCTACGTGTAACTTCTGACACCAATCCTCCAACTGCCCCTCAGAGCCATTGTCTTCCACCTGGTCAGATGGAAGCAAGAGTTCTATTGCCTGTATTGCATTGTTATTTACAGTGAACAGCTTAGCAAGGGCGGCATATAAGGGTAAATGGACCTCTTTCTCCCCACAATTCAGAGTGTGCATTGGTACCCTCCCTTTGCAGGCATCAACTACCCCTCTGGCTGTCAGGATGGTGGGCCTACTATCAGAGTACACAGGCTTGGTAGTCTTGACCCCTGAGGCCTATTGCTGCTCGACACCAGATTAACATTGCACTCCTAGGGGGTATTGCAATGGGGATTGGATCGACACTGCCGACTACTCCACCAGACAACTCTACCTGTTGTCTCTGCATCAAGGCTTTGATCTCTTTTTGAGGACTCGCTGCTGACTGGAACTGGCGGTCTCGGCTACCTGCTGCAACAAAACAATAATTTCTCCAAGACAATGTTCTATTACATTGGTGCCTAAAGTGACCATACGATGGCATTCTCCTTTGTCAATATCAACTATAATCAAACCTTGTCACTGCAATTCTGCTCAGCCAATCTTAATGGTCACCTGTTTATACCCCATTTGTGGCAAAGACTGACCACTGCTGGCCACTATGGTCAGATCATTATCTGGGCTGCGGGTAATATCGGAGTCATCCCAGTACCGGTTGTAAAGAATATATGGCATAGTCATCACCTGGGAGCCAGTGTCCAGTAAAGCGTTCATTGGGATGCCATCAATCACAACTGGGAGGACCGGTCGTCCTCAGACGTACTTGTCTCGCCAGTTTTGTGGGCATGGTCATCTTAGTCCTGGAGGTTGGCCTTCTGTCCCAGGGGTTGCTTGTTTAAATTGCAGAATCTTACTATGTGTCCTGCCTGGCTGAGGTGGCAACAAATGGATCGTCCGTCCTGGTCTTAGCGATCATTGTCTCTCCCTCTGCTCGGTGGGATCTTCTTCGGCCGTCGCCACGGGATGTCATCTGGACTGCAAGCCAGCTGGATCTTCTCCTTTGGGGACACTTTCATGGACTGCAAGGTTTTGGTTAGTGCAGCCACACTTTTAGTCAACTGCTAGACCTGGAGACATAGGTCTGCAGAGGAGTTATTATCTAGGGTCTGCACGTCAGCTTCCACGAGTGTCTGGGGAAAGGATGCCGTTTCCTAGTGGTATGTAATTGAACGCACCTAGGGGGCATTGTGCCACTGGGATTTGGCTCACGCAGCACCCGGAAGGCCCTATCTTTAAAGTGCGCAAAGTCAAGGTTAGGGTTTTTGTAGGGCCATGATGTGCAGCTGTGTCTTGTGGGTGCTGGACAGGAGTCCCTCAATAAATTGCTCCTTTAACAAGCTGTAAACATTTTGCACGCTGTCGGGGTCAACCTGCTTAATGGCCCTCAGCCCCTCCTGGAGATTAAGGGCATAGTCCCATACACTGTACTGCACCCTTTGTTTGCACCCAAAGAATCTCATTTTAATCTCTGCTGCAGTGCGGGTGTCACGGTGTCCTTCAGCCCAGCCAAAATTTGCTTAAAAGTTCTTTAATCAGCATCCTGCCAGGACTTTAACTTCCTCTGAGCCGCAAAAGTTAACTGGCCAGTAAGGATGCTGACCTTTTGATTCTCAGACAGGAGGTACACTTCAAACAAACTGCACAGTCTCTCCCTAAAATTGCTCAGGGTGTGCGACTCCCTTGAGTATAGCAGAAACCAGGCTGCTCCCGGCATGCACGGTATGGATAGTGGCATTATGGGGGCTGTGGCTACGGCCGCCGCTGCATCTCCACCTGGGCTGGATATGTTCCTCCCCCCTAGATAACCTCAGCCAGGCTCTGGGTATCGTTACCGTAGTCAGCGGCTGCTCCACCAGCGGAATGAATTGAGCTCCTGAGGGTTTCCGGTTGGGACCTCCTGCTTTTTCACCCGCTGATGGCAGAGCACAGAGCGCGGCTTCCCTTCGCGCTCTTTATCAGGCTCCACCCACGAAGAAACACCTCCTCTGCTATGATATCCTGTTCATGATGCCAGAAATGTGACACCTGCTAGGGCAGTGGGGTACTGGGGACCGCGTAGGACGATTATTAAAGGGGTGGCCCTGGGCGCACAATAAAAGTATGAGGGAATGTTTGTAGGGGATTTCACGTGACGCCACCTGTGGTGTTCGGCAATGGGTAGCAGATGCTGCTTAAAGGGAACGCTGGGGCCGATAGTGTGAGATGGTTCTGCTCCCCTCAGGTGGAGCAAGGCCCTGGGGCTATGAGTACAGTCAGGGAACGTGGATGTTGGGGTGCAGGACTGAGGGTGTGGGAAAGACTAGAGGACGCAAGGGCTGCAGTTCTCTTTACCTTTAATTTGTGGTTGAAGATGAAATCCAGAGCACAGGTAACAGGTAATAATGGTGATCCGGGCAGCCTGGAAGCAATTCAGAATCCACCTAGCCAGGTGGGGTTGGAGGCTTCTCTACTGCGCTGTTCTCTGGGTGCTTGATGTTTTATGCTCTACTCAAGTCCCTCTCTGTCTGTCCATTAAATGGAACACTACCCGCATGGCAGGCAGCTTGGGCCTGTTCCAGGTGTCACTCTCTCGTGGTGACTCCAGGCTCTGGTATGCTGCTGTATCTCAGGTTGTCAGATGGGGCCAGGAGACCTGCAATCTCCTGCCCTCTGGTTTTAGTTGCTGGGCATGCAGTTCCCACACAACCACGGACTCCGGTGCCTGGTCTTTGGCGCTCAGTCCTGAGGTGAGCTCAGTCACAGCTCCAATCTCCCAGGCTCTTTCTCACTTGCCTCTTCCTCCTTCACTGTCTCAGACTACACTAACTAACCCTGCCTCCAGGCCAGAACTTATAGGGAAGCTCCTCTGAAATCAGGTGTTAGAACTCCCCTTTCTGGTCTGGAGTAGGAAAAGTGTTGCATGCTGACGTATCTGGAAAGGGGATCCCTCCTTTCTTCCAGGCATGACATCACCCCCTGTGAGGGAGGCAATGACACTGTAGCAACCGGACTCCTGGGGTGCCACAAATACAGTACTAGGCTTCCCTGCCTGTTTATCACGTGGCTTGTCATTCCTTCTCTCCAATCACCAATCAAGAGCTGTCAGCTGTTTTTCAGTATGAATAGTGAGATCAGGCGGTAGGGGCGTAAATAAACTCATAAGTGGAGAAAGAAGCACATTTCTCTGATAAGAATTATTATGCAAATTGCCTCTTCAGAGAATAAGAGTACTTGAACACTATAGCACCACCTGTTGGAAGCAGCAATCCTACAAGTCACTATTAACCCTTTCAAGAGCCTTGAAATGTGACTTAGGACAAAAGCCAAATCAGAATCTAAATTTACAGACATGGTGTTCTGGAGTATTGACCCTCGTCAGTGCAAAATACGAGAACTGATTTGGCTAGGTGAGGATTATTACAATGTTTTTTTTATATGCATTCATGCTATTACTTTATGCAAAATTTGTTGAAACGACAGTAACCATTTAAATATGATGAGGGATACTCTATGAGCTTTTGTTTGTACAGTATTTGGAGTACTATTCTATCTGCCATATGTGCTGCTTCTGTTCTTATGTATCATCATCATTGGGCATTGCAGATGAATTTTTAATGCAGTGTAATATAGTTTTTGTATTAACTATAACTATGCCAAGCATCTCTTTATTGTTTAATAAACAAAATACTGTAAATATTGCTACTATTGAACCCAACTTCAAAATTAAGCTGTAAACAAATCGTTTCACACGCCACCTTTATCTAAGCTGGTCTAATTATGAGCAATTATGACATACTGTATGTACAATGGAAACTGGACTTAAAACTGCAAATTTGTTGCCTGACTCAAGCTCAAGGTACTGACATGTTTAAGTCACTGCCTACCCAAGCAGGCAGCACACAACTTCACAACACTAGTGTTTGATTTAACTTGCAAGCTGTACAACAAAACACAAAATCATACATCATTTCTGGATGATAACTAACACTTTAAACCCTTCCCAACATTTCAGGTATATATACAGTACAGACCAAAAGTTTGGATATGCCTTCTCATTTAAAGATTTTTCTGTATTTTCATGACTATGAAAATTGTAAAGTCACACTGAAGGCATCACAACTATGAATTAACACATGTGGAATTATATACTTAACAAAAAAGTGTGAAACAATTGAAAATATGTCTTATATTCTAGGTTCCTCAAAGAAGCCACCTTTTGCTTTGATGACTGCTTTGCACACTCTTTTTTTTCTTAGAAGAGGCAATTTGCATATTTAATTTCCCAGAGGAGCATTGTACGGCAAATAAGCCTCCTTACCTTGACAAGCCAGAGATGGTATGTCACTCTCCATAAGGAGAAACGATACCCCTTAGACCCCCAGTCCAGAGCCTCTCACCTAGCCAAATCAGTTCTCATGCTTTGCACTGACGAGGACCAACAGCATGAAACACCGTGTCTGCGAATTGAGATACTGATTTGGCTTTTATCCTAAGTCATATTGCACGACTCGTTAGAGGGTTAATTGTGACTTGTAGGATCGCTACTTCCAACAGGTGGAGCTATAGAGTTAAGTCCTCTTTTTCTCAGAAGAGGCAATTTGCATATTTAATTTCCCAGAGGAGCGTTGTACGGCAAATAAGCCTCCTTACCTTGACAAGCCAGAGATGGTATGTCACTCTCCATAAGGAGAAACGATACCCCTTAGACCCCCTGTCCAGAGCCTCTCACCTAGCCAAATCAGTTCTCATGCTTCGCACTGACGAGGGCCAACAGCCCGAAACACCGTGTCTGCGAATTGAGATACTGATTTGGCTTTTATCCTAAGTCATATTGCACGACTCGTTAGAGGGTTGATTGTGACTTGTAGGATCGCTACTTCCAACAGGTGGCGCTATAGAGTTAAGTCCTCTTTTTCTCAGAAGAGGCAATTTGCATATTTAATTTCGCAGAGGAGCATTGTACGGCAAATAAGCCTCCTTACCTTGACAAGCCAGAGATGGTATGTCACTCTCCATAAGGAGAAACGATACCCCTTAGACCCCCAGTCCAGAGCCTCTCACCCAGCCAAATGAATTCTCATGCTTCGCACTGACGAGGGCCAACTGTTATGGTTTCCAATGGCAAGGAAACATCAGAAGCATAGAATAAACGGACAAGCTCTCGGGTGATGGAAACTAGAGCTGACCGCGATGCTAAACCTACACACCACACTAGAAGTAGCCAGGGGGCATTCCTGCGTTGTCTCTAGATGCCGTGCGCCAGCCGGAGCACTAACTGCCCCTGGTAGAAGAAAACACAGTCCTGGCTTGCCTCCAGAGAATGTCCCCACAGGAGATAGCAGCCCCCCACATATAATAACGGTGAGAGCAGATGAAAAGACACACGTAGTATGAAAGCAGATTTAGCACAGAGAGGCCCGCTAACTAAATAGCAGAAAGATACAACAGAGGACTTCGCGGTCAGCTGCAAAACCCTTCAAAACACCATCCTGAAATTACCTTAACTCAAGTGACAACTCATGCCACTGGAGTGGTAATTTCAGCCCAACAAGAGCTTCCAGCTGCAGAGATTCACATAAGTGCAAACTGGACAAAACATACAAAAATAGACTTAAGGACTAAAGTGTCCAACTTAGCTGAGCAGAAAACTGGGAGCAGGAACATGCAACAGAATCACTCTGGATACATTGATGGCCAGCATTAGAATGACTGAGGAGCAAGGTTAAATAGGATACTCCCACATCCTGATAGGAACAGGTGAACTGAGAAGGCAAAGCTTGCAGGACACCAGTACCACAAGATATATAATAAAAAAGTCTCGCACTCAACTTAAATCTTTTAGATTGATAAATTTAGTGGTATTGGAGTAGCACTGGAAACGTTTCAGCCCTTAACGAGCTTTCATCAGTCACGTGCTGTGCTTTTCAGTGTGTGTTAACCATATCTTTGGTTAGAATACAGATCATAGATTGTGCAGTGGATGACTGCCTAGTGGTAACGTGGTATATATTGGTGGTATGAAAAGTGCTTAGGAGCTCATATATGTCATATATGTCGTCAGAGGAAATGGCCTCACTGGGGAGGGCCAGCACTTAGGTATAGGCTGGAGGGGAGTTGCCGGCATAGAAATGGGGGCTGAAGAGGAGCCGCCTCGTGTATCAGTTACCCTCACAGATGCGGTGTCCACCGCTGGTCTGTCCACACCGCGTCTGTGAGGGTAACTGATACACGAGGCGGCTCCTCTTCAGCCCCCATTTCTATGCCGGCAACTCCCCTCCAGCCTATACCTAAGTGCTGGCCCTCCCCAGTGAGGCCATTTCCTCTGACGACATATATGACATATATGAGCTCCTAAGCACTTTTCATACCACCAATATATACCACGTTACCACTAGGCAGTCATCCACTGCACAATCTATGATCTGTATTCTAACCAAAGATATGGTTAACACACACTGAAAAGCACAGCACGTGACTGATGAAAGCTCGTTAAGGGCTGAAACGTTTCCAGTGCTACTCCAATACCATTAAATTTATCAATCTAAAAGATTTAAGTTGAGTGCGAGACTTTTTTATTATTTACTGAATGGTTTGGGAACCTAATCTCTGCACCGAAAATACAGCTGTGCACACGGCGTTTATATATACCAGTACCACAAGAGACCACCGGGGGAGCCCACGAACCGAATCACAACAGTACCCCCCCCCTTAAGGAGGGAGCACCGAACCCTCACAAGAACCACCAGGGCGATCTGGATGAGCCCTATGAAAGGCACGGACCAAATCAGAAGCATGAACATCAGAAGCTGTAACCCAAGAATTATCCTCTTGACCGTAGCCCTTCCATTTCACCAGATATTGAAGTCTCCGTCTGGAAACACGGGAGTCCAAGATTTTCTCCACCACGTACTCCAATTCACCCTCAACCAGCACAGGAGCAGGAGGCTCAACAGAAGGCACAAGTGGTACCTCATACCTCCGCAATAATGACCGATGGAAGACATTATGGATAGCAAAGGATGCTGGGAGGTCCAAACGAAAAGACACAGGGTTAAGAATTTCCAAAATCTTATACGGACCGATGAACCGAGGCTTAAACTTAGGAGAAGAGACCCTCATAGGGACAAAACGGGAGGACAACCACACCAAGTCCCCAACACGAAGACGAGGACCAACACGACGATGGCGATTAGCAAAACGTTGAGTCCTCTCCTGGGACAACTCCAAATTGTCCACCACCTGCCCCCAAATACGATGCAACCTATCCACCATGGTATCCACTCCAGGACAATCCGAAGACTCCACCTGACCAGATGAAAAACGAGGATGGAACCCTGAATTGCAAAAGAAAGGGGAGACCAAAGTGGCAGAACTGGCCCGATTATTAAGGGCAAACTCAGCCAACGGCAAAAAGGAGACCCAGTCATCCTGATCAGCAGACACGAAACACCTCAAATAAGTCTCCAAGGTCTGATTAGTACGTTCCGTCTGGCCATT
Organism: Ranitomeya variabilis; assembly: GCF_051348905.1. Lineage (NCBI taxonomy): Eukaryota > Metazoa > Chordata > Amphibia > Anura > Dendrobatidae > Ranitomeya > Ranitomeya variabilis. Next base: position 524,840,883 of record NC_135232.1, on the reverse strand, counting down.
TGTCTGGGGATGAAATGCAGACGAAAAAGACAAATCAATGCCCATCCTGGCACAAAACGCCCGCCAAAATCTGGACACAAACTGGGATCCCCTGTCGGAAACGATATTCTCCGGAATACCATGCAGCCGAACCACATTCTGAAAAAACAGGGGCACCAACTCAGATGAGGAAGGCAGCTTGGGCAAGGGCACCAAATGAACCATCTTAGAAAAGCGGTCACACACCACCCAAATGACGGACATCTTCTGAGAAACAGGGAGATCAGAAATAAAATCCATAGAGATGTGTGTCCAAGGCCTCTTAGGAACAGGCAAGGGCAACAACAACCCACTAGCCCGAGAAAAACAAGGCTTGGCCCGAGCACAAACATCGCAAGACTGCACAAAAGTACGCACGTCCCGAGACAGGGAAGGCCACCAGAAGGACCTAGCCACCAAATCTCTGGTACCAAAAATTCCCAGATGACCTGCCAACGCAGAAGAATGAACCTCCGAGATGACTCTATTGGTCCACTCATCCGGCACAAACAATCTACCAGGCGGACAACGATCAGGCCGATCCGCCTGAAACTCTTGTAAAGCACGTCGCAGGTCTGGGAAGACAGCAGACAATATCACCCCATCCTTAAGAATACCCGTAGGTTTAGAATCACCAGGGGAATCAGGTTCAAAACTCCTAGAAAGGGCATCCGCCTTCACATTCTTAGTACCTGGCAGATACGAAACCACAAAATTAAACCGGGAGAAAAACAACGAACAGCGCGCCTGTCTAGGATTCAGACGTCTGGCCGACTCAAGATAAATCAAATTTTTGTGATCAGTCAAGACCACCACCTGATGTTTAGCACCCTCAAGCCAATGACGCCACTCCTCGAATGCCCACTTCATCGCCAAAAGCTCCCGATTACCGACGTCATAATTTCGCTCGGCGGGCGAAAATTTTCGAGAAAAGAACGCACAAGGTCTCATCACTGAACAATCTGAACTTTTCTGCGACAAAACCGCCCCCGCTCCAATCTCGGAAGCATCAACTTCCACCTGAAAAGGAAGAGAAACATCAGGCTGGCACAACACCGGAGCAGAAGAAAAACGGCGCTTAAGCTCCCGAAAGGCCTCCACAGCAGCAGGAGACCAATCTGCAACATCAGCACCCTTTTTAGTCAAATCAGTCAAAGGCCTGACAACGCTAGAAAAACCAGTTATGAATCGACGATAAAAGTTAGCAAAGCCCAAAAATTTCTGAAGGCCCTTAAGAGAAGTCGGTTGCGTCCAGTCACAAATAGCCCGAACCTTCACAGGATCCATCTCAATAGAAGAGGGGGAAAAAATGTACCCCAAAAAAGAAATCTTCTGAACCCCAAAAACACACTTTGAACCTTTAACAAACAGAGAATTGGTCCGCAAAACCTGAAAAACCCTCCTAACTTGTTGAACATGAGATTCCCAGTCATCCGAAAAAATCAAGATATCGTCCAAATACACAATCATAAATTTATCCAGATATTCACGGAAAATATTGTGCATAAAAGACTGAAAGACCGAAGGGGCATTTGACAGACCAAAAGGCATCACCAAATACTCAAAATGGCCCTCGGGCGTATTAAATGCGGTTTTCCACTCATCCCCCTGCTTAATTCGCACCAAATTATACGCACCGCGAAGATCAATCTTAGAGAACCACTTCGCCCCCTCAATGCGAGCAAATAAATCTGTCAGCAATGGCAAAGGATACTGATACTTGACTGTGATCTTATTCAAGAGTCTATAATCAATACAAGGTCTCAAAGAACCATCGCTTTTAGCTACGAAAAAGAACCCCGCTCCAAGAGGAGACGAAGAAGGACGAATATGTCCCTTTTCCAAGGACTCCCTAATATACTCTCGCATGGCAGCATGTTCAGGTACAGACAGATTGAATAGACGACCCTTAGGAAATTTACTGCCAGGGATCAAATCTATGGCGCAATCGCAATCTCTGTGAGGAGGAAGAGAATTAAGAGTAGATTCCTCAAAAACCTCACGATAATCAGACAAAAACTCAGGAATTTCAGAGGGAATAGATGAAGCAATGGAGACCAAAGATGTGTCCCCATGATTTCCCTGACATCCCCAGCTTAGTACAGACATTGTTTTCCAGTCAAGGACTGGGTTATGAGTTTGCAACCATGGCAATCCCAGCACCAACACATCATGTAGATTATACAGTACAAGGAAGCGAATCACCTCTTGATGGTCTGGAGTCATACGCATAGTCACTTGTGTCCAGTATTGTGGTTTATTACTAGCCAATGGTGTAGAATCAATACCCTTTAAAGGTATAGGAACTTCCAGAGGCTCTAGATCAAACCCACAGCGCCTGGCAAAGGACCAATCCATAAGACTCAAAGCGGCGCCAGAATCCACATACGCATCCGCAACAATAGAAGATAACGAACAAATTAGAGTTACAGACAAAATAAACTTGGACTGCAAAGTGCCAATAGCAGAGGATTTATCAACTTTCTTTGTTCGTTTAGAGCATGCTGATATAACATGAGTAGAATTTCCACAATAGAAGCACAAATGATTTTTGCGCCTATAAATCTGTCGTTCGCTTCTGGACAGAAAGCTATCACATTGCATATTCTGTGGTGCCTCTTCAGAAGACACCGCCAACTGGTGCACAGGTTTGCGTTCCCGTAAACGCCGATCAATCTGAATTGCCATTGTCATGGACTCATTCAGACCAGTAGGCGCAGGAAACCCCACCATGACGTCTTTTACAGCATCAGAGAGACCTTCTCTGAAAATTGCCGCCAGAGCGCACTCATTCCACTGAGTAAGCACAGACCATTTTCGAAATTTTTGGCAATATATTTCGGCTTCATCTTGCCCCTGAGAGAGGGCTATTAGGGCTTTCTCAGCCTGAATCTCCAAATTTGGTTCCTCATAAAGCAACCCCAAAGCCAGAAAAAACGCATCCACATTGAGCAACGTAGGATCCCCTGGTGCCAATGAAAATGCCCAATTTTGGGGGTCACCCCGCAGTAAAGAAATAACAATTTTTACTTGCTGGGCAGGATCTCCCGCAGAATGAGATCTCAGCGAAAGAAACAATTTACAATTGTATTTAAAATTTAGAAAACAAGATCGATCTCCAGAAAAAAACTCCGGTATAGGAATTTTAGGTTCAGACCGAGGAGCATGTAACAAAAAATCTTGTATATTCTGAACTTTAGAGGCAAGATTATACAAATTGGTAGCCAGACTCTGGGGATCCATATTTCAACAGAAAAAGTCTGAGCCATTCAGGGGTTAAGAGGAGAGGAAATCAGGAGACTGCAATTAGAGCTGGAGTGCAACTTCAGAGGAAAAAAAAAAAAAAAAAGGTTTCACACAGTTCCTTTTCTCTCCTGCTTCAGCCTATAGATTAAACATTTGGGCTGGCCATACTGTTATGGTTTCCAATGGCAAGGAAACATCAGAAGCATAGAATAAACTGACAAGCTCTCGGGTGATGGAAACTAGAGCTGACCACGATGCTAAACCTACACACCACACTAGAAGTAGCCAGGGGGCATTCCTGCGTTGTCTCTAGATGCCGCGCGCCAGCCGGAGAACTAACTACCCCTGGTAGAAGAAAACACAGTCCTGGCTTGCCTCCAGAGAATGTCCCCACAGGAGATAGCAGCCCCCCACATATAATAACGGTGAGAGCAGATGAAAAGACACACGTAGTATGAAAGCAGATTTAGCACAGAGAGGCCCGCTAACTAAATAGCAGAAAGATACAACAGAGGACTTCGCGGTCAGCTGCAAAACCCTTCAAAACACCATCCTGAAATTACCTTAACTCAAGTGACAACTCATGCCACTGGAGTGGTAATTTCAGCCCAACAAGAGCTTCCAGCTGCAGAGATTCACATAAGTGCAAACTGGACAAAACATACAAAAATAGACTTAAGGACTAAAGTGTCCAACTTAGCTGAGCAGAAAACTGGGAGCAGGAACATGCAACAGAATCACTCTGGATACATTGATGGCCAGCATTAGAATGACTGAGGAGCAAGGTTAAATAGGATACTCCCACATCCTGATAGGAACAGGTGAACTGAGAAGGCAAAGCTTGCAGGACACCAGTACCACAAGAGACCACCGGGGGAGCCCACGAACCGAATCACAACAGCCAACAGCCCGAAACACCATGTCTGCGAATTTAGATACTGATTTGGCTTTTATCCTAAGTCATATTGCATGACTCGTTAGGCTAGTTTCACATTTGCGTTTAAAAACGCAGCGATTAAAATGCAAATGCAGGTGGTGAAAAAAACGCATGTAAACGCGTGCAAACGCTGCGTTTTTTAGACGCATGCATTTTCTCATGCAGTAAAAAAAACGCGGCGTTTTGACGCATTTACATGCGTTTTTTCCTGCGTTTGCGTTTTTGAAACGCATGCTGAGAAGTGTGTGACAGCTGCCAATCATCAAAATCATCTAGAAAACCCACTATAAATAGAAATAGCTAGGGTTGGGGTTAGGGTTAGGGGTAGGATTAGGGTTAGGGTTTGGATCCCTTTATCACCTTGATGGGTTAGGGTTAGGGTTAGGGGTAGGATTAGGGTTTGGATCCCTTTATCACCTTGATGGGTTAGGGTTAGCGTTTGGATCCCTTTATCACCTTGATGGGTTAGGTGTTGTGAATTCTGTTCTCGAGCTCCCTCCTGTGGTTATGAATGGTACTTCGGCGAGTTCTGTCCATGGACTCCCTCTGGTGGCTGTGAGTGGAGCTGCTGGTTCTGAGGTTCCTTCTCCAGCTGATCTCGTTTAGGCCCTGGCTGGCTGCTCTATTTAACTCCAGTCAGATCGTTACCTGATGCCAGCTGTCAATGTCCTAGTACTGGTTCAGTTTTCTTGGATCTTTCAGATGACCTGTCTACTTCAGCAAAAGCTAAGTCCCTGCTAGCTTATTTGTTACCATTGTGTTTTTGTCCAGCTTGCTATTATGATTTTGTCTTGTTAGCTGGAAGCTCTGGGATACAGAGTGGCACCACTGCGCCGTGAGTCGGTGCGGTGCTCTCTTTTGCACACTCTGCGTGGTTTTTTGTTAGTTTTTTATGCTGACCGCAAAGATACCTTTTCTATCCTCAGTCTATTTAGTTAAGTCTGGCCTCGTTTGCTGAAACCTATTTCATTCCTGTGTTTGTGACTTCCATCTTAACTCACAGTCAATATATGTGGGGGGCTGCCTATTTCTTTGGGGAATTTCTCTGAGGCAAGGTAGGCTGTATTTTCTATCTGTAGGGGTAGTTAGCTCTTAGGCTGTGAAGAGGCGTCTAGGCAGAGTCAGGAACGCTCCACGGCTATTTCTAGTTGTTGTTATAGGATTAGGGGTTGCGGTCAACAGAGCTCCCACTTCCCAGAGCTCGTCCTGTATTACTAGTTTGCTCATCTGGTCATTTCTAGTGCTCCTAACCACCAGTTCAATCATAACAGTACAGCTGGCCCGTAAAGTGTTAATGCATCTCAGTAGAGGGATAAGAGAAGTTCTGAGACCTTTTTTTTTTATCCTCTGCAGCGTGTTTTGTTTCTCTTTTCCCCTAAATCTATGGGTGGTTCAGGACACAGGTGTAGATATGGACATTCAAGGTCTGTCCTCTTGTGTGGATCAACTCACTGTAAGGGTACAAGGCATTCAAGATTATGTAGTTCAGAACCCGATGTTAGAACCCAGAATTCCAATTCCTGATTTGTTTTCTGGGGATAGATCTAAGTTCCTGAATTTCAAAAATAATTGTAGACTGTTTTTTGCTTTTAAACCCCGCTCCTCTGGTGACCCCATTCAGCAAGTAAAAATCATTATTTCTTTGCTGCGTGGCGACCCTCAAGACTGGGCATTTTCCCTTGCGCCAGGAGATCCTGCATTGCGTAATGTAGATGCGTTTTTTCTGGCGCTTGGATTGCTTTATGATGAACCAGATTCAGTGGATCAGGCAGAGAAAATTTTGCTGGCTTTGTGTCAGGGTCAGGATGAAGCGGAGGTATATTGTCAGAAGTTTAGAAAGTGGTCTGTGCTTACTCAGTGGAATGAATGTGCCCTGGCGGCAATTTTCAGAAAGGGTCTTTCTGAAGCCCTTAAGGATGTTATGGTGGGATTCCCCACGCCTGCTGGTCTGAATGAGTCTATGTCCTTGGCCATTCAGATCGATCGACGCTTACGTGAGCGCAAAAATGTGCACTATTTGGCGGTGTTTTCTGAGCAGAGGCCTGAGCCTATGCAATGTGACAGGACCTTGACCAGAGCTGAACGGCAAGAGTACAGACGTCAGAATGGGCTGTGTTTCTACTGTGGTGACTCCACTCATGCTATCTCTGATTGTCCTAAGCACACTAAACGGTTCACCAGGTCTGCCACCATTGGTACGGTACAGCCAAAATTTCTTTTGTCCGTTACTCTGATTTGCTCTTTGTCATCCTATTCTGTTATGGCATTTGTGGATTCAGGCGCTGCCCTGAATTTGATGGACTTGGAGTTTTCCAGGCGCTGTGGTTTTTTCTTGGAGCCCTTACAGTATCCTATTCCATTGAGAGGAATTGATGCTACACCTTTGGCCAAGAATAAGCCTCAGTACTGAACTCAATTGACCATGTGCATGGCTCCTGCACATCAGGAGGATATTCGCTTTTTGGTGTTGCATAATCTGCATGATGTGGTCGTTTTGGGTTTGCCATGGCTACAGGTCCATAATCCAGTATTGGATTGGAAATCTATGTCTGTATCCAGTTGGGGTTGTCAAGGGGTACATGGGGATGTCCCATTGTTGTCTATTTCGTCTTCCCATCCTTCTGAAGTCCCTGAGTTCTTGTCAGATTACCGGGATGTATTTGATGAGCCCAAATCCAGTGCCCTACCTCCTCATAGGGATTGCGATTGTGCTATTAATTTGATTCCTGGTAGTAAGTAAGTTTCCGAAGGACCAACTGTTCAATTTATCTGTGCCAGAAAACGCTGCAATGCGGAGTTATATAAAGGAGTCTTTGGAGAAAGGGCATATTCGCCCGTCGTCGTCACCGTTGGGAGCAGGGTTCTTTTTTGTGGCCAAAAAGGATGGTTCTCTGAGACCTTGTATAGATTACCGCCTTCTCAATAAAATCACCGTCAAATTTCAGTACCCTTTGCCGCTACTGTCTGATTTGTTTGCTCGGATTAAGGGGGCTAGCTGGTTCACCAAGATAGATCTTCGAGGGGCGTATAATCTTGTGCGTATTAAATGGGGCAACGAATGGAAAACAGCATTTAATACGCCCGAGGGCCATTTTGAGTACTTGGTGATGCCATTCGGGCTTTCTAATGCTCCATCTGTGTTTCAGTCCTTTATGCATGACATCTTCCAAAAGTACCTGGATAGATTCATGATTGTATATTTGGATGATATTTCGTTTTTTTCGGACGATTGGGAGTCTCATGTGAAGCAGGTCAGAATGGTGTTCCAGGTCCTTCGTGCTAATTCCTTGTTTGTGAAGGGGTCTAAATGTCTCTTTGGAGTTCAGAAGGTTTCATTTTTGGGCTTCATTTTTTCCCCTTCTACTATCGAGATGGACCCTGTTAAAGTTTAGGCCATTTATGATTGGACTCAGCCTACTTCTGTGAAGAGCCTTCAGAAATTCCTGGGCTTTGCTAATTTTTACCGTCGCTTCATCGCAAATTTTTCTAGTGTTGTTAAACCATTGACTGATTTAACCAAGAAAGGTGCGGATGTGGTCAATTGGTCCTCTGCGGCCGTTGAGGCTTTTCAGGAGCTGAAGCGTCGTTTTTCTTCTGCCCCTGTGTTGTGTCAGCCAGATGTTTCGCTCCCGTTTCAGGTCGAGGTGGATGCTTCTGAGATTGGAGCAGGGGCTGTTTTGTCTCAAAGAGGTTCTGATGGCTCTGTGATGAAACCATGTGCTTTCTTTTCTAGAAAGTTTTCGCCTGCTGAGCGCAATTATGATGTGGGCAATCGAGAGTTGTTGGCTATGAAGTGGGCGTTTGAGGAGTGGCGACATTGGCTTGAAGGAGCCAAGCATCGCGTGGTGGTCTTGACGGATCACAAGAATCTGACTTATCTCGAGTCTGCCAAGCGGTTGAATCCTAGACAGGCTCGATGGTCGCTGTTTTTCTCCCGCTTCAATTTTGTGGTTTCGTACCTTCCGGGTTCTAAGAATGTGAAGGCTGATGCCCTTTCAAGGAGTTTTGTGCCTGATTCTCCGGGAGTTCCTGAGCCGGCTGGTATTCTCAAAGAGGGGGTAATTTTGTCTGCCATCTCCCCTGATTTGCGGCGGGTGCTGCAGGAGTTTCAGGCTGATAGACCTGACCGTTGTCCAGCGGAGAAGCTGTTTGTCCCTGATAGATGGACTAGTAGAGTTATCTCTGAGGTTCATTGTTCGGTGTTGGCTGGTCATCCTGGAATCTTTGGTACCAGAGATTTGGTGGCTAGATCCTTTTGGTGGCCTTCCTTGTCACGAGATGTGCGTTCTTTTGTGCAGTCCTGTGGGACTTGTGCTCGGGCTAAGCCCTGCTGTTCTCGTGCCAGTGGGTTGCTTTTGCCCTTGCCGGTCAAGAAGAGGCCCTGGACGCATATTTCCATGGATTTTATTTCAGATCTCCCTGTCTCTCAGAGGATGTCAGTTATCTGGGTGGTTTGTGATCGCTTCTCTAAGATGGTCCATTTGGTACCTTTGCCTAAATTGCCTTCCTCCTCTGATTTGGTTCCATTGTTTTTCCAGCATGTGGTTCGTTTACATGGCATTCCGGAGAACATCGTGTCGGACAGAGGTTCCCAGTTTGTTTCAAGATTTTGGCGGTCCTTTTGTGCTAAGATGGGCATTGATTTGTCTTTTTCTTCAGCTTTCCATCCTCAGACAAATGGCCAAACTGAACGAACCAATCAGACTTTGGATACATATCTGAGATGCTTTGTTTCTGCTGATCAGGATGATTGGGTGTCCTTCTTGCCTTTGGCTGAGTTCGCCCTTAATAATCGGGCCAGCTCGGCCACTTTGGTTTCGCCTTTTTTCTGTAATTCTGGTTTCCACCCTCGTTTTTCTTCAGGGCAGGTTGAGCCTTCGGACTGTCCTGGTGTGGATTCTGTGGTGGACAGGTTGCAGCAAATTTGGACTCATGTAGTGGACAATTTGACATTGTCCCAGGAGAAGGCTCAACGTTTCACTAACCGCCGTCGCTGTGTTGGTCCCCGACTTCGTGTTGGGGATTTGGTTTGGTTGTCGTCTCGTTATGTTCCTATGAAGGTTTCGTCTCCTAAGTTTAAGCCTCGTTTCATTGGTCCTTATAAGATTTCTGAAATTCTTAATCCTGTGTCATTTCGTTTGGACCTTCCAGCTTCTTTCGCCATCCATAATGCGTTCCATAGGTCGTTATTGCGGAGATATGTGGCTCCTATGGTTCCCTCCGTTGATCCTCCTGCCCCGATGTTGGTTGAGGGGGAGTTGGAGTATGTGGTGGAGAAGATTTTGGATTCTCGTGTTTCGAGACGGAAACTTCAGTACCTAGTCAAGTGGAAAGGTTATGGTCAGGAGGATAATTCCTGGGTGGTTGCCTCTGATGTTCATGCTGCCGATCTTGTTCGTGCCTTTCATTTGGCTCGTCCGGATCGGCCTGGATGCTCTGGTGAGGGTTCGGTGACCCCTCCTCAAGGGGGGGTACTGTTGTGAATTCTGTTCTCGAGCTCCCTCCTGTGGTTATGAATGGTACTTCGGCGAGTTCTGTCCATGGACTCCCTCTGGTGGCTGTGAGTGGAGCTGCTGGTTCTGAGGTTCCTTCTCCAGCTGATCTCGTTTAGGCCTTGGCTGGCTGCTCTATTTAACTCCAGTCAGATCGTTACCTGATGCCAGCTGTCAATGTCCTAGTACTGGTTCAGTTTTCTTGGATCTTTCAGATGACCTGTCTACTTCAGCAAAAGCTAAGTCCCTGCTAGCTTATTTGTTACCATTGTGTTTTTGTCCAGCTTGATATTATGATTTTGTCTTGTTAGCTGGAAGCTCTGGGATACGGAGTGGCACCACTGCGCCGTGAGTCGGTGCGGTGCTCTCTTTTGCACACTCTGCGTGGTTTTTTGTTAGTTTTTTATGCTGACCGCAAAGATACCTTTTCTATCCTCAGTCTATTTAGTTAAGTCTGGCCTCGTTTGCTGAAACCTATTTCATTCCTGTGTTTGTGACTTCCATCTTAACTCACAGACAATATATGTGGGGGGCTGCCTATTTCTTTGGGGAATTTCTCTGAGGCAAGGTAGGCTGTATTTTCTATCTTTAGGGGTAGTTAGCTCTTAGACTGTGAAGAGGCGTCTAGGCAGAGTCAGGAACGCTCCACGGCTATTTCTAGTTGTTGTGATAGGATTAGGGGTTGCGGTCAGCAGAGCTCCCACTTCCCAGAGCTCGTCCTGTATTACTAGTTTGCTCATCTGGTCATTTCTAGTGCTCCTAACCACCAGTTCAATCATAACAGTTAGGGTTAGGGGTAGGGTTAGGGTTTGGATCCCTTTATTACCTTGATGGTGGGGGGTGGCTTATCAGTGTGTATTCTTGCTTTTTTCTATTGAAACGCATGCATTTAAAACGCAACCAAACGCATGTGCTTAAAAGCGCATGCGTTTACATAGACAGCAATAAGTTTTTTTTCGGCAAAAAAACGCATGCATTTTTTGGCAGCAAAAAAGTCTCTAGAAATTACTACATGTTGCATTTCTGCAACCAAACGCAAGCATAGAAACGACGCATGCGTCGTCAAATGCGGCAAAACGCATACAAAAAAAGCATGCATTTTTAATGTTAAATATAGGGAAAAAACGCATGCGTTTTTTGCGCTAAAACGCAGCGGCAAAAAACGCAAATGTGAAACCAGTCTTAGAGGGTTGATCGTGACTTCCAACAGGTGGCGCTATAGAGTTAAGTCCTTTTTTTTCTCAGAAGAGGCAATTTGCATATTTAATTTCCCAGAGGAGCATTGTACGGCAAATAAGCCTCCTTACCTTGACAAGCCAGAGATGGTATGTCACTCTCCATAAGGAGAAATGATACCCCTTAGACCACCAGTCCAGAGCCTCTCACCTAGCCAAATCAGTTCTCATGCTTCGCACTGACGAGGGCCAACAGCCCGAAACACCGTGTCTGCGAATTGAGATACTGATTTGGCTTTTATCCTAAGTCATATTGCATGACTCGTTAGAGGGTTGATTATGACTTGTAGGATCGCTACTTCCAACAGGTGGCGCTATAGAGTTAAGTCCTCTTTTTCTCAGAAGAGGCAATTTGCATATTTAATTTCGCAGAGGAGCATTGTACGGCAAATAAGCCTCCTTACCTTGACAAGCCAGAGATGGTATATCACTCTCCATAAGGAGAAACGATACCCCTTAGACCCCCAGTCCAGAGCCTCTCACCCAGCCAAATGAATTCTCATGCTCGCACTGACGAGGGCCAACAGCCCGAAACACCGTGTCTGCGAATTGAGATACTGATTTGGATTTTATCCTAAGTCATATTGCACGACTCGTTAGAGGGTTGATTGTGACTTGTAGGATCGCTACTTCCAACAGGTGGCGCTATAGAGTTAAGTCCTCTTTTTCTCAGAAGAGGCAATTTGCATATTTGCACACTCTTGGCATTCTCTTGATGAGCTTCAAGAGGTAGTCACCGGGAATGGTTTTCACTTCACTGGTGTGCCCTGTCAGGTTTAATAAGTGGGATTTCTTGCTTCATAAATGGGGTTGAGACCATCAGTTGTGTTGAGCAGAAGTCTGGTGGATACACAGCTGATAGTCCTACTGAATACACTGTTAGAATTTGTATTATGGCAAGAGAAAAGCAGCTAAGTAAAGAAAAACGAGTGGTCATCATTACTTTAAGAAATGAAGGTCAGTCAGTTTGGGAAAACTTTGAAAGTGTCTCCAAGTTCAGTGGCAAAAACCATCAAGCGCTACAAAAGAAATTGGCTTACATGAGGACCGCTCCAGGAAAGGAAGACGAAGAGTTACCTCTGCTTCTGAGGATAAGTTTATCCAAGTCACCAGCCTCAGAAATCACAGGTCCACTGCAGCTCAGATTAGAGACCAGGTCAATGCCATACAGAGTTCTAGCAGCAGACACATCTCTACAACAACTGTTATAAGAGGAGACTTTGTACAGCAGGCCTTCATGGTAAAATAGCTGCTAAGAAACCACTGCTAAGGACAGGCAACAAGCAGAAGAGACTTGTTTGGGCTAGAGAACTCAAGGAATGGACATTAGACTAGTGGAAATCTTTGCTTTGGTCTGATGAGTCCAAATTTGAGATCAACCACTGTGTCTTTGCACGATGCAGAAAAGGTGAACGGATGGACTCTACATGCCTGTTCCCACCGTGAAGCATGGAGGAGGAGGTGTGATGGTGTGGGGGTGCTTTGCTTGTGACACTGTTGGGGATTTATACTGAAACAGCATGGCTACCACAGCATCTTGCAGCGGCATGCTATTCCATCTGGTTTGCATTTAGTTGGACCATCATTTATTTTTCAACAGGGCAATGACCCCAAACACACCTCCAGGCTGTGTAAGGGCTATTTGACCAATAAGGAGAGTGATGGGGTGCACAGTCACCAGACCTGAACCCAATCGAGATGGTTTGGGGTCAGCTGGACCGCAGAGTGAAGGCAAAAGGGCCAACAAGAGCTAAGCATCTCTGGGAACTCCTTCAAAATTGTTGGAAGACTATTTCCGGTGACTACCTCTTGAAGCTCATCAAGAGAATGCCAAGAGTGTGCAAAGCAGTCATCAAAGCAAAAGCTGGCTATTTTGAAGAACCTAGAATACAAGACATATTTTCAGTTGTTTCACACTTTTTTGTTAAGTACCGTATTTTTCGGACTATAAGACGCACCGGACTATAAGGCGCACCCAGGTTTTAGAGGTGGAAAATAGGGAAAAAAATATTTGAAGCAAAAAAAATGTGGTAAAATATTTAATAACATAAATTACATACTATTATATGTGGTGTTATTATATATAATAGTATGTTATTATGTTGTAAGCTGCGGGACCAGTGTGGTGTCTGTGAAGTACGATATGAAGACGCTGGAGGGTGAGTATAAGGGCTCATTTCCACATGCGAGGCACACGTCCGTATCTCACATGTGGAAACCAAGCTCTGGCGCCAGCACTTTGGAGCGGAGCTGTGCAGCTCCATGTGTTCCTATGCGGCCGCACGCTCCGCTCTGGAGTGCCGGCTCCACAGCTTGGTTTCCACATGCGAGATACAGACGTGTGCCTCGCATGTGGAAATGAGCCCTAAGAATGGGTGCACAGGGCTTATAGTGAAAGCACCACTCCAGCACTGCAAAATAACACTGGAGTGCTGCTTTAAAATCCCATGGGAGAACTATAACTCCCAGCATGTCCTGCAGATCCTATGATATGCTGGGAGTTATAGTTCACCAAAGGAGTGGCAGAGTGCTTTATTGTGTTTTGTAAAGACTGACCTCTTAATTGTGGCAGCCAGCCACACTGTGGTGAGGTAAAAGCTGGAGAATCCCATGGCTGCACACACACAGAGCCCTCCCTGTTGTTGTTGCCTTTCCACAGCGCAGGACATAAGAGGAAGCTGCAGATTCTAGGTGGGAGTCTGAAGGACCTGTGATGATGTCAGAAGAGGGAGGGCTCTGAGCTGCCATGTGATGCTCCAGCCCGCCCACTTCTGACATCACACAGGTCCTCCCTGTGCACCAGACAGCTCAGCGTCCAGCACAGGCAGGTATGCAGCGATCTCCTGGCCCCTGCTGCTGCCTCCTCCTCCCCCGGACACACAGATTCTCCCCGGAATCAGTGCTGGGGAAACTGTGTGTCCCTGCTTAAGTGCAGTATTCATTTGCTGCTCCGCTCACCGCTCAGCTGATCGGTGGGTGGGGAGCAGCTATTAAATATTCACTGCACTTAATCAGCGGGGCCATGTGCTTTCCCCAGCAGCTGATTCCGGGCAGCGAGGACATCCTGAAGTGGGATAACAGTGCGATCCCACTCGCTGCTGCCCCCCTCCCCACATGCTATATCCGTACTATAAGACGCACCCACACTTTCCTCCCAAATTTGGAGGAAAAAAAGTGCGTCTTATAGTCCGAAAAATACGGTATATAATTCCACATGTGTTAATTCATAGTTGTGATGCCTTCACTGTGAATTTACAATTTTCATAGTCATGAAAATACAGAAAAATCTTTAAATGAGAAGGTGTGTCCAAACTTTTGGTGTGTACTGTACATCATGGAATGGAAGCACTTTCCGCCCAATGAAGTACATATACGACATGTCATTCATGTGATCTGTGTGACTAAACACATGGGGATCGCATGAAGATGTCTGCAGTTTCAGTCCCAGACACAGGAGGTGGAGCTGCTCCTCCCCCCCCCCCAGCAACTCAAATCACTGTGATTGACTGTTCATTTCTGCGTTCAATGAAATTGCCTGAAACATGTTGCAGACTAGGAACCACAGAATCACCAGAACGGTGTGTATTTTTATTTCAAATAAAGGACTTTATTCATTTTATTCATGCTGTGAACCAGGATGGGTGAAAGATTTACGGAAAGAAATCCAATCCATGAGGGAAGAACTGACCTAAACTAAAAGGAAGGTGACCTCTTTACAGACCCCCGGAAGCAGAACCCTCTCAGAACCAAGACGGGATGGAAGAGGATCTCGTCGGGAAGAGTCCCCAAAGTGTTACCTCTGTGGAAAATTAGGACATGTGGTCCGGGCCTGCCCGCAAAGTGGGCAGCCAGTACAGCGTTGCCCATTAAACTAAGGGGCACCGAGGCTGGGGTACGCCGCCCGGATCCAGAACAGCGTATGGCCCGGAGCACCAATAGTCCCACCAATTTAGTGTCAGTGAGTCCATTATTATGGGCCGAAATAGATGGACGGGCCATATGCTGCTTGGTAGATACAGGCTCTCAAGTAACCACGAAGCCTGACATACTTTAAATGATATTTCCCAAAAGCCATGAGGACTGAGTGGGGGCAAGTGATCAAGTTGACGGCTGCCGATCAACTGTCTATCCCGGTCGCAGGGGTGGCCTGGATGCAGATTAAGGTCTGCGGCAAAGACCTGGGCCGCAAGGGAGTGGTGTTGACTGAGGGCCACCAGTGCAAGGACATACTGTTACACTAGGAATTAATGTACTCAAAGAGTTTGGAAATCTTCTTATTAATGAGTCTCCGAACGCGTTCCTGAAACAATAGAGCCCCCATACACCACAAAGGAGAGTGTTTCAACAATTGATCCAGATGGCCCAAGCACAAGAGGTTTCCTGTGAAGGAAAAATTTTGGGAAAAGTGATCATTCCGGCTGCAACCAACCTAGTCTTACCGCTGGGTCAAAGTGTGCTGTTATTACCTGTCTGAGCTTGCACCCTGCTGGAGGAGGTTGAAGTACAACTAGAACCAGCTACGGTGGAAAATCTACCATCAGGGCTTTTAGTAGCCAGGACATTAGCTACTGTGCGTGATGGAAAGGTACCTGTGTGATGTGTCAACTTAAGGGAAGACACTTTGACGCTTACACCCAGAAGAGAGATCAGACAAATTGTAGGCATTCCAGAGTAGTTGATACCCTCACAGGCTGTCCAATTAAAGGCAAAAAGGGAAGACCCATGGACTGAAGCTGTGGAGACAGCTTCAGATTTTTACGGTTATGGTTTGCAGGTGCCATGACCCACTGGGAGAGCCCATGAGGTGCCAAAACAGTAGAACCCCCCCATAAGTGACCCAATTTTACAAACTACACCTCTCAGTGAATTCATCTAGGGGTGCAGTGATCATATTGATGTAAGGAGAAGAAACCAATTAGGCATGTCTCCTCAGTAACGGGTCCGGAACCATCGGGGCTGTCACCTTAATTACAGGGGGGAAAGCATAAAGTGCGGGACCACTCTCTGTACTAGAGAAAAGGGGGCGTGGTCAAGCTGAGAGAACGTTCGGGCGTGAGGAATTAGTTTGGGCGGGAACGTCGAGCGCGAAAGACGCCTGTGAGGTAAAATCAGCTGTGAGGCAACTGGGCAGAGTAGAGCAGAGCCTGGGACGGAAAAGTGCTTGGACAGGAAACTACCGACAGAGTACAATATAACTATGGGTTAGTAATGGAGAGCCCACTAAACCATGAGCTTGATGTCATCTGAAAATACAAAGGTGACATTAACCCCACAAATATTAACCTCACTTGCCACTGCTATAAGGCAAGTGGGAAGAGTCGGGCAAAGCACTAGAATTTGCGCATCAAATAGAAGCGCCTTTTCTGGGGTGGCTGCAGGCTGCTATTTTTAGGCTGAGAGCGACCAATATCCAAGGCCCCTTACCAGCCTCAGAATACCAGCCCACAGCTGTATGCTTTACCTTGGATGGTTGTCAAAAATGAGGGGGACCCCCACGCTGTTTTTTTTTAAATTATTTATTTAAATAATTGAAAAAAACGGCATGGGGACACCTCTATTCTTGATAACCAGGCACGATAAAGCTGACAGCTGAGGGTTGCCGCCCGAACCTGTCAGTTTTGCCATGCTGGTTAGCAAAAATAGAGGGGAACCCACACCATTTGTTTAATGAATTATTGTATTTAAAAATAGAGCAGACGCCAGCTAATAAATACTCCCAGCTGTCACATCGTTGTTACCAGCGACAGCAGGCAAAGGCTGATGGGACCGTCATCTGACCGTGTGGGAACAGCAGTTCTCTGACTGGTGGTAATGATCTCATAACAATGAACTCCGGCTCTCTCTTCCTGTGGGCAGAACACTACTCAAACACAGGGTGAGGGTAAAACAGTGTGGCAATAATTTATTGAACCACCAACACACAATAGCAAATAGAACAGTCCCAAAAAATACCCAAGATGGTGCAAATTACAGAGTCTCACCCTTCCGCTGACTGGCTGAGATCAGACCTGTTTTTCAGGGCCGACTACCCCACTTTTGGCGGGCCCCACAGAGAGGCAGTAATGACAAGCTTTGGAACCTAACCAAGAGCAAGGAGGTATGTGGCCAGATGACTCGATTGTCCCAACCTGGATTCTTTAAGATGTCTCTGGTGTTTCAGTGATGGTCAATGAAGCAGAACTGTGTTCTTCCAGCTGGGGCCATGGTCTCCTAAACTGACATCCTGTAGCATCTCTAGGACCAGAGGAAAAATTCTCCATATATCGATCACAATTAGTCTTCAAGCCAACATCCAGAGGTCAAAAGAAAGATGTGAATGAGGTTAAAGGTACCTTCACACTAAACAACTTTCCAACGAGAACGACAACGATCCGTGACGTTGCAGCGTCCTGGATAGCGATCTCGTTGTGTTTGACACGCAGCAGCGATCTGGATCCCGCTGTGATATCACTGGTCGGAGCTAGAAGTCCAGAACTTTATTTGGTCGTCAGATCGGCGTGTATCGTCGTGTTTGACAGCAAAAGCAACGATGCCTGCAATGTTTCTTCATGGAGCGAACTGGAGCGAACAACCAGCAAGAACGATAAGTACGTCACTGGATCGCTCCTGCATCGTTCTGCTGTTGCCGGTGTCTGACGTCTCCTAGCGACCTAAACAGCGACGCTGCAGCGATCAGCTCGTTGTCTATATCGCTGCAGCGTCGCTTAATGTGACGGTACCTTAACTCCCATTGTTCGTTTATTTATAGTTTATCCTTCAATGTTTGCAAGTGGACAAACTTCATGGTCCAGTACAATGAGTAATCAACAGATCAGCAAACATCATTGTTCTTTGACCCTGCATTACTGTTTTGCAAAGATAGCATACAATAAACTGTAGTAGCTGATATTCGAGGCAAATATCCATCCTACAAGAAGAGTCAATACTTCAGGCAACAGTTTATGATTTTGGTTCTACTGAATTTACATCTGGTATAATTAAGAAGAAATGGTATGTTGTCACAAATCCATAATACATTTGAAGAGGAGGCTCAATTTCAGGCAATACCTGCCCTGTAAGATAGCCAGGTATGGAATTAAGCACTACAAACTGTGTGAGAGTACCTCAGGGTACAGCCACATATTTAGGGTTTATGAAGGGAAGGACCCCCGGATTTAACACCCTGAATGCCCTCCCATCCTGGAAGTGAGCAAGGAAATTGTGTGGTGGTGCACCAACTGCAGGATCAAGGTGATCGCCTCTATGTGAATAACATTTATACCAGCATCTCACTCCTCAAGTCCCTCTCTGCGCGAGACACTGCAAAATGCTGTATGTCTGCAAAAATCAGAGACCTCCCTAGGAGGTCAGAATTGGGCAGCTGCTGAGAAAGGGAGAGGGTAGAGCCCAATGTAGCGACAACATGCTGGTGGTCAAGTACAATGAGAAGAGGGATGTCCTTTTCTTGACCATCATATATTGTGATGGCAGAAGCCCTGTTGAGGTACCTCTACAAAGGTCCACCAAACTGTGTACTGGGGTACAATAAGAACATGGATTTGATCTCTCTGACCAAGTCCTCCAGTCGTGCACATCATACAGATGGCAATGTAAAACTCTTTTGTGCCATGACGATGTGCAGGCCAGACTGGGACCTTTCTTCAGTTACAAGAAGTAGCGATCAAGGCCCTAATATTTGGCAGTCAGGAAGCAGCGGGCCACAGTACTTCCAGAACTGAGGGTGCCCATGTTGTACTACAGCAACATCTCCCCGGTGATGTCCCTCAAGCTGTAAAGAGAGGAAGGTCGCTAAAAAGGTGCAAAGTGTGTTACAGAAGGGTGATATGAAAATACACCATTTATCATTGTGACACCTGCCCTGACAAACCTGGTCTGTGTATGAAAGATTGTTCCAGAGTCTACCACTTATCTATGGACTAATAAAATTATTTCTGACTTACACAACTCACATATGCCAACCTGATGCACTCTACACTTCTCACGTATGCCAACCAGATGCACTCTACAAAACTCACAGACGCCACCTCATTAAAAAAATTCACATACCAGGAAAACACTAGTTCAATTCCAGTATAGTGTCACTAATGGGGACTTCCACTGTTTAGGAACATCAGGAGCTCTCCAAATGCGACATGACGCCTACAGACCATTCAATCAAAGTCTGACTTCCAAACATCTCTCCTTTTCTGAGCCCTGCCGTGCACCCAAACAGTAGTTTTCCCCAACATATAGGGTATCAGCATACCCAGGAGAAACTGAACAACACATTTTGGGTTCCATTTTCTCCTGTTACTGTCAAGGTGAAAATGTATTTTCTTATATATTTTTATACTTTTATATAACTTTATACTCTTTTTGTACTGCTATACTTTTATACTGTGAAACAATAAGTTTTTCCTATCTGTTAGTTAATGCAAATGTAATTGTATTTAAAGATGGCCGCCAGAGCTTAGTTTCGTTTTAGGTTTTAGTGTCCGAAGCCTAAGATTCATTTCCTCAGAAACGAAACTAAAGGAATGAGCAGAAGAGGAGGAATTCACCAGGAGACGTTCGACGAATCAGAGAGACTAAGCACTAGATGTATGCTGCTTAAACCCCACCCATTGCATTCCCTTTTTAGTACTATGTATTGGAAAATAAAGCACAGTTGCTGCTCGGCTACCCACTGAGCTGAACGCCAGAGCATCAGCAAAGATTGAATCAGCTACGTGTCTGAATCATTTCTTTTTCGGTACCAGATGTTCTGCGCTCACATTACAATTTGGAATGACTGGTGAATGAGGATTAATTGTCGTACTACGTCCCCGACAATTTTGGAGCCCAACGGGGGCCGTGGCCAGCGATCCGAGACTCTCTGGACCCATGCCTGGATGTCTGTGGATGATACCCGTAGTGGCTGACCTCGAGGACTGATCACCCTCTGCACGCGGTAAGTGGCGATCATATACATTGTATGTGTCACACTTGCTAGTGTCTCAGCCGTTATTGGTTTGTCTGTGGTCTCTTTGGGTCCGGGAGGTGAATGATCGAGTGGTGAGATCAAACGTGATCCTGTGCCACGCTCTGAACCAGCAACTGAGAGACTCGCATCCTGTGCGACCTCTGTACACCACACCTCCCTCACCGGTCATTGTACTCCATTCAACCATCCTACCCGTGACTATTGTCTAGTAGTGAAGTGGACTGAAAAATTGAGCCAGTTGTAGATTGTGGGGCGGCTTAGAGAAAGGGATAGGAGACGCAGCCTCTGTGATATTGTACTAACCGGTAATTAAGACGTCCCAAGTCAGGGACCACCAGAATTTTGAGTACAAATAGGTAATTAAGACGCCCCGTATGGAACCACCAGAATAGGTAATTAAGACGTCCCGAAACGGGACCACCAGAAACCGGTAATTAAGACGCTCCATACGGGACCACCAGAATTTTTGTGGAGGGGTCTCATTAGGAGGCTGCCTCCCAACGGTTGGAATATCGTAGCAGGATAGTCTGTTAAACGCTGGTGTTCATGTTAGGGACAGAAAATCTTTTTCTAATACGTTGAGCGAGTTTCCGTATTGTGGGACACCAGCGTTGAATATCGCTGCTAGTGGTTTTACTGCAGAAAATCACAGTATTCTGTAAGAGTCATGTTGCGTCTCTTAAAGCAGAAGAAATCCGTGCCCCACAAGTTAGATGAGGATGCTGTGGAAGTCAGGACAATAGTTGAGTCACGGGAGGGCAAGAAGGCAGTCAAGAATGTTGAGAGATTGTATAAGCATGTAGGATTGCCCTCGTCAGGGAGACTACAGCCGGCTATGTGGAATAATCTCATAGAGAACAAACGAGGCATGTTGAAAGATAAAGGATTGTTAGAACAAGCACAAGCTCATCTGCGAGTTGCGCGGGGCTTGAAAAATGAAGGATGGAAAGAAGTCGATGGGGAGGGTGGATCAGATAATGCGGAGCCCGTGTTTGGTTATAAAATGCCTTTGAACTGTGATCTTACAGATTGTAAAATGGCCGCCGTGCCACTGGTGATGAAAATGCAGTCCCAACCACCACCCTATAATGGCGATGGGCCAAACTCTCCAGAAGCGTGGGTGTGTCCTGCTTGTGGCGTGCAGAATCCAAACTGGGTGGAAATCTGCCGTGTGTGTGGGGCGGGCCGTCCTCAGGGGTCCGCCCAGATCATGGGAGGAAGTGGGGCATGCCACACTTCCTCCAGCGGCCATCTTGGTGCACCCGAAACTTCCCCCGGAAGTGGGGCATGCCACGCCTCCACCGGCAGCCATCTTGGTGCACCTGGAATTCCTCCCCAGCCACTATGTCCGCTGGTAACACTTTCCGGCGAGTACTATCAGGGACCACCACTTCCTGAGAAACCCCCAGCATCGACTGATGCTGCCTCCACCTCCAATGTTCCCGTATCCACTTCAGTCTCGGAGTCTAGTCTCCCAGTGCAACCCACTGTGATATTTGTAAACACGCCAGGTCAGGGTCCCTTTACCCTCGAAGCTCTGACCGGCAGTGCAGCTTTCCAGTCCGTAATACGTAAGAGACGCCAAGCTATCGGAGATGATGAAGAATCAGAAGACCTGGACAACCAGGCCGCCATAATTCCCCCTGCCCTGCCAATGCTATTAGGTCCATTCGAATCCCCCCAGCCTGGAAGGAGCCCACTACCTACCCCTCTCAACAAATCTTCTAAGCTGCCCCATGACCCCGAAATCTGGTTCCCCTGTCATTCACGTTATTACATCACACCTCAGGGCTCCCAGGTTCTCTTCTCAGTGGGTTATGGGGACATACTTACACACCAGGTGGGAGCCATAGTGAACCCAGCTAATTCTGCCCTGTCACATAGAGGTGGTTTGGCCCAACAGATAGCTAAAAAGGGGGGCCCATCCATAGCCCAAGAGTGTCAGGCCTACCTTGTCAATTATGGTCCCTTGCATCCAGGAGATGCTATGACTACCCAGGGAGGGAATTTGCCCTGTGATATAGTGCTACACACTGCAGGCCCTATATACGACAACAGGACACCCGAACACTGCCGTACAATGTTGCAGACTGCCCTGCAGACAGTGGTCATTCTTGCAGGACGGCTAGGGAGAGATACACTTCCTCGTAGAACTTTGGCTGTACCATTGATATCTTCAGGACTCTTTGGATACCCACTGGGCCCCTGTATGAAGGAACATGTTGAAGTCATCAAGAATTGCCTCCAATCAACCCCAAATCTAGACTTACAAGAAGTCAGAATCGTCTGTTACCACGAGTCTGGATTAGAGGGCATCATGCCCTTGGTAGCTGAATACATGGTGCCACTGATGCATACGGGTATAAAGCCTCTGGATGAGGTAACACCCACAGCACCCCCAACTGCCCCGGAGGGCGAGGTAGTGACACATGACGAAGAAGAAGAACTGAAGCTGAAGTACAAACCCTTCACTCCGGTACAGATTGATGCTATTGTCAGCAAGTTATGTGACCCAGACAAATTTCCCATGCAGTATGTGAGGAGACTGGAGCAGATTAGGAGCATCTATGGGGCTACATGGTCTGATCTATCAGGTATTACCTCTATCAGAGCCTCCGAATATTTCCTCCCCACCATCATGAAGGAACTGGATTCCACTAAAGCAGGACCTCTCAACAAGTTCAAGTCTGGAAAGGAGTTTATTGCTCAACTCACAAAGTGGGCCCAGGATCGTCTCTGTGACGAAGCAGGATCAATACAGGATATACGACAAGAATCTGGAGAAGCTGTGGAGAAATATGCTGCCAGACTAACTATGCAATTTGAAGATTTGGGTTATTCAACTCATGTGAAGACGCAGGCAGCCTTGTTGGTCCGTGCTTTTATTGATGGTCTGGAAGATCCACTGAAGGATAAGGTCATGAAGCTTCGTCCCGAATTACCTGATGGTCCCCTAAAACAGGCCCTTACTGTTGTGAAGAGTTATCAGAAATTGCTTCAAAGGGAAGAGAAAGAAGCAGAGAAAGAAGCAGCAAAGGAAGCAGAGAAGGAAGCGCAGAAGGACAAAGGAAAGAAGAAACCAGCCATGTATATGGCAGAGGCTTCAGAAGTACCTGTTATGGTGTACCAGGCTCAGGATCGGTATGGACCACCATCTTTAAGGCCGAGGGGGCCCCAAGGCCGAAACTACAGGGATAGACCATTTCGTGATGACCAAGGGAGACCTCTGTGTTGGGAGTGTGGCAACCCTGCCCACATGAGAAGAGATTGCCCCCACAAGGAGCACCCTCGGAGACTCCCTCCTCCACACTCATGAAGTTCAGGCCAACCGGTGCCCACTTTTCCCGCCACCTGTACTTCTTCATCTTGCGGTACAGTGACCCTGGAAGTGGACAGCCAACCTCTCAAGTTCTTAGTGGACACTGGGGCGGCCACCTCTGTTATCTCTTCATCTCAGCTGCCTCCTACAATTTCCCTGTCTTCAGATTTCCTCACGTGTATTGGAGTTGAAGGCCAACAAACCTCATCACCACTCACTGTTCCTGTCTCAGCTGGCCCTTTCTCTGGTGTTTTTGCCAAATTTCTGGTGTCTGAAACCTGCCCTGTCAACCTTCTAGGAGCTGATCACCTTCAAAGACTTCATGCTACCATCACCTTCGGTGATCAAGGGATGGAACTGCAGTTACAGGACCCTGCCTCACAACAAGGCGCTGAAGATCGTTGTGTCCTTAAAGCCTTCCCTCTGATGATGATGACTCTGCAAACGACACCTTCCCCGGATTTGCCCAATGTACCTACCGCTCTGTGGTCAACTGGACCTGAAGATGTGGGTCTGCTCAAAGTGCCTCCAGTAAAAGTACACCTCAAACCTGGGCATCCGTACCCCAGACTACCTCAGTATCCACTTAAGGCTGCCCAAGAGCAGAGCCTTGGAGTTCAAATTACCTCCCTCCTGCGGTCTGGAGTGCTAATCAGATGTGTTTCACCCTGCAACACGCCCCTGTTTCCGGTAAAGAAAAAGACAGCTCCTGGAGACCCTCCGAGATACAGACTCGTACAGGACCTCAGAGCAGTCAATTCAGCCACCATCTTGGAAACTCCTGTGGTACCCAACCCCAACACCTTGCTTTCCCAAGTGCCTACTTCAGCAACACTCTTCACCGTCATTGACCTGGCTAATGCTTTCTTCAGTGTCCCGCTTCATGAAGACTCACAGTTCTTATTTGCTTTCACGTTTCAAGGATCTCAGCTAACCTGGACCAGGACACCTCAAGGTGCCCAGAACTCCCCTAACCAGTTCACTCATGCTATGAAGATGACCCTGGATCCGTGGGTGTTACAGAATCTTCATGTCACGCTTCTCCAGTATGTTGATGACCTACTCCTCTGTGGAACTGAAGAGAATCTGTTTGCTGCTTCTGAGTCTTTACTCCTCTTCCTCCACTCTGCCAACTGCAAAGTCTCAAAGGCCAAGGTCCAGTGGTGCAAAGAGAAAGTTGTCTTCCTCGGACACTGCATCTCTCAAGGTTCGAGACACCTCACCGAGGACAGGAAACATGCCATCGAGGACATCCCTTATCCGAAGACGTACTCTGCTATGCAGTCTTTTCTAGGACTCATTACCTACTGCAGACAGTGGATTCCGGATGCTTCAAGACTCATGCAACCCTTGTATGACTGTCTTAAAACTGGAGGACCAGATTGGGAACATGCTGAAAATCCGTATATCTATGCTCAGCAAAAGGACTGTTTTGAGACTCTCAAGGAAGCTGTTGTCAGTGCCCCTGCTCTGGGTCTCCCTGACTACACTCAGCCGTTCCACCTCTTTGTTTCAGAGTCTGAAGGATATGCCTCTGGTGTGCTAGCACAGAAACATGTTGATCGTTTCCGTCCTCTGGCCTACTACTCAGCCAGACTAGACCCTGTTGCTAGAACTGCTCCATCCTGTCTCAAGGCTGTACATGCGGCCCATGTTCTCCTGGACAAGTCTGCTGACATAGCCCTTGGTCATGACTTGGTCATTCAAGCTGGACATGATCTCTCTGCCGTCCTTCAACAAACATCTCCTAAGCATCTGACGAGCCAAAGACATCTCAGGCTTCAGTGCTCTCTACTTCTGCCTTCCAACATCACTTTCCAGAAATGTACTACTATCAACCCAGCCACTTTGCTTCCACATTCTAGGGGGGAGTTACCTGAATGGTATAAGGACTTACCAGACTGGAGATCACCTGGTGACCCACATGACTGTGTAAAAGCACTGGAGCAAGAAATTTCTGCACCACAGAATGTGGTAACTCAGGAACTCCTCAACCCTGATTTGCAACTATGGACTGATGGATCCCGATTTGCAGACTCTTATGGCAAGTTCCACACTGGATATGCTGTCACCACTGACACAGAAGTCCTTCTGGCTGAAGCTCTACCACCTCACCTGTCAGCACAGGAAGCCGAACTTGTGGCCCTACAACAAGCATGTTATCTAGCAGAAGGGAAAACGGCCAATGTCTACACTGACTCAAGATACGGCTATGGAATCTGTCACGATTTCGGATTCCTATGGAAATCCCGAGGGTTCATTACGGCTACAGGAACCCCTGTTAAACATGCACTAAGGATTAAAGCCCTGATGAAGGCACTAGAGCTCCCCGCACAGATTGCGGTGATCAAGGTCAAAGCTCATGGGAAAGTCAATTCGAAGGAAACTAGAGGAAACCATTTAGCAGACCAAGCTGCCAAAGCTGCTGCCATAAAGAATGTCTCAGCAAAGTGGGAAGAAGAAGAAACAGCACCAGAAAAACCCTGTTGGAAAGACACTGCTACACCCGTGATGCCTGTGCTTACCAGAGCACAAACAAAGGAACAAGCAACCAAAGAAGCTACCCAAGCCGAAGAAGAACGAGACTTTGAGAAGTCTGAAGCCCGAAGAAAGAAGAAGTTGATAGAAGACATGGAAATGGAATACCCTGCCACCGGATCTGGCTGGAAGCCAGCTCGACCACCTGAAGAAAGATTGTGGGAAGAACAAAAGTTGACTTCTAGAGAAGAAAAGAAACAGTGGGAAGCTGCAGGAGCCATTCATGGGAATCGTAGTTCGGCCGGACAATACGAATTTCCTAGACTCTATAAGGTGGATGGGAGACCCTGTCTACCCAAAAGAATGTATCCAGCCGTCGCAGCATGGGCTCATGGATCAACTCATCGAGGAAAGAACCAAGCACTAGCCTGTATCAAGAAGCTTTACTGGGCCCCAGGAATCTCTACCACTGTCACAGCTTACTCAAGAGCCTGCCCAGTCTGTGCCATTTGTAACCCAACAGCCACCGCCAAGGTTCCACTTCAGCATCTTGCCAAACCAGATTACCCTTGGCAGAGAATCCAGGTTGATCATATTCAAATGCCCAAGTCAGGAAAGTATGAGTACGTCCTAGTGGCTGTGGATATGTTCTCAGGATGGCCTGAAGCCTACCCAGTGACCAATATGACTGCCAAAACTACAGCTAAGAAGCTCATCACTGAAATTTCGTGCAGATTTGGAATACCCAAAGTCGTTGAATCAGATCAAGGCCCAGCCTTCACTGCCAATGTCTACGAGGAATTGTGGCACATGTTAGGGACAGATTTGGGTCTACACACCCCTTATCACCCCTCCAGTTCAGCCAAAGTTGAGAGAATGAACTCCACAATTAAGACACAGTTGCTTAAAATGAGCCAGGACCACCCACTCCCATGGCCAGATTTGCTCCCTGTGGTCTTATACCATATCAGACACACCCCACAGGGAAAACACGGCCTGACTCCCTTTGAGATTCTTTTCGGTGCTCCACCTAAAATAGGAGATATTAGGCCTCAAGAGTTGTCTGAGACAAATGATAAAGTTGTACAATTTGTGATTGCATTGTCTAAGCAATTGTCTAACACCCACTCTACAGTTTCTGCTTCTCTTCCAGAATCCACAGGTGACGTGGTCCATGACTTTGTGCCAGGAGACTTGGTGTATGTGAAAAAGTTTGTGCGCAGAGATTGTCTCCAGCCAAGATTTGAAGGACCTCACACAGTGATCCTGGTCACCCCCACTGCAGTAAAACTTGAAGGAAAGAGCACCTGGATTCACGCTTCACACTGCAAAAGAGACCGAACCAGTGTTTAATCACAGAAGTGACTGAAGGGAAATGTTGCTGTTGTTTTTGACCTTGGGACTGGGGGCCATCCTCGCCCCTACCTATTCGGCCTCTGTTGTAAATAAGAATTCTGGCCCCACTATTCTCTGGGTAAATCTGACAGCCCCGGTGAATATCTGGCGATTTGATTTCTGTGATGTAGTCAAGTGCCTTGACACTGAACGGATAGTAGAGGGAACTATCCAGTTTTATATGTGTGTTACCAGACAATACAATGATAATTGTCATTATTGGACAGATGCTGCCTGGAGTACAGGGAAAGATTGGGGATATAAACCTAGCGAAGCCATGTTCCCTAAGGATAGAACGGGTAGGACTCTCCGTGAGAGAATGCATCTTACAGCCCTTCTGCAACCACTTAGGGGCTGTAAATGGGGTAAAAGTTGTCACCCCCTCCTCCTGAATCTTGAAAACGCCCAATCTGCTGATCTGCAGACGTTTGTACTGGGAAGGAATTATAATTATGTATTTAGTGCTGGACCCCATTCGTATTTAGGCCATATACAGCTCCAGGATATTAGCTCTAGACCAACCAAGGCCCCTGTTACCAGTACACCTAAAACAGGCCCAGGTGAGCGTTTGCAAAAAGTAGTCAATGAAGTGATCCCTATTCCAGGTCTCAGTTGGCAAGAGGTTTTCTCCATAGAGACACAAACAGCCCCAAGGAAAAACCTATGGTTAGAATGGGTAAGATACAATGTAAAAGTCCAGAATATCTCTGTAGGATGTATTGCTTGTGCTGCTGCGAATACGCACCTCTACACACATGCATTGCTTTTCCCTGATGACAACATCACTGCCTGTGTTATGAATCTGTTGAAAGGTTTGAAGCCTACTGATTGCCCAGACTATGTCCCACTAATTCATGAGAAACCCAAACTAAAGGTTCCAGGAGAAGTAATCGTATTAGCTGACAATTACACCTGCTACAATTCCTATAACACTACAGGTACACCAGTAGGGATCTTCGAGACAGGTTTCTGCAGGGAGAACAGTTCTTTAGCTACTGACTTGCTAATCAAACATACACATTATATGTACGACATTTATTGGTTATGTGGGGATGGTAAGCTCCGTCCTAGGTTGCCTAATGCCTGGATAGGCCAATGCACCCTTGTTAAACTAGCCATGCAGTTCAAGATTTTACCTTGGGATCCAAAGATACCTGATGAACCTACCAGAAAGAGGAGAAGTCTCGATCAGCTCCACATGAGTTATGAAGAAGATCCATTAGTATATATTGATGCCATTGGAGTGCCAAGGGGGGTACCGGACCAGTTTAAAGCCCAGAACCAGATTTATGCCGGCTTTGCTTCTATAATCCCACAGGTGCAGATTAATAAAAATGTTGAATGGATCAATTACATATATTACAGTGAACAAAGGTTTGTCAATTTTAGCCAAGATGCCTTCCAGGGTATAGTTGAAGAATTGGGCCCTAACACTAGAATGACTCTTCAAAACCGACTAGCCCTTGATATGATTTTAGCTGAGAAAGGAGGAGTTTGTGGGATGGTGGGAGAGGAGTGTTGTACCTATATCCCTCAGAACACTGGAGTGAATGGAAAAACCATGATAGCCCTTAAAAAGATAACTGGGTTAGCAGCAGAATTGAAAACTAATGCCGGAGTAGACACATCCTTCTTTTCCAGTTGGTTGGGTGGGCTCAAGGGATTCTTTCAACAGGCCTGTCTGGTACTGATTGCCCTCCTTGTAATTGGATCGATAATTCTCTGTTGTGTTATTCCCTTGTACAAAAAGGTCATTGTCAAAGCAACTCCGACTGGTACCTTCCTCAATCAAGAAGTAGACCCACCAGAGTACAATGGTACTGATCCAGGGGAGATCCCTAAGTATATTCCTCTCAAGAGAGTAGACAAAACCCCTCATTCTCAGATGATGCTAAGAGATTTAGTTTAGGGACAGTGGGAGAACTCCATGTGAGGTTAGTGAAGGGTTCAGCTGCCTGGAGGCCTCTCGCTAGGGGAGAGTTTCTGAGGTGTCTGGATGAAGAAATCCATCTCCCCTTTTCCCATCACATGGACAGTCTCGAAGGATCCTTCTTTAAGGGAAAAACTTAGTGTTTAGGGGGGATTGTCAAGGTGAAAATGTATTTTCTTATATATTTTTATACTTTTATATAACTTTATACTCTTTTTGTACTGCTATACTTTTATACTGTGAAACAATAAGTTTTTCCTATCTGTTAGTTAATGCAAATGTAATTGTATTTAAAGATGGCCGCCAGAGCTTAGTTTCGTTTTAGGTTTTAGTGTCCGAAGCCTAAGATTCATTTCCTCAGAAACGAAACTAAAGGAATGAGCAGAAGAGGAGGAATTCACCAGGAGACGTTCGACGAATCAGAGAGACTAAGCACTAGATGTATGCTGCTTAAACCCCACCCATTGCATTCCCTTTTTAGTACTATGTATTGGAAAATAAAGCACAGTTGCTGCTCGGCTACCCACTGAGCTGAACGCCAGAGCATCAGCAAAGATTGAATCAGCTACGTGTCTGAATCATTTCTTTTTCGGTACCAGATGTTCTGCGCTCACATTACAATTTGGAATGACTGGTGAATGAGGATTAATTGTCGTACTACGTCCCCGACATTACCATAATAAAAATTAAAAAAATTGGGGCTAGAAGAAAATTTTTGTCGAAAAAATATGATTTTTTTATTTTCACGGCTCTATGCTATAAACTTCTGTGAAGCACCTGGTGGTTCAAGGTGCTCACCACACATCTAGTGGTGTCTAGTTTTCAAAAATGGGGTCACTTGTAGGTGGTTTCCACTGTTTAGGTACATCATGGGCTCTCTAAACGCAACATGGCGTCCACTCTCAAATCCAGACAATTTTGCCTTCAAAAAGTCAAATGGTGTTCCTTCCCTTCCGAGCCCTGCTATGCGCCCAAACAGTAGTTTTCCTCCACATGTGAGAAATTGGCGTACTCAAGAGAAATTGCACAACAATTTGGGGGTTAATTTTTTTCCTGTTACCCTTGTGAAAATAAAAAAATGTGAGTCTAAATTAAAAATGTTGTGAAAAAAAGTTAAACGTTCGTTTTTTCCTTCCACAATGCTTAAGTTCCTGTGAAGCACCTGAAGGGTTAATAAACTTCTCGAATGTGGTTTTGAGGAACTTGAAGGGTGCAGTTTTTAGAATGGCATTTTTTGTCATACAGACACCTTAAAGTCACTTCAAATGTGATGTGGTCCTTAAAAAATGGTTTCGTAAATTTTGTTGTACACTCAAATCACTGCTCAACTTTTAATTCCTCTAAGGCCGGCGTCAGACTCAGCGTATGTAAATACGGTCCGTTTTTTACGGCCGTAATACGCAGAAATGTTCCCAAAATAGTGATCCGCATGTCATCCGTAGGCAGAGTGTGGCAGCGTATTTTGCGCATCCTCCGTATGTAATCCGTATGGCATCCGTACTGCGAGATTTTCTCGCAGGCTTGCAAAACCGACATCTAATGGCTTTTTGGCCTCAAATGTTCGTTAAAACATATATACAGTATATACATATATATATATATATATATATATATATATATATATGTGTCATTGAGACACATGTATATATATATATATATATATATATATATATATTTAGATTTACTTCAGCGCGATATAGCAGAAAAGCCAGTAATTCAATTGCCGGCTTATCATTTCTCCTTCACAAACCCGACATGATATGTGGCTGGGGGCAGATGTTTGTAGCCAGGGGGGGCCAATAACCATGGACCCTCTCTAGGATATTAATATCTGCCCTCAGTCACTGGCTTTACCACTCTGGCGGAGAAAATTGCGCGGGAGCCCACGCCAATTTTTTCCGCCATTTAACCCTTTATTTTACAAGCTACCGCACCCAAATTTTGCACATACATACTACTAACATTAGTAGTGTGGAATATGCAAAAAAAAAAAAGGGATATGAGATGGTTTACTGTATGTAAACCATGTCTCATATCCTGTCGGCTTTGGGAAGGAGAAATGAAAAGCCGGCAATTGAATTACCGGCTTTTCTCTAACACCGGTGCGTATTTCTCGCAAGTCACACTGCTGGTCCGTGTGTAATCCGTATTTTTCTTGCCTCCATAGACTTTCATTGGCGAATTTTTTGCGCAATACGGTGACAAACGCAGCATGCTGCAATTTTCTACGGCCGTACAAGACCATATATTACGGATGTGTAATATACGGCAGATAGGAGCTGGGACATAGAGATTCATTGGGCCGTGTGCAATGCGTATTTTACGGACGTAGTTTATGCGCTCATACGTCCGTAAAACTCGCTAGTGTGACGCCGGCCTAACTTTGTAACAAAAAAAATTACGTTTAAAAAATTGCGCATGTGGGAAATGTTATTAACTGTTTTGTGTGACCTAACTCTTTGATTTAAGGTATTTAAGACTAAAAGATTTAACCCCTTAATGACCCCAGTTTTTTTCGCTCCCTTTTTTCCCAGAGCCATAACTTTTTTTATTTTTCAGTCAATATGGCCATGTGAGGGCGAGTTTTACTTTTGAACAACATCATTGGTTTTAGCATGTCATGTACTAGAAAACGGGAAAAAGAATCCAAGTACGGTGAAATTGCAAAAAAGTGCAATCCCACACCTATTTTTTATTTGGCTTTTTTGATAAGTTCACTAAATGCTAAACCTGACCTGCTATTATGATTGTCCAGGTCATTTTGAGTTCATAGACATCAAACATGTCTAGGTTATTTTTTATCTAAGTGGCAAAAAAAAATCCAAACTTTGCTAAGAAAAAAAAAAATTGCGCAAATTTCCAATACCCTTGGCATCTCCATTTCTTGTTATTCCGGGTTGGGTGGTCACGTGACGGGGGTCAGCGATGCGCACATTTCCAGCCCAATGGCTGGAAGCCCTAGGTAAATGCAGCTGTTAATAGGCTGTTAATTTAACTAGTTAATAGGCGCGAGCAGATCCCTCTGACATGTTCCGGCTTTGATGCGGGCTCACCGCCAGAGCCCGCATCAAAGCGGGGGTCCTGTCCTCAGATGTACTATTGCGTCCGAGGACAGAAAGGGGTTAAAATTGCTAAATTTTTGCCAAATTTCAGATTTTATCACATATAAACGCAAGTCATATTGACCATATGTAACGAGAAAACAATCTCAGAATCAGTGATCTGCTGAAGCATTCTAGAGTTACTACCTCATAAAGTGACACTGGTCAAAATTGTCATGAAGGTGAAAACAGGCTTGGGGTGAAGGGACTAAAGTTCCCTTTGCATGTTACAAATTACATTGTTGTGGATTAACCTACTCGGTGTCACTCACCTCTGCAAGGTTGACAATTGACCAGTCCAAGAAAGCCCAAAAGGCTAATTTTGTTCATTGGATCAGTGTAATTAGACCAGGCTGTGTCAAGGTGTCCATCGCTACAGCACTCATCCCATGTCACTGCAGTGAGCAACATTAAGCTGCACGTCGAACTAGAACTCTGTAGAAGCCAACAAGTGCCACCTGTAAGATGTAAGCACAATAGTAAAATGTATAATAATGAGAAAATTACAGCATTGCTTTTACATAGTAAATCCATAATTAAACAGCAATGACCTTAGCACTATAAATTATGATACTTAAGGTACCTTCACACGAAACGACATTATAACGATATCGCTAGCAATCCGTGACGTTGCAGCGTCCTCGCTAGCGATATCGTTTCGTTTGACACGCAGCAGCGATCAGGATCCTGCTGTGATGTCGCTGGTCGCTGAATAAAGTCCAGAACTTTATTTGGTCGTCCGATCGCTGTGTATCGTTGTGTTTGAAAGCAAAAGCAACGATACCAGCGATATTTTACACTGGTAACCAGGGTAAACATCGGGTTACTAAGCGCAGGGCCGCGCTTAGTTACCCGATGTTTACCCTGGTTACTAGCGTAAAATGTAAAAAAAACAAACAGCACATACTCACATTGCGTCCCCTGCAGTCTGCTTCCTCCTCTGACTCAGCGCCGCAAAGTGAAAGTGAAAGCAGCACAGCGGTGACGTCACCGCTCTGCTCTCACTGTACGGCGCTCAGTCAGTCAGGAAGTGGACGCAGGGGGACGTGAATGTAAGTATGTACTGTTTGTTTTTTTTAGATTTTACGCTGGTAACCAGGGTAAACATCGGGTTACTAAGCGCGGCCCTGCGCTTAGTTACCCGATGTTTACCCTGGTTACCAGGGGACCTCGGCATAGTTGATCGCTGGAGAGCGGTCTGTGTGACAGCTCTCCAGCGACCAAACAGCGACGCTGCAGCGATCGACATCGTTGTCGCTATCGCTGCAGCGTCGCTTCGTGTGAAGGTACCTTTAGAATTGCCACCAATATACTGTAATACACTCAAAAATTTACTTAATATATCCTTTGAAAAGAAATAATGTTATCATGAAAAAATGTGTAAAACCCTTGTTAAGCCACGTAGACACGTTGACTATTTGGTCAGTATTTTACCTCAGTATCTCTAGGCCAAAATCAGGAGTGGGACAATCAGAGGAATAGTGAAAAATATAATTGAAACACGTGCACCACTTCTACATTTTTACCCACTCCTGCTTTGGCTTACAAATACTGAAGCAAAAACTTAACCAAATACTCAACATGTGCACATGGTGGCCTTATGTAACATCAACATTTCACAATCCATGTTCAGCAGAAAATCCAAACTTTCAAAAATGATTAGTTAAAATACTAAGGCATAATTAGAGAAATGTTTAAATCGATTGTTCACTACTACGACAACCCCTTCTCAATCTGATGTTAAGATAAAAATATTTATACTCATCTCCCGAGTCTGAACTGTTCCAGAGGTGTCGGTACTCAAATTCCCGGGGCTCACATTAGGTTGTTATGTCATGTGAGTCCTACGCCCAATCAGTGCTGGCATCACTGTCCCCACCTTCGGACGCATAAGTAAAAAAGAGGTGAGAGAGAAGCTGCTGCTCTAACTTTCTCTTTATTACGTATGCATCCGAAGGACGAGACATAACAACCTGACGTGAATGCAAGCGCAGAGACCGAGAACGGCGCCAGCATGGAAGCTGAGTATAAGTGTTTTTAATTTAACGGGGTAAAACATTCAGATTGAGAAGGAATTGTCCAAGTAGTGGACAACCCCTTTAACATGAAAACATTAAAAACATTGTGAAAACATTAAAAGGTTCATGTGTTCACCTCAACAAATTAAATAAGCACTCTGAAGTTATTTTATTTCTATTACACAAGCTTCAGCATCGTTCCTTTTATACCTTTTACTGTATTTATTACCTGTTCACTGTTTATCATAGCATTCCAGTATTATATGTTTATTTTGCCTATTACATATTAAGTCATTGATATTTTATATTTATGCTTACATTATCCTTTCATTCAAAGATCCTACACTCTGACTCTTCTTTTATGTCCAGTGAAAACACTACTACTGAACGTGTAGTAATGTATGATAATGTTCTTTCCAGTACTTGTTACTTTCTTTTAGGGCTCATATTCATTTGTGTTTAAAACGGACAGGTGCAATCCCATAAAAAAATCAGATTGCACTCTGACTAGTGCTAGTCAATAATTATGTGTTCGTTCATCTGCAATTTTTTTTCTCAGCTTAGATCGAACTGAGAAAAAAATTGCAGCATGTTTGGCCACGTATATTGGACAAGTCTCTGTAATGCAAGTCAATGGTTGCGAGAAAAAAAAAAAATTTCACGGCACACTTATCATGAAATCATTTCATCTGCCGAGCACAGTAAATTCACAGCATGAACCATCAGAATAGAATAGATAAATAGAAAAAAAAAAAAGAAAAAATAGAAGTGGGGGTCCCCCTTAATTTTCTTAACCAGCTGAGGGAAAGCGAACAGCTGGGGGCTGTTGTTTATATTAAGGGCAAGTGGGAAGAGCCAAGGCAAAGCACCAGAATTGGTGCGTCTAATGGATGAGCCATTTCTGGGTGGCTGAGTGCTTTTGTTATTAGTCTGTGAGGGGGCCAATACCTATTTGGCCTTCGCTATTTATTAAAAATAGGGGGGACCCCAAGTCATTTTTGGGGGGTCACCGCTTGTTAATAACTAGAAAATGTTACACAGACAGCTGTAAGCTGATATAAACAGCCTTCGAAGATCCATGTTTATTACGCCCTTCCCAGACTATAAACATCAGCTCCCAGCTGTCCGCTTTCGCTCAGCTGGTTAAGTAAGGGGTACTGTGAAGAACCCGCACTTCGCCACTCTGCCTGACATCACAATTATGTCAGATGGATCACGTAATGCGGTCTCCCCACTTTCACCAAAGTGATGTTCCACACCACCTGGGGAAAGGTAAGGTCAGCTGCTTCGTACAGTTTTACACAAATGCCCCCTATCCACACAAGCCCAGGGAGGGAGAGGTTGTGGCAAACACGGTCACTGAACTGGCACCTAACTTGCTCACAACCCTGACAAGCTGAGAGGTCCCTTCAATAGCACCAGTGCAACAGACCGCTGCCAGTCTGGTAGGGCTGCCACCAGTTCCTCTTTAGATATAAGCCTAGTCTGTTAATGAGATTATATCATGCCAGAAACCAACCCGGGTAGCATGGAATGTTAAACCGAGAAACGGACATGTGGATTGAGATAAAAGAGCAGCCCAAGGTTAAACTATGTATTTAATCGCCTTAAGGGCACATTAGACAATACATTATATAGACAATGGTTATACATTTATTATTTATTATTATTATTTATGTAAATACAATAGTGTTAGAACATAAAATATAAGCAGAAGAATGTCAATTATCCATCTGATGTTAGATTATGTGTGTGCTGGGCCGCAGGGGGAATGGGCTGCCAGCTGGCTTCTAGGTCCTTCACGGCACGTTACTCAACGTGACCCATTTCGAAGTGGGACACATGCATACCAGAGGAAGAGACCACATGGCCTTATACTATAGCCTACATCCCCTTTGGGTCATTCCCCTCCTGCTCTCTGAGTTGAATCTAAATCCCCTCTCCTTTCCTCTAGCAGCTAAAAACTCCAAAACCTAAGGTCATTCATAACTCTTTAATGGACGATCCTAGGGAGGCGGTTTTGGTGCTGATAGATCCGGCCGCGCCCCTGCTATGACACAACTTTTCTATCTGGTTCTTACTAGCCATTCCAACTTCTCTCCCTGGTGTGCTAGAACGGATTGAGACCCTGAAAGGCATTCACTGTGTTCTGCAGATCTCGGAAATATACAAGATATACGGCTAGGATGTATAGTATCTCCATAACTTATGGAATTATGTTTCTAGAATGTTCTTTGAAGGCTTCAGCATATTGCAAAGAATTGTGTGAGATTTGTCACTCACAGCCTTTGGAGGCTTGACCCCCCATGCTGACGTAGGTGCCAGCTTTCTCCTTGAGGCTTCCTGCTGAGTCCCTATTGGACAAAAGAAAGAAAGAGAGTTTTATAATCCCATGCCAAATATTATACAAGTGATTGGCAAGAAATTATATCTCCAATATTCTTCACACCTTCCCCCTTCAGACGGTGCTAGGGGGCAGCACTTTCTGGTGATCTCTCACAGGCCTGCCCGCAACCTCTCCTCGTTTGGATAACCTGTCGGCGTGCCCATGGTCACTGCCCTTCTTGTGGCAAATAGCGAAGTGGTACTACTGGAGCGCAGGCTCTAGAGTGGCAACCTCCAATTCATTCTGGATACAGTGTGTAACCAGCTGAGGATGTTGTAGTCCATTTCCATAGTGAATTAGCATCCGTACAAGTACATCTGCAGATGTTGCAGGGCCCACACTATTGCCGGACATTCCTTCTCTATCGAAGAGTAGGCCACCTCCCACGACAGGGGCTTCCAGCTCAGGTAAAATGGGGTGTTCTTGGCCCATAAAGTCAACCTGGCTGAGCACAGCACTGAGGCCAAAGTCACTGGCATAAGTCTGTACAACAAATGGCAGTGTAAAGTCAGCTGCTTGTAGTACCAGAAAGCTGGAAAGGGCAGTGTTCAGTGCCCAGAAGGCTGTCTCACAGTCGCTTGTCCAATTCACTGTGGAGGGCAGCTTATTTTTGGTGAGGTCGGTCAGGGGCTTTGAAAGGCTACTATAGTGTTGGCTATAGTGCCAGGCTACTATCGGTCCCCAAAAAGGACATGACCTGTGTTACGGAACCCCCCAGCACCTAGAATATGTTGGGCAGTTATATGTATGTATAATAGGTTCCATGTGAGATGCATGTCCCTAATGCATCAGCCCACAGGCTGCGCCCCTGGGCAGAGGGGACAAGATATCCCCCTTCTGACCTCCCCCACCTTTGTAATTCCCACAGTAAATATCGGCAGGCTCTGGCCACCTGTGTCCTTCATTCAGACTCCAGCCAAAGCAGAGTGGACCTAATGAAACACGGGGTGGTACTGAAAGAGGTACTCCAGCACGGTAGAACCCGTTACAACCTATTTTTTGGTCCTGCAGGTGGTCCAGGATGCGATGGCATCCACCTTCCCGGGATCCTGCTTTAGAGCCCCCCCAACTACCTGGTGGCACAGGTAGTGGACCTCACTCATACCCAGCAGGCATTTTTCCGGCTTAATGGTCAAGCCTGCTCTAAGCTATCCTCCCAGGTGGGACTGAATATGGTAGCGTTGTCCAGTTACGCAGCCACGTACCTTTCAAGTCCCTTGAGCAGCGTGTTCACCATCTGCTGAAAAGTGGCAGGGGCATTCTTTATGCTGAATGGCATTACTGTGGACTCTTACAATCTGAATTGGGTGATAAAGACAGAGCATTCCCACACCTCACTGGTCAGGGGAATCTGCCAATATCCCCGGCTCAGATCCATGATGGTCAGGTACTTGGCCCTGGCCAACTGATTGAGCAGGTCAATGATACACGGCATTGCGTACTAGTGATGAGCGAATATACTCATTACTAGAGATTTCTCGAGCATGCTCAGGGGTCCTCTGAGTATTCTTTAGTGCTTAGTGATTTAGTTTTTCTTGCCGCAGCTGAATGATTTACAATCTGTTAGCCAGCATAAGTACATGTGGGGATTCCCTAGCAACCAGGCAACCCCCACATGTACTTTTGCTGGCTAACAGATGTAAATCAGCTACGGCAAGAAAAACTAAATCTCCGAGCACTAAAAAATACTCGGAGGACCCCCGAGCATGCTCGAGAAATCTTGAGTAATGAGTATATTCGCTCATCACTATTGGGTACGCCTTCACCTAGCATGATCCAGGGTGACCAGGTACGTTATGACATTGAGTTCCTGGTGCATGAGATAGGGCATTCCCAAGCCACCTGGAGCTTGTCCTGGGTTACGGGGACCAGTACCTTCACCTTTGTACCCACCTGGTATGTGCTCTCACAACCATTTTGGTTGTACCATTAGTTCTGGTCTGCCGGGGCTTGCGTCACATTATCGTGCAGCATCTGTGCCATTGAAGCACATGACATACTCAATGACCAACATTCCAGGGGTGGCTAAGTCATCTTCCCAGACCTCTTTCACCAGAGCCAGGGGCCCCTGCACACAACGCCCGTACAGGAACTCAAAGGCGGAGAACCCGGTTGAGGCCTGTGGAACTTCCAGGTAGGCAAATAGGTGTGGGAAATACCGCTCCCAGTTATGCCCATGGAAGTTGACGAACATCTTAAGCATCTGCTTCAGGGTGCCCTTGAACAGTTCGCACAGGCCGTTGGTCTGTTGGTGGTATGGGCTGGTCACCACATGTTGCACTTGTATCTGCTGAAAGAGGGACTCCATCAGCTGTTGACATGAACTAGGTCCACTGTCGGTGAGCATTTCCTGGGCAAAACCCACTTGGGAGGATATCTCCTGTAAGGCTTTGGCCACCCCGTCAGCCCCAATACCGCTTTCAGGTACCATAGTCTACTACCGTCAGTACGTAGCGTTTCCCAGAGCTGCTGGGAGTGGCCATCGGGCCGACAAAATCCGCAGCCACCCTCCTGAAAAGCTCTTCAATAATGGAAAGAGTTACCAGTGGGGCTTTGGGGTGGTGCCCTGCCTTTCCCACTCTCTGACAACCGTCAACTGAAAGGCAGTAGGCAGTCACATCAGCCCCCATGCTGGGCCAGCAGAAATGCTGGGCGAGCCTGGCCTTTGTCTTACTGAACCCTAGATATCGTTCATGCGCCATCCTCAACAACTCCGACCTGAATGGATAGGGCAACACCAACTGTCAGTTCCTAGGCCACGCCTCCAATGAACCCTGCTGGATCATTGCCCAGGACCTTGGTTTCAGACCACCGGCTTGAGGTCTCCTTGAAAGCTTTCAGGCTGTCATCAGTTTCCAACACCACCTGAAACCCTTGACTGGAAGACACCGCTATGACTTCTGTCAGTTCCCCGGGACCTGACTCCTGGCCTCTTTCTGACCAGGCAGTCACTTAGTTGGAAGAGGAGAAGCTGTCGGATCTCTGATTGGCCCCGGCGTCACCACTGCAAGTGACAGTGGCCATAGTCGCTGCAAGCGCGCATAGTGCCCACTACTATTCTGCCTCCGACCAAGTTGCTGGTCCAGACTAACTAACCTGGCCCTCTGATATCCCGGTCATGGAAGAAACCTGCAATGAGACTTCACCTGAAAGCCCCACCTCTCCTAGGACAACCTCGCCCTCAATTGTACGCTCCCCCTCCACAGCGGTCTGCCTGCTGTCCGTCCCTTCTGTGACAACCTTACAGGACAACTGGTTCCAGCTGGCTACACTCTAAGGCATGAGTACAGCTTGCTTGATTGATTCCCCCCCCCCCCGAGGGGAGAAGGACACTGTTACAGAACCCCCCAGCACCCAGAATATGTTATGCAGTAATTTGTATATATAACAGGTTCCATATGAGATATATGTCCCTAATGCATCATCCCACAGGCTGCGCCCCTGGGCAGAGGAGACAAGATATCCCCCTTCTGACCTCCCCCACCTTTGTAATTCCCACAGTAAATATCAGCAGGCTCTGGCCCCCTGCGGCTATTGTAATGTATGTCTGGCCTGCCGCTGTTGAATGGACCTGCCCTCTGTATCTGTTGTTACATATATTCTGTGTTCTGTGAATAAAGTGTTGTGAGACTGGAAATACGTGGAGAAGCAGTCAGCTTTTATATGCTCTCATGTAATCAAGGAATTCCAGCCAGCGTCCTTCATTCAGACTCCAGCCAATGCAAAGTGGACCTCCTGAAACATGGGGTGGTACTGAAAGAGGTACCCCAGCTTGGTAGACCCCGTTACAGACACAACACATCACCCACCCCCACATCTACATCAGTAGGCATGTTAATTACATTGACATCAACAGGGGTCGACATTACGTTGTTGTCTAAAGGATCGGGCCTTGGAAGTTCAGTGGCCACATACCGGGACACTAGCCACCCCAAGCAAAAACTTGCAGGAATATTCGAGGTTACCCCCACCTCCCGCACTCTCTTCCCTAAGCCCCAATCCAAATACACCTTGGCGACGGGCAGCGTCTGCTCGACTCCTCCAATCGCAGAGACAGTAAGGGTTTTCCAGGGAATTAAATCCTGTGGGAACACCAGCTCAGGTCGTAGAAGGTGCCATGCCCTCAGCCGCAGGTCCTGTCTCCACTGTGCATGGAGAATGGCGCCTATCACACAGCTCCACTAGGTACTGCTCACCGTGTCTGTGGCTACAGATGATCGGCGGCTCCTTTCTCTGCTAGGAGCCTGCATCCCCTTGCCAGGTCTCCTGGAAATGCTCTTAGGAGGTGTGTCCCACCTCCTGCACATACTTAAAGTAGCAAGGCACCTGTTCTCTTTTAGGGCTGTCTGTGCTGTGATGCTCTGTGCATATAAAGCATCCTCCCCTTAAGGGAGGTGTCTGGGCAACATGTTCATTCTTTAGGATCATGGCCTCCTGCTCAGGCCACACTCTGCTGTGCTCTGCAAACTGAAGTCTGTTACTTGCATTATACCAATACATCTGTGTCCTCAGAATCCACTGCTGGCAGTTCCCTATCCTGGATCCTACTGGACACTC
Organism: Ranitomeya variabilis; assembly: GCF_051348905.1. Taxonomy (NCBI): domain Eukaryota; kingdom Metazoa; phylum Chordata; class Amphibia; order Anura; family Dendrobatidae; genus Ranitomeya; species Ranitomeya variabilis. The sequence continues at coordinate 524,799,809 of NC_135232.1, read as the reverse complement.
CGGTTTCCACTCCAGGCTGACCAAGCCTCTCCTCACGGAACCATCCAGATATCACTGCCAGCTCGATCAGCCTTTCCGGGATTACACAGAGCTTCTGGGATTCTCTCCACCAACAGAGCCAGTAATCCACTGTCTTGTTTATACGGTTTGTACGGGTTGTCCCTCTGATTCGGGTATCGCAGCATTTAGGCCACCTGGTGTTGTGATGGGGGAATCCCTGTATAGGGGTATACCTTGCCTGGTACTGTACTATGTGGTTCAGTGTCGTGGACACAGGGTTCTTCCCTCAGGCATCTCTCCCTCTTGTTTAGCTTCCTTTAAATAAATATCTTTGGTTTTTGGAAGCTCATTCTCCTGTCTCTTGTGTATCGGGTATACAGCTACCACTGCACCACCAGTGGTCTAGAGAGTCCACTATATATCCTCACGCCCTGTGGGCATTAACAGTTTGCCCAGGCCGTGGACTCTGCTGTTACCTGATACTCAGCCCAGGGAGAGCTGGCCGCATTTCATCTGAGCCAGGACCAGCTAGTAACCTTCATGCAAATCTTGGATACTCACCTGTCTACTCAACAGGCTGTAGAGCCCAACAACATGAATCAGCTAGCAGAGCTCCATCTGGAACTCAATCTCCAATGTGAGATGCAGACCCACTTGTTAGACTACATGACCTTTGTGGATGATCAGTTAACTAAAGTGCAGCTGATTGCTGCTTCCCAAGTCCTTCAGCCTCTGGTACAGCATCCAATGGTTGTGCCCACTACAGGACCCTGTCATTGTCTCTGCAAGCCTCCTCTTTACGATGGTTACCAAGTTGTGCAGAGGATTTCTCAACCAATGCTTGCTGCATTTTCATTTATTGCCTCTGCATTATCTGACTGACATGGCCAAGGTGGCTATCCTTCCCTTTCACCTAAAGGGAGGCTTTAGCCTGGCTCAACCCCCTAATGGAGTGGAATGATCCCATCGAATCAAATCTGCAGGTATTCATGGCCACGTTCCGCAAGATATTTGATAAGCCTGGTCATGCCACCTCTGCCTCTCTTCAATTGCAATAGGGTTCTCTCTCTGTTGTTCAGTATGCCATCCGTTTCCGCACCCTGGCTTCAGACCTAAAGTGGATCAATGAGCCTCTGGTAGGAGTCTTACGGCGAGGGTTCTCCATAAGAATCAAGGGTGAATTGGCATTTAGTGACCCGCTTGAGACCCTGGATGATCTCACATTACTTTCCATTCGGATTGACCTAAGTCTCCATGAGTGCTCCAGAGAGGATTATCGAGAAGCGATTTCCTCATCCAGCATCTTCATCACTGAATCCTCAGTTTCCGCCTTGTCCCGCTCTGGTCTCTAAGGATGAACCCATGGAGCTTGATCACGTAAAGGTGAAGAGGAATCAGCAGGAGGAGATGCCCGCTAGGAATCCGCATCTTTATGGTGGACGCTCTGCTTCTGGTCAATGCCGTGGAACTGAGAGGCTGGAAGAACTCTTCCACCTAGGACAGGTAAGAGAGGCCTCCTTGGGTGAGAATGATTCCTTTTGTCCACTCACTATATCCATACAGGTGACCTTTGGGAAGGTGCGGTTCTCCAAGACGGCCTATCTCGACTCTGGGTCTGGTGGAAATTTCATCCAGCAAGCTGTGGTCAGGCGGTTCGGGATCCAAATCGTTCTTCTGCAGTGGTCCTGTCGTATCATCTCCGTAGACGGAAGACCCCTGAAAGATCAAATTCTTGGTATCAAATCGGAGCACTCCACAGGGAGAAAATTAACTTGTACGTGTTACCGAATCTTTCTCCTCCATTTCTACTATGTCATCTGTGGCTGTGCCTCCATGACCCTGTCCTGGATTGGCTGTCTTGAGATGTCCTTCGATGAAGTCAGTCCTGTCACAATCACTGCCTCAAACCTGTATGGCCTGGTTCTACCCTGCGGCCTCCTGCAACATTACCCGGGTTACCTTCTGCCTACAGGTCCTTCGCAGATGTATTTGACAAGAAGGAAGCTGAGACTCTTCCCTCTCACAGGCCTTATGATTGTCCCATTAATCTAATCCCTGTATCTACTCCGTCTCGAGATAGGATCTACCCTCTTTCTCCCAATTAGACTCAAGCCATGTCCAATGACATCAAGGAGAATTTGGCTTGAGGGTTTATCCAGAAGTCCTCCTCTCCAGCTGGAGCAGGGTTCTTCTTCTTCATCCATGCATCGACTTCCGCGGTCTCAACTTAATAACTGTAAAGAACAGTTACTCTCTTCCCTTAATTCCAGAGTTCTTTGATAGTCTACGAGGCTCCAGGATTTTTACCAAGTTGGATCTCTGTGGGGCTTACAACCTTGTCAGGATACGATCTGGGGATGAGTGGAAAACACATGAGATGGTCATTACGATAATCGGGTGATGCCCTTCGGGTTAAGCAATGCACCCGCCGTCTTCCAGGAGTTTGTCAATGACGTATTCCATGACCTGCTCTATGTGGTGATGTATCCTGGTGATAGCAACCTGCTATTTTCTCCTGACTTACCAACTCACAGGAGGAATGTTCGTCTAGTTCTTCAACGATTGAGGGAGAATCGTCTTAACGCGAAGTTTGAGAAATGTCTTTTTGAACAGAGGTCTTTATCCTTTCTTGGCTATATTATTTCAGATACATGTCTCGAGATGGATCCAGAGAAGGTCTCCGCTATGCTTAAGTGGCCCCAACTTGAGGGAATCAAGGCCATTCAGCAGAACCTGGGATTCGCCAACTACTATCGGCAATTCATCCCCCACTTCTCCTCTCTGGTAGGACCACTCACCGCCCTGACTTGTAAAGGTGCCAAACCAAAGGATTGGACTCCTAAGGCCGAGTCAGCTTTTGCCTCCCTCAAACAAGCCTTCTCAACCGTTCCGGCTCTTCACAGACCAATGAATAACAAGCAGTTTTTCCTTGAAGTGGACGCTTTGTCATCCGGAGCAGGCACAGTCCTCACACAAAAACTGCCTACCTGTAAGATGGTGACCTGTGGTTTCTTCTCCAAGGCATTGTCATCCTGCGAACGTAACTACTCAAATGGGGATAGAGAGTTACTGGCAAATAAGCTAGCCTTAGCAGAATGGCGATATCTGCTTGAAGGCGCAGTTCATCCAGTCATCATTTACACTGATCAAAAGAATCTGTCGCATCTTCAGTTTGCTCAAAGACTCAACCCTCGCCAGGCTCGTTGGTCTTTATTCTTTGCTTGGTTCAATTTCTCTCTCCGTTTTTGTCCTGCAGAGAAGAATATCAAAGCTGATGCGCTTTCCAGGTCCCTCCTGTCAAACGACCTTGAAGAGGAGCCTCAGCATATCATTGAACCAGCTAAGATGATCACTGCGGCTCCAGTCAGGCTGTCGCTGCTTAACTCCGGTAAGACCCTTGTAACTGAAACAGATAAAAAGCGAGTGCTATGCTGGGGACTTTCTTTTAAGCTTGCCTGACATGTCGGTCAAAGGAAGACGTTACAGCTTATATCTCGACACTACTAGTGGCACTGTTGAAGAAGGGGGGGTGTAAGGGGGAGGGTACTGTCATGCCCTCAGCTGCAGGTTCGGTCTTCGCTGTGCAGGGAGACTGACGCCTGTCACGCAGCTCAACTGGTACTGCTCACCCTGTCTGTGGCTCCAGACGATTGGTGGCTCCTTTCTCTGCTAGGAACCTGCATCCCCTTGGCAGGTCTGTCGGAAATGCTCTTAGGAGGCGCGCCCCGCTTCCTGCACATACTTAAAGCAGCAGGGCATCTGTTCTCTTTTAGGGCTGTCTGTGCTGTGAATATCTGTGCATAAAAGGCATCCTCCCCTTAAGGGAGGTGCCTGGGCAACGGGTTCATTCTTTAGGATTGTGGCCTCCTGCACAGGCCACACTTTGCTGTGTTCTGCAAACTGAAGTCTGTTACTTGCATTATACTAATACCTGTCTCCTCAGAATCCTCTGCTGGCAGTTCCCTATCCTGGATCCTTCTAGACACTCCGTTTTCCACTTTGGTTTTTGGAAGCTCTTTCTCCTGTCTCCTGTGTATCGGGTATACACCTACTACTGCACCATCTGTGTTCTGAGTCCACTATACATCCTCATGCTCTGTGGGCATAACAGAAGGGTCATCTCAGTGCCGATGTCCCATAGACCCATGGCCATGGCCATGGACTGGCCTATGGTGACGGGCTGAAAGTTGTCAAGGGACCTCTCACTACCCCCACCCACACCCACACAAAACAGTGGATGGTTTCTGAGATGGGGATGGGGCCTTCTGGCGCTGGGGACATATGGCTTTGAAGTGTCCTGACTATTTGCAGAGATGAGACAGTAGGAGTTCCCCCACCGACGTGAAGAGGAATGCATGGGCAGGTGCCCCCGTGGGCTTTGGGGCAGGGGATAGCAGGCACCGCATTCATCTTACTCCTTCTCCAGCCACCAGGTTTCTTGGGCACTGTAGTCCTGGTGTTGAAGTACAAGTGTCTCCAGCGGCAAGTGTCCCTGTGGCAGAGGTTCCCTTTTGTTTCCTGTCACAGTGATACTGCTCGAGGTCTTCCGTGCAGTTCCACAAAAACTGGTCAGTCACAATGAGCTCCTTCAGCTGCTGGACAGTGGGAAGTGTTATGATCCTTAGTGGCTGAGGATCACTGAACTGACTAGCTAAGTTACTGAACATAGAACGAGCTCTAGGGAAGTGGTAACTGGACTGACCGCAATTCTGATCCTAACCGAACACACTAAAGGTAGCCGGTGAACGTGCCTGAATTCCTAGACGTCTCGACGCAGCCTGAGAAACTAGCTACCCCTAGAGAGAAGAAAGTAAGACCTCACTTGCCTCAGAGAAATGACCCCAAAGATATAGAAAGCCCCCAACAAATAATAACGGTGAGTTAAGGGGAAAATACAAACGTAGAAATGAAACAGATTCAGCAAATGAGGCCCGCTAATACTAGATAGCAGAAGACAGATAGGAAACTGTGCGGTCAGTAGAAAACCCTATACAAAATATCCACGCTGAGAATTCAAGAACCCCCACACCAACTAACGGTGTGAGGGGAGAAACTCAGCCCCCTAGAGCTACCAGCAAGCGAGGAAATCACATATTAGCAAGCTGGACTAGGACTGATAATAAACCAGGAAACATATTGAACACTGATGATCAAAAAATGAACAAACAGAAACTTAGCTTCTCTTGGAGAGACTGATAACGAAGGTAGTCAGGAGAGATCAAAATAGCACTGAATACATTGACAGCAGGCAACAACGGAAAGTCCAGGTGAGCTAAATAGGAAACCAACCAGCAGATAACGAGACAGCTGATCCCAGCCACAGACCTGCAGAATGACAAAAAGAGCCACCACAGGGAGCCCAAAGATAGCACTCACACAGTACCACTTGTGACCACAAGAGGGAGCCCAAAAACAGAGTTCACAACAGTACCCCCCCTTGAGGAGGGGTCACCGAACCCTCATCAAAACCCCCAGGGCGATCAGGATGAGCAACATGGAAGGCATGAACCAAATCGGCTGCATGAACATCAGAGGCGACAACCCAGGAATTATCCTCCTGACCATAGCCCTTCCACTTAACCAAATACTGAAGCCTCCGTCTAGAAATACGAGAATCCAAGATCTTCTCCACCAGGTACTCCAATTCGCCCTCAACCAGCACCGCAGCAGGGGGCTCAACAGAAGGAACCACAGGCACCACATACCTCTGCAACAAAGACCTATGGAACACATTATGAATGGCAAACGACGCTGGGAGGTCCAAATGAAATGACACAGGATTAAGGATTTCCAAAATCTTATAAGGACCGATGAAGCGAGGCTTGAACTTAGGAGAGGAGACCTTCATAGGAACATACCGAGAAGACAGCCATACCAAATCCCCAACACGAAGTCGGGGACCCACACCGCGACGGCGGTTGGCAAAGCGCTGAGCCTTCTCCTGTGACAACTTCAAATTGTCTACCACATGGTTCCAAATCTGCTGCAACCTATCCACCACAGAATCCACCCCAGGACAGTCAGACAGCTCCACCTGACCCGAGGAAAAACGAGGATGAAAGCCAGAATTACAAAAAAAAGGCGAAACCAAAGTAGCAGAACTAGCCCGATTATTAAGGGCAAACTCGGCCAATGGTAAAAAAGTAACCCAATCATCCTGATCAGCAGAAACAAAACATCTTAAATAAGTTTCCAAGGTCTGATTAGTTTGCTCGGTTTGGCCATTCGTCTGAGGATGGAAGGCAGACGAAAAAGACAAATCAATGCCCATTTTAGCACAAAAGATCTGCCAAAATCTGGACACAAACTGGGATCCTCTGTCAGACACAATATTTTCAGGGATGCCGTGCAAGCGAACCACATTCTGAAAAAATAGAGGAACCAAATCGGAGGAGGAAGGCAACTTAGGCAAGGGCACCAAATGGACCATTTTAGAAAAACGATCACACACCACCCAGATGACAGACATTCTCTGAGAGACTGGAAGATCCGAAATAAAATCCATGGAAATGTGCGTCCAAGGCCTCTTCGGGACAGGCAAAGGCAAAAGCAAACCGCTGGCACGAGAACAGCAAGGCTTAGCCCGAGCACAAATCCCACATGACTGCACAAAGGAACGCACATCCCGCGACAAGGAAGGCCACCAGAAGGATCTAGCCACCAAATCTCTGGTACCAAAAATCCCAGGATGACCTGCCAACACCGAAGAATGAACCTCGGAAATAACTCTGCTGGTCCATCTATCTGGGACAAACAGTCTCTCTGGTGGGCAACGGTCAGGTCTATCCGTCTGAAATTCCTGCAGCACTCGTTGCAAATCTGGGGAAATGGCAGACAAAATCACTCCCTCTCTGAGGATACCAGCCGGCTCTGAAACTCCCGGAGAGTCTGGCACAAAACTCCTAGAAAGAGCATCAGCCTTCACGTTCTTCGAACCAGGCAGGTACGAGACCACCAAATCGAAACGGGAGAAAAACAACGACCAACGAGCCTGTCTAGGATTCAGCCGCTTGGCAGACTCGAGATAAATCAGATTTTTGTGATCAGTCAAGACCACCACACGATGCTTAGCTCCCTCGAGCCAATGTCGCCACTCCTCAAATGCCCACTTCATAGCCAACAACTCCCGATTACCAACATCATAATTCCGCTCGGCAGGCGAAAACTTTCTTGAAAAGAAAGCACAAGGCTTCATCACAGAGCAATCAGAGCTTCTCTGCGACAAAACAGCCCCAGCTCCAATCTCAGAAGCATCAACCTCGACCTGAAAAGGAAGAGAGATATCAGGCTGACATAAAACTGGAGCCGAAGAAAACCGGCGCTTCAGCTCCTGAAAGGCTTCCACGGCCGCAGGAGACCAATTAGTCACATCAGAACCCTTCTTGGTCAAATCCGTCAAGGGTTTAACCACACCAGAAAAATTAGCAATGAAGCGACGGTAAAAATTAGCAAAACCCAAGAACTTCTGAAGACTCTTAACAGATGTAGGCCGAGTCCAGTCATGAATAGCCTGGACCTTGACTGGGTCCATCTCAATAGTAGAAGGAGAAAAAATAAAACCCAAAAAGGAAACCTTCTGTACTCCGAAGAGACATTTTGAGCCCTTCACAAATAAGGCATTAGCACGCAGGACCTGAAATACCATCCTGACCTGCTTCACATGGGACTCCCAATCCTCAGAAAAGACCAAAATGTCATCCAGATACACAATCATAAATTTATCCAGAAATTCTCGGAAGATGTCATGCATGAAGGACTGAAACACAGAAGGAGCATTAGAGAGTCCAAAAGGCATCACCAAGTACTCAAAATGGCCTTCGGGCGTATTAAATGCTGTTTTCCATTCATCCCCCTGCTTAATACGCACAAGGTTATACGCACCACGATGATCTATCTTGGTGAACCAACTGGACCCCTTAATCCGAGCAAACAGATCAGACAATAAAGGCAAAGGATACTGAAATTTGACCGTGATTTTATTTTGAAGACGATAATCTATACAAGGTCTCAGAGAACCATCCTTCTTGGCCACAAAAAAGAATCCTGCACCAAGAGGGGATGAGGACGGCCGAATATGTCCCTTCTCCAAAGACTCCTTTATATAACTCCGCATAGCGGCATGTTCTGGTACAGACAAATTAAAAAGTCGTCCCTTAGGGAACTTACTACCAGGAATCAAATTTATAGCACAATCACAATCCCTATGAGGAGGTAGGGCACCGGATCTGGGCTCATCAAATACATCCTGGTAGTCCGACAAAAACTCAGGGACCTCAGAAGGAGTGGAAGAAGCAATTGACACCAAAGGAGCATCGCCATGAATCCCCTGGCAACCCCAACTTGACATAGACATAGCTTTCCAATCCAGAACTGGATTATGGGCCTGCAGCCATGGCAGACCCAAAACGACAACATCATGCAAATTTTGCAGCACAAGAAAGCGAATCACCTCCTGATGTACAGGAGTCATGCACATGGTCACTTGAGTCCAATACTGAGGCTTATTCTCAGCCAATGGTGTAGCATCAATTCCCCTCAGTGGAATAGGGAATTTTAAAGGCTCCAGGACCAAACCACAGCGCCTGGCAAACGACAAATCCATCAGATTCAGGGCAGCACCTGAATCCACAAAAGCCATAACCGAGTAGGATGACAAAGAACAAATTAAAGTAACAGACAAAATGAATTTAGGCTGTATAGTACCAACGGTGACAGGTTTAGCGATTTTTTTTAAGCGCTTAGAGCATGCTGAGATAACATGAGCAGAATCACCACAGTAAAAGCACAACCCATTTTGATGTCTATAACTTTGCCGCTCAATTCTGGTCAGAATTCTGTCACATTGCATAGACTCAGGTCTCTGTTCAGAAAACACCGCCAGATGGTGCGCAGATTTGCGCTCCCGCAAACGCCGATCAATCTGAATGGCCAAAGCCATTGAGTCACTCAGACTAACAGGCATGGGGAACCCCACCATAACATTCTTAATGGCTTCAGAAAGAAGACCTTCTCTGAAATTTGCAGCCAGGGCACACTCATTCCATTGAGTAAGCACCGACCATTTCCTAAATTTTTGACAATACACCTCTGCTTCATCCTGTCCCTGACAGAGGGCCAGCAAAGCCTTTTCTGCCTGGTTCTCAAGATTAGGTTCCTCATAAAGCAGTCCAAGCACCAGAAAAAATGCATCCACATTCAGCAATGCAGGATCTCCTGGCGCCAGGGAGAAAGCCCAATCCTGAGGGTCGCCACGTAACAAGGAGATAACAATTTTAACTTGCTGAGCGGAATCACCAGAGGAACGAGGTCTCAAGGAAAGAAATAATTTACAATTATTCTTAAAATTCAGAAACCTAGATCTATCTCCAGAAAACAACTCAGGAATAGGTATTTTTGGCTCTGACATAGGACTGTGAACAACAAAATCCTGAATGCTTTGCACCCTTGCAGCAAGATGATCCACACTAGAAGTCAGACTCTAAATATCCATGTCTGCAGCTGAACTCAAAGCCACCCAGAGATTAAGGGGATGAGAGAAGCTGGACAGACTGCAGCAAAGGGAGAAAAAAAATAAAAAATTGCACTCAGGACTTCTCTTATCCCACTTCTGCGATGCATTAAACACTTTTTGGCCTGCTGTACTGTTATGATCCTTAGTGGCTGAGGATCACCGAACTGACTAGCTAAGTTACTGAACATAGAACGAGCTCTAGGGAGGTGGTAACTGGACTGACCGCAATTCTGATCCTAACCGAACACACTAAAGGTAGCCGGTGAACGTGCCTGAATTCCTAGACGTCTCGACGCAGCCTGAGAAACTAGCTACCCCTAGAGAGAAGAAAGTAAGACCTCACTTGCCTCAGAGAAATGACCCCAAAAATATAGAAAGCCCCCAACAAATAATAACGGTGAGGTAAGGGGAAAATACAAACGTAGAAATGAAACAGATTCAGCAAATGAGGCCCGCTAATACTAGATAGCAGAAGACAGATAGGAAACTGTGCGGTCAGTAGAAAACCCTATACAAAATATCCACGCTGAGAATTCAAGAACCCCCACACCAACTAACGGTGTGAGGGGAGAAACTCAGCCCCCTAGAGCTACCAGCAAGCGAGGAAATCACATATTAGCAAGCTGGACTAGGACTGATAATAAACCAGGAAACATATTGAACACTGATGATCAAAAAATGAACAAACAGAAACTTAGCTTCTCTTGGAGAGACTGATAACGAAGGTAGTCAGGAGAGATCAAAATAGCACTGAATACATTGACAGCAGGCAACAACTGAAAGTCCAGGTGAGCTAAATAGGAAACCAACCAGCAGATAACGAGACAGCTGATCCCAGCCACAGACCTGCAGAATGACAAAAAGAGCCACCAGAGGGAGCCCAAAGATAGCACTCACACAGTACCACTTGTGACCACAAGAGGGAGCCCAAAAACAGAGTTCACAACAGGGAAGCTCCAATCCTGTGGTCCATTGGTCGACTGCTCTCAGTAGGACCTGCATGTGATCAGCCCAACCCAGCTGTCTGCAGGACCCCGCTGCATATTTCGCAGCTTATTCCGGTACATCTCAGGGATCAAGTTGCACTGCCAGATCAGAACTTGCTTAATGTGATCATAGCTCAGGGTGGTCTCGCTGGGCAGTTACCCCTAGATCTCCAGGGCCTTACTCCTGAGGCAAGGGGTTAAGACCCGGACACAATGATCCTGAGGCAGATGGTGCTGATGAGTTTTTTCAAATGCCAGCAAAAAATTGTCCAAGTCCCCTCCTTTGTCCAGCAAGAGGAAGTCCTCCGACAATAGCTTCAGGATCCAGATATCATGGGCCTTGCGACTAGATGGGGTCAGCATTTGGAGCTTGAGTTGGAGCTGAAGCATTTGTTGCTCTCTCTTGCACTCTGTTCTGCAGCTTCCGCTGAATTGCGACATTCTGTAGCTTCCACTGACTCACCACGTTCAGTTGCCTCGTGAGCATTCTGCTGCTATGAGGGTCCTTGAGTCTGGCCAGGGCCGCTTGCAGGAGTGTATCCGAGCCTGCCTCTTGGTGAATGGCTTACTGCGGGACTGACCGACTTCGACTGGCTCCTTTGAGAGCCTGAGCTGGACTCCCCGTCTGCTTGAGCAACATCATCTTCCACCTCCTCTCCAACGTCCATAGCATTGACCATGTCCCTGCCTCTGCCCCTGGTGCCACTGGCCATCCTTCCAATCTTTGGTCGCTGACACAGAGCTGCAACCTGATGCACCCACACACCTTGCAGTATTTGCACAGACTGTCTAGTGCTGAGCTAATCTTAAGACCCCAGGGGGAAAAGCTACTGATGGTAGTCTTTAGCAACTAAGAGTATGTCACACATGATTATCTCTATCCCGCCACGCTGCCACCACATGTGATAAACCCGAACCTTGTGACCCCGCCTGACATTACTATTACATCAAATGGATCACATAATGCGTTCTTAGCACTTTCACCAACGTGCCGTTCCGTACCCCCCGGGGATATGCAAGGTCAGCTTGGTACAGTTTTACACATGGTCCCCGGGAGGCACAGGGAGGAAGAAGATGTGGCCCATGCAGTCACTGACGTGACACCACATTCGCTCACAACCCTGACAGGCTGAGAGGCCCCTTTCACTAGCACCAGTGAAACAGACCGCTGCCAGCCCGACAGGGCGGGACTGGGACTAAAATTAAGCCCTGGCATTTGAAGTTACACAGGCCCACTTGTCACATGGTGACTGTATAATATCTGTTACACTTGTAGGTTACAAGAAGTGAGGGGAGTGTAACACGACTATATAACATATAATTACAGCTGTATACAGCATTACAGCACAGTCCTATTTATTTATTTTAGTTGCAGTACTAAGAAAACCCGCTACTTACCTATATAACTGGATCTCGTAGATAATAAAGGGATTGAGACGACCAAAGGCTATGGAACCTCATTCTGATGCTCCATAAAATTTGCCTACAGCCACTTTTGGTTCCGCTGCGCAGCACGAGACCCGGTGACTCTGAAGAGCGGTGACATCAGTAACGTCACCGCTCTTAAGATATTCCGGGTCTTGCGCTGAGGTTGGCGACTGAAGAGCGGTATTGTTACTACTGCCACCGCTCTTCAGAGTCGCTGGGTCTCGCCAGGTCTGGGCTAGTAGTGGGAGTGTCTGATAGACACCTCTCCATTATTTACTCCAGGGATTGATAGCAGCTGACATTATGCAGCTGACATCAACCCTAAAAATCATTACACATACTAGAATTAAATGCTCTGGCGGCTGGGAAAAGCAGTAGAATTAGCGCTATTCCCAGGCGCCGGGTGCTAACTTCAGCTGTCATCATCCTTGCCTGGTCTCCCTGCGAAGCATTTCTGTTGTATTTACATGCGCTGATTTCAGGCCGCTAAATGAGTGTGATCGACAATACTGAGGTCGTTCGCTTGTTTCCTGGCCTTTTTACACCAACTGAGAAAGACTGAAGGGAACAGAACAATCACAATTATATCAATCTGTCCCCATACAGTATCATGTTATCAGCAGCACAACTACAGTTTACACCAGCAGTGTGCTGCTGAGAACAAGGATTTCTGTTCCCACATAAACAATCACTCGATGAATAGGCAGCATTTTGCTTGTTTAGTATTATACACCCCATAGTCCTCCATATATAATAATGTGCACCTCAGTCCTCCATATAGTATAATACACTCCTCAGTCCTCCATATAGTATAATACACTCCTCAGTCCTCCATATACTGTAATACACTCCTCATAGTCCTCCATATAGTATAATACACTCCTCACTCAGTCCTCCATATAGTATAATACACTTTTCATGGTCCTCAATATATTAAAATACACTGCTCAGTCCTCCATATAGTATAATACACTCCTCATAGTGCACCGCCATAGTCATCCATGTAGTACAATTCACTTCCCATAGTATAATGAATCCCATAGTTCTTTATATAGTATAATGTATTCCCCATAGTCCTCGATACAGTATAATGCAGCCCACATATAGTATGATGATGCCACTCCCGAGTATAATGCAGCCACCCCACAGAATATATTGTAGCCCCCTGAGTATAATGTAACCCCCCAGAGAATATAATGCAGCCCCCTCATATAGTATAATGCAGCCCCTGCATATATAATATATGGTAGCCCCCTCATAGAGCATAATGCAGCCCCTCCATAGAATACAATGCAGCCCTCCTCATATAGCATAATGCAGCTCCCCATAGAATATATTGCAGCCCCCTCATAGAGTATGATGCAATAACCCCTCATAGAATATAATAAATTTAATACATAGAATACATTTAATACATAGAATATAATACAGCCTACCTCCCCACAGAAAATAATGTAGCCCCATAAAAGAGTATGATGCAATCCTCCCTCATAGAATATAATACAGCCCCCCATGGAATATAATGTAGCCCACCAGAGAATACAAGTATTGGAGAAAATAGGTATTGGGTCACCTAAAGACATGTAAGATTTCTGGCTCGAACAGACCATCCACTGCCCATATAAATAGTACACATGGTGCTGGAGAATGCCATCCACTGCCCATATAAATAGCACACATAGTGCTGGAGAATGCCATCCACTGCCCATATAAATAGTACACAGTGCTGGAGAATGCCATCCACTGCCCACAGATAGAACATGCAGGAGGAGTTCTGGTCAGTTGCATAGAGAACACTATTTTCTCAGTGATGTCATACAATGTCTACATATTGCTAAACAGTATCTCAAACAGGAGGACAAATGGAGAATTCCATCCACTGCCCATATAAATAGCACACATGTGCTGGAGAATGCCATCCAGTGCCCACACCAATAGTACACATAGTGCTGGAGAATGCCATCCAATGCCCATATAAATAGCACACTTAGTGGTGAATGCCATCCAATACCCATATAAATAGCACACACAGTGCTGGAGAATGCCATCCAACACCCATATAAATAGCACACATAGTGCTGGAGAATGCCATCCAATGCCTATATATATAGCACACATGGTGCTGGAGAATGCCATCCAATACCCATATAAATAGCACACGTGGTGCTATAAATAGCACATGTAGTGCTCCCCCAATAGCCCCACAATCCAGTTATCACTCATTGATATAATAAAAAAACCACACAATCCTCACCTCTTCTCGTGCCCCGCGTTGCTCCTGGCTCCGGTCTCAGCGGCTGCAGTCTGCCGGCACACAGCAGGTACGCGATAATATGACATCATCGCGCTCCTGCAGTGTCAGAGGCAGAGCGGGTAATGATGGGAGAGGGTGTCAGCAGACGCCCTCTCCTCCATCATTGCATTCAACTGTACTGGCGTCATAGACGCCGGTATAATTGAATGCAGCGGCGCTGGCGAGGGGGAGTCGGATCGAGCAGCCCGCTACTGGCACCGGCCCTTCTGGTATTTGCCAGAAGTGCCCGATGGCCAGTCCAGCCCTGCAGCCCGATAGGACTGCCACCAGTTCTTCGTTGGATATACAGGTCCTTCTCAAAAAATTAGCATATAGTGTTAAATTTCATTATTTACCATAATATAATGATTACAATTAAACTTTCATATATTATAGATTCATTATCCACCAACTGAAATTTGTCAGGTCTTTTATTGTTTTAATACTGATGATTTTGGCATACAACTCCTGATAACCCAAAAAACCTGTCTCAATAAATTAGCATATCAAGAAAAGGTTCTCTAAATGACCTATTACCCTAATCTTCTGAATCAACTAATTAACTCTAAACACATGCAAAAGATACCTGAGGCTTTTAAAAACTCCCTGCCTGGTTCATTACTCAAAACCCCCATCATGGGTAAGACTAGCGACCTGACAGATGTCAAGAAGGCCATCATTGACACCCTCAAGCAAGAGGGTAAGACCCAGAAAGAAATTTCTCAACAAATAGGCTGTTCCCAGAGTGCTGTATCAAGGCACCTCAATGGTAAGTCTGTTGGAAGGAAACAATGTGGCAGAAAACTCTGTACAACGAGAAGAGGTGACCGGACCCTGAGGAAGATTGTGGAGAAGGACCGATTCCAGACCTTGGGGAACCTGAGGAAGCAGTGGACTGAGTCTGGTGTGGAAACATCCAGAGCCACCGTGCACAGGCGTGTGCAGGAAATGGGCTACAGGTGCCGCATTCCCCAGGTAAAGCCACTTTTGAACCATAAACAGCGGCAGAAGCGCCTGACCTGGGCTACAGAGAAGCAGCACTGGACTGTTGCTAAGTGGTCCCAAGTACTTTTTTCTGATGAAAGCAAATTTTGCATGTCAGTCGGAAATCAAGGTGCCAGTCTGGAGGAAGACTGGGGAGAAGGAAATGCCAAAATGCCTGAAGTCCAGTGTCAAGTACCCACAGTCAGTGATGGTGTGGGGTGCCATGTCAGCTGCTGGTGTTGGTCCACTGTGTTTCATCAAGGGCAGGGTCAATGCAGCTAGCTATCAGGAGATTTTGGAGCACTTCATGCTTCCATCGGCTGAAATGCTTTATGGAGATGAAGATTTCATTTTTCAGCACGACCTGGCACCTGCTCACAGTGCCAAAACCACTGGTAAATGGTTTACTGACCATGGTATTACTGTGCTCAATTGGCCTGCCAACTCTCCTGACCTTAACCCCATAGAGAAACTGTGGGATATTGTGAAGAGAAAGTTGAGAGACGCAAGACCCAACACTCTGGATGAGCTTAAGGCCGCTATTGAAGCATCCTGGGCCTCCATAACATCTCAGCAGTGTCACAGGCTGATTGCCTCCATGCCACGCCGCATTGAAGCAGTCATTTCTGCCAAAGGATTCCCGACCAAGTATTGAGTGCATAACTGAACATTATTATTTGATGGTTTTTTTGTTTGTTATTAAAAAAACACTTTTATTTGATTGGACGGGTGAAATATGCTAATTTATTGAGACAGGTTTTTTGGGTTATCAGGAGTTGTATGCCAAAATCATCAGTATTAAAACAATAAAAGACCTGACAAATTTCAGTTGGTGGATAATGAATCTATAATATATGAAAGTTTAATTGTAATCATTACATTATGGTAAATAATGAAATTTAACACTATATGCTAATTTTTTGAGAAGGACCTGTAAGCACGGTCTGTTAACGGTATTATATCTGGCCAGAAACCAACCAGCCCCAGTAGGATGGAAAGTTAAACCGAGGAATGGACATCTGGATTTGTGTATCAAGATAAAAGAGCAGTCCAAGGTTAAATTATGTATTTAACTGCCTTAAAGGTACACTAAACAAAACACTATGTACGCAGTGGCGATACAGTACATATACTGTACCTCTCTAACCTTATACCCATTCGCCCAGCCTCAGCTTCCCTAGTCCCATTATCAGGAGCTCTATGGAACGCTCTCTCTGTCTGCAACAAACTTTCCTACATCCATGATCTTTTCATTACTAACAAACTTTCCTTCTGAGCTATCACCGAAACCTGGCTTACCCCCTCTGACACAGCTTCTCCTGCTGCACTTTTGTATGGTGGAATCCACCTTTCCCACACAACCCCGCCCCAGCATCAAGCACGGTGGAGGAGTTGGTTTTCTCCTGTCAGATAACTGCTCCTTCACCCACATCCCACTGCCATGCTTTGTTACCCTCCCTTCCTTTGAGGTGCACTCTGTGCGCATCTACTCCCCCACCAACATCCAACTGGCTGCCATTTACCGCCCTCCAGGGCCAGCCACCACCTTCTTCAACCACTTCACCACCTGGCTACTTCACTTCGTCTCCGCTGACATCCCCACTATCATCATGGGTGACTTAAATATCCCCATTGACACTTCCCTCTTAGCTGCATCTAAACTATTATCTTTCAACTAGATGGTGGCCCGATCCTAACGCATCGGGTATTCTAGAATAAGCATGTCCACGTAGTATATTGCACAGCCCACGTAGTATATTGGCCAGACACGTAGTATATTGCCCAGCGACGTAGTATATTGCCCAGCCACATAGTATATAGCCCAGCCAAGTAGTATAATAATAATAATAATAATAATAATAATAATTTTATTTATATAGCGCCAACATATTCCGCAGCGCTTTACAACTTATAGAGGGGACTTATACAGACAACAGACATTACAGCATAACAGAAATCACAGTTCAAAACAGATACCAGGAGGAATGAGGGCCCTGCTGCTCGCAAGCTTACAATCTATGAGGAAAAGGGGAGACACAAGAGGTGGATGGTAACAATTGCTTTAGTTATTTGGACCAGCCATAGTGTAAGGCTCGGGTGTTCATGTAAAGCTGCATGAACCAGTTAACTGCCTAAGTATGTAACAGTACAGACACAGAGGCTATTAACTGCATAAAGTGTATGAGAACATGATGGAGGAACGTGATTATGTTGTTGTTTTTTATTAATAGGCCACACAGGGATAATTAGGTTAATGCGTTGAGGCGGTAGGCCAATCTGAACAAATGAGTTTTTAGTGCACGCTTAAAACTGTGGGGATTGGGGATTAATTGTATTAACCTAGGTAGTGCATTCCAAAGAATCGGCGCCGCACGTGTAAAGTCTTGGAGACGGGAGTGGGAGGTTCTGATTATTGAGGATGCTAACCTGAGGTCATTAGCAGAGCGGAGGGCACGGGTAGGTTGGTAGACTGAGACCAGAGAGGAGATGTAGGGTGGTGCTGAGCCATGGAGTGCTTTGTGGATGAGGGTAGTAGTTTTGTACTGGATTCTGGATTGGATGGGTAGCCAGTGTAATGACTGTATATAGCCCAGCCACGTAGTATATTGCCCAGCCATGTAGTATATTGCCCAGTGACGTAGTATATTGCCCAGTGACCTTTCAATTCTTCCTTTGGCCTTGCTCAATGGACTTCTTCAGCCACTCACAAAGATAGCCACACACTGGACCTCATGTTCACCCGCCTCTGTTCCCTATCTAGCCTCTATCTAAGTCTCGCATCTAAGTCTTCATTTTTTTTAAACTGCGTAACTTCAAGTTTAACTAGTCTTGGGGTTGCAGTTCACCCATTCACTTAATAATCTTGGTTTCTCTTCTCAGCACCCACTCTAGTTTAGCTATGTACTTCTTGGTACACAATCTTACATTCTCTTCCCTCTTCTCTCCAGGTTCACAATCCCCACTCAACAAACTTGCACACCCTCGCAGAAATCTCAAACACCTCAATCTACACTGACATAAGTTCCTTACACAATGCGGACGCCGCTGCCGCTTTTTATAACAACACAATAGCTGCAGCCCTTGAATCGGTCACCCCTCTCACACATACCAAAGGTCAAAAAATCAACAGACAACCCTGGCACACCAGCCTGACCAAAGAACTGAGGTGAGCTTCCAGAGTTGCTGAGCGGAGATGAAAAAATATCCCACTCCAACGAGGACTTCACCGCATTCACACAGTCCCTCACTACTTTCAAGGCCACACTCGCTGCAGCAAAACAAACCTACTTCTCATCTCTCACAACCCTAAACAGCTATTCAATGCCTTCAATTCTTTCCTCCTTCCCCCAGCACCTCCTCCCTCTCCACTCATCTCAACTGAAGACTTTGCCTCATTCTTCAAACAGAAGATTGATAACATCAGAGAAAGCTTTGGCCTACAACCTCCACAATCCCTCTTCCTAACTACTCAGCCCTCCTCCTCCAAAACCAGCTTCTCCACCATTATAGAAGACCAACTTTCCGCCCTACTCTCAAGATCACATCTCACCACCTATGCACGTGACGTGATCCCATCCCACTTCATGCCAATCTTCACCGCAGGCTTCATAACAACTCTAACCCATCTCTTCAACCTTTCAATGACAACTGGTGTTTTCCCCTCATGCTTCAAACATGCCTCAATCACATCCATCCTTAAAAAAGACTTCTCTTGACCCATCCTCTGTATCTAGCTATCGCCCCATATCATTTTTCTCCTTTGCCTCAAAACTACTGGAACAACATGTCCATTTTGAACTGTCCTCCCACCTCTCTTCCTGTTCCCTCTTCGACCGCTTACAATCTGCTTCCGATCGCATCACTCTACTGAAAGTGCCCTAACTAAAGGCACCAATAACCTGCTGGCTGCCAAGTCCAAGCAACACTACTCTGAACTCCTTCTCCTGGACCTGTTCTCTGCCTTTGACACACTGAACGCCTCCCTATTACTACAGACCATCTCATCTCTTTGCATCACAGACTTGGCCCTATCTTGGATCGCATCATACCTAAAAGACCAGACATTCAGTATCTCCCACTCACAGACCACCTCCTCACCTCGCCCCCTATCTGTCAAAGTCCTGCAAAGTTCAGTCCTAGGGCCCCTGCTCTTCTCCATTTACACCTTCAGACTGGGAGAATCTCATAGAATCTCACAGCTTACATGATCACCTCTATGCAGATTACACACAGATCTACCTCTCTGGACCAGATATCACCTCCCTACTGACCAAAATCCCACAATGTCTGTCCGCTATTTCATTCTTCTTCACCGCTAGATTTCTAAAACTTAACATGGACAAAACAGAATTCATCATTAGGGTTGAGCGAAACGGGTCGATCATTTTCAAAAGTCGCCGACTTTTGGCTAAGTCGGCGTCTCATGAAACCCGATCCGACCCCTGTGCTTGTCGGCCATGCGGTACGCGACTTTCGCGCCAAAGTCGCGTTTCAATGACGCGAAAAGCGCCATTTCTCAGCCAATGAAGGTGAACGCAGAGTGTGGGCAGCGTGATGACATAGATCCTGGTCCCCACCATCTTAGAGAAGGGCATTGCAGTGATTGGCTTGCTGTCTGCGGCGTCACAGGGGCTATAAAGGGGCGTTCCCGCCGACCGCCATCTTACTGCTGCTGATCTGAGCTTAGGGAGAGGTTGCTGCCGCTTCGTCAGAAGCAGGGAGAGCGTTAGGCAGGGTCCACTAACCACCAAACCGCTTGTGCTGTAGCGATTTCCACTGTCCAACACCACCTTCGGTGTGCAGGAACAGTGGAAGCTATTTTTTTTTTTTTTTTTCCTCAGCGCTGTAGCTCATTGGGCTGCCCTAGAAGGCTCCGTGATAGCTGTATTGCTGTGTGTACGCCACTGTGGAAACCAACTGCTTTTTTCAAAGCACATATCCTCTTGTTCCTTTCTGCACAGCTATCTTTTTTGTTTGTCCACACTTTTTATTTAATTTGTGCATCAGTCCACTCCTATTGCTGCCTGCCATACCTGGCTTATATTACTGCAGGGAGATAGTAATTGTAGGACAGTCCCTGTTTTTTTTTTTGTTTTTTTTTTTGTGGGAGATTAAGATTGGCATTTCTGCTACAGTGCCATCCCTGTGTGTGCCATCTCTCACTGAGTGGGCCATAGAAAGCATTTTTTTTTTTTTCCTTGATTTGTGTTCTAAAATCTACCTCAACACAAAAACACTACATCAATCAGTGGGAGAAAAATATTGGCCTCAGTCAGGGCTTGTGTGCCACTGCTGTGTGTGCTATCTCTCATTCAGTGGGCTATAGAAAGCCTATTTATTTATTTATTTTTTTTCTTATTATTTGGTTTCTAAAGTCTCCCTGAAAAAAAAAAAAAAAAAAAAAACAGTGGGAGAGTAATATTGCCCTTTCAGCTTGTGTGCCAGTCTTGACTCCTGGGTGTGCCACCTCTCTCTCATTCAGTGGGCAATAGAAAGCCTATTTATTTTTTTGGTTTTTTTAATATTATTTGGTTTCTAAAGTCTCCCTGAAAATAAAAAAAAAAAAACTTAAAAAAACAGTGGGAGAGTAATATTGCCCTTTCAGCTTGTGTGCCAGTCTTGACTCCTGGGTGTGCCACCTCTCTCATTCAGTGGGCCATAGAAAGCCTATTTATTTTTTTTTTTAAATATTATTGGGTTTCTAAAGTCTCCCTTAAAAAACAAAAAATACATAAAAAAACAGTGGGAGAGTAATATTGCCCTTTCAGCTTGTGTGCCAGTCTTGACTCCTGGGTGTGCCACCTCTCTCTCTCATTCAGTGGGCCATAGAAAGGCTATTTATTTTTTTGGTTTTTTTAATATTATTTGGTTTCTAAAGTCTCCCTGAAAAAAAAAAATAAATAAATTAGGTGGGAGATTAATATTGACATTAGTGCTTGAGTGACAGTCCTGCGTGTGTGTCATCTCTGTGATTTTGTGCCACAGAAAACAGAGTGTGTAACATTGTGCCTGATTTTCCTTGTGGTCTCACCAACCTGTTAAGGGATATTGAAATCATACTGAAGTTATAGCTCACCGTGTAAGTTGTTTGACAGCAACAAATAAAGTTACTTTGGTTAAGATTTTAAAACAATGAGGAAGTCTGGTGCAAGAGGTCGTCGTGGGCGTTCATTGTCAGCTGGTAATGATGGTAGTGGTAGTGGAGCATCAGGTGGTCGTGGGGATAAAAATATTCCACCTAAGTCTGGAGCTGTGGAGCCAGTTTCGTCGTCAGGCTACACAAGGCCTCGAACGCTCTCTTTTCTGGGAGTAGGAAAACCGCTTTTAAAGGCGGAGCAGCAACAGCAAGTTTTGGCTTACATTGCAGACTCAGCCTCTAGCTCTTTTGCCTCCTCTTCCGAAACTGGTAAATGTAAAAGCAGCGCGTCGCTTGTGGATGTTCACGGTCAGGGACAAGTCGCTTCCTTGTCCTCCTCAGCAAAAACTACAACAAGAGAGAAGGATGCAGCAGGCGACACAACGGGTCACTCCATGGAGCTCTTTACACATACCGTCCCTGGCTTAGAAAGTGAAACATTTAACAGGCCATGCCCATTACAAGTATATTCTGACATGGAGTGCACTGATGCACAGCCACAGCCAGAGTACTATGCTGCTCCTTTGACTCAGACCACCACATTGCCCTCTCAGGGTACAGATCCACAATCAGACCCTGATGAGACTATGTTGCCCCGCCACGAACGCTATACCACCGACCGACACAGTGACACAGACGAAGTTGCACACGAGCTCGAAGAGGAGGTAATAGATGACCCAGTTATTGACCCCGATTGGCAGCCATTGGGGGAACAGGGTGCAGGCGGCAGTAGTTCAGAAGCGGAGGTGGAGGAGGGGCCGCAGCAGGCATCAACATCGCAACAGGTTCCATCTGCCGGGCCCGTATCTGGCCCAAAACGCGTGTCAAAGCCAAAACCTGTTGGAGGACAGCGTGGCCATCCGGTTAAAGCTCAGTCTGCAATCCCTGAAAAGGGATCCGAGTCTAGGAAGAGTGCAGTCTGGCATTTTTTTAAACAACATCCAACTGATCAGCGCAAAGTCATCTGTCAAAAATGTTCAACTAGCTTAAGCAGAGGTCAGAATCTGAAAAGTCTAAATACTAGTTGCATGCATAGACACTTAACCACCATGCATTTTCAAGCCTGGACTAACTACCAAACGTCCCTTAAGGTTGTAGCACCCTCGGCCAATGAAGCTAGTCAGCAACGCAACATCCCTTCCGTCACTGTAAGGCCACCATTTTCCGCACCACCGGCAGTATCTGTGCAGGTTTCTTTGCCAGCCAAAAGCAGTCAGGGTCAGGGAACCACCAGTTTTGTAGGAGGAAATATTGCATCTAGGGCACCGGCGGAAACAATACCGTCTCCAACCGTCTCTCAGTCTGCCATGTACACCGGCACACCCGAAAGTTCCACGATCTCCAGCTCTCCAGTCCAGCTCACCCTACATGAGACTCTGGTTAGAAAAAGGAAGTACTTATCCTCGCATCCGCGTACACAGGGTTTTAACGCCCACATAGCTAGACTAATCTCGTTAGAGATGATGCCCTACCGGTTAGTTGAAAGCGAAGCTTTCAAAGCCCTGATGGAGTACGCTGAACCACGATACGAGCTACCCAGTCGACACTTTTTTTCCAGAAAAGCCATCCCAGCCCTGCACCAGCATGTTTGTTATGACCCCAATGGCGAGGGTCTCAGAGGAACGTGGAAGTCTGCAGAATACAAAAAATCCAGCTCATAGGGCAGTGGTAACTGGGTTGACCATATATCTACTCCTAACGCCAACACTAGAAGTAGCCGGGGATCATTCCTACGTTGATTCTAGATGACACGCGCCAGCCGGAGAATCTAGCTACCCCTAGTAGAGGAAAACAAAGACCTTTCTTGCCTCCAGAGAAGGGGACCCCAAAGCTGGATAGAAGCCCCCCACAAATAATGACGGTGAGGTAAGAGGAAATGACAAACACAGAAATGAACCAGGTTTAGCACAGAGAGGCCCGCTTACTGATAGCAGAATAAAGAAAGGTAACTTATATGGTCAACAAAAACCCTATCAAAATCCACACTGGAAATTCAAGAACCCCCGAACCGTCTAACGGTCCGGGGGGAGAACACGAGTCCCCTAGAGCTTTCAGCAAAGGTCAGGATATAGATTAGGAACAAGCTGGACAAAAATACAAAACCAAAACAAATAGCAAAAAGCAAAAGGCAGACTTAGCTGATATAACTGGAACCAGGATCAGTAGACAAGAGCACAGCAGACTAGCTCTGATAACTACGTTGCCAGGCATAGAACTGAAGGTCCAGGGAGCTTATATAGCAACACCCCTAACTAACGACCCAGGTGCGGATAAAAGGAATGACAGAAAAACCAGAGTCAAAAAACTAGTAACCACTAGAGGGAGCAAAAAGCAAATTCACAACAGTACCCCCCCCCCTTAGTGAGGGGTCACCGAACCCTCACCACGACCACCAGGGCGATCAGGATGAGCGGCATGAAAGGCACGAACTAAATCGGCCGCATGAACATCAGAGGCGACCACCCAGGAATTATCCTCCTGACCATAGCCCTTCCACTTGACCAGGTACTGAAGCCTCCGCCTGGAGAGGCGAGAATCCAAGATCTTCTCCACCACGTACTCCAACTCGCCCTCAACCAACACCGGAGCAGGAGGCTCAGCAGAAGGAACTACAGGCACAATGTACCGCCGCAACAAGGACCTATGAAATACATTGTGAATAGCAAACGACACAGGAAGATCCAGACGAAAAGATACAGGATTAAGGATTTCCAATATCTTGTAAGGCCCAATAAAACGAGGTTTAAATTTGGGAGAGGAGACCTTCATAGGAACAAAGCGGGAAGAAAGCCATACCAAATCCCCAACGCGTAGTCGGGGACCCACACCGCGGCGGCGGTTGGCAAAGCGCTGAGCCTTCTCCTGTGACAACTTCAAGTTGTCCACCACATGATTCCAGATCTGCTGCAACCTATCCACCACAGAATCCACCCCAGGACAGTCAGAAGGCTCCACATGACCCGAAGAAAAGCGAGGATGGAAACCAGAGTTGCAGAAAAAAGGCGAAACCAAGGTGGCGGAACTAGCCCGATTATTAAGGGCAAACTCAGCCAACGGCAAGAATGTCACCCAATCGTCCTGATCAGCAGAGACAAAACACCTCAAATAAGTCTCCAAGGTCTGATTGGTTCGCTCTGTCTGACCATTAGTCTGAGGATGGAAAGCAGACGAAAACGACAAATCAATGCCCATCCTACTACAAAAGGATCGCCAGAACCTGGAAACGAACTGGGATCCTCTGTCAGACACAATATTCTCAGGGATGCCGTGCAAACGAACCACGTTCTGGAAAAACACAGGAACCAGATCGGAAGAGGAAGGCAGCTTAGGCAAAGGAACCAAATGGACCATCTTGGAGAAGCGATCACATATCACCCAGATAACGGACATGCCCTGAGATAGCGGAAGATCAGAAATGAAATCCATGGAGATATGTGTCCAAGGTCTCTTCGGGACAGGCAAGGGCAAGAGCAAACCGCTGGCACGAGAACAGCAAGGCTTAGCTCGAGCACAAGTCCCACAGGACTGCACAAATGACCGCACATCCCTTGACAAGGAAGGCCACCAAAAGGACCTGGCCACCAGATCTCTGGTGCCAAAAATTCCCGGGTGACCTGCCAACACCGAGGAATGAACCTCGGAAATGACTCTGCTGGTCCACTTATCCGGGACAAACAGTCTGTCAGGTGGACAAGACTCAGGCCTATCAGCCTGAAATCTCTGCAACACACGTCGCAGATCCGGAGAAATAGCTGACAAGATAACTCCATCTTTAAGAATACCAACAGGATCAGCGACTCCAGGAGCATCAGGCACAAAGCTCCTAGAAAGAGCATCGGCCTTCACATTCTTTGAACCTGGTAAATACGAGACAACAAAATCAAAGCGGGAGAAAAACAATGACCAGCGGGCCTGTCTCGGATTAAGGCGTTTAGCAGACTCGAGATACATCAGATTTTTGTGATCAGTCAAGACCACCACACGATGCTTAGCACCCTCGAGCCAATGACGCCACTCCTCAAATGCCCATTTCATGGCCAACAACTCCCGATTGCCCACATCATAATTTCGCTCGGCAGGCGAAAACTTCCTAGAGAAAAAGGCACAAGGTTTCATAACCGAGCAACCAGGGCCTCTCTGCGACAAAACGGCCCCTGCCCCAATCTCCGAAGCATCCACCTCAACCTGAAAGGGAAGTGAGACGTCAGGCTGGCACAAAACAGGCGCCGAAGTAAACCGGCGTTTCAACTCCTGGAAAGCCTCCACGGCAGCAGGAGCCCAGTTAGCTACATCAGAGCCCTTCTTGGTCATATCCGTCAAAGGTTTCACAATGCTAGAAAAATTAGCGATAAAACGACGGTAGAAGTTAGCGAAGCCCAAGAACTTCTGAAGACTCTTAACTGACGAGGGCTGAGTCCAATCAAGAATAGCTCGGACCTTGACTGGGTCCATCTCCACAGCAGAAGGGGAAAAAATGAACCCCAAAAAGGGAACCTTCTGTACACCAAAGAGACACTTTGAGCCCTTGACAAACAAAGAATTTTCACGCAAAATTTTAAAGACCAACCTGACCTGCTCCACATGCGAATCCCAATTATCAGAAAAAAACAAAATATCATCCAGATAAACAATCAAAAATTTATCCAGATACTTCCGGAAAATGTCATGCATAAAGGACTGAAAAACTGAAGGCGCATTGGAGAGCCCAAAAGGCATCACCAAGTACTCAAAATGACCTTCGGGCGTATTGAATGCGGTTTTCCATTCATCACCTTGCTTAATGCGCACAAGGTTGTACGCACCACGAAGGTCTATCTTGGTGAACCACTTGGCACCCTGAATCCGGGCAAACAAGTCAGACAACAGCGGTAAAGGATACTGAAATTTGACAGTGATCTTATTCAAAAGCCGATAATCAATACAAGGTCTCAAAGATCCATCCTTTTTTGCCACAAAAAAGAATCCCGCACCAAGAGGGGAAGAAGACGGACGAATATGTCCTTTCTCCAGAGACTCCTTGATATATGAACGCATAGCGGTATGTTCAGGTACCGACAGATTAAACAGTCTTCCCTTAGGAAATTTACTGCCTGGGATCAAATCTATAGCACAGTCACAGTCCCTATGAGGAGGCAGTGCACTGGACTCAGACTCACTGAAGACATCCTGATAATCAGACAAATACTCCGGAACTTCCGAAGGCGTAGAAGAAGCAATAGACACAGGCAGGGAATCCCCATGAATACCACGACAGCCCCAACTTGAGACTGACATAGCCTTCCAGTCCAGGACTGGATTATGGGTCTGTAACCATGGCAGCCCTAAAACAACCAAATCATGCATTTTATGTAAAACCAGGAAACGTATCACCTCGCGGTGTTCAGGAGTCATGCACATGGTAACCTGTGTCCAATACTGCGGTTTATTTGCTGCCAATGGTGTAGCATCAATACCCCTAAGAGGAATAGGATTTTCTAATGGTTCAAGAGTAAAACCACAGCGCTTAGCAAATGAGAGATCCATGAGACTCAGGGCAGCACCTGAATCTACAAACGCCATGACAGGATAAGATGACAGTGAGCAAATCAAAGTTACAGACAGAATAAATTTAGGTTGCAAATTACCAACGGTGACAGGACTAACAACCTTAGCTATACGTTTAGAGCATGCTGAGATAACATGTGTAGAATCACCACAGTAGTAGCACAAGCCATTCCGGCGTCTATGAATTTTCCGCTCATTTCTAGTCAGGATTCTATCACATTGCATTAAATCAGGTGTCTGTTCAGACAACACCATGAGGGAATTTGCGGTTTTTCTATCACATTGCACCGAATTAGGTGTCTGTTCAGACAACACCATGAGGGAATTTGCGGTTTTGCGCTCCCGCAACCGCCGGTCAATTTGAATAGCCAGTGCCATAGTATCATTCAGACCTGTGGGAATGGGAAAACCCACCATAACATTCTTAATGGCTTCAGAAAGGCCATTTCTAAAATTAGCGGCCAGTGCACACTCGTTCCAATGTGTCAGCACGGACCATTTCCGAAATTTTTGGCAATACACTTCAGCCTCGTCCTGCCCCTGAGACATAGCCAGCAAGGCCTTTTCTGCCTGAATCTCAAGATTGGGTTCTTCATAAAGTAAACCGAGCGCCAGAAAAAACGCATCAAGATCAGCCAATGCCGGATCTCCTGGCGCCAGCGAAAAAGCCCAATCCTGAGGGTCGCCCCGTAAGAACGAAATAACAATTTTTACTTGCTGAGCAGAATCTCCAGATGAACAGGGTCTCAGGGACAAAAACAATTTACAATTATTCACGAAATTCCTAAACTTAAACCTGTCTCCGGAAAACAGTTCAGGAATCGGTATTTTAGGTTCTGACCTAGGATTTCTGATAACATAGTCTTGTATGCCCTGCACACGAGTAGCCAGCTGGTCCACACTTGTAATCAAGGTCTGGACATTCATGTCTGCAGCAAGCATAGCCACTCTGAGGTAAAGGGGAAGAAGAAAAAAAAAACTCAGAATCTTCTTTCTTATAATCCCTCTTCTGCAATGCATTAAACATTTAATACGGGCCTGGCAAACTGTTATGACCCCAATGGCGAGGGTCTCAGAGGAACGTGGAAGTCTGCAGAATACAAAAAATCCAGCTCATAGGGCAGTGGTAACTGGGTTGACCATATATCTACTCCTAACGCCAACACTAGAAGTAGCCGGGGATCATTCCTACGTTGATTCTAGATGACACGCGCCAGCCGGAGAATCTAGCTACCCCTAGTAGAGGAAAACAAAGACCTTTCTTGCCTCCAGAGAAGGGGACCCCAAAGCTGGATAGAAGCCCCCCACAAATAATGACGGTGAGGTAAGAGGAAATGACAAACACAGAAATGAACCAGGTTTAGCACAGAGAGGCCCGCTTACTGATAGCAGAATAAAGAAAGGTAACTTATATGGTCAACAAAAACCCTATCAAAATCCACACTGGAAATTCAAGAACCCCCGAACCGTCTAACGGTCCGGGGGGAGAACACGAGTCCCCTAGAGCTTTCAGCAAAGGTCAGGATATAGATTAGGAACAAGCTGGACAAAAATACAAAACCAAAACAAATAGCAAAAAGCAAAAGGCAGACTTAGCTGATATAACTGGAACCAGGATCAGTAGACAAGAGCACAGCAGACTAGCTCTGATAACTACGTTGCCAGGCATAGAACTGAAGGTCCAGGGAGCTTATATAGCAACACCCCTAACTAACGACCCAGGTGCGGATAAAAGGAATGACAGAAAAACCAGAGTCAAAAAACTAGTAACCACTAGAGGGAGCAAAAAGCAAATTCACAACAATGTTAAACAGCGCATCGTCCATGCACTCAGGCAATCTGTGAGTACAAAGGTGCACCTGACTACAGATGCATGGACCAGTAGGCATGGCCAGGGACGTTATGTGTCCATCACGGCACACTGGGTGAATGTGGTGGATGCAGGGTCCACAGGCGACATCAATTTAGGGACAGTTGTGCCTAGCCCACGGTCTAGGAAACAGTTGGCTGTAGGCGTTCGCACCCCCTCCTCCTCCTCCTCCTCGTCCTCCTGCAGAAGCTACAGCTCTTCCACAGAACGCAGTCTGCCAACCACTCCATCGGCAGATGACACTGTTGCACACCAGTTGTCCCATTATGGGCCAGCTACTGCCAAGCGTCAGCAGGCTGTATTGGCTATGAAGTGTTTGGGCGACAACAGACACACCGCGGAAGTTCTATCCGAGTTCTTGCAACAAGAAACGCAGTCGTGGCTGGGCACAGTAGATCTTGAGGCAGGCAAGGTAGTGAGTGATAACGGAAGGAATTTCATGGCTGCCATCTCCCTTTCCCAACTGAAACACATTCCTTGCCTGGCTCACACCTTAAACCTGGTGGTGCAGTGCTTATTGAAAACTTATCCTGGGTTCTCCGACCTGCTCCTCAAAGTGCGTGCACTTTGCTCACATATCCGACGTTCGCCTGTACACGCCAGCCGTATGCAGACCTATCAGCGGTCTTTGAACCTTCCCCAGCATCGCCTAATCATAGACGTTGCAACAAGGTGGAACTCAACACTGCACATGCTTCAGAGACTGTGCGAACAGAGGCGTGCTGTTATTTATTTGTGGGAGGATACACGGGCAGGCAGTAGGATGGCAGACATGGAGTTGTCAGGTGTGCAGTGGTCTAAGATACAAGACATGTGTCAAGTCCTTCAGTGTTTTGATGAATGCACACGGCTGGTTAGTGCAGACAACGCCGTAATAAGCATGAGCATCCCCCTAATGCGTCTGCTGATGCAAAGTTTGACGCACATAAAGGAGCAGGCGTCTGCACCAGAGGAAGAGGAAAGCCTTGATGACAGTCAGCCATTGTCTGGTCAGGGCAGTGTACAGGACGAGGTAGCGGGCGAAGAGGAGGTGGAGGACGAGGAGGATGATGGGGATGAGTATATTTTTAATGCCGAACCTTTCCCGGGGGCACAGGAAATTGGTTGCGTGTCACGGCCGGGTTCTGGTTTTTTGAGGGACACAAGTGACGTAGATTTGCCTGCAACTGCCCCTCAACCAATCACAACCGGAGATTTGACAACTGGAACTTTGGCCCACATGGCGGATTATGCCTTACGTATCCTAAAAAGGGACACACGCATTACGAAAATGATGAACGATGACGATTACTGGTTGGCCTGCCTCCTTGATCCACGCTATAAAGGCAAATTGCTAAATATTATGCCACATGAGAACTTGGAACTAATATTAGCAACCAAACAATCAACTCTTGTTGACCGTTTGCTTCAGGCATTCCCAGCACACAGCGCACGTGATCGTTCTCACACGAGCTCCAGGGGGCAGCAGACTAGGAGTGTTAGGGGTGCACACATCAGAAGTGGCGTTGGACAGAGGGGTTTTCTGACCAGGTTGTGGAGTGATTTTGCTATGACCGCAGACAGGACAGGTACTGCTGCATCAATTGAAAGTGACAGGAGACAACATTTGTCCAGTATGGTTACTAACTATTTTTCATCCCTTATCGATGTTCTCCCTCAACCGTCATTCCCATTTGATTACTGGGCCTCCAAATTAGACACCTGGCCAGAATTGGCAGAATATGCATTGCAGGAGCTTGCTTGCCCGGCAGCAAGTGTCCTATCAGAAAGAGTATTCAGTGCTGCAGGTTCAATATTAACCGAAAAAAGGACTCGTCTGGCTACCCAAAATGTTGACGATCTAACATTCATTAAAATGAACCACAACTGGATTTCGAAATCTTTTGCCCCACCTTGCCCGGCCGACACCTAGCTTTCCTATGAAAAGCTCTTGCCTGTGAATTACTTTTCTAATGTCTAATTTGCTGCAGCTGATTGTACAGCATACGACATGTTTACACCTCCCTAAATGGCAAAACTCCCCACACGGGGCCGTGGTATCGCGACTTGGCGCAAGCACCCGTGAGACTGCTGTTTGTCTGAAGAGGTGGGTGTGCTCGCTTTTGGTTGACGGCATTGCTACTGGGTCCCTCATAGTACAATGTAGTGTCTCTGGCGGTGGCGGTGCGCACCCAACGTCAGACACACCGTTGTAACATGAGGGGCCCTGGGGCGGTCCCGCCGGCCTCAAGAGAGTTCCCCCCTACCCCAGCTCAAAATGTGCTCTACCACGTGCAAAATTATGTCGCACAGCTCCACCAATCTTTAGTCTATTCGCTGACATCATTCAATGTCTGGCACTGACAATACAAATTTGTAGACATCTATGATGCAACTTAAAGTAGTCTGTGTCTGTGTCCTATATTGGCACCATTAAATAGTTACTGCCAAATTACTATGTCAGAAACTCAGTAGATGAGCCCACCCCTGTACCTAAGTATGCCACCTTTTTTTTGTTTTGGTTGTTTTGCGAGACATTAACATCTATTTATATTTTGGGAGTACTGGGACAGACACTCCTTGCACTACTCCTCCACTCACCACCAAGCTGCCTGTGTATCCATGTAACCGCTGTAAAGCTGCCATGAGCCTATTGTTTGTTATTTTAGGCCTTTGATAGCCTGTCTGCGGTCCCTACTTTAAATACTCCTCCACTCATCACCAGCTGCCTGCCCGTGTATCCATGTAACCGCTGTAAAACTGCCATAAGCCTATTGTTTGTTATTTTAGGCCTTTGATAGCCTGTCTGCGGTCCCTACTTTAAATACTCCTCCACTCACCACCAAGCTGCCTGTGTATCCATGTAACCGCTGTAAAGCTGCCATGAGCCTATTGTTTGTTATTTTAGGCCTTTGATAGCCTGTCTGCTGTCCCTACTTTAAATACTCCTCCACTGACCACCAAGCTGCCTGCCCGTGTATCCATGTAACCGCTGTAAAACTGCCATGAGCCTATTGTTTGTTATTTTAGGCCTTTGATAGCCTGTCTGCGGTCCCTACTTTAAATACTCCTCCACTGACCACCAAGCTGCCTGCCCGTGTATCCATGTAACCGCTGTAAAACTGCCATGAGCCTATTGTTTGTTATTTTAGGCCTTCGAAGCCTGTCTGCGGTCCCTCCTTCCACTAGGCCTCCACTGACCAGACCACTGCTGCCCGTGTACCCCTGGAACCAATTATAAAGTGCCTACAGCCAGCTCATTTTTTTATGTTAGGCCTTCGAAGCCTGTCTAAGGTCCCTCCTTCCACTAGGCCTCCACTCACCTGACCACTGCTGCCCGTGTACCCCTGGAACCAATAATAAAGTGCCTACAGCCAGCCCATTTTATTGTGTTAGGCCTTCGAAGCCTGTCTAAGGTCCCTCCTTCCACTAGGCCTCCACTGACCAGACCACTGCTGCCCGTGTACCCCTGGAACCAATTTTAAAGTGCCTACAGCCAGCCCATTTTATTATGTTAGGCCTTTGAAGCCTGTCTAAGGTCCCTCCTTCCACTAGGCCTCCACTGACCAGACCACTGCTGCCCGTGTACCCCTGGAACCAATAATAAAGTGCCTACAGCCAGCCCATTTTATTATGTTAGGCCTTTGAAGCCTGTCTGCGGTCCCTCCTTCCACTAGGCCTCCACTGACCAGACCACTGCTGCCCGTGTACCCCTGGAACCAATAATAAAGTGCCTACCGCCAGCCCATTTTATTATGTTAGGCCTTCGAAGCCTGTCTAAGGTCCCTCCTTCCACTAGGCCTCCACTCACCTGACCACTGCTGCCCGTGTACCCCTGGAACCAATAATAAAGTGCCTAGAGCCTATTTTTTTATTTAATTTAATATTAATAAAGCCAGGATGAACTACGATATACCATGCTATGAGCTACCCAGTTGACAATTCTTTTGCGAGAAAAGCCATCCCACCCCTCCACCTGCATGTTAAAGACCGCATTGTCCTTGCATTCTGTCAATTTGTCAGTCCAAAGGTATACCTGACAACAGACACATGGACCTGTAGGCCTGGCCACGGAAGGTTACGTGTCCTTTGTGGCTAAATGGGTTAATGTATTGGATGCATGGTCCACACAGGGGACAGCCTGCAAAGTCTGTCTGCAGTCCCTAATTCAAGTTGTCCTCAACTGAATAAAGCTGAGCTTCTACCTTCTGGCTCTGATTAACTGCTGTTTTTAAAAAAATTGGCTGTTCCGTCCTTCTAAAGGTGTCTGCCCCTGCCTGGTGTTGTCCTCAACTGAATAAAGCTGAGCTTCAACCTTCAGTTCCAAACATACAACAGAAAACTGGTACAATACAAAAAGTGGCCTCCAGCTACAAAAACTTTCTCCTACAAGTAGTTAACTGACAGTTTTTTTTCCAGTGAAAACACAGATATGGCATCCAACGAGTGTTGTCCTGTCTCGTCTTCTTTATATTATTGCCAAGAAGCTGCAACTGAATAAAGCTGAGCTTCAACCTTCAGTTCCAAATTACCATTTTTAAAAAAGCAATTGGCTGTTCCGGCCTACTAAAGGTGTCTGTCTGCCCCTGCCTGGTGTTGTCCTCAACTGAATAAAGCTGAGCTTCAACCTTCTGTTCCAAATTACCATTTTTAAAAATGCAATTGGCTGTTCCGGCCTACTAAAGGTGTCTGTCTGCCCCTGCCTGGTGTTGTCCTCAACTGAATAAAGCTGAGCTTCAACCTTCTGTTCCAAATTACCATTTTTAAAAATGCAATTGGCTGTTCCGGCCTACTAAAGGTGAATGTCTGCCCCTGCCTGGTGTTGTCCTCAACTGAATAAAGCTGAGCTTCAACCTTCAGTTCCAAATTACCATTTTTAAAAATGCAATTGGCTGTTCCGGCCTACTAAAGGTGTCTGTCTGCCCCTGCCTGGTGTTGTCCTCAACTGAATAAAGCTGAGCTTCAACCTTCTGTTCCAAATTACCATTTTTAAAAATGCAATTGGCTGTTCCGGCCTACTAAAGGTGTCTGTCTGCCCCTGCCTGGTGTTGTCCTCAACTGAATAAAGCTGAGCTTCTACCTTCTGCCTCTTACTAACTGCTGTTTTTTAAAAAAATTGGCTGTTCCGGCCTACTAAAGGTGTCTGTCTGCCCCTGCCTGGTGTTGTCCTCAACTGAATAAAGCTGAGCTTCAACCTTCTGTTCCAAATTACCATTTCTAAAAATGCCATTGGCTGTTCCGGCCTACTAACGGTGTCTGTCTGCCCCTGCCTGGTGTTGTCCTCAACTGAATAAAGCTGAGCTTCAACCTTCAGTTCCAAATTACCATTTTTAAAAATGCCATTGGCTGTTCCGGCCTACTAAAGGTGTCTGTCTGCCCCTGCCTGGTGTTGTCCTCAACTGAATAAAGCTGAGCTTCAACCTTCTGTTCCAAATTACCATTTTTAAAAATGCAATTGGCTGTTCCGGCCTACTAAAGGTGTCTGTCTGCCCCTGCCTGGTGTTGTCCTCAACTGAATAAAGCTGAGCTTCTACCTTCTGCCTCTTACTAACTGCTGTTTTTTTAAAAAATTGGCTGTTCCGGCCTACTAAAGGTGTCTGTCTGCCCCTGCCTGGTGTTGTCCTCAACTGAATAAAGCTGAGCTTCAACCTTCAGTTCCAAATTACCATTTTTAAAAATGCAATTGGCTGTTCCGGCCTACTAAAGGTGTCTGTCTGCCCCTGCCTGGTGTTGTCCTCAACTGAACAAAGCTGAGCTTCCACATTCTGGCTTTCGCCCTATACTATCAGATATTAAACTGCATTTGGCCTACTAGTGTGGTTATGCCCTTGAAACAGTGTCTGCTGCTCTTGGGTTTGCTACTCCACTGAACAAAGCAATGCCGCCTGTTTAGTCCTGTTACCAATTTTGAACTGCATTTAGCCTACTTTATTCTTTGGCCCTATATCTGTTTCCTCCTCATCCTGCCCATTGCCCAGCCACTGCTAGATGAGTCTGCTGGTACATTGACCTAGACCACTACATTCCCCTTATACTCTACACAGCCAGAATCTGACCCTGCTGAAAGTAAGGTTCCCCTTCCCGCATGTTATACCACCTTACACAGGGACAGAGAGGAAGGTGCAGATGAAAGTGCAGGTTCCTTCATCAGGTGGGGGGGCATACTCGTTGGCGACGTCACTGGCACAGGGCCCCTCAGAGTACGCAAAAGTGTCGCTGCTGGTGGGAGGCGCCCCCGCCATGCAAACACACATCGCTGTACTTTGAGGGGCCCTGTGCCAGTGCCAATGCGAACGAGTGGGCCCCCCCTGCTTGCTCAGGATCACAGCACTTGCAACGTTGAAATACTTACCTTTCCCTGCAACACCGCCGTGACGTAGTCCGCATTTCCTGGGCCCACGAAAAACTTGAGCCGGCCCTACTCCCCCCACAACTTTTGCCAAATGACCCCCAATTCCCTATGCCCAACTATTATTATAAAGTTAATTAAGATTGACAAGCTTCAGAAACAAGAATGGATGTTTTTGGCATTAAAATGGGCACTGTAGGTGTTTTCCTGGCCTCCACTCACTGCCGACTATGCTTCCCCATTGACTTGCATTGGGTTTCGTGTTTCGGTCGATCCCCGACTTTTAGCGATAATCGGCCGACTGCACTCGACTCGACTCTGGACAAAATCGGGTTTCACAAAACCCGACTCGATCTTAAAAAAATGAAAGTCGCTCAACTCTATTCATCATCTTTCCCCCATCTCACTCGACTCTCCAAACAAACCTATCCATTAAAATAAATGGCTGCTCACTCTCCCCAGTCCCACAAGCTCGCTGACTCAGGGTAATTCTTGACTCTGATCTATCTTTCAAACTACATATCCAAGCCCTTTCCACTTCCTGCCAACTTCGACTCAAAAACATCTCCTGGATCCATACATTCCTCAACCTAGAATCTGCAAAAACTCTACAAAAACTCTAGTGCATGCCCTCTCCCGCCTTGACTACTGCAACCTTCTGCTCTGTGGCCTCCCCTATAACACTCTCGCATCCCTCCAATCTATCCTAAACTCTGCTGCCCAACTAATACAGCTATCCCTCCGCTATTCCCCGGCCTCTCCTCTCTGTCAATCCCTGGCATAACAATGGCATACAAAGCCATCCACAACCTGTCTCCTCCATACATCTGTGACCTCGTCTCCTGGTACCTACCAGCACGCAACCTCTGATCCTCACAAGATCTCCCTCTCTCTCCTCTTATCACAATCACATACAAACTTTCTGGTACTCTGGTACTCTCTACCCCAACATATCAGACTCTTACCTACCGAGGAAACCGTCAAATCGAACCTGAAGACAAGCCTACAATCTGCAGTAACCACTGATCCACCAAACCTCTGCACGACCAGCTTTTCCCTCACCTATTGTATTTTCACCCATCCTTTGTACATTGTGAGCCCACCCATGCAGGGTCCTCTCTCCTCCTGTACCAGTCGTGACTTGTATTGATTAAAGGGAATCTGTCACCTACTTTTTCGTATATAATCTTTGGCCACCACCATCAGGGGCTTATCTACAGCATTCTGTAAAGCTGTAGATAAGCCCCGATGTAATCTAAAAGATAAGAAAAACAAGTTAGATTATACTCACCTGGGGGGGTGGTCCAGTGTGGTCCGGAGCCTCCCATCTTCATGCAATAACGTCCTCTTCCTTGCTTCCTGTCGCGGCTCCTGTGCAGGCGTACTTTAACTGCCCTGTTGAGGGCAGATCAAAGTACTGCAGTGCGCAGAAGCAGGGAAAGGTCCGGGAAGCCTGATGCCTGCCCACTGCAGTACTTCACGCTGCCCTCAACAGGGCAAATCAGTACTCCTGCGCAGGAGCCGGTACAGGAAGCAAGGAAGAGGAACGTCATCGCAAGAAGATGGGAGTCTCAGTGGGCCCCTTTAACACATACCATGATTTAACCAAGGATTTAACCCCTTAGTGACGGAGCCAAATTTTTGAAATCTGTAACTTTATTTCGTAATAACTCTGGAACAATTCAACAAATCCCAGTGATTTTGAGATTGTTTTTTTGTAGCACATTATAATTTATGATAATGGTAAATTTAGGTCGATATGTTTTGTGTTTATTTACAAAAAATATCAGAAATTTCAGAAAAATGTTAAACAATTAGCAATTTTCAAACTTTGAATGATTATCCCTTTGATCTAGACAGTCATACCATAGCAAAACAATAATAAATAACATTTCCCACATGTCTGCTTTACATCAGCACTAGTGTTGAGCGATACCGTCCGATACTTGAAAGTATCGGTATCGGAAAGTATCGGCCGATACCGGCAAAGTATCGGATCTAATCCGATACCGATACCCGATACAAATACAAGTCAATGGGACTCAAGTATCGGACGGTATCCCTGATGGTTCCCAGGGTCTGAAGGAGAGGAAACTCTCCTTCAGGCCCTGGGATCCATATCAATGTGTAAAAGAAAGAATTAAAATAAAAAATAGGGATATACTCACCCTCCGACGCAGCCTGGACTTTACCGCCGTAACCGGGAGCCGTTGTACCTAAGAATGCGCGCTTGAAGGGCCTTAGATGACGTCACGGCGCTCTGATTGGTCCGTAGCGGTCGCGTGACCGCTACGCGACCAATCACAGAGCAGTGACGTCACCTAAGGTCTTTCAAGCGCTTGAAATACCTTAGAAGACGTCCGCAGCTTCTGATTGGTCGCGTAGCGGTCACGCGACCGCTACGCGACCAATCAGAAGCTGCGGACCAATCACAAAGCAGTGACGTCTTCTAAGGTATTTGAAGCGCTTGAAAGACCTTAGGTGACGTCACTTCTTTGTGATTGGTCGCGTAGCGGTCACGCGACCGCTACGGACCAATCAGAGCGCAGTGACCTCATCTAAGGCCCTGCAATCGCGCATTCTTAGGTACAACGGCTCCCGGTTACGGCGGTAAAGTCCAGGAGCCGCCGGAGAGGTGAGTATATCCCTATTTTTTATTTTAATTCTTTATTTTACACATTGATTTTAATCCCGATACCGATTCCCGATACCACAAAAGTATCGGATCTCGGTATCGGAATTCCGATACCCGCAAGTATCGGCCGATACCCGATACTTGCGGTATCGGAATGCTCAACACTAATCAGCACCATTTGTAAAATGTTGTTTTATTTTGTTAGCATACCATTTTAAAAACAGCACCCCCTGACATACTGAAAATTGCTGTCAGGTAGTTTATTAACCCTTCAGATGATTTTCAGGAATTAATGCAAAGTGACATGACAGGAATGAAAAAGTGTATTTTTACTATCTAAATGTTGCTAACTTCTGAACAGGTTACAACAGCCGTCAGACTTTAAGATCGCTATATGGTCGAGAATTGCCATGGCGGACATCACCACCACAGAATCATGAGTTCAGGGCAACGATGGGGATAAAGAGGAAGCCCCCACACTCTGTTTATATGATGTAGTTACTGATTGTGGCTGATGCAGCAAGTTGTCAGCTATAGTGCACAGCCGACAGCTGCTGGATTGTCACCTGTATGGGGATGTTATTCTCTTATATCTCAGGTCAGTAAAAAGGTGTATTGGCGATCATTAAGGGGTTAACTTACTGCTTTCATTACATGAGTGATATCAATTGTAAATTCTATAATAGCTCAGACACCGGCGAATCCTCGGAGCGCACAGTGCATGCACTGGGGGGATTCAAGAGTTTTCATTTTAGACCGGATGGTATAGTCCTCCCTACAGTATAATGGACCAAATACATTGCTTTATTCAGCATAATGGGCCCCATATATTGCTCCATACAGTATAATGAGCCCCATATATTGCTCCATACAGTATAATGAGCCCCATATATTGCTCCATACAGAATAATGGGCCCCATATAGTTACATAGTTACATAGTTATTAAGGTTGAAGGAAGACTGTAAGTCCATCTAGTTCAACCCATAGCCTAACCTAACATGCCCTAACATGTTGATCCAGGGGAAGGCAAAAAAAACCCATGTGGCAAAGAGTAACTCCACCATGGGGAAAAAAATTCCTTCCCGACTCCACATACGGCAATCAGACTAGTTCCCTGGATCAACGCCTTATCAAGGAATCTAGTGTATATACCCTGTAACATTATACTTTTCCAGAAAGGTATCCAGTCCCCTCTTAAATTTAATTAATGAATCACTCATTACAACATCATACGGCAGAGAGTTCCATAGTCTCACTGCTCTTACAGTAAAGAATCCGCGTCTGTTATTATGCTTAAACCTTCTTTCCTCCAGACGTAGAGGATGCCCCCTTGTCCCTGTCTCAGGTCTATGATTAAAAAGATCACCAGAAAGGTCTTTGTACTGTCCCCTCATATATTTATACATTAAAATAAGATCACCCCTTAGTCTTCGTTTTTCCAAACTAAATAGCCCCAAGTGTAATAACCTATCTTGGTATTGCAGACCCCCCAGTCCTCTAATAACCTTGGTCGCTCTTCTCTGCACCCGCTCCAGTTCAGCTATGTCTTTCTTATACACCGGAGACCAGAACTGTGCACAGTATTCTAAGTGTGGTCGAACTAGTGACTTGTATAGAGGTAAAATTATGTTCTCCTCATGAGCATCTATGCCTCTTTTAATACATCCCATTATTTTATTTGCCTTTGTAGCAGCTGCCTGACACTGGCCACTGAATATGAGTTTGTCATCCACCCATACACCCAGGTCTTTTTCATTGACGGTTTTGCCCAGAGTTTTAGAATTAAGCACATAGTTATACA
This sequence comes from Ranitomeya variabilis, assembly GCF_051348905.1. Taxonomy (NCBI): domain Eukaryota; kingdom Metazoa; phylum Chordata; class Amphibia; order Anura; family Dendrobatidae; genus Ranitomeya; species Ranitomeya variabilis. The sequence goes on along the minus strand of NC_135232.1, from coordinate 524,760,292 downwards.
TCTTATTACTTCTACCCAAGTGCATGACCTTACATTTATCCCCATTAAAGCTCATTTGCCATTTATCAGCCCAAGCTTCTAGTTTACATAAATCATCCTGTAATATAAAATTGTCCTCCCCTGTATTGATTACCCTGCAGAGTTTAGTGTCATCTGCAAATATTGAAATTCTACTCTGAATGCCCCCTACAAGGTCATTAATAAATATGTTAAAAAGAAGAGGGCCCAATACTGACCCCTGTGGTACCCCACTGCTAACCGTGACCCAGTCCGAGTGTGCTCCATTAATAACCACCCTTTGTTTCCTATCCCTGAGCCAGCTCTCAACCCACTTACACATATTTTCCCCTATCGCCATTACTCTCATTTTATGTAACAACCTTTTGTGTGGCACCGTATCAAAAGCTTTGGAAAAGTCCATATATACTACGTCCACTGGGTTCCCTTGGTCCAGTCCGGAACTTGCCTCTTCATAGAAGCTGATCAAATTAGTCTGACATGAACGGTCCCTAGTAAACCCGTGCTGATACTGGGTCATGAGGTTATTCCTCTTCAGATACTCCAGCATAGCATCCCTTAGAATGCCCTCCAGGATTTTACCCACAGTAGAGGTTAAGCTTACTGGCCTATAATTACCGAGTTCAGTTTTTGCCCCTTTTTTGAATATTGGCACCACATTTGCTATACTTGCACTCCATACAGAATAATGGACCCTATATAACGCTCCATACAGAATAATGGACAGTATAGATTGCTCCATACAGAATAATGGGTCTCATATATTGCTCTCTACAGAATAATGGACCCAATATAATGCTCCATACAGAACATAATGGCCCCATATAATGCTCCATTCAGAATAATGGGCCTCATATAATGCTCCATACAGAATAATGGGCCCCATATAATGCACCTTTCAGAATAATGGGCCTCATATAATGCTCCATACAGAATAAAGGGCCCCCTATAATGCTCCATAAAGAATAATGGACACTATATAATGCTACATACAGAATAATGGACAACATATAATGCTACATACAGAATAATGGCCACCATATAATGCTCCATACAGTATAATCAGCCCCATATAATGCTCCACACAGAATGGACCCTATATAATGCTCCATACAGAATGGGCCCTATGCAATGCTCCATACAATATGGGCCCCATATAATGCTCCAGAGAGAATGTTACCCATAAAATGCTCCATACAGGATGGGTCCCACATAATGCTCCATATAGAACGGGCCCCATATAATGTTCCACAGAGAATAGGCCCCATATAATGCAACATAGAGGATGGGCCCCAATATATTATATAATGGGCCTCATATAATGCTCCATTTCAGACTGGGCTCCATATAATATATCAAAAAATGGATCCCATATAATGCTCCATATAGAATGGGCCCCATATAATGTTCCACAGAGAACAGGCCCCCATATAATGCTCCATATAGAATGGTACCCATATGTTCCATAGAGAATGGGTCCCATATAATGTTCCATACAGAAAAAATAAATAATCAAATACTCACCTCCCCTCGTTCCTTGCTGGCTGCAGCTTCGGTTTTCTCAGCAACTTCTTCTGGCTCCCTGCACTGTAGTGACTTCATCATGGCCTCTGCCCTGAGACGTGAATCAGAAGACAAGGAAGAGACAGGACCTGCGGCCAGCGAGGAAAGAGGAGAGGTAAGTATTTCAAACAGTTTAAAGTAAAGGGGTGGGCCTGGTGCCAGTGCCTGCACTGGAACCGGGACCCCTGTGACTCACTGGCCTTATAGCCTGCCAGCATCTCTGATGGCGAGTGCCCCCCCCCCCTTGCTCAGGGCCACAGGGGGCATGGGCTGCCAGTTGGCTCCAAGGTCCTTCACAGAAGTTACTTGACGTTACCGCCCTTTCAAAGTGGGCCACATGCATAACAGAGAAAGAGACCACATGGCCTTATACTAGCTCACATCCTCTTTGGCGCAAGGTGGGAGATCTGTCACTCACAGCCTTCAGCGGATTGACCCCCTGCTGAGCTTGGTGCCAGCTTTCTCCTTGAGGCTTGGAGAATATTGGAATTCCGGCTGAGTCTCCGTTAAACAAAGGAAAGAGGGTTTTATAATCCCGGGCCAATTAGAATACAAATGATTGGCATGAAATTATATCTCCAGTATTCTTTTTTTCTAATTTTTTTTATTTTTATTTAGCAATGAAACAAACACACAGCAAATAAAACCATAGATTAGACATATTTTCCAAAACATTTGTAACATGAACAAGAATCCACATTGTGACCTTGTTTCATCCAATTTTCATATTAACATAGGCAGGAAAAGGAAAGCGAAAAGAGTAGAAATTTAGGCTTGAAGAAAAAAATCTAAAGTAGAAGTGTAGACGGAGAGAAATGAAAGTGTGAGGTAAAAAAAAGTGGAGAAAATGGGAGGGTGGAGAGAGCCAACCCAATCCATGCATGCATTCCAACAAAAACCCAAATTCCATTCAAGTCTGAGGGTCAAGCTGGACAAGGCCACCATATTCACTGGAGTGCTTGAATTCCTTCCAATAGAACCATGTATTGTAGAAGACATCATATCTGTTGTGAGGAGAAGCCATCAAGTCCTCAATGTACATTAAATAATTGACATTAGAAATCTAGAGGGATGGGATGGGTGGATTAGCTTTCTACCATAACAGCAGAATCCAAGCCCTGACAGCCATAACCAAAAATTTTAGTAGAGACTGTTTGTAGGAGGAAACGGAAGCCTCACAAAGCTGTAGAAGGAATAGTTCAGGACTCATTTCAGATTAAATGCCTGTAATCGACCTGATAATACATAGTAACATAGTTATTGAGGTTGAAGTCCTTCTAGTTCAACCCATAGCCTAACCTAACATGCCCTAACATGTTGATCCAGAGGAAGGCAAAAAAAACCATGTGGCAAAGAGTAAGCTCCACATTGGGGAAAAAAATTCCTTCCCGACTCCACGGCAATCAGACTAGTTCCCTGGATCAACGCCCTATCAAGGAATCTAATATATATAACCTGTTACATTATACTTTTCAAGAAAGGCATCCAGTCCCCTCTTAAATTTAAGTAATGAATCACTCATTACAACATCATACGGCAGAGAGTTCCATAGTCTCACTGCTCTTACAGTAAAGAATCCACGTCTATTGTTATGCTTAAACCTTCTTTCCTCCAGACGTAGAGGATGCCCCCTTGTCCGTCTCAGGTTTTCACTTTAGTCCAGAACGGTTGTAACACCAGACAGGACCAAAAGATATGAAGGAAATTCCCTTCACCTGATCCACATCTCCAACACTTAGGGTCAATAGAGGGTGTAGGGGTTCACTCGCTCAGGTGCGTTGGAGGAAACAGGAGGCACATTCTCTTTAATGTCCATGTGGGTTTATTTGCTCCATAAACCAGCAAGGCAGCAACAAAAAGGTAAACAGTCCGTACATCAGGCCGACATAGCATAAAAGTCCATAGAAGAGGTCCGCTCTCTCTCAGACCTGTAGGCATACAGGCTGTGCCATGTCCAGCACGTAGGCTCTTCAGCCTAGATATGGTCTCTGTGTGCTTCCAGGACGTCTGTCCCCACTTGGAACTGTCCAACACACAGGCCACTCTGCAGTGTCCAGCCAAGACACATGGAAGTGTGTCTACTCTGACAGACTTCCAAACACTCACCAGCATGTGCCAAACACACCTCCATTATGTAGCCTGAAACCACACCCAGGCACCTGTCACATGATTAGACATGTGGTTCTGACATTACCACAGGTCCTGAAACAAACATAGATAGGCATGGTTATGCCCCTTACCCAGGGGTGAGGTATATGGGTAGCCAGACCCTCCCATGTCTCATAGCTACCCATAACCTGGACCCAAATATACCAAACAATTCCTCATTGCTTTATGTGCATTAAAGAAAACACTCCGGGTTACATCACAGCGACAAGTCCTTTCTGTGAAACATACCTCCTGTCGACTATACAACCTTTAGCCACGCTACAAGGGCAACATTTTATTTAACTTAACTGGAACCTTGTACCACCGTGAAAGAAGTTTGAAATTTGCTTCCTGAAGCCAGGAATTTAGGGAAGATTTACATACCAAGGACAACACCCTTTCTCTTTGTTCCATGGAGAGAGTGATGCCCAAGTCCTCTTCCTATTGTGCTAAAAATCTGCAGGCAGGTTGATCCATTGGGATAGTTAGCATTGAGTGTACAGAGAAAAGTACATGACGAATCACCCCCTCACCTATACAAAGTTTCAAAAGCGAAAAAGGTTTGTGTGTATTGAGCATAGTTTGGAAGGGAGCATACAAAGTGACGGACTTGGAGAGAACGCCATGTGCCCAGCTGCAAGGGGTCAATAAGTTTGAACTGCCTCTAATGAAGGCCAATTATTATCTACACCAATCAGGACGGCCCTAAAATTTGTCTGAAAACAGGGTCTGACAGACCAAGGGAAAATTCTGTAGAGCCGATAATAAGCGATAAAGGTCTGGAGCAGCAATAGATTTGTAGAACTAATTGTAGGATGAGATTTCAATGAAATTTGGGAAATATAAGGGAACCAGGGGAGAGCAGTTATAGTGGCCTCTGGAAAGCTTTGTTCTATTTCTACTTATGGCTTCACTGAAGCCTGCCTCCACCAATCTATAACTATAGACGTATGAGCAGACAGATACGTTTTTATATCCAGAAGTCCAAATCCACCTCAACTTTTTGGTCTACATAGGAGGGATCGCTGGATTATTATCGATGGATTTCCAAGCAAAGGGTACCATGATCACTGGGGCATACTCTGCTTCACTACTGAGGAAATGGTAGGAGGCTATCAAAACCAAGAGACGTGGCATGCTCCTCAAAACTGTCCACCTTCTGCAAGACAATGCACCAGTTCACAACTCACATGCTGCCCAAATGAAAGCATGCTCGTGTGGCTTTGAAATTCTATTGCTTCCCCCTTACCGACTTTGGACCATCGTACTTCCACCTCTTTCCAACAATGAAGTTATTTTTGAAGGGCAAGCATTTTCCAGATGATGAGACTCTGATTTCTGAAGTCACAACGTGGCATTTGGAGCAGAGCAACCTGTTGACTTCTACAAGCGAGGTGTTTACAGTTGCCTAAAGAGTTGGTAGAAGTGTGTTTCCCTAATTGGCACCTATGTAGAGAAGGACTAATAACTGTGCCAAGTTTCTTTGCTCTCAGTCCACAGGGAGTGGGTCAGGGGAAATCCTTAATGAACGCCCTTTGTATTTTGAAGCTATGGACCCATAATATTTGGGTTGGACCGGATACACAGAAGGAAGAGTTCAAGAGTGAGGATAAAAATTAGGGGAGAGAGGGGGCAACCTTGACAAGTGCCATTAGCAATCGGAAATTTCTCTGAGAAAACACCATTCACCCATACACAGACGGCGGGAGTACTATAGAGAGAACCAATCCACTTTAGCATGGAGCTCTGCAACCCTATAGATTTCAACACCTCTTCCATAAACACCTCAGTTGACCTGATTGAAAGCGTTTTTGGCATCTGTGGATAAGAACATCAAAGGGGTGTCATCTAATTTGGCTCTATAAGTGAGATTCAAAGCCTTAGTGGTGTTGTCCCTCGCATCTCGGCTGGACATAAATCTTGCCTGGTCAGGGTGAATAATGTCTCCGAGCAAGGGCGCTAGTCTGGTTGCTAGAATCTTAGTAAAAAGTTTCAAGTGTACATTAAGTAAAGATATTGGGTGATAGCTGGAGCACTGGGCAGGATCTTTACCTACTTTATGTATAACCATGTTGGCAGTTAGTGCATCTTTGGGAAGTGGAGATAGTGAGCAACCAGATATGTTATTGATGGCAGACAAGAAGGGAGAGAATAAGTAGGAGCCAAGTTTTTTGTAATAGATCAGAGGGAGACCATCTGGACCTGGTGCTTTACCTGAAGGAGAATTCTCGACTGCAATTTAAAGCTCCAGGTCAGAGATAGGACTCTCTAGGGCAGTGAAATCCTCACTCTTCAATGAAGGGAGGCCTGAGTTTTTTATATAATCATGAATACGGTTCCGGAAATCTGCCCTGGCAGACCCAGAGGTGGATTTATCTATAGAGTGTAGAGAAATGTAGAAACTCTTAAAGGAAGAAGCAATGTATTTTGGCAGAGATGCTTTACCGCCTGAGGGGTCTGAATCAATGGGATATAGCCCTTCGATCGCTGGATCCTCGGTGCTCTAGACAGTGTTCTGCTGCTACATTTAGTCCAAAATTCATAAAAATGTCTTCCACATTTAGCTAGGGAACACTTAGCCTTGTGAGACAAAAGCGATCTCAACTCCACTCTTTTCTGAATAAGAAGAATTTTTTTGTTGTGGCCAGGGAGGCCCTTATGTCGAGTTTCAAGCATACATCTCAATAATCTTCACAGGGACCCCACACTATTTTTTTTCTATAAATTCTTTAATTACTAACTAAATACATATATAGTAAGCTACACATGCACTGCACTGATAGAAATACGTCAGTGAGATATATTTATATCTATATCTATTTATAATCTATCACTTATCTATATCTGTATAAAAGATTTCATTTATTAGCTACAAAACAAGCTTGAAATGACAGAATTACTGTATGTAAAAGCTGACATTAAAAACGCATTACATACAGATTCTACAGTATACACATGTCATATGGATGATAGGTGAGAAAAATCGTATTGTACTTGCATGACACTTTCATGACACTCTACTTTTCTACTTTTCAGGAACAACATCGAACTGATTTTATTTACACTGATAAGTGTGAACACTTAGCAGTAGTTAGGAAATTAATTGTAATGACCTGTTAGGGTCATCCCATAGCATAACTCAAATTAGAACTGCTGGTTACTGCCAGAACTGATATCCCCATCCTGTACTACTTATCCTATTACATTTGATACATGCCCCCTTTCCCCAACTGTTCCGTTGTCAATACCCCTGACTGCGTGTTTTTCCTTCATTTTCTTGACATCGACTTTATTACTACGACCATGTAACCATGTAGCCTTCCTTTTCCTTATGCTAAAGGTAAAGAAAAATTTTTACTATCCTGGAAACACTTGTGGATTTCTCAGAAGTGCCTTTGGTTATTGCCTCGTCTCCCATTTGGAAGGAGGGAAGGCAGCAGCAGAGACACAAAAGTTATGACTTCATGCTTGAAACAGAGATAAGCATGGTCCGGTCTGAGGGGTGTCGCTCTTCTTGGTCCAGCGCCTCCCATCTTCTTACAATTGCAGTCCTCCTTCTTGGTTTGTGTGGATGACGCGTCCCTGCATCCACAAAGAATGATTTATGTCAGCGCTGAAAGGCGGTGGCTGCATCTCATATCAGCCAAAAAACTGGTGACAGGTTTCCTTTAACCTCTTAAGGACCGCCAATACGCCTTTTAATGGCGGTAGTTAAGGGTACTTCAACCACAGCGTCGTTAATTAACGGTGCTGTGGAAAAAGTGTATAGCACCCCCCAGAGTCAGATTTTCTCCGGGGTCTCGGCTGCCGGGGGTAGCCAAGACCCCAGAGAATATGATTCGAGCCGGTTTGTACTGACCTCGGGGTTGCGATCGCTGTTATTAACCGTATAACGGCGACTGCAAAAAAAAAAATTTGCCATTTAATTTTTCTCTCCTCTGATGTGATGGCACATTAGATGAGAGAGAAATAGGGTCCTCAATCTCCCCCAGTACCTCCCGGTGTCCCCGGGTCCTCCTGCTTCCCACCACGGCCTCCAGCATCTTCTTCCGGTAAGAAAATGGAGGATGCATGCGCAGTGCGCCTGCCGGGTCTGCCGGCTGGCACCCGGCATCAATAGATTTATCCTATTGGTTCATTTTAATCACTGTGATAGACCCTATCACAGTGATCAAAATGAAAAAAATTGTAAATAAAACCCCCCTTTATCACCCCCTTAGTTAGCTAAAAATAATAAAATGTAAAAAAATGTGTTTATTTACATTAGAGTTAGGGTACCGTCACACAGTACCATTTACATCGCTACGACGGCACGATTCGTGACGTCGCAGCGTCGTATAATTATCGCTCCAGCGTCGTAGACTGCGGTCACACGTTGCAATCACGGCGCTGGAGCGATGCCGAAGTCCCCGGGTAACCAGGGTAAACATCGGGTTACTAAGCGCAGGGCCGCGCTTAGTAACGCGATGTTTACCCTGGTTACCAGCGTAAAAGTAAAAAAAAACAAACCGTACATACTCACCATCTGATGTCCGTCAGGTCCCTTGCCGTCTGCTTCCTGCTCTCACTGAGATCCGGCCGTACAGTGAGAGCAGAGCGCAGCGGCGACGTCACCGCTGTGATCTGCTCTCACTTTCCGGCCGGCAGACAGTAAGAGCGGAAAGCAGACAGCAAGGGACCTGACGGGCATCAGATGGTGAGTATGTACGGTTTGTTTTTTTTTACTTTTACGCTGGTAACCACGGTAAACATCGGGTTACTAAGCGCGGCCCTGCGCTTAGTTACCCGATGTTTACCCTGGTTACCAGCGAACGCATCGCTGGATCGCTGTCACACACAACGATCCAGCGATGACAGCGGGAGATCCAGCGACGAAAGAAAGTTTCAAACGATGTGCTACGACGTACGATTCTCAGCTGGGTGCCTGATCGCAGTAGCGTGTCAGACACTGCGAGATCGTAACGATATCGCTACAACGTCACGAATCGTGCCGTCGTAGCGATAAAAATGCCACTGTGTGACGGTACCCTTAGGCTACAGTGAGTGTTACGTGTCGAGTTCCCGCCGCTGCAAAGGGGGAATCTTGAACCATGTCAACTGCGGTCTCCCATTCTCCTCCAGCCACAGTGGAACCTGCTCAGCAGAGACATCAATCCCAGTGTCTGGCTCAAGCTGACACTGTGCACTTGGGTACTGCTGCCTTTCCAGGCTCTGCCTTTGTAGCCAGCACTGTTCAGCAGCGAGCAGGCGTTTCAGGGACTAAGTCCTGCTTTTCCCACACTGAGCATGCCCACGGGATGACCTCCCATTGCGGCTCCTATTGGACCATCAGGAAGGTCCCGAAGCGCTACTGCTATAAAAGGTTCACATGGCCGCTCGGCCATGCGCTAGTGTAAACTTATTAACTTGTGTGTATGAATGCCTGTCGATGGCTGAAAGCGCCGAATTATTCCCATCCCTAGTGTTGTTGCCTGCTCGCAAATGGTAGTTTTCTAACGCCCGAGAGTGCTATCCTGCACAATTGCACAAGTTGCTAATCCAGTTAGCCGTGCGCAGATAGTGCGCTTTCCTAGCTCTAGTTAGGGTGGTTAGTGGCAGGGCCGGCTCCAGGTTTTTGTGGGCCCCGGGCAAAAGAGTCTCAGTGGGCACACATACCACGATTCATGATGCACAGATACGGAGGAGAAATATAGATATGCTACACAGGGCCTAGCCTTCCCCCTCATCCTTCACATAGGCAGATCTGCATACAGTACGCAGACATGAACAAACATACAATAAGCAGACATGCATACACATACAGTACGCAGACATGCACACACATACAGTACGCAGACATGCACAAACATACAGTACGCAGACATGCACACACACAGTACGCAGACATACACACACACAGTATGCAGACATGGACACACACAGTACGCAGACATGCACACACGCACAATACGGAGACATGCACAGCACACACATACAGTAAAATACGCAGATATACACATACAATACGCAGACATGCACACACACAATACGCAGATATGTACATACATACACTGTGTTCCAAGTTATTATGCAAATTGGATTTAAGTGTCATAAGGATTTAATTGTTTTGTTTTTCAAATAAACTCGTGGATGGTATTGTGTCTCAGGGCTCAATGAATCACTGAAATCAATCTTAAACACATGTGATAATTAGTTTTCCAGGTGATTCTAATTAAAGGAAAACTACTCAAAAATGATGTTTCACATTATTATGCAGGTCAGAGGTTTCAAGCAATATGGGAAATAAAAAGGATCTCTCTGCTGCTGAAAAGCGTTAAATAGTGCAATGCCTTGGACAAGGTATGAAAAAATTAGATATTTCACAAAAACTTAAGAGTGATCATCATACTCTGATGAGATTTGTGACTGAAACAGAGCACAGACAGAGTTCATGCAAATAAAGGCATAATGAGGAAGTTTTCTGCCAGACAAATTCATTGGATTAAGAGAGCAACTGCCAAAATACCATTACAAAGCAGCAAACAGTTATTTGAAGCTGCTGGTGCGTCTGGAGTCCCTTGAACCTCAAGGTGTAGGATCCTTCAAAGGCTTGCTGTGGTGCATAAACCTACCATTCGGCCACTCCTAAACAGTGTTCACAAGCAGAAACGGTTGCAGTGGGCCCAGACATACATGAAGACTAATTTTCAAACAGTCTTGTTTACTGATGAGTGTCGAGCAACCCTGGATGGTCCAGATGGATGGAGTAGTGGATGGTTGGTGGATGGCCACCATGTCCCAACAAGGCTGCAACGTCAGCAAGGAGGTGGAGGAGTCATGTTTTGGGCTGGAATCATGGGGAACCAGCTGGTAGGGCCCTTTAAGGTTCCTGAAGATGTGAAAATGACCTCTGCAAGGTACACAGAGTTTCAGACTGACAACTTTCTTCCATGGTCTAAAAAGCAGAAACGTGCCTTCAGGAACAAAATCATCTTCATGCATGACAATGAATACCTCTGAGTAATTGGCTGCTATGGGCATAAAAGGAGATAAAGTCATGGTGTGGCCACCATCTTCCCCTGACCTCAACCCTATAGAGAACCTTGGAGTATCATCAAGCAAAAGATCTATGAGGGTGGGAGGCAGTTCACATCAAAACAGCAGCTCTGGGAGGCTATTCTGACTTCATGCAAAGAAATACAAGCAGAAACTCTCCAAAAACTCACAAGTTCAATGGATGCAAGAATTGTGAAGGTGATATCAATGAAGGGTCCTATGTTAGTGCAGCGCCCCAGAGTCCTGGTCGTTGCAGTACTGTGGCTCCGCCACTATGGGGAGCTACGGTGCGTCCGATGGCACTGAAGGAGTTCATCTGATCAGGTATCACAGACACCAATACATTTCACAGCTGGGCCTCCGGGGGGAGCTAAGGGTTCCATTCATTAGGCCACTCCCCACCATAGTGGGTAAACTGGGGGTCAGGCAGGAAGTTAGATCAGAAAGCTGACTGGATTGGACGAAGCAACACTCAGTGGCAGAGGGTGTTGTGGAGGAAGAGACAGTAGGGTCTCTGTCAGGGGTGGGATCCTGACAGAGGCTTGGCATTGGAAAGAACGTAACGGGTCCGCGCCAGCTCCGGGAAGCGGCGGGACCCAAGAAAGGACTAGAAGCGAGATAGATTGTGCTGAGTGAGAAACGAGATCAAGCGATAGGAGAATACCAGTAGGGGTCGTGCTGTAAGACCGAAGCAACACCCTACTGAGGCGCATTACCGGTGGCCGGAACGCCGAGGGAGTATTATAACATTCAGCTTCAAGCAATACTCTAAACAGCGGCAGGGCAGACAGTCTCAGGCGGGCTGTCTAACACATATCACCTATGAAGTCTTGGGAGGCAATTGCGGGAGAGGGGCGTCTCTAGGGTCCCGGAAGAACTCCAGGCCTACCCGACAAACGGGTGCCGTTCTAACCGTAACATCAGGGAGGGACGGACGATTAGAAGAACATCATTTAATCGAGTTGTGAGGGAACTTAAGAAACAGACACAACAGTTGTGGGGTACTTTCCGTAAGCACAGCAGGGGAGGACTACAACACATAGCGCTAAGAAGGAAGGCACCGATTTCCACCTGTGAGGAGGGCTCTGGAGGTGCCATTGGACCGGCCGGACTTGCGCAGCCTGGTGAGCCGTACTCTGGACTGAGGACTCAGAGATCTCCAGTAAAGAGGTAAAGAGACTGCAACCTGGTGTCCTCGTTATTTACCGCGACCTGCACCCCACAACTGCACCGTTACAACACCGCTTATTTCACCGGACGTCCCCCACTGACAGACAGGGCCACGGACCGGGTCTAGCCACCGTGACAACCCCAGGACTGAGACCCAGAGGCCCGGCTCCGGGTACCCCTCGGCCCTGCGGCGGTGTGGGGGCGCTCCAAACTTGGCGTCACGAACAGGATCTACTTAAACCTGAAGAATCAGGTCATGTGTGCCTTGGAACTGTGATTTACTGTGCTTGGACTGCGCTTTATTGAGAGATTGTGTATTGCCATTTACCAAGGGAAGTTCCTGCCAAAAGCCGCCACCATTGTTACGCCAGAGAAGAAGGAGGGCGTGCCATGGGAGGAGACTATCAGAGTGGCGCGAGAAATGGCTTCCGCCCCCTGTGTTTCTGGCTGCAAAGCGATGACCTGCCTCGGAGTACAGGACCACCCCCTGATTTGCAACGGCGGGAAGCAGGAGATGGGGAAGCCCGTCCCTGGAGAAATGGCGGAGTCAGGTGCATGCACTGCCACCGACTATCAGGCCGCGACGACGAGCAGCAAGTGCCTGAACGAGGGAGAAGCGATTCCGGCTTGTCCTCCTTCACCAGAGGCGGACATATGTCCAATGCAGCGGGAAGATCTGAATTCGTTGGAACCGGCCGCGGAACTGAGCTTGCCCATCCCGTCCTCGGAGCCAGCGGAGGCGGAACTACAGCGAGCGGAGCCGCGTCCGAGGACCGCGTTGGAGGAGCCGCGGTCCGAGCAGCAGCTGACTCCAGTGTCCTTGTCAGCGGAACGGATCGACACCGGTGGAATCACATCAGGCGCAGGTATGGAAAGCGCCCCTACTCCCCCGGTCGATTCTGCTCTCCCGACCGATCCGGTTCCCCTGATCGATCCCGCTCCTGTGACCACCCCTCCCCCCAGCAATGATCGTTCCTTCTTGGTGGAGCGGGTGATCCTCACCTCTAACGCGATGGGGAAGCTGGTGCCTCCACTACCAACCAAGATGGGAGAACCCATAGATGTGGGCCCGGACGGGGTGATCCTTCGGTGGGACACCCCCTGGACCGGGCCGGATGGGACCCGGGAAGAGGGCCTCACCCTTGCGGTACTTACCTGGGAGCAGTATAAGCAATGTTTGATTCAACACTGGAAAGATCGAGACGAGACCGAATCACCTGACACACAACGTAAGAAGTCTAGTCCCGGTAGGAAAGACGTGGTAAAGCGGGGAACCGTGCTGGCCTACCACCCGAAGAGAGGATGGGGCTCCATACAGGAACCGGGGCTACCAACTGACGTTTTTGTTACTAGCTATAACGTGAAGACCCCCTGCTGCAGCCGAAATGGTGATCCGTTACAAAGGGGGGATCAGGTGACCTACACCCGCCATCGGAGTGCACAAGGATGGTGTGCCCGGAACGTTCAACGGTGTGGGCCTGAAAGAGCGCCCCCTGTTGCCCCGATCATGAATGATCCCGATTTGCCAGATCTTATTCCTATCACCACCGTACGCCTCGTAGCGGCTCCAGAACTTGCAAGCAGGATTAGCCTTCAAATTCAGGCACCGGCTGATCTGAGGGCGCCTGAGAGACCAACTACCAGCTCAGGAGCTGCCCCTACCGGGGGGGAGACCGCTCCAGACTTGGAAGAATAAACCTCGATACCCTGAATCTGTAAATAGTTACTGTTCTACTACTTTGTTGCTATACCCGTAAAGGGTTAACTCTTAAAGGGATCCCTTTGTTGACCCGGGATCCCTATTGTTTTGTTTGCTTCTTTTCTAAAAGTTTTTGCACAAGTTTTAAAATAACTGAGAAATCATGAACAGTGCATGATCCGAACTTCTTTGTATATAGTTTGCACCTTATTAAAGGCGCTCCCTACTGGTTTTACTTAAACAAAGACTCTTTGCGAAGATAACGTACTGGAACCTTTGCTGAGTATGGACTGGTGGCTTGAGAAGATGCGCTACCTCACAGAGACTTGGTCCTCTCTTAAAGGGGATGTTCATTTGTTGCACGTAAATGGTGATATTGCTTTAAGACTGGTAGCAATAATGTCGATGGAAGAAAATGATGATAATATTTGCCTGTAAAAGTTATATGTATGTCATTAGTTAATTGTAATGCTGATAATGCTCTCTGAAAGAAAAAAGTGAAAGGAAGTAATGAGAAAAGTTAAATGTTGGGAAAAGAAGATAGTTGATAATGTTGATAAGAAAAGGGGGGGGGATAGAAAGTAAACCCTGCGTTCCCCATCGAAAGTTAGTAATGTGTTACTAAGGACAGAAAGTGAACCCGTAAGGGTTAGTGGGTGAGTCCTTATAGGAGCCAAGTAGAGCCGGCTCGGTGTTCTCAAACTGAAAGAAATGTTATGTTCTATACTGTGTATAGTAGTTGAAAAGGCAGTAGGCCCTGGCTGAACGGGGCGGTCCTGTAACTGAAAGGAGAGGCAGTAGGTCTGGTGCCGATAGGACAGGCGGTCCTGCAGATTTAAAGAAGGAGAATGAAAAAGTTGAAATACCTTATAATGTGATTATAGGAAGGTCTTTAATGGACTAAGAGTGTATATCCTTAAAGGCAAAGTTAAATTATTGTTCGATAATGCTTGCACTTAGTAGAATACCCGGTTGGGTAAGAAAAGTTAATTATAGCATGTTGCTATGATATTTTTGCTATGTTTGTAACGTTCAAGTGTCCTTACCTCCCATAAAGGGAAGCCTGTTCAAATATGCTTATTGTTATTACACTCAACAAATTGTATGTCTTTTTGCTAACTTGTATTGTTGTTTTCTTCCCAGTCCCGGAGTACTGTGTTTAACCAGGGGGGAGTGGAGCGCCCCAGAGTCCTGGTCGTTGCAGTACTGTGGCTCCGCCACTATGGGGAGCTACGGTGCGTCCGATGGCACTGAAGGAGTTCATCTGATCAGGTATCACAGACACCAATACATTTCACAGCTGGGCCTCCGGGGGGAGCTAAGGGTTCTATTCATTAGGCCACTCCCCACCATAGTGGGTAAACTGGGGGTCAGGCAGGAAGTTAGATCAGAAAGCTGACTGGATTGGACGAAGCAACACTCAGTGGCAGAGGGTGTTGTGGAGGAAGAGACAGTAGGGTCTCTGTCAGGGGTGGGATCCTGACAGAGGCTTGGCATTGGAAAGAACGTAACGGGTCCGCGCCAGCTCCGGGAAGCGGCGGGACCCAAGAAAGGACTAGAAGCGAGATAGATTGTGCTGAGTGAGAAACGAGATCAAGCGATAGGAGAATACCAGTAGGGGTCGTGCTGTAAGACCGAAGCAACACCCTACTGAGGCGCATTACCGGTGGCCGGAACGCCGAGGGAGTATTATAACATTCAGCTTCAAGCAATACTCTAAACAGCGGCAGGGCAGTCAGTCTCAGGCGGGCTGTCTAACACATATCTGTTGTGAATTTGCTTTTTGCTCCCTCTAGTGGTTACTAGTTTTTTGACTCTGGTTTTTCTGTCATTCCTTTTATCCGCACCTGGGTCGTTAGTTAGGGGTGTTGCTATATAAGCTCCCTGGACATTCAGTTCAATGCCTGGCAACGTAGTTATCAGAGCTAGTCTGCTGTGCTCTTGTCTACTGATCCTGGTTCCAGTTATATCAGCTAAGTCTGCCTTTTGCTTTTTGCTATTTGTTTTGGTTTTGTATTTTTGTCCAGCTTGTTCCAAATCTATGTCCTGACCTTTGCTGGAAGCTCTAGGGGGGCTGGTGTTCTCCCCCCGGACCGTTAGACGGTTCGGGGGTTCCTGAATTTCCAGTGTGGATTTTGATAGGGTTTTTGTTGACCATATAAGTTACCTTTCTTTATTCTGCTATCAGTAAGCGGGCCTCTCTGTGCTAAACCTGGTTCATTTCTGTGTTTGTCATTTCCTCTTACCTCACCGTCATTATTTGTGGGGGGCTTCTATCCAGCTTTGGGGTCCCCTTCTCTGGAGGCAAGAAAGGTCTTTGTTTTCCTCTACTAGGGGTAGCTAGATTCTCCGGCTGGCGCGTGTCATCTAGAATCAACGTAGGAATGATCCCCGGCTACTTCTAGTGTTGGCGTTAGGAGTAGAGATATGGTCAACCCAGTTACCACTGCCCTATGAGCTGGATTTTTGTATTCTGCAGACTTCCACGTTCCTCTGAGACCCTCGCCATTGGGGTCATAACAGTTTGCCAGGCCAGTATTACCGGTAAATGTTTAATGCATTGCAGAAGAGGGATTATAAGAAAGAAGATTCTGAGTTTTTTTTTTCTTCTTCCCCTTTACCTCAGAGTGGCTATGCTTGCTGCAGACATGAATGTCCAGACCTTGATTACAAGTGTGGACCAGCTGGCTACTCGTGTGCAGGGCATACAAGACTATGTTATCAGAAATCCTAGGTCAGAACCTAAAATACCGATTCCTGAACTGTTTTCCGGAGACAGGTTTAAGTTTAGGAATTTCGTGAATAATTGTAAATTGTTTTTGTCCCTGAGACCCTGTTCATCTGGAGATTCTGCTCAGCAAGTAAAAATTGTTATTTCGTTCTTACGGGGCGACCCTCAGGATTGGGCTTTTTCGCTGGCGCCAGGAGATCCGGCATTGGCTGATCTTGATGCGTTTTTTCTGGCGCTCGGTTTACTTTATGAGGAACCCAATCTTGAGATTCAGGCAGAAAAGGCCTTGCTGGCTATGTCTCAGGGGCAGGACGAGGCTGAAGTGTATTGCCAAAAATTTCAGAAATGGTCCGTGCTGACACATTGGAACGAGTGTGCACTGGCCGCTAATTTTAGAAATGGCCTTTCTGAAGCCATTAAGAATGTTATGGTGGGTTTTCCCATTCCCACAGGTCTGAATGATACTATGGCACTGGCTATTCAAATTGACCGGCGGTTGCGGGAGCGCAAAACCGCAAATTCCCTCATGGTGTTGTCTGAACAGACACCTAATTCGGTGCAATGTGATAGAAAAACCGCAAATTCCCTCATGGTGTTGTCTGAACAGACACCTGATTTAATGCAATGTGATAGAATCCTGACTAGAAATGAGCGGAAAATTCATAGACGCCGGAATGGCTTGTGCTACTACTGTGGTGATTCTACACATGTTATCTCAGCATGCTCTAAACGTATAGCTAAGGTTGTTAGTCCTGTCACCGTTGGTAATTTGCAACCTAAATTTATTCTGTCTGTAACTTTGATTTGCTCACTGTCATCTTATCCTGTCATGGCGTTTGTAGATTCAGGTGCTGCCCTGAGTCTCATGGATCTCTCATTTGCTAAGCGCTGTGGTTTTACTCTTGAACCATTAGAAAATCCTATTCCTCTTAGGGGTATTGATGCTACACCATTGGCAGCAAATAAACCGCAGTATTGGACACAGGTTACCATGTGCATGACTCCTGAACACCGCGAGGTGATACGTTTCCTGGTTTTACATAAAATGCATGATTTGGTTGTTTTAGGGCTGCCATGGTTACAGACCCATAATCCAGTCCTGGACTGGAAGGCTATGTCAGTCTCAAGTTGGGGCTGTCGTGGTATTCATGGGGATTCCCTGCCTGTGTCTATTGCTTCTTCTACGCCTTCGGAAGTTCCGGAGTATTTGTCTGATTATCAGGATGTCTTCAGTGAGTCTGAGTCCAGTGCACTGCCTCCTCATAGGGACTGTGACTGTGCTATAGATTTGATCCCAGGCAGTAAATTTCCTAAGGGAAGACTGTTTAATCTGTCGGTACCTGAACATACCGCTATGCGTTCATATATCAAGGAGTCTTTGGAGAAAGGACATATTCGTCCGTCTTCTTCCCCTCTTGGTGCGGGATTCTTTTTTGTGGCAAAAAAGGACGGATCTTTGAGACCTTGTATTGATTATCGGCTTTTAAATAAGATCACTGTCAAATTTCAGTATCCTTTACCGCTGTTGTCTGACTTGTTTGCCCGGATTAAGGGTGCCAAGTGGTTCACCAAGATAGACCTTCGTGGTGCGTACAACCTTGTGCGCATTAAGCAAGGTGATGAATGGAAAACCGCATTCAATACGCCCGAAGGTCATTTTGAGTACTTGGTGATGCCTTTTGGGCTCTCCAATGCGCCTTCAGTTTTTCAGTCCTTTATGCATGACATTTTCCGGAAGTATCTGGATAAATTTTTGATTGTTTATCTGGATGATATTTTGGTTTTTTCTGATAATTGGGATTCGCATGTGGAGCAGGTCAGGTTGGTCTTTAAAATTTTGCGTGAAAATTCTTTGTTTGTCAAGGGCTCAAAGTGTCTCTTTGGTGTACAGAAGGTTCCCTTTTTGGGGTTCATTTTTTCCCCTTCTGCTGTGGAGATGGACCCAGTCAAGGTCCGAGCTATTCTTGATTGGACTCAGCCCTCGTCAGTTAAGAGTCTTCAGAAGTTCTTGGGCTTCGCTAACTTCTACCGTCGTTTTATCGCTAATTTTTCTAGCATTGTGAAACCTTTGACGGATATGACCAAGAAGGGCTCCGATGTAGCTAACTGGGCTCCTGCTGCCGTGGAGGCTTTCCAGGAGTTGAAACGCCGGTTTACTTCGGCGCCTGTTTTGTGCCAGCCTGACGTCTCACTTCCCTTTCAGGTTGAGGTGGATGCTTCGGAGATTGGGGCCGGGGCCGTTTTGTCGCAGAGAGGCCCTGGTTGCTCTGTTATGAAACCTTGTGCCTTTTTCTCTAGGAAGTTTTCGCCTGCCGAGCGAAATTATGATGTGGGCAATCGGGAGTTGTTGGCCATGAAATGGGCATTTGAGGAGTGGCGTCATTGGCTCGAGGGTGCTAAGCATCGTGTGGTGGTCTTGACTGATCACAAAAATCTGATGTATCTCGAGTCTGCTAAACGCCTTAATCCTAGACAGGCCCGCTGGTCATTGTTTTTCTCCCGCTTTGATTTTGTTGTCTCGTATTTACCAGGTTCAAAGAATGTGAAGGCCGATGCTCTTTCTAGGAGCTTTGTGCCTGATGCTCCTGGAGTCGCTGATCCTGTTGGTATTCTTAAAGATGGAGTTATCTTGTCAGCTATTTCTCCGGATCTGCGACGTGTGTTGCAGAGATTTCAGGCTGATAGGCCTGAGTCTTGTCCACCTGACAGACTGTTTGTTCCGGATAAGTGGACCAGCAGAGTCATTTCCGAGGTTCATTCCTCGGTGTTGGCAGGTCACCCGGGAATTTTTGGCACCAGAGATCTGGTGGCCAGGTCCTTTTGGTGGCCTTCCTTGTCAAGGGATGTGCGGTCATTTGTGCAGTCCTGTGGGACTTGTGCTCGAGCTAAGCCTTGCTGTTCTCGTGCCAGCGGTTTGCTCTTGCCCTTGCCTGTCCCGAAGAGACCTTGGACACATATCTCCATGGATTTCATTTCTGATCTTCCGCTATCTCAGGGCATGTCCGTTATCTGGGTGATATGTGATCGCTTCTCCAAGATGGTCCATTTGGTTCCTTTGCCTAAGCTGCCTTTCTCTTCCGATCTGGTTCCTGTGTTTTTCCAGAACGTGGTTCGTTTGCACGGCATCCCTGAGAATATTGTGTCAGACAGAGGATCCCAGTTCGTTTCCAGGTTCTGGCGATCCTTTTGTAGTAGGATGGGCATTGATTTGTCGTTTTCGTCTGCTTTCCATCCTCAGACTAATGGACAGACGGAGCGAACCAATCAGACTTTGGAGGCTTATTTGAGGTGTTTTGTCTCTGCTGATCAGGACGATTGGGTTACATTCTTGCCGTTGGCTGAGTTTGCCCTTAATAATCGGGCTAGTTCCGCCACCTTGGTTTCGCCTTTTTTCTGCAACTCTGGTTTCCATCCTCGCTTTTCTTCGGGTCATGTGGAGCCTTCTGACTGTCCTGGGGTGGATTCTGTGGTGGATAGGTTGCAGCAGATCTGGAATCATGTGGTGGACAACTTGAAGTTGTCACAGGAGAAGGCTCAGCGCTTTGCCAACCGCCGCCGCGGTGTGGGTCCCCGACTACGCGTTGGGGATTTGGTATGGCTTTCTTCCCGCTTTGTTCCTATGAAGGTCTCCTCTCCCAAATTTAAACCTCGTTTTATTGGGCCTTACAAGATATTGGAAATCCTTAATCCTGTATCTTTTCGTCTGGATCTTCCTGTGTCGTTTGCTATTCACAATGTATTTCATAGGTCCTTGTTGCGGCGGTACATTGTGCCTGTAGTTCCTTCTGCTGAGCCTCCTGCTCCGGTGTTGGTTGAGGGCGAGTTGGAGTACGTGGTGGAGAAGATCTTGGATTCTCGCCTCTCCAGGCGGAGGCTTCAGTACCTGGTCAAGTGGAAGGGCTATGGTCAGGAGGATAATTCCTGGGTGGTCGCCTCTGATGTTCATGCGGCCGATTTAGTTCGTGCCTTTCATGCCGCTCATCCTGATCGCCCTGGTGGTCGTGGTGAGGGTTCGGTGACCCCTCACTAAGGGGGGGGTACTGTTGTGAATTTGCTTTTTGCTCCCTCTAGTGGTTACTAGTTTTTTGACTCTGGTTTTTCTGTCATTCCTTTTATCCGCACCTGGGTCGTTAGTTAGGGGTGTTGCTATATAAGCTCCCTGGACCTTCAGTTCAATGCCTGGCAACGTAGTTATCAGAGCTAGTCTGCTGTGCTCTTGTCTACTGATCCTGGTTCCAGTTATATCAGCTAAGTCTGCCTTTTGCTTTTTGCTATTTGTTTTGGTTTTGTATTTTTGTCCAGCTTGTTCCAAATCTATATCCTGACCTTTGCTGGAAGCTCTAGGGGGGCTGGTGTTCTCCCCCCGGACCGTTAGACGGTTCGGGGGTTCCTGAATTTCCAGTGTGGATTTTGATAGGGTTTTTGTTGACCATATAAGTTACCTTTCTTTATTCTGCTATCAGTAAGCGGGCCTCTCTGTGCTAAACCTGGTTCATTTCTGTGTTTGTCATTTCCTCTTACCTCACCGTCATTATTTGTGGGGGGCTTCTATCCAGCTTTGGGGTCCCCTTCTCTGGAGGCAAGAAAGGTCTTTGTTTTCCTCTACTAGGGGTAGCTAGATTCTCCGGCTGGCGCGTGTCATCTAGAATCAACGTAGGAATGATCCCCGGCTACTTCTAGTGTTGGCGTTAGGAGTAGAGATATGGTCAACCCAGTTACCACTGCCCTATGAGCTGGATTTTTGTATTCTGCAGACTTCCACGTTCCTCTGAGACCCTCGCCATTGGGGTCATAACACATATCACCTATGAAGTCTTGGGAGGCAATTGCGGGAGAGGGGCGTCTCTAGGGTCCCGGAAGAACTCCAGGCCTACCCGACAAACGGGTGCCGTTCTAACCGTAACATCAGGGAGGGACGGACGATTAGAAGAACATCATTTAATCGAGTTGTGAGGGAACTTAAGAAACAGACACAACAGTTGTGGGGTACTTTCCGTAAGCACAGCAGGGGAGGACTACAACACATAGCGCTAAGAAGGAAGGCACCGATTTCCACCTGTGAGGAGGGCTCTGGAGGTGCCATTGGACCGGCCGGACTTGCGCAGCCTGGTGAGCCGTACTCTGGACTGAGGACTCAGAGATCTCCAGTAAAGAGGTAAAGAGACTGCAACCTGGTGTCCTCGTTATTTACCGCGACCTGCACCCCACAACTGCACCGTTACAACACCGCTTATTTCACCGGACGTCCCCCACTGACAGACAGGGCCACGGACCGGGTCTAGCCACCGTGACAACCCCAGGACTGAGACCCAGAGGCCCGGCTCCGGGTACCCCTCGGCCCTGCGGCGGTGTGGGGGCGCTCCATTAACATGTAACTTGGCCTGTTAGGATGTTTTGGAGTTAAATAGCTTTTTTGTTCAGTGAATGTGACCTCCTAATGCTGCAAATTCCACAAATGAGCATTTTCAGTTCTTTAAAACATATCAAATGTTTAGAAATACTACTGTGCCTAATAATTTGGAACAGTGCATTCTGAGTTTTTATTCATTTTGGAGATTATACTGTTATCATTGGGAGGTTTCTTCAATAAAATTCGATGTATACTCTAACGGGTGATGACTTTTATTAGACTGACTGTCATTTGCACTGACCATTTAGGAAAATCCGAGAAAAATGTCATTTGCATAATAATTTGGAACATAGTGTATATTTGAAGACAAAAATTCATAAATATATACAGTCACACACTTTGATATACACACAGATATGCACATCATACATGCATACACAGACAGATACAAGCCTCACTCACCTCCCCCTGGCTTGTCGCTCATCAGGCTCCTCTGGCATGGCTATGGAGGGCGCGCTGTTTAATGGCAGTCAGACATAGCCGCACACAGTGCACTCTGCAGCTGTGTCTGCTACTAAATGATGCGGTAGGGCCGGCACTGTGCCTTTAACTTTGCTTGTGTGTCTGCCCGGCCGCGTTATTACTACAGCTGCAGAGTGCACTGTGCGCGACCATGTTTGTTTAAGTGAAGGCTGAGCTCAAGTAGTGCCGAAGCTGCTGGGGGAGCAGCCAGGGCTCCCTGGTGTCCCGGCCACCAGTGGGCCCCCCATTTGTTCAGGGCCCCGGCAGTTGCCCGGGTACGCCGGGTGCTGATGCCGGCCCTGGTTAGTGGTGTCCTCCAGAGTGGTGCTGCACGCACTCCTGTGCAGAAAATATTTACTTTAGTATCCCTGGCACCGCAGTAGCGGTGTCGAGGTCAAGAGATCTTGAGGGACTCTTACCCTGAGTCTTGGGGCAGAGCTCTGTGTCGCCTTGCTTGCGCTCTCTGTGCGGTATCGCGGCCCTGTGACGCAACAGGGTTCGCTTCCTTCATACCGGGTGAAGCTAACCCGTGTGTGTACTCACATTATACCACCACATAGTCCATCATTACCAAGCAGCAGGTATCTTAGCTGCACGGTGGACCAGGACTGCGAACGCACCTTATATCATCTCCATTATTATTCCGCCAGTCCTAACAGTGAGTTGGGCTAAATATGGGGTTAGGGTTGGGGCTAAAGTTAGGGTTAGGGCTAAAGTTAGGGTTGAGGCTAAAGTCAGGGATGGGGCTAGGGTTAGGGCTAAAGCTAGGGTTAGGGTTGGGGCTAAAGTTAGGCTTAGGTTTGGGGCTGAAGTTAGGGTTCGGATAGGGGCTACAGTTGGGGTTAGGGTTAAGGTTACGTTTATGGTTGGGATCAGGGTTAGAGTTGGGATTATGGCTAGGGTTGGGATTAAGGTTAGGATTGGGATAAGGGGTGTGTCAGGGTTAGGGGTGTGTTGGGGTTAGGGTTAGGTGTGGGTTGGGGTTAGGGATGAAGTTAGAATTGGGGGTTTCCACTGTTTAGGCACATCAGGGGTCTCCAAATGCAACATGGCATCCGATCTCAAATCCTGCCATTTCTGCGTTGAAAAAGTCAAACGGTGCTCCTTCCCTTATGAGCACTGCCGTGCGCCCAAATGTTGGTTACCCACACATACGGGGTATCAGCGTACTCAGGATAAATTGGAGAACAATTTTTGCTGTCCAATTTCTCCTGTGACCATTGTGAAAATAAAAAATTGGGGGCTAAAAAATCATTTTTGTGGAAAAAAATTTATTTTTACGGCTCTGCGTTATAAACTTTAGTGAAACACTTGGGGGTTAAAAGTTCTCACAACACATCTAGAAAAGTTCCCTGGGGGGTCTAGTTTCCAAAATGGGGTTACTTGGGGGGGTTATTGTTTAGGCTAGGTTCACATTGCGTTAGTGCAGTCCGTTCAGCGCATACGCTAACGGACTGCGCTAACGCAAGTGCCGACTCCATCTGCGCTAGCAGTGACGGACCCGGAAACGCTGCAGCCCGCGTCTCGGGTCCGTCACTCAATGACGGCACATCGCCTAGAGCACGCCTATTGTGGGCATGCGCTAGCGATGCGTCCGACATTGCTTTCAATGGCGGCGTTAACAGACTACGTTACACCGCGTTATGCCGCGGTGTAACGTAGTCCGTTTAACGTACAGCCATTACGCAATGTGAACCTAGCCTTAGGCACATCAGTGGCTCTGCAAACGCAGCATGACGCTCGCAGACCATACCATCAAAGTCTGCATTCCAAAACGTCAATACTTCCCTTCTGAGCTCTGCCATGCATCCAAACAGTGTTTCCCCCCCCCCCCACACATATGAGGTATCAGCATACTCAGGACAAATTGCACAACATTTGTGGTCCAATTTCTCCGGATACCCTTGGGAATATAAAAAATTGCGGGCTAAAAGATCATTTTTTGTGGGAAAAAAAATATTTTTTATTTCCACACCTCTACGTTATAAACTTCTGTGAAGCACTAGGGGTTCAAAGTGCTCAGCACACATCTAGATAAGTTCCTAGGGGGGTCTAGTTTCCCAAATGGTGTCACTTGTGGTGGGTTTCCACTGTTTAGGCTCTCCAAATGCGACATGGCGTCCAATCTCAATTCAGCCAATTCTGCATTGAAAACGTCAAACAATGCTCCTTCCCTTCCGAGCTCTGCCATGCGCCCAAACAGTGGTTTACCCCCACATATGGGGTATCGGCGTATTCAGGAGAAATTGCACAGCAAATTTTCTGGTTCATTTTCTCTTTTTTACACTTGTGAAAATTAAAAAACTGGTTCTGAAATAAAATGTTTGTGAAAAAAAGTTAAACGTACATTTTTTCCTTCCACATTGCTTCAGTTCTTGTGAAGCACGTAAAAGGTTAATTAACTTGTTGAATGTGGTTTTGAGCACCTTGAGGGTGTAGTTTTTAGAATGATGTCACTTTTGTGAATTTTCTGTCATGTACACTCCTCAAAAAATGGTGTTCTAAAAATGAGAAACCCTTATAACTTCCAAAAAAAAAACTTTGTTTCCAAAATTGTGCTGATGTAAAGTAGACATATGGGAAATCTTATTTATTAAGATTTTTTGTGAAATACCTCTTTGATTTAAGGGCATAAAAATTCAAAGTTTAAAAATTGCAAAATGTAAAAAAATTTGGCCATATTTCCGTTTTTTTCATAAATAAACGCAAGTCATACCGAAGAAATTTTATGACTAACATGAAGTACAATATGTCACGAAAAAACAGTCTCAGAATCAGCGGGATCCGTTAAAGCGTTCCAGAGTTATAACCTCATAAAAAGACAGTGGTCAGAATTGTAAAAATTGGCCTGGTCATTAAGTACAAAATTGGCTCTGTCACTAATGGGTTAAAGAGAATCTGTCACCAGGTTTTTGCTATCCCATCTGAGAGCAACATGATGTAGCGCCACAGACCCTAATTCCAGCTATGTATCACTTACTTTGCTGGATGCTGCAGAATTAATTAAAAACTGTTTGATTTGCTGCAGCTATACCAATTTTCTAAATGCTGAGCTTTGTATTACTTCGCTCACAACAATGATTATGCATAGAGTACACAGAAAGCTGCCAATCACTGGTAGGGTCGTGGTACATGGTAGCAGACCCAATTAGTTTTCTACTTAGAATCTCCTGCTGAAAAATCAGAGATTTTATAAAAAAAAAACAAAACATGCAGCCCAATAAGTGACATATTAATGGAATTAGGATTTCCGTCTCTACATTATGCAGCTGTCATATTGTAATAATAATAATAATAATAATAATAATAATAATAATAATAAAAAATAGAATAATTTTTATTTTAATAGCACCAACAACATTTTACAATTCAAATATGACCAGACAATAAAGACATTACAGTGTAACACATAATTTAACAGATACCAAGAGGAGTGAGGTTCCGGCTCCCAAGGCTAAATAGGAGAGACATGAAAGGTATATTATAAAAAGTGATGGTATTGTACGGTCTTGATAAATAGGGTATTCACATAATGCTGCATGAACAGGTCACCAGCCAGTGTGTGTACAAGTGCAGATACAGAGTGCATTTACCGTATATACTAGAGTATAAGCTGAGACCCTTAATTTTGCCACAAAAACTCAATGACTCGAGTATAAGCCTAGGGTGGGAAATGCAACAGCTACTGGTAAATTTCAAAAATAAAATTAGATTCCAATAAAAGTCAAATTAATTGATACGTCAGTAGGTTAAGCGTTTTTGAATATCCATATTGAATCAGGAGCCCCATAAAATGCTCCATAAAGTTCATGATGGGCCCCATAAGATGCTCCATATTAAAATATGCCCCATATAATCCTGCATAAAGGTTAATAATGGCCCCATAAGATGCTCCATACAAAATACGCCCCATATAATGCTCCATAAAGTTCATGATGGGCCCCATAAGATGCTCCATAAAGTTTATGATGGGCCCCATAAGATGCTTCATACAAAAATATGCCCCATATAATGCTGCACAAAGGTTGATTATGGCCCAATAAGATGCTCCTTAGAAACATTTGCCTCATATAATACACAGTAACATAGTTATTAAGGTTGAAGGAAGACTTTAAGTCCATCTAGCTCAACCGATAGCCTAACCTAACATGCCCTAACATGTTAATCCAGAGGAAAGCAAAAAAAATCCATGTGGCAAAGAGTAAGCTCCACACTGGGGAAAAAAATTCCTTCCCGACTCCACATACGGCAATCTGACTGCTTCCCTGGATCAACACCCTAACAAAGAATCTAGTATATATACCCTGTAACATTATACTCTTCCAGAAAGGCATCCAGTACCCTCTTAAATTTAAGTAATAAATCACTCATTACAACATCAAACGGCAGAGAGTTCCATAGTCTCACTGCTCTTACAGTAAAGAATCTGCATCTGTTATTATGCTTAAACCTTCTTTCCTCCAGACGTAGAGGATGCCCCCTTGTCCCTGTCTCAGGTCTATGGTTAAAAAGATCATCAGAAAGGTCTTTGTACTGTCCCCTCATATATTTATACATTAACATAAGATCACCCCTTAGCCTTCGTTTTTCCAAACTAAACAGTCCCAAGTGTAATAACCTATCTTGGTATTGCAGACTCCCCAGTCCTCTAATAACCTTGGTCGCTCTTCTCTGCACCCGCTCTAGTTCAGCTATGTGTTTCTTATACACTGGAGACCAGAACTGTACACAGTATTTTAAGTGTGGTCGCACTAGTGACTTGTATAGAGGTAAAATTATGTTCCCCTCATGAGCATCTATGCCTCTTTTAATGCATCCCATTATTTTATTTGCCTTTGCAGCAGCTGCCTGACACTGGCCACTAAATGTGAGTTTGTCATTCACCCATACGCTCAGGTTTTTTTCATTGACGGTTTTGCCCAGAGTTTTAGAATTAAGCACATAGTTATACATCTTATTACTTCTACCCAAGTGCATGACCTTACATTTATCCCCATTAAAGCTAATTTGCCATTTATCAGCCCAAGCTTCTAGTTTACATAAATCATCCCGCAATATAAAATTGTCCTCCTCTGTATTGATTACCCTGCAGAGTTTTGTGTCATCTGCAAATATTGAAATTCCACTCTGTATGGCCCCTACAAGATCATTAATAAATATGTTAAGAAGAGGGCCCAATACTGACCCCTGTGGTACCCCACTGCTTACCGCGACCCAGTCCGAGTGTGCTCCATTAATAACCACCCTTTGTTTCCTATCCCTGAGCCACCTCTTAACCCACTTACACATATTTTCCCCTATCACTATTATTCTCATTTTATGTATCAACCTTTTGTGTGGCACCGTATCAAAAGCTTTTGAAAAGTCCATATACACTACGTCCACTGCATTCCCTTGATCTAGTCCAGAACTTACCTCTTCATAGAAATTGATCAGATTTGTCTGACAGGAACGGTCCCTAGTAAACCCATGCTGATATTGGGTCATGAGGTTATTCCTCTTCAGATACTCCAGTATAGCATCCCTTAGAATGCCCTCCAGGATTTTACCCACAGTAGAGGTTAAGCTTACTGGCCTATAATTTCTGAGTTCAGTTTTTGTCCCCTTTTTGAATATTGGCACCACATTTGCTATACGCCAGTCCTGTGATACAGACCCTGTTATTATGGAGTCTTTAAAGATTAAAAATAATGGTCTATCAATGACTGTAATTAATTCCTGCAGTACTTGGGGGTGTATTTTAGAGATTTTTAGACGCCGACGTACTTCCTGCTGGGTTAAGCAGGTGACACTTAATGGGGAATTTATGTTATCACTGGTCATATTGTCTGCCATGGAATTGTCTTGTGTAAATACTGATGAAAAAAAGTCATTTAACATATTGGCTTTTTCCTCATCCTCATCCACCATTTCACCCAGACTATTTTTAAGGGGGCCAACACTTTCATTTTTTAGTTTCTTACTATTTACGTAGTTAAAGAATATTTTGGGATTATTTTTACTCTCTCTGGCAATGAGTCTCTCTGTCTCAATCTTTGCTGCCTTGATTTGCTTTTTACAGAATTTATTTAATTTTCTGTATTTATTTAATGCCTCATCACTACCTACTTCCTTTAATTCTCTAAATGCTTTCTTTTTCTCACTTATTGCGCCCCTTACAGCTCTATTTAGCCATATTGGTTTCCTCCTATTTCTAGCATGTTTATTCCCATGCGGTATATACTGTGCACAGGTCCTATCCAGGATGCTAATAAACGTCTCCCATTTTCTTTGTGTATTTTTATGTCTCAGGATATCGTCCCAGTTAATTGCACTAAGATCATCTCTCATCCGTTGGAAATTTGCCCTCCTGAAGTTTAGTGTCCTTGTAACCCCTATACTACACATCTTATTAAAGGATACACGAAAACTTATTATTTTGTGATCACTATTCCCCAAGTGACCCCAACCCATATATTTGCTATGCTTGTTGGCTAGTATTAGGTCTAGCAGTGCCCCCCTTCTTGTTGGGTCCTGAACCAATTGTGAAAGGTAATTGTCTCTCATAGTTGTCAAAAACCGATTACCTTTGCTGGAACTGCAGATTTCCGTTCCCCAATCTATTTCAGGGTTGAAGTCCCCCATAATAATGACTTCACCTTGAGTCGCAGCTTCATCTATTTGCTTTACGAGGATATTCTCCGTTGCTTCAATTATTTTTGGAGATTTATAACAAACCCCTATCAGTAATTTATTATTTTTTCCCCCTCCCCTTATCTCCACCCACAGGGACTCTACGTTTTCATTAGATTCACCTATATTATATTATCACGAAGGATGGGTTTTAAGGATGATTTTACATATAGACACACCCCTCCCCCTCGCTTATCCGTTCAGTCATTTCTGAACAGACTATAACCCTGCAAGTTAACAGCCCAGTCATGGCTCTCATTCAGCCACGTTTCAGATATCCCCACCATGTCATAATTATGCTCCAACACCATTAATTCTAATTCGTCCATTTTGTTGGCGAGGCTTCTGGCATTAGTATACATACATTTTATGCATCTCTCTGCACCTCTATTATTTCTTAAATTTTTAATTGATCTAACCCCACCCCCCATGCCACTGCCACCTCCAACTTCCTTATTTGTGCCCAGGCCTCTATCTGCACTATCTTCCCCTCCTATAAAATGAATACCCTCACCCCCGATCCCTAGTTTAAACATTCCTCCAACCTTCTAGCCATTTTCTCCCCCAGCACAGCTGCACCTTCCCCATTGAGATGCAGCCCGTCCCTAGCGTAGAACCTGTAGCCAACTGAGAAGTCGGCCCAGTTCTGCAGGAACCCAAACCCCTCTTTCCTACACCAATTCTTGAGCCACTTATTAACCTCCCTAATCTCCCATTGCCTTTCTGGCGTGGCACGTGGTACAGGCAGTATTTCGGAAAATACCATGTTGGAGGTCCTTGCTTTCAGCTTGCAGCCTAAATCCCTGAAATTGTTTTTAAGGACCTGCCACCTACCTCTAACTTTGGCATTTGTGCCAATGTGCACAATGACTACTGGGTCCTCACCAGCCCCTCCTAGTAATCTGTCAACCCGATCAGCGATGTGTCGGACTCGAGCGCCAGGTAGGCAGCACACCGTTCAATGATCCCTGTCTTTGTGACAGATTGCCCTATCTGTTCCCCTAATAATTGAGTCCCCCACTACTAGCACCTGTCTGGCCTGCCCTGCTCTCCTACTTCCCTCCTTACTGTAGCAGTCACTCCTCTGGCTTTCAGAGGACATGCCTGGCTGCAACAGTGCTACCCCTGTACTGGCACCCCCCTCATCTGCCAACTTAGCAAACTTATTGGGGTGTGCCAGATCAGGACTAGCCTCCCTGGCACTCTTCCCTCTACGCGGCCTTCTAACAGTTACCCAGCTTGCTGCTTCACTGTCCTGCAGCTCCATCCTACCATCCCCCCCCCTCATCTATCCCATTGAGTGTCTGTTTAGTGAGCAGATGCTGCATAAAGGTTGATTATGGCCCCATAATATGCTCCACAGAAAATGTGCTCCATAAAGGTTGATTATGGCCCCCATAAGATGCTTCATAGAAAATGTGCCCCATACAATGCTGCATGAAGTTTGATTATGGCCCCATAAAATGCTCCATAAAGTTTGATTATGGCCCGATATTAGGTGTCAAGTTCCCACCGCTGCACAGGGGGAATCTCGAACCACGTCCACTGCGGTCTCCCATTCTCCTCCAGCCGCAGTGGAACCTGCTCAGCAGAGATGTCAATCCCAGCATCTGGTTCAAGCTGATACTGTGCGCTTGGTTATTGCTGCCTTTCCAGGCTCAGCCTCTGTAGCCAGCACTGTTCAGCGGCGAGCAGACGTTCCAGGGACTAAGTCCTGCTTTTTTCCTACTGAGCATGCCCACAGGTCAACCTCTCATTGGAGGTCGGGGGGTAAAATGCTCAGGTCCTGTAGCAGGCCTGCGTATGCAAGCTCGACACTGCGCGAGTGCGCTATTGCTTTCAGTTAGGGGTTCACAGTCGAGTCCGCAATAATAATCTTAGCAGAATACCTTTGTCAGAGTAAGGTGGGAATTTCTGCTTGAACCTAGCATCTGTCTCCGGGTGTCCTCAGATGCGGGCTCAAAAGCCACTGAGTGACAGAGCGGGTTCAACCACCAGTGTAGTGGGGGTGAGCGTTGGGGATCCCACTAGATCTTACTCTGCTGCACTCCGTGCCAGCTAATAGGGTACAGCGTTCTGTTGTGCTCTGTGGCTCTGTGAAGTAACTTAGTTAGTGTCTGTTCACACCGGGTGACGTTAACCGGTGTGTACTTGGGTGTAATACCGCCATATAGTGCTGTCGTTCCCGAGCAGCAGGTGACATCTCTGCACAGTGGACCCCGGACTGCGAACGCACCTTATTCCTTACTTATTATTATTTGATGTGTTCCGCTAGCCCTAACACCCGATTAGATGCTTCATAGAAAATGTGCCCCATATAATGCTGCATAAAGGTTGATTTTGGCCCCATAAGATGCTCCAAAGAAACATTGTCACGCTCTCGCCCTAGACTGGTTGGCGTGGGCGTGCGGGGGTGTGGCCCCACTGGACCACAGACCAGACTTCCCTGGAAGGGGCGTAACTAAGTAGCTTCCTTGGTATTCGCTGGAGCCTCAGATGGTGAGGTCAGGCTTGTGCGGCAGGAAGCTACCAGGTGCTATTCCAGAGTGGTGTCTGGCTGTGGCTGCTGATCCCACCGGAGAATGGAACATAGACAGGCAAGCGGGCACGACTGGCACTCTGGCAGACAGGCGGGCACGGCTGGGACACAGGCAGGCAGATGGGTACAACAGAGACACAGGCAGGCGGGAACGGCTGGCTCTCTGGCAGGACAGGCGGACAAGGCTGGTACACTGAAAGAACCGTTAGGGACTGGTCTGCAGGCAGGTATTTAAAACAGGTAAGAACCTGTTCAGACAGGAGGACTTAAGAATAGGTAGAGAAAGACGGCAAGAGCGGATGCAGAGCGATAGCACAGGACCTAGAGCCAACAGAGACACAGGAGGCAGAGCCAGGAGGAGGAGCCATGTGCAGAAACGCAGGAGCCGGAGCCAAGTGCAGAAACGCAGAAGCCGAAGCCAAGAGCAGGAGGCGGAGCCATGTGCAGAAATGCAGGAGGCGGAGCCAAGAGCAAGAGCCACGTGCAGAAACGCAGGATGCGGAGCCAAGAGCAGGAGGCGGAGCCAAGTGCAGAAACGCAGGAGGCGGAGCCAAGAGCAAGAGACGTAGAACCGCAAGGAGCAGAGCCGCAGAGCGAGAGCTGAGCGGAACCACAGAGCAAAGCCACAGAGTGAAGAGCAAGGTCTGAGTGCAGAGCAAAGCTACAGAGCACAGAGCTGAGAGCAAAGCCACAGAGTGCAGAGCTGAGAGCAGAGCAAGACACAGAGTGCAGAGCTGAGAGCAAAGCCACAGAGTGCAGAGCAGAGCAAGACAGAGTGCAGAGCTGAGAGCAAAGCCAAGTCGCAATGAGCAGAGCCAAAAGCAGAGCAAAGCAAGACACAGAGTAAGCACAGCAGGGAAATGAAACCAAGGCAGGGATATAAATGGACACAGGAACAGGACTAGGCTAAGACAAAGTCAGGAATAGGAAAAGGCACAGAGACATGGACACAAGCCAGGGTACGACGCCCCTCTAGGTGGCTACACAAGGACACAGGCCAGGGTACTAAGCCCCACTGGTTGGCTACACAGGAATCAGACCAGGGTACAACGCCCCCCTGGGTGGAAGACACAAGAGTAACAGACAGGGCCTGGCACCTCAGCAGCTAAGAACTGACTGAGGGAGTAACTTGCACAGGCCCCCACCAATGGCTGGGGATGTCTTAAATACAGAAGAAGTCACAACAAGGCCCAGAGAAGTGAGTTTGAGTGTAATGCAGGTGGGGGATGGGAGGCCATGCAATGATGCCAGCAGGGTTGTTACAAACATTTGCCCCTTATGCTGCTGCTGCTGTGATTAAAAAAAAATGACATACTCACCTCTTGTCCTGAGCAGGCAGGGACACCGTGACTTGCGATATTCACCTGTCCCCGTTCCACCGCCGTGTGCCGCTCTGTCTTCTGCGTCCTCTGCAATGACTGTACAGGCAGAGGGCGACGCACACTAAACACGTCATTGCGCCCTCTGACCTGAACGTCACAGCAAGAGGATGTGGAAGATGGAGCGGTGCGCAGCGGTGGAACGGAGACAGGTGAATATCGCAATGCTCACCCTCCCCCATTATACTAACCCTCCTGACGTGGTCCCTGCTTCTCCCATGCGATGGTCTCTGACGCCTGCAGCTTGATCCTGCATTCAGCGGTCACTGGCACCGCTCAATAAAGTAATGAATATGTGCTCCACCCCTATGGGAGTAGAGTCGCATCCATATTCATTACTTTACATGTACATGTACATGACCGCTGAACGCTGGAAGAGCTGCGAGCGCCGGAGAAGCAGGGACATGCAGAGACGCATTGGGAGCAGGTGAGTATGATTTGACAGCTGCCGCTCCCCCAAAATGCTTTGGACATTAATCAAATTCTCCAGGGTAGTGGATTCCAGAGAATTTAGACATCACACAAAAAATCTTGGGAGACAGAAATGGGAGGTTCGGATTATTGAGGATGCTAGTCCTATGTCTTTAGTGAAACATAGAGCACGGGTATTATCTTGCTGGGTGACTGAGAAGCTAGGTGCACCCTGTCTCCTCTAACGTCCCTAAATAGGTTCTGCACCTGTCGCTGAGCAGGAGCCTAGTCCCTGACTGCCCCTAGTGATAGGCCGTGGATAGGGAGGAGACGGGGTAGGCACTAGTCAGCCCTCACAACAACTAAAGACAAAGTGTCACGATCCAATTTTGGATTTCTGGCAGATCTGGTTTGCCTCAGTTTAAGACCTTTTTTCCTTTCTGGTCATCGGGGTTTAATGCAGTTTCCCCCCACCCCCCCGGTGGCCGCTGGTGTTATTGCATTGCTGCTGGGTCAGCTGATGTTTGTGGTGACCACTCCCTCCATCCTTTAAGAGGTCACCTGGTTCATCAGCTGTCGGTGTTAGTTCATGCTTCAGCGACCAAGCTGGGAGTAGGAGCTTGCTGGGAACTTTTGTTCTACTGCTGTGTCCAGTGAATCTGGTGTTTCTTCCTGCTGTGCTGTGCCTTGCAGCATTAAGCTAAGTGTTGTTTTCCTTTACCTTGTCTGTATTTCCTTACCCCGTGTTGTATTAGTGCAGCGGTGGGACCAGTGCTCTCACCTGCCAGTTCCCTACTTAGGGATAGGTGCAGGGCAAGTGAGGGACTAGGTATCCTGGTCGGCAACGGGTTGAAAGAACCCGTATAGGGACGGTAGCAAGATCAGGGCACATCTGCAGGCCAGTGCAGGAGGTGCCCATTCCCCCAGTCCCTACCGACAGGGCCCACCGTTGTAATTGTGTCCCCGGTGTTCCCTTGTGTGTTGTGCTGTTCGTGACAGACCTACGGTTGGGTCATTTTATACCGGGTCAGTCAGTCCGTGACACAAAGAAGGTAAACAAATGAGGGAATACACTTAGCTTGAGAAGAAAGCGAAGAGATCACGTCAGCTATTCTCCAAGAGAACTCCAAGAAGGAACTAGTCGATTACTAGTATATCCAACCAGAAAGAGTGAAATATAACTATCACTGGTGCCTTGCTGAAGGTATTTAAACATACCTTACTAAAGGTATTTAAACATCCAGCAAGGGTGTGTTAATCAGCAGCAGAAGGTGGAGATTACAGCTACTGTAGGTCCTAGAGGGATAAGGATATCACTGCATAGATTCAAGATCCAGAAGGTGCCTGCAGAGACAAGTGCAATGACATTCTACAGCCAGATTCAGAATGACTGTCACACCTGACACACCCATGACGCTGTTGGATGATTGGGACCATGCAAGGCCACAATTCAGAAAGGATTTTTGTAAGTATTGCAATATGGTCTCTCTTTTGCTGTAAATATTGCTGTCTTTTTTTACAATTATTTTTTTTCTTCCCCCTTCACAGTGAAGAGAGTAAAAGTTTGTTGCGTTCGATGAAGGATCGCTTCAATAAGGATATCAGACAGGAGATGCGGGTTAAAAGTGATGCTCCAAATCTTTCGAAGTATAAATATAATCGTATGCTGACTTTTCTGAGGCCTGCGCTTGCTCAGCGAGTATCTTCTCTGTTGTCTATTATATAAACTTTTAAAAAAAATTAGTAATGTTTTTCTTTTATTTTCCACACAGAACCTGGAGCAGCACTATAGAACCTGGATCTTCCTCTATTGGAGCAACCCCTCATCAACCAGCCAACAAACAATTGCAATAGTCCCAATCATCCACCAGCAATGTAGCAACAGGGCAGGCTTCACAGGCTGGGGAACAGGCAGCCGGTCTGTGACGATAATATAAATATGCCATATTATGAGTATAGTTCTAGAAGGTTCCATGGCATACACATGCTGCAGATTCGACCTCCCTCCTTTCCCCCCCCCAGCAGCTATGCCTCTCTGCCGAGCAGCTCTGTGTAATTCTAAACCCCTCATCCCCCCTCCTGCCTGATACCAGCCATAACTGGTACAGCAACTTTCAAATTGCATGGGACTTCTTTGTTCTTGAAAAGTTACGTATAATGGCACTGTTCAGGGATAGAGATACATATTTAGGATCTGCAAGGGTAGAGCTACACACACAGTGGGTTTTCTACGCTCCAACTTCAACAGAATGCGAGAAATTGATTACTGCTTAACCGGGTCGCACAGCTACCCCAAGTTTAGACTTAATGGAAGCTAACCTCGTGAGAAGACAGGTAATACTTTAGTTGTCACTCTACGAGGTTTTCAATGTAAGCTGGGACGGTTATGAGTTTTACTAATGTTCTGAGTCTTTCTGGAAAGGGGAGTGGAGTCCATGTCGTAGCCCACTCAGTGAGGTCATCAAGCAGAGCTTATACATTTAGGAGCCGAGTTAGGAGGGGTCAGTCTCTGCCCAGGAAAAGAGCTAACAGCAGCTCTGCAAGCTGCTCTGATGCATTTTGATGTCGCCTCTCCACCCACCACATGGTTTACCATGATCTGAAATGATATGAGAGAACTATAAGTGTTTTTTCAACTTTAATCCCTTTTTATTTGTAATCGTTCTGTACATACGATACTTGTCTCATCTTATAATATCTTGCTATACTTTTGTAAACACTGCCTACCTTTTGGAGTAAAATACATAAAATTACTAGCTTAGTTCTCCTTGCTCTGAAGTAAATTACGCTACTAATTAGGTTGACTCCTGACCCATTAAGTCAGGAAAAGGAGCTAGTGGCAGCGGAAGGGTCCGTTGGGAAAACTGGTAGCGACAGACGGCGTTGATAATTATTGTTTCCGCCTGAGTGGGAGTAGTTATATCGCCCTCGCTGCAGTGTGCCCATTAGCCGGGACTTAGTAAGCCAGCCTTTTTGGTGACGAATTATCCTAAGTGTAGTACCCTGACTGACCTGAGGGTAAGGGGGATGCCAGAGAGCTGCAAGTTCCAAACCGGAACTGGGATATAGATAAATCCCCTTCAGAAAAGAAAAGGGGCCAACCAAACAACCCCAGCTCATGACATATTGGTGTCAGCGGTGGGGATGATAAAAATATACCCCCGTGATTCGTGACACCGTCCATCAGGTTTTCCCCTCTCCCAGCCCTCTGCCACTAGAGGGCCTGGGAGAGGTCAGTCATGCTCGAGTTTAATCACTTAAGTACAGTCTTCAAGGAAGGGATGAAGGTGATTGGGGATAGACTGGACAGTGGGTTCACTCACGTGAACAAACTTTTCCAGGATGTCCACAGATGCCTTGACCGCCTGGAAGCCGACCTTCAGAGAAAGGCAAGACATTTTTTTTCAGCAATAGAGCAGGGCATGCCAGAGAACCTTACGCCTGAACTCTAGCTGAATGTCATGCAGGCCTGCCAGGCTGCCTACAGCCAGGCATTACAGCAGCAGCAATCCCAAAGCTATCAGCCGCCGGCCGGATTTTACCAGCATCAACAAGCACATCATCACTGGCCTGTTCCCCCAGTTCACAGCTACACCATGCTCCAGAGTGCAGCACCCCTGCAGGAAGCAGCATCCACCACGCTCCAGAGTGCAGCACCCCTGCAGCAAGCAGCATCCATCACAGTCCAGCACCATGCGCTGCTACAGATGCCAAAACAAAGAAACTCAGAAGGACTCCCAACAATTGACTTGGCACTGCACCATAAGACCAGGAGTCAAAAATGCTGCAGCCACCTCCACCCTCACCTCCCAATGTGTCTCTAATATTTCACTACCTTCCCTTGGTTGTCCCCCTTACAATTTGTCTATCCCTTCCCACAGTTCAACTCCTAATGTGTCGTCTACTTCCAATGTGGCCAGTCCCATCCCGGAGACAATCCTTCATTTAATTGCCCCTTCCCATGTAAAACCTTCATCATCAAATGTAACTCAATCATCCCAGCTCAACACCCCCAAGGTCTACAATATCACTGTCATATAGACCCCGAACATAAAACCTATTGTTTATTTGTTGTTAAATAAAAATTTTATTTTTGTGCACAATCCCTGTTTTCTTTGTCTCTTTATTCAAAAACACACACATGTGGGTTTTGTATTGTTGAGTCAAGTTGTAACGAGTGTTTAACTGGAGGTGTTTTATTAGTAGTAAAGTCAGCAAACATATGTAGTAAGTCAGCAAACATATAACATTTACTTACAGTGTATTAACCCATATCATCTTGTCATGCAAGGCGCCCAATATTCGAAACAAAGTAAACAGCAAACTTGTGCCTCATGTGGGCGACTTCCACTGTAGTCCTCAGAGGGCGATCACGGTAATCCTGTAAAATGATATCAACAGGTTCGTCATGTTCTAATTGTAGTTGCTCTTTTGCCAGGATGTAATTGTGCATAACACACGCTCTGACCACATCATCAATTGTCTCAGTTTTTAGATTGATTGGTGTTCTCAAAACATGCCACTTTGATGCCAGCAAGCAAAAGGCACATTCCACAGTTCTTCATGCCCTTGTCGGTCGATAGTTGAAAACCCTTTTGATGTGATTCAAGTCCCGACTCGAGTAGGGTTTTATGAGGTTGGCACACATTTGAAATGTCTCATCCCCATCAACAACAAACAGCATTGGCGGTCCTTCTGTGTTCGGAAGAGGTCTTGGAAATGGAAAATTAAAGGGAACCTGTCACCCCGTTTTTTCAGTATGAGATAAAAATACCATTAAATAGGGCCTGATCTGTGCTGGACAATAGTGTATTTTGTGTACCCTGATTCCTGTTATGGTCTGGTGATTAAGGAGCGACATGCGACTAGCTCTGAGCAGGTGGTAACTATACTGACCGCAGTTCCTAATCTTAACACAGACACTAGCAGTAGCCGTGGGATGTTCCTGTCACTCCCTGGACACCTCGTCACAGCCGGAGAACTAGCTACCCCTAAAGGTAGAAACAGGAAAGCTATCTTGCCTCAGAGAAAATCCCCAAAGGATAGGACAGCCCCCCACAAATAATGACTGTGAGAGGAGAAGGAAATGACATACGTAGTATGAAACAAGATTTAGCAAAGGAGGCCACTACTAGCTAGACAGAATTAGTACAGAACAGAAAACTGTGCGGTCAGTAATAAAAACTAGAAAAAGTCCACCGCAGAGAAATGCAAAAATCTCCACACCTGACTAAAGGTGTGGAGGGCAAACTCTGCTGCCCAGAGCTTCCAGCTTAGCTAAATAGATCCATACTGATAAGCTGGACAAATGAGCAAAACATAGAAAATGCCAAACAACAAAGTCCACAACAAGTGAACTGCAAAAAGACAAGCAAGGACTTAGCTTTGCTGAAATGGTCAGAGTGGCAGGGAAATCCTCAGAGAGCCATGACTCCAAGCTCAACAATTGACAACTGGCATTGAATTAGGGATAAGGCCAGACTAATATAGCCGAGCCAGAAAGACGATCAGTGAGAACAGCTGCTGATGCTAAATCCAAGAAGCAGCCATACCACTCAAAACCACAGGAGGGAGCCTAAGAGCAGAATTCACAAAAATGCTACTTATAACCACCAGAGGGAGCCCAAGAGCGGAATTCACAACAGATTCCCCACCTATGCTGCCGAAATACCTTACCAAAGTCGCCATTTTAGCCTGTCAATCAAGGTGGTCTGGTCAAATGGGCGTGGTGAAATCGCTTCTTCTCCCCCAGATCTTGCTTATCTTTCCGTTGGTGGCGTAGTGGTTTGCGCATGCCCAACAGCGGAATGCACTGCGCAGCTGAAGAAAAAGAGCGCAATCTGCGCTATTCACCGCTTTATCGCTGGCGGCGGCCATCTTCCTGAGGCCGCGCATGTGCAGATGGAGCGCTCTGCTGTCCGGGGCTTCAGGAAAATGGCCGCAGGATGCCACGCGTGCGCAGATGGAGATCGCGGCGGCCATTTTCCTGAAGCCGAGTTCACATCCGTGTTATATGTTATATGCCTTTGGGGGTATAATATGTTATAGGGGCTGCCTATGGGGGTGCATTGTTATACAGGCTGCCTATGGGGGGCATTGTTATGCAGGCTGCCTATGGGGGTGCATTATGTTATACAGGCTGCCTATGGGGGTGCATTATATTAGGGGCTGTATTACACATCTACCTATGGGGAGTGCATTATACTATATAAAGTCTGCCTATGGGAAGTGCGTAGTTGTGTGTCCTGCCTGGTGATGGATCCTCGCACATGTTGCAGCAATTCATCGAAGCTCTGTTCAGACATCTTCGTGTAGTCGAAAAACTTTCCACACAGCTCAGTTTACATCGAGTGGTAGGCTCCACGACTCTTTCGGACTTCAAAGATGGGGTGTTGCCAGTAGCGACAATGACGTCTTCTCCATCTTGCTTTTCTTCGCAAGCCACAGCAAAGGCAAAAGCCAATTTCAATTCCAAATCCAGATTACGATAGAAGCTCTCCATGCCAAGATCCATCTTGTAGCTGTACACAGCAGTAAAAGGTGAGGATTTTATCTGTGTAGGATCTATATATACAGAATCCCAATGAGCCATGCCTATTGGGTGTGGATTTTGTCAAGGAAATTCTCCTGGAACAGCATTTACCGCATCAATATTCTTTGAAACTTTGCATGCGCTGAAAAAAAAGCAAATTCATGCAAAAACGCATACTAACGCATGCACACGCAGCATTTCTTTGGCGTCATGCGTAAGCTGATAAACAACGCTGCGTAACCATGCATTTGCATTCGTTTTGGCATGCGTTTGCGCATGCAGATGATACGCTCTGCACAGAGACGCTAATGTGAACTTAGACTTAGTAAGAGGGAGAACGATACGTAAACAATTGCAACAGTCCAGATGAGAATGAATAAGAACAACAGTAACTTTTTGCAGAGTCAAAAGTAAAAAAAGGTTGAATTCTAGAGATGCTTTTGATGTGCAGTTGACATGATCAAGTAAGTGATCAAATGTAGGGAGTGAATGTAAGGCCACGTGCACACGTTGCGGATTACTCTGCGGATTTTTCCAGACTAATTTTGGTAAATCTGCAGGTAAACCGCACTGTGGATTACCTGCGGAATTACTGCGGATTTTCCGCGGTTTGTTTTGTGGATTCCACCTGCGGTTTTACACCTGCGGATTCCTATTATGAAGCAGGTGTAAACCGCTGCAGGATCCACACAAAGAATTGACATGCTGCGGAATAAACAACGCTACGCTTCAGCACGCTTTTTTTCGCAGCATGTGCACTGCGGATATTGTTTTCCATAGGTTTACATGGTACTGTAAAGGCATGGAATACTGCTGCGAATTCGCAGCGGCCAATCCGCTGCGGATCTGCAGCAAAATCCGGAACATGTGCACATACCCTAAAGCTAAATATACGGTAATCCCAAGACAGCGGGCATGCTGTCTTGGGACAGGTTGATATTGTGCATCAAAAACCTGGAGACAGATTCCCTTTAAGGAAACATGCTGGGACAGTCCCTTTAGTTTCGCAATATTAAGGCTGGAGACACACTAGGAATTAAAAAATCGGTCCGATTTCGATGCAGGAGAGTCGGACGAGTACAATGCAATTGTCATACGAGTGTCATGCTTTTTTTGTGCGAGTGCAATCTGATTTTTCACACCTAGTATCCTATTTAAATCCGAATGCAGTGTGATTGCTATCAGACTGCAAAGCGATTTTAACATGAGCATTTACATAGAGAAATTCTTCAAGTCATTTACACATCATTTTAAAAGAAATATTAATCAAAATACATATACCGTATATATATACACGAGTATAAGCCGACCTAAGTATAAGCCGAGACCCCTAATTTTACCACAAAAAAACTGGGAAAACTTAATGACTTGAGTATAAGCCTAGGGTGGGAAATGCAGCAGCTACTGGTAAATTTCAAAAATAAAAATACTGTATATACTTGAGTATAAGCTGAGATTTTCAGCCCACTTTTTTGGGCTGTAAGTGCCCCTCTCGGCTTATACTCGAGTCATTGTCCCAGGGGGTCGGCGGGGGAGGGGTGCTGTGGCTGTCATATAGTAACCTGCTCCTGGCGCGGTCCCTGCATCTCCGATGGTCTCCGTGCAGCTCTTCCTGTGTTCAGAGGTCACGTGGTACCGCTCATTAAAGTAATGAATATGGACGCATATTCATTACTTTAATAAGCGGTACATGACCGCTGAACATAGGAAGATGCCGCCGGTTCCCAGAGATCATCTGACAGTGAGGCACTGCCAGGGACCGTGCCGGGAGCAGGTGAGTATGACGGGGAAGGTGAGCATTGCGCAATATTCACCTCTCCCCGTTCCAGCGCTGTGCGCCACTCTGTCTTCCGTCCTCTGGCTGTGACTGTTCAGGTCAGAGTGCGCAATGACATAGTTAGTGTGCGCGCAGCCCTCTGCCTGAACAGTCACTGTGGAGGATGAAAGACAGAGTGGCATGCAGCAGTGGGGCATAATGTGTGGAGCATCTTATGGGGCATAATCTATGGAGCATTTTATGGGGCATAATCTATAGAGCATCTTATGGGGCATAATCTATGGAGCATTTTATGGGGCTTAATCTATGGAGCATCTTATGGGGCATAATCTATGGAGCATGTTATGGGGCCATCAACCTTTATGCAGAATTGTATGGGGCAAATGTTTCTATGGAGCATCTTATGGGGCCATTATTAACCTTTGTGCAGCATTATATGGGGCATATTTTAATATGGAGCATCTTATGGGGTGTATTTTGTATGGAGCATCTTATGGGGCCCATCATGAACTGTATGGAGCATTATATGGGGCTCCTGATTCAATATGAATATTCAAAAAGACAACCTACTGATGTCTCAATTAATTTTAATTTTATTGGTATCTATTTTTATTTTTGAAATTTACCACTGGCTGCTGCATTTCCCACCCTAGGCTTATATACGAGTCATTAAGTTTTCCCAGTTTTTTGTGGCAAAATTAGGGGGGTCGGCTTATACTCGAGTATATACAGTAGATACCAATAAAAGTAAAATTAACTGAGACTTCAGTAGGTTAAGTGTTTTTGAATATCCATATTGAATCAGGAGCCCCATAAGATGCTCTATACAAAATACGCCCCATATAATGCTCCATACAAAATACACCCCACATAATGCTCCATACAGTTCATGATGGGCCCATACAATGCTCCATACAAAATACTCCCCATATAGTGCTCCATAAAGTTTATGATGGGCCCCATAATATGCTCCATGGAAATATTTTCCCCATACAATGATGCATAAAGGTTTATGATGGGCCCCATAAGATGCTCCACAGAAACATTTGCCCCATGTTCATTTCATAGTAGAATGTGTTGAAACAGGAAAACCTAAAAATGATCAACGTAAATCACAACTAATATCCCACGGAGGTCTGGAGTTGGAGTGATGCTCAAAATCAAGTGGAAAATGAGGTTACAGGCTGATCCAACTTCAGTGGAAATGCCTCAAGACAAGGAAATGATGCTCAGTAGTGTGTGTGGCCTCCACATGCCTGTATGATCTCCCTACAATGCCTGGGCATGCTCCTGATGAGGCGGCAGATGGTCTCCTGAGGGATCTCCTCCCAGACCTGGACTAAAACATCCGCCAACTCCTGGATAGTCTGTGCTGCAAGGTGATGTTGGTAGATGGTGTGAGACATGATGTCCCAGATGTGTTCAATCGGATTCAGGTCTTGGGAACGGGCGGGCCAATCCAGAGCTTCAGTGCCTTCATCTTGCAGTCAGTCTTGCACTCAGGCCATCCTCATGGAGTCTGTTTCTAAGGCTAGGTTCACATTGTGTTAACAGCAGCCCGTTCAACACATGCGTTAACGGGCTGCTGTTAACGCAAGTGCCAATTTGTCATCACGCTAGCGCAGATGGAGCATCTGCTATCTCTATCTGCGCTAGCAGTGACGGACCCGGAAACGTTGCAGCCCGCATGCCAGGGTCCGTCACTCAATGATGGCACATGGCTAGCGCACGATCATTGTGGGCGTGCGCTAGAG
Organism: Ranitomeya variabilis; assembly: GCF_051348905.1. Classification (NCBI taxonomy): domain Eukaryota; kingdom Metazoa; phylum Chordata; class Amphibia; order Anura; family Dendrobatidae; genus Ranitomeya; species Ranitomeya variabilis. Next base: position 524,716,992 of record NC_135232.1, on the reverse strand, counting down.
ATGCGTCTGACATTGCATTCAATGGCGGCGTTAACGGACTACGTTACACCGCGTTATGCCGCGGTGTAACGTAGTCCATCTAACGGACGCCAGGAACACAATGTGTTGTGGATTCTGTTTGTGGGCTCCCTCTGGTGGTTACTGCTGGTACTGGGTGACTTTGGTGGGTTGCGGCCTTTGGTTTCCACCTGTCCATCAGAGGCTGGGTGTTTCCTATTTTACCTGGCCTTTCTGTCATTCCCTTGCCGGCTATCAATGTATTCAGATGTGCTCTGTTTGGTTCCTGCCTACCTGCTCCCAGATCTTTCAGGATAAGCTAAGTGCTGATTTTCAGTTGTTTGGTTTTTTGTCCAGCTTGCTTATTATGTCTCTATGCTAGCTGGTAGCTCTAGTGGATTGAGGTTCTCCCCATGTGCCATGAGTTGGCACATGGGTTCTTGTAATCTCAGGATGGTTTTTTGATTAGGGTTTTTTGCTGACCGCTCAGTCCCCTTTTGTATCGTTCTGCTTTCTAGTTTACAGCGGGCCTCAATTTGCTAAAGCTATATATATCATCTCTATGTGTGTGCCTTCCTCTCATTTCACCGTCAATACATGTGGGGGGCAACTATATCTTTTGGGGTTCATTCCTCTGGAGGCAAGTGAGGTCTTTATTTTCTCTGCAGTGCTAGTTAGCTCTTAGGCTGCTGCGTGGCGTCTAGAACCAACGTAGGCACGCTCCCTGGCTATCTCTAGTTGCGTTTGTCAGGCGTAGGGCAGCGGTCAGCCCAGGTTCCATCACCCTAGAGCTCGTCCGTTATTTATTTGTACTTTGCTTGTCCTGTGCTATCCCTAGCCATTGGGGATTCATGACAACAATGTGAACCTAGCATAACCGTTTGTGCAGACACATGCACATTTGTGGCCTGCTGGAGGTCATTTTGCAGGGCTCTTGCAATGCTCCTCCTGTTCCTCCTTCGAAAAAAGACTGAGGTAGCGGTCCTGCTGCTGGGCTGTTGCCCTCCTACGGCCCCCTCCTCGTCTCCTGGTGTACTGGCCTGTCTCCTGGTAGCGCCTCCAGCCTCTGGACACTACTATGACAGACACAGCAAACCTTCTTGCCACAGCTCGCATTGATGTGCCATCCTGGATGAGTTGCACTACCTGAGCCACTTGTGTGGGTTGTAGAGTCCGTCTCATGCTACCACGAGTGTGAACGCACAACCAATATTGAAAAGTGACCAAAACATCAGCCAGAAAGCATTGGTACTGAGATGTGGTCTGTGGTTCCCACCTGCAGAACCACTCCTTTATTGAGTGTCTTGATAATTTCCAATAATTTCCATCTGTTGTCTATTCCATTCGCAGAACAGCATGTGAAATTGATTGTCAGTGTTGCTTTGTAAGTGGACAGTTTGATTTCACAGAAGTTTGATTTACTTAGAGTTATACTCTGTTGTTTAAGTGTTCCCTTTAAATTTTTGAGCAGTGTATACCGTATATGTATTCTAGCTTTTATATTCTTACCTGTCAGTGTGTTTTTTACATTAGCCGCATATGAATTGCTGGCTTTTCAAAGGACATCGGTGCATGAGAGTGCTGTGCGATTTTTTTATCGCACTCATTGACTTCGATTGTGGGATGCGATCCGTTTTCTGATTACATTCGCAGCATGCTGCGATTTTTTTCCAGCCCGATGGTGATCCGATACGAGCTGGAAAAAAAACGCAGATGAGCACACTATCATAGATTAACATTGGTTTGAATTCAATCCGATTTTTTATCGGATTTAATTTGTCCGATTTCATCGCAAGTGGATATGAGCCCTAAAAGTGATGATAAATTTGGTGCATCTTTAGACAATCAAGTGTAGAGCACAATTCATCAAACAGTTTTCGCCACAATTCTGGTGTGAAACTGGTTAAAATGCACCATTTTTGCACAAATGGAAGTTCAAAAATGTTATGACTTTAGACATTTTTTAGCTAGGTATAGCCAACCCTGCAACTGTAAAGCTCAAGGGGCATGGCACTTCACCAAGCATGCTGAAAAAATGTATCATAATTTATGCAACAAAAGTGGCGTAAATTACAGCCGAAAAACCCTCTCAATAAATTCAGTGCATTTTACTCCAGCACTTCTTTCTATAAGATTGGTATGCAAAAAGCTAGTCTTAAAGGGGTTATCCAGTATTAATTTTTTTTTTTACTAAGGGCTTAGGAACTAAGTCAGATAGTTGCTACATACCTTCCTGTTCTACCTGCTGGCGGCTCTGATCGGTCATAGACTGCTTCTACTGCTTCACATAAACAGAGTAGCTCTTCCTCTTCTGGGCTGCTCTGTCGATGGGGCATGATTGCTCGCATCATGCTGAATGATAGCTGGCTTCCCACAGTTAGGGCTGTCCCACACGTCCAGATAATTCCGGTACCGGAATAAATCGGTACCGGAGTTATCCGTGTCCGTGTGCCTGGGAACTCACGGAGGCCATACCTGCGGCACACGTGTGCCGCCCGTATGGCGAGTGGGTACCACACGGAGCGTGTGGTACCCACTCTGCATGGTGCTGAAGCTGCTGAAGCTGCGATTCATATCCTCTCTGCAGTAACGTTTGCTGCAGAGAAAATATGAAGAATAGTGTTAAAAATAAAGATTTAGGTGTCCGCCGCCCCCCCACCCCCTGTGCGCCCCCCCCGCTGGTCAGAAAATACTTACCCGGGTCCCCCGTCGGCTGTCGCTCCTTCTTGGTCTTGCCGCGGCTTCTCCTGCATGCGGTCACGTGGGCCCGATCATTTACAGTCATGAATATGTGGCTCCACCTCCCATAGGGGCGGAGCCGACTATTCATGATTGTAATTGATCGGCCCCACGTGACCGCATACAGTAGGAGGCGCGGCCAGACCAGGAAGGAGCGACAGCCGACGGGGGACCCGGATAAGTATTTTCTGACCAGCGGGGGGGCGCACAGGGGGTGGGGGGGCGGCGGACACCTAAATCTTTATTTTTAACACTATTCTTCATATTTTCTCTATAGCAAACGCTGCTACAGGGAAGATATGAATCGCGGCTTCAGCACCATGTGGGGGGGACAGCGCTTACTGTAGCGCTGTCTCCGGCACGCACACGGACCCCAGACGGAGAATGTCCGTGTGAGGTCCGTGTTTTACGCGGACCCATTGACTCTATTGGGTCCGTGTAAAACGTGCGCTCCCACGAACACTGACATGTCTCCGTGTTTGGCACACGGAGACACGGTCCGCACACGGTCCGCAAAAAATCAATGACATCTGAACAGATGCATTGATTTTTATGGGTCTACGTGTGTCAGTGTCTCCGGTACGTGAGGAAACTGTCACCTCACGTACCGGAGCCACTGACGTGTGAAACCGGCCTTAGGCAGCGGGAAATCAGCTGTCAATCAGCATGATATCGGCAGCCACGTCTCATCAACAGAGCAGAGCAGGGGATGCTACAGAATTACTGGCAAGTTTCTAGGTACATAGAAAAAAAATAAATTAGTCCTGAATAACCCCTTTAATGGGTTAAGCATTAAGTTTACCCCAGCTATAAGTTGGCTTACTTTAGTACACTAAGTTGCGCCAAATTGTGGTGCAATTTTGGCGCACGGCATCGCAATTTAGGTCACACCCCTTTCCTACCCACAGTTTAAGAGACTATGCCCCTTGTCAAATGTCTAGACACGTGTTTAAAATACCATAAATGTCATGTAGCGCATGCAAGACAGCTTTTTTCACAAATTAAGCTCAAATGAAGCTTAGTAAATTGGTCCCATTGAATGTATTTTTTTTTTATTCTATAGCTACTTTATCCAGGCATCTAGCATACATTATGTATCCTCTATTGCTCAGACTGTGCAGATGATTTTTAAAGCATGTTATACATTATTGTCATTATTAAATATAAAAATAGCCTTTCCTGCTAACAGTATTCAGTTTATGGGTATGTGCAGACGTTCAGTACTAGGCAGCGCTTTGGACGCAGCACATGTGGAAGGGTAGGGGATAGATTTTTTCTTTTTTACTGTTTTGGATATTTATTTGGAGGGCCCTGCACCCTGAAATATTCTATACAGTGCTGTTCAATTTTTTTCTGATAGATATGGGATAGATAGATCAGTAGATATGGGGTAGATAGATAGATATGCAGCGCCCCAGAGTCCTGGTCGTTGCAGTACTGTTGCTCCGCCGCTAAGGTGGGCTATGGTACGTCTGATGGCACTGAAGGAGTTCATCTGACCAGGTATCACAGACACCAATACATTTCACAGCCTGGCCTCCAGGGGGAGCTAAGGGTTCTATTTATTAGGCCACTCCTCACAATCTGGTAAAACTGGGGGTTAGGCAGGAAGTTGGAGAAGAAAGCTGACTGGGTTGGAACCAGGCAACACCTTGTGGCAGAGGGTGTTGTGGGGGAAGATTCAGAGGGGTCCCTGTCAGGGGTGGGATCCTGACAGAGGCCTAGCAACCAGAGAGAACGTTACGGGACCGCGCCTGCACGATATAGCGGTGGTACCCCAAGAAAGGACAAGAAGCGAGGTTTATTGTGCTGAGTGAGAAACGAGATCAACGCAATAAGGAGAATACCAGTAGGAGTCGTGCTGTAAGACGAGGCAACATCCTATTGAGGCGCATAACCGGTGGCCGGAACGCCGAGGAAGTATAGAGCTCCAAGCCAAACTTCAAACCTACGGCAGGACAGTCAGTTATAGGCGGGCTGTCTCACCCAATTGACCTAGGAAGACACAGGGGGGTAACAACAGGAGTGGGGCGACGCTAGAGTCCCGGAAGAGCTCCGAGCCTCCCCGTCATACGGGTGCGTCCTAACCATAAGATCTGGGGGACGTGGAAGAACATCAGAATCGAGTTGTGAGGGAACACGAGAAACAGACACAACAGTTGTGAGGACTATCCCGTGGTGCTTAGCAGGGAAGGACTACAACACACAAGCGCTAGAAGGTAGGCACAGATTTCCACCTGCAAAGGGAGCTCTGGATGTCCCATCGGACCAGCCAGGCTTGCGCAGCCCGGTTAACCATATTCCGGATTGAGGATCTTGAAGCCTTCAGTAAAGAGGTAAAGAGACTGCAACCTGGTGTCCTCGTTATTTACTGCAACCAGCACCGCACCACTACAACATCACCACCATCTCGCACACCTATCATTGTACGCCCCTCAGCAGGGTCACAGACCGGGTCTAGCCACCGTGACAACCCCAGAGCTTTGACTCAGAGGCCCGGTACTGGGTACCCCTCGGCCCTGCGGCAGTGGGGGCGCTGTAGATAGATAGATAGATAGATAGATAGATAGATAGATAGATAGATAGATAGATATTGAGTAGATAGAAAGATAGATAGATATGGGGTAGATAGATAGATAGATAGATAGATAGATAGATAGATAGATAGATAGATAGATAGATAGATATGGGGTAGATAGATAGATAGATAGATAGATAGATAGATAGATAGATAGATAGATAGATAGATAGATCGATCTATGGTAGAGATAGATAGATAGATAGATAGATAGATAGATAGATAGATAGATAGATAGATAGATAGATAGATAGATAGATCTATAGATAGATATGGGGTAGAGATAGATAGATAGATAGATAGATAGATAGATAGATAGATAGATAGATAGATAGATAGATAGATAGATATGGGATAGATAGATAGATAGATAGATAGATAGATAGATAGATAGATAGATAGATAGATAGAGGGTAGAGATAGATAGATAGATAGATAGATAGATAGATAGATAGATAGATAGATAGATAGATAGATAGATAGATAGATAGATATGGGGTAGAGATAGATAGATAGACAGACAGACAGACAGACAGACAGACAGACAGACAGACAGACAGATAGATAGATAGATAGATAGATAGATAGATAGATAGATAGATATGGGGTAGAGATAGATAGATAGATAGATAGATAGATAGATAGATAGATAGATAGATAGATAGATAGATAGATAGATAAATATGGGGTAGAAATAGATAGATAGATAGATAGATAGATAGATAGATAGATAGATAGATAGATAGATAAAAAAAACCAACCAGCACCCCTAATGTGAACACGTGCAAAGCTGCAAGCTGCATCATATAGACAAAAAAAACACAGCAGCACATGTACATGAATCTAGGCCATGTGAAAACACAGACAAATATTCAATATGAATTATACTTAAAAAATATTTTTTTACAAATTTTTTTCAAAAAAACATTTTTTTTTCAGAAAACTTACAGTAATGAAGATTCGTAGCGCATAAATTGGCCAATTCATGTGTGCCCATCAACCACGGCAAGGTGATCTCCCTCTGATGGGTCCTACTCTACCGTACATGCCACTCTTGGGCCACCAGCCTACAACTATGGACAAAACATGTCACTCTGGGCTAAACCTACAATTTATGGCCAGGTAGAGCTGATTACGGCCATCTGCAAGGTCAATAGGAGGAGTGCAAGATCAGTATGGATGCAGCCACATCCAATAACTAAATAGAGAAAAAAAAACAACCAGCACCCCTAATGTGAACACGTGCAAAGCTGCAAGCTGCATCATATAGACAAAAAAACACAGCAGCACATGTACATGAATCTAGGCCATGTGAAAACACAGACAAATATTCAATATGAATTATACTTCAAAAATATTTTTTTACAAATTTTTTTCAAATTTTTTTTTTTTTTTCAGAAAACTTACAGTAATGAAGATTCTTAGCGCATAAATTGGCCAATTCATGTGTGCCCATCAACCACGGCAAGGTGATCTCCCTCTGATGGGTCCTACTCTACCGTACATGCCACTCTTGGGCCACCAGCCTACAACTATGGACAAAACATGTCACTCTGGGCTAAACCTACAATTTATGGGCAGGTAGAGTTGATTACCGCCACCTGCAAGGTCAATGAGAGGAGTGCAAGATCAGTATGGATGCAGCCACATCCAATAACTAAATAGAGAAAAAAAACCAACCAGCACCCCTAATGTGAACACGTGCAAAGCTGCATCATATAGACAAAAAAACACAGCAGCACATGTACATGAATCTAGGCCATGTGAAAACACAGACAAATATTCAATCTGAATTATACTTCAAAAATATTTTTTTACAAATTTTTTTCAAAAATTTTTTTTGCAGAAAACTTACAGTAATGAAGATTCTTAGCGCATAAATTGGCCAATTCATGTGTGCCCATCAACCACGGCAAGGTGATCTCCCTCTGATGGGTCCTACTCTACCGTACATGCCACTCTTAGGCCACCAGCCTACAACTATGGACAAAACATGTCACTCTGGGCTAAACTGATCTTGCACTCCTCTCACTGACCTTGCAGGTGGCGGTAATCAGCTCTACCTGCCCATAAATTGTAGGTTTAGCCCAGAGTGACATGCTTTGTCCATAGTTGTAGGCTGGTGGCCCAAGAGTGGCAAGTACGGTAGATTAGGACCCATCAGAGGGAGATCACCTTGCCGTGGTTGATGGGCACACATGAATTGGCCAATTTATGCGCTAAGAATCTTCATTACTGTAAGTAAATTTGTAAAAAAATATTTTTGAAGTATAATTCATATTGAATATTTGTCTGTGTTTTCACATGGCCTAGATTCATGTAGATAGATAGATAGATAGATAGATAGATAGATAGATAGATAGATAGATAGATAGATAGATAGATAGATATGGGGTAGAGATAGATAGATAGATAGATAGATAGATAGATAGATAGATAGATAGATAGATAGATAGATAGATAGATAGATAGATCTATAGATAGATATGGGGTAGAGATAGATAGATAGATAGATAGATAGATAGATAGATAGATAGATAGATAGATAGATAGATAGATAGATAGATAGATCTATAGATAGATGTGGGGTAGAGATAGATAGATAGATAGATAGATAGATAGATAGATAGATAGATAGATAGATATGGGGTAGAGATAGATAGATAGATAGATAGATAGATAGATAGATAGATAGATAGATAGATAGATAGATAGATAGATATGAGATCTGTTGATAAATTTTATATATATATTTAGATTGATATTAGATAGAAATGTACATAAAAATGAGATAGGTATATATTAGATAGGTCATAGAAATTCGATAAGACAGTTTTCAGCTACACAGTATTAGATAAATTATATATTTATTGAGAAATAGATTAATATTTATATATATTAGCAGAATATGCAAACATAAATGACATGCAAAAAGCATAATACATAAACACGTATAACTCACATATCCTATAAACGAATATACACATGATAAACATTTCTACAGCATTCACCCTATGAATTTGTATATAACATGACATTCATCTATCCATGTACGTCCACGGTGTGGTGGTTGTGTGAGGAGTGCAGAGGTTGCTGAGGGCATGGCCCAGAAGTAGGGGCTCAGTGAGCTCTATGTGAGTTGGGGTTCCCAGTGTGACTCACCCGGCGGCATTGTGTCCCCTCCCGGGATAGGGTGGCATCGGGTACCAGTCAGGAGCAGGAGAGGGAGCAGCAGTAATTGGAGCATGGTGCAGGAACTTGGCAGCTTCACTGTGTCCTAGGACCTGTGTCTGGCAGCTGGCTACCTGTCTGTGGCGGCTGTCTGTCTCCTCAGATGTGCTCTCGGTGTCTGACAAGGTCTTTCTAGCTGGATTTCCTAAGAATTGTGTGTCTTCCAATGTTTCCGTGACCCTCCCCTGTTGTTTGCCACTTCTCCCTGTGTCTGGATCCCTGTGTGTGCCTCTCAGCCTCTGTCTAGTCTGTCAGTATCTCCCCCTCATTTGTGCCCCTATGTCTGCCCTGTGTCTAAGTGCTGTCTGTGTCTCAGAATTGTGAGTACAATCCGGCTGCCCCCTCCTCTGCACTTCTTTATTTCCCCGAGTCTCCCCCTCCTCTCCCCTTCTTCCTCCGAGTCCCCCCCCCCACGCTGGGTGTCGGTTTCCTCTATACGGCTCCTCACTTTTGTTGTACTATTGCCTCACCTGTCTGTGTGTGTATGTGCCTGTCTGCCCGGTGTCTGGCTGCGTCTGGGAATGCACCTATACTCTTATACACGCCTGTCTGACTTGTCCTCCCTGTGACACGTGAGAACATTTCTGTAACTTTATCCACTTGCCCGTTGTGTGTCTGTGTGGGTGTGTCAGCGTGTGTGTGTGCCAGTGTGTGTGTGCCCGGTGGTCCTGTCTGGCTCACGCCTCATAAACTCCAGGACTTGGCTGTGCGCAATGTCTCCTGCCTCCCTGTGCCCTCCTTTCCCGTTCAGGTATGTGCAGGCAGGCACAGTGTGTGAGATACTGTGCAGATCTGTAGGGGAACTATATATGATGCTATATACACTGCTATATATTATTATTTGTTGTTATAGCGCCATTTATTCCATGGCGCTTTACATGTGAGGAGGGGTATTCATAATAAAAACAAGTACAATAATCTTAAACAATACAAGTCACGACTGGTACAGGAGGAGAGAGGACCCTGCCCGTGAGGGCTCACAGTCTACAAGATATGGTGCTATATACTGTGCTATATACACTGCTATATGTGGTGCTATATGTGGTGCTATATACTGTGCTATATACACTGCTATATATGGTTCTATATACTGTGTTATATACACTGCTATATGTGGTGCTATATATTGTGCTATATACTGTGCTATATACACTGCTATATGTGGTGCTATATATGGTGCTATATACTGTGCTATATACACTGCTATATATGGTTCTATATACTGTGTTATATACACTGCTATATGTGGTGCTATATACTGTGCTATATACACTGCTATATGTGGTGCTATATATGGTGCTATATACTGTGCTATATACACTGCTATATATGGTTCTATATACTGTGTTATATACACTGCTATATGTGGTGCTATATATTGTGCTATATACACTGCTATATGTGGTGCTATATATGGTGCTATATACTGTGCTATATACACTGCTATATGTGGTGCTATATATGGTGCTATATACTGTGCTATATACACTGCTATATGTGGTGCTATATATGGTGCCATATACTGCGCTATATACACTGCTATATATGGTTCTATATACTGTGTTATATACACTGCTATATGTGGTGCTATATATTGTGCTATATACTGTGCTATATACACTGCTATATGTGGTGCTATATATGGTGCTATATACTGTGCTATATACACTGCTATATGTGGTGCTATATGTGGTGCTATATACTGTGCTATATACACTGCTATATATGGTTCTATATACTGTGTTATATACACTGCTATATGTGGTGCTATATATTGTGCTATATACTGTGCTATATACACTGCTATATGTGGTGCTATATATGGTGCTATATACTGTGCTATATACACTGCTATATATGGTTCTATATACTGTGTTATATACACTGCTATATGTGGTGCTATATACTGTGCTATATACACTGCTATATGTGGTGCTATATATGGTGCTATATACTGTGCTATATACACTGCTATATATGGTTCTATATACTGTGTTATATACACTGCTATATGTGGTGCTATATATTGTGCTATATACACTGCTATATGTGGTGCTATATATGGTGCTATATACTGTGCTATATACACTGCTATATGTGGTGCTATATATGGTGCTATATACTGTGCTATATACACTGCTATATGTGGTGCTATATATGGTGCCATATACTGCGCTATATACACTGCTATATATGGTTCTATATACTGTGTTATATACACTGCTATATGTGGTGCTATATATTGTGCTATATACTGTGCTATATACACTGCTATATGTGGTGCTATATATGGTGCTATATACTGTGCTATATACACTGCTATATGTGGTGCTATATATGGTGCTATATACTGTGCTATATACACTGCTATATGTGGTGCTATATATGGTGCTATATACTGTGCTATATACACTGCTATATATGGTTCTATATACTGTGTTATATACACTGCTATATGTGGTGCTATATATTGTGCTATATACACTGCTATATGTGGTGCTATATATGGTGCTATATACTGTGCTATATACACTGCTATATGTGGTGCTATATATGGTGCTATATACACTGCTATATGTGGTGCTATATATGGTGCTATATACTGTGCTATATACACTGCTATATGTGGTGCTATATATGGTGCTATATACTGTGCTATATACACTGCTATATGTGGTGCTATATATGGTGCTATATACTGTGCTATATACACTGCTATATATGGTTCTATATACTGTGTTATATGCACTGCTATATGTGGTGCTATATATTGTGCTATATACTGTGCTATATACACTGCTATATGTGGTGCTATATATGGTGCTATATACTGTGCTATATACACTGCTATATGTGGTGCTATATATGGTGCTATATACACTGCTATATGTGGTGCTATATATGGTGCTATATACTGTGCTATATACACTGCTATATGTGGTGCTATATATGGTGCTATATACACTGCTATATGTGGTGCTATATATTGTGCTATATACTGTGCTATATACACTGCTATATGTGGTGCTATATACTGTGCTATATACACTGCTATATATGGTGCTATATACTGTGCTATATACACTGCTATATGTGGTGCTATATATTGTGCTATATACTGTGCTATATACACTGCTATATGTGGTGCTATATATGGTGCTATATACTGTGCTATATACACTGCTATATGTGGTGCTATATATGGTGCTATATACTGTGCTATATGCACTGCTATATGTGGTGCTATATATTGTGCTATATACTGTGCTATATACACTGCTATATATGGTGCTATATACACTGCTATATATGGTGCTATATACACTGCTATATATGGTTCTATATGTGGTGCTATATACTGTGCTATATGTGATGCTGTATACACTGCTATATATGGTGCTATATACTGTGCTATATACACTGCTATATGTGGTGCTATATATTGTGCTATATACTGTGCTATATACACTGCTATATGTGGTGCTATATATGGTGCTATATACTGTGCTATATACACTGCTATATGTGGTGCTATATATGGTGCTATATACTGTGCTATATACACTGCTATATGTGGTGCTATATATTGTGCTATATACTGTGCTATATACACTGCTATATGTGGTGCTATATATGGTGCTATATACTGTGCTATATACACTGCTATATGTGGTGCTATATATGGTGCTATATACTGTGCTATATACACTGCTATATGTGGTGCTATATATTGTGCTATATACTGTGCTATATACACTGCTATATATGGTGCTATATACACTGCTATATATGGTGCTATATACACTGCTATATATGGTTCTATATGTGGTGCTATATACTGTGCTATATGTGATGCTGTATACACTGCTATATATGGTGCTATATACACTGCTATATGTGGTGCTATATATTGTGCTATATACACTGCTATATGTGGTGCTATATATTGTGGTATATACTGTGCTATATACACTGCTATATGTGGTGCTATATATGGTGCTATATACTGTGCTATATACACTGCTATATGTGGTACTATATATGGTGCTATATACTGTGCTATATACACTGCTATATGTGGTGCCATGTTTCGCTATGTATGGTGCTATATACGGTGCTATATGTGGCGCCATGTATGGTGCTATATACAGTGCTATTTATGGTGCTATATGTGGTGCTCTATACACTGCTATATATGGTGCTATATACACTTCTATATATGGTGCTATATACACTGCTATATATGGTTCTATATGTGGTGCAATATACACTGCTATATATGGTGCTATATGCAGTGCTAAATACAGTGCTATGTACACTGCTATATATGGTGCTATATGCACTGCTATATATTGTGATATATATGGTGCTATATGTGGCACTGTATGGTGCTATGTATGGTGCTGTATACAGTCCTATATATGGTGCTATATGTGGTGCTATATACACTGCTATATATGGTAATATATATGTGGCACTTTGTATGAAGCTATATACAGTGCTATATATGGTGCTATATACACTGCTATGTATGGTGCTATATACAGTGCTATGTACACTGCTATATATGGTGCAATATATGGTGCTATATGCACTGCTATATATTGTGATATATATGGTGCTATATAGGGTGCTATGTACACTGCTATATATGGTGCTATATACCGTGCTATATGTTAATTCTATGCATTTTTGTAGCACCCTGAGTGATTGATTAATATATCTTGGATATTCTCAGTATAGTGGCGCACCTGATATTTTATGGTCTATTGATTGTCTGCTGACACCCCACTCCCATTGGGGTGTTTTTCTGCTTCAGGTAGCACACAATCTATTGTGGATCTTAATTACATTCTATAGGGGCTATTTGGCGCCTTAGGCAGGTATTATATACTCTTTTGTGTTATTATCGTTGTTTTCCTATTTGTTGGTTTCTATTTCGGTTGTTCCTGTCATGGATTGGGAGGCTAGGGAGGCTGCCTGGCGGGCTCAATCATCTGGTTTATTTCTAAATAGTGCACCGGTAGTAAATGACTCTAATTTTACTAAACTTTCTATGGATATTACAACAGACAATAAATTGGCGGTACGCCTATGGTGGAATATTAGAACTCTGGAGGAATACCTCAGAATAGGGATTGTTCCACGGGGTTTGCGGGTCCAAATTTTTCCTGCATTGGAACCATCGCCAGCATTTCAGTGTACATGGGAAAAGGGATTGCTGCAATGTTCAAGCATCATCATTAATATGCTAGTGGAACATGATAGGCAGCTCTTCTCTGCTACTAAACAAAATATTAAGGACTTGGAAAGCAAATTAACGGCCTTTGATGAGGCTCAAATGGTGACACAGTTTAAACTAAAATTAAAGGAAACATTAGATAAATTTGAGAAAGAGGTCATGGACTGTAAGCAAAAGAAATTCCAGAGAGATCGCCTGGATTTTGATAATCAAAGGGCCTTTAGATGGGGACATTCGGGGAATTCTCATTCGTTGAAACAATCATCTAGCATTCACACATCGACTCCTCCAGTGACAATGACTGGTGCCCCCAGTTTGAGTGATTTTTTTATCTCTGGGGGTCAGCGATCTCAACATAGGACCAGGCGCGGAGGTAAACGTCAGAAATCTCAGAAAACGCCAGACCAACCGAAGGGATCCCAACTCACCCTACCGACGCAACTACAAGACCAAACATCGATAATTACGTCCAGCCATTCTTCTTCGGCAGAATCACCTTTGCAGGTACAGTCTGTAGCTTTACAGGTAATAAATTTATCGGATCATGTATTATCCCCAGCTGAGCTCTCTGTATTACAAAGAGGCCTCTCTTTTTCTCCTACTCGAACCACGGATAAATTTGACCTTATTAAGGATTTATATTTATTCTGTAGAAAATTGATCTTTCAGGTAATCCATAAGCAAACGGAAACCTTTCAAACTACTTCCATCAATGATCAACAGGTTCTTCAGGATCTTCTGGACCTTTTGGAAGAAAATAGCACACCCTCAGGTAGGAGAAGTTTTCCATATAGAAATAAGTCCTCCTCTGCCCCATCCTTTTCTCTGGTACCAGCGGTAAAATTCTTTTTTGAATCCGCTAAAAGGGATATTTTACGGCCTCCACCTAATATTGGTAATACCAATAATCTTTCATTGCAAGAAAGAAAAGCTATTAACTCCTTGAAAAATAATGATTCCATCATTATAAGAGAAGCCGATAAGGGTGCGAATGTAGTATTGTGGCCTTCCCATATGTATCTTGAAGAAGCCAACAGACAATTGAGTGATCATAGATTCTATATGAGATTACCTTCGGATCCAACAGGGGTCTTCCTAGAGAGATTACATAAATTGATTGATCAAGCAGCTTCCATGGGGATAATATCTTCAAATGAAAAGAAATTTATGTGGGTGGATAACCAAGTCACTCCCACTTTATACCTCCTGCCAAAGGTGCACAAGAATATCACAAGCCACCGGGCAGACCGATTGTGTCCAGCATAGGAAGTATGAGTGAACGGGTATCTACTTACATTGATTTTTTCATACAACCTATTGCTTCAGCATTACCATCTTTCATAAAGGATACACCTGATTTTATCCAGGCTGACGTAATATCACTTTAACGGGCCAGGAGCTATTAGTGACCTGTGATGTCGAATCACTTTATTCCAATATTAGTCATACTCACGGTATCCAGGCACTTTCTTACTTTCTTGATCGTCTCAGTGGGACTAATCGTCTCCATGACTCCTTTATTTTGTACCTCCTAAGCTTTGTCTTGTACCATAATTATTTTCTCTTTGACAGGACTTACTATAAGCAACTATCAGGCGTGGCCATGGGGGCGCGTTGCGTACCGGCTTGCGCAAATATCTTTCTTGGATGGTGGGAGGAGACGACTGTTTTTTGCTCCCAAGAATATCTGGATCATATCAAACATTGGCACCATTATCTGGATGATATTTTTTTCATTTGGGTAGGTACTGAAGCAACTTGTATTCAATTTCTGAGGGAACTTAATGAGAATTCATTGAACATCTTCCTTACATTTTCTTGTCCCCTGGATTCAGAATTTTTTTTTAGATCTTCGAGTTTTTGCAGATGGGTACAGACTGGTGACTGACTTGTACCGTAAACCGACGGCCACCAACAATCTTTTACAATTCCAGAGTTTCCACCCTCTTCACACTCAGACCGGGATCCCTGTTGTTATGGTTTCCAATGGCAAGGAAACATCAGAAGCATAGAATAAACGGACAAGCTCTCGGGTGATGGAAACTAGAGCTGACCGCGATGCTAAACCTACACACCACACTAGAAGTAGCCAGGGGGCATTCCTGCGTTGTCTCTAGATGCCGCGCGCCAGCCGGAGAACTAACTACCCCTGGTAGAAGAAAACACAGTCCTGGCTTGCCTCCAGAGAATGTCCCCACAGGAGATTGCAGCCCCCCACATATAATAACGGTGAGAGCAGATGAAAAGACACACGTAGTATGAAAGCAGATTTAGCACAGAGAGGCCCGCTAACTAAATAGCAGAAAGATACAACAGAGGACTTCGTGGTCAGCTGCAAAACCCTTCAAAACACCATCCTGAAATTACCTTAACTCATGTGACAACTCATGCCACTGGAGTGGTAATTTCAGCCCAACAAGAGCTTCCAGCTGCAGAGATTCACATAAATGCAAACTGGACAAATCATACAAAAATAGGCTTAAGGACTAAAGTGTCCAACTTAGCTGAGCAGAAAACTGGGAGCAGGAACATGCAACAGAATCACTCTGGATACATTGATGGCCAGCATTAGAATGACTGAGGAGCAAGGTTAAATAGGATACTCCCACATCCTGATAGGAACAGGTGAACTGAGAAGGCAAAGCTTGCAGGACACCAGTACCACAAGAGACCACCGGGGGAGCCCACGAACCGAATCACAACAGTACCCCCCCCTTAAAGGGAACCTGTCACCACGTTTTTGGAAGATGGGATAAAAATAGCGTTAAATAGGGGCAGAGGTGGGCGTTACATTAGTGTGTTTGTTATGCGTTTATTACCCACCTAAGTTGCCGAAATACCTTTGCAAAGTCTCCGTTTTCGCCTGTCAATCAGGCTGGTCTGGTCAGATGGGCGTGGTGTCTTCCCCCAGATCTTGTTTAGTTTTCCGTTGGTGGCGTAGTGGTGTGCGCATGCCCAAGGTCCCGAATCCTCTGCCAGGGGATTTCAAAGAGCGCGGTGTCCGTTATTGCATTGGTGATCGGTGGGCGCGGCCATCTTCCTTTGGCCGCGCGTGCGCAGAAGCGGCCCTCTGCTTGCCGCGGCGCTCTGCTGGCCGCGGCTTCAGGAAAATGGCCGCCGCGATATCCATCTGCGCACGCGCGGCATCCCGCGGCCATTTTCCTGATGCCGCGGCCAGCAGAGCGCCGCTTCTGCGCACGCGCGGCCAAAGGAAGATGGCCGCGCCCACCGATCACCAATGCAATAACGGACACCGCGCTCTTTGAAATCCCCTGGCAGAGGATTCGGGACCTTGGGCATGCGCACACCACTACGCCACCAACGGAAAACTACGCAAAATCTGGGGGAAGACAACGCCCATCTGACCAGACCAGCCTGATTGACAGGCGAAAACGGAGACTTTGCAAAGGTATTTCGGCAACTTAGGTGGGTAATAAACGCATAACAAACACACTAATGTAACGCCCACCTCTGCCCCTATTTAACGCTATTTTTATCCCATCTTCCAAAAACGTGGTGACAGGTTCCCTTTAAGGAGGGGGCACCGAACCCTCACAAGAACCATCTCAATAGAAGAGGGGGAAAAAATGTACCCCAAAAAAGAAATCTTCTGAACCCCAAAAACACACTTTGAACCTTTAACAAACAAAGAATTGGTCCGCAAAACCTGAAAAACCCTCCTAACTTGTTGAACATGAGATTCCCAGTCATCCGAAAAAATCAAGATATCGTCCAAATACACAATCATAAATTTATCCAGATATTCATGGAAAATATTGTGCATAAAAGACTGAAAGACCGAAGGGGCATTTGACAGACCAAAAGGCATCACCAAATACTCAAAATGGCCCTCGGGCGTATTAAATGCAGTTTTCCACTCATCCCCCTGCTTAATTCGCACCAAATTATACGCACCGCGAAGATCAATCTTAGAGAACCACTTCGCCCCCTCAATACGAGCAAATAAATCTGTCAGCAATGGCAAAGGATACTGATACTTGACTGTGATCTTATTCAAGAGTCTATAATCAATACAAGGTCTCAAAGAACCATCGCTTTTAGCTACAAAAAAGAACCCCGCTCCAAGAGGAGACGAAGAAGGACGAATATGTCCCTTTTCCAAGGACTCCCTAATATACTCTCGCATGGCAGCATGTTCAGGTACAGACAGATTGAATAGACGACCCTTAGGAAATTTACTGCCAGGGATCAAATCTATGGCGCAATCGCAATCTCTGTGAGGAGGAAGAGAATTAAGAGTAGATTCCTCAAAAACCTCACGATAATCAGACAAAAACTCAGGAATTTCAGAGGGAATAGATGAAGCAATGGAGACCAAAGATGTGTCCCCATGATTTCCCTGACATCCCCAGCTTAGTACAGACATTGTTTTCCAGTCAAGGACTGGGTTATGAGTTTGCAACCATGGCAATCCCAGCACCAACACATCATGTAGATTATACAGTACAAGGAAGCGAATCACCTCTTGATGGTCTGGAGTCATACGCATAGTCACTTGTGTCCAGTATTGTGGTT
Organism: Ranitomeya variabilis; assembly: GCF_051348905.1. Lineage (NCBI taxonomy): Eukaryota > Metazoa > Chordata > Amphibia > Anura > Dendrobatidae > Ranitomeya > Ranitomeya variabilis. Next base: position 524,698,669 of record NC_135232.1, on the reverse strand, counting down.
TATTACTAGCCAATGGTGTAGAATCAATACCCTTTAAAGGTATAGGAACTTCCAGAGGCTCTAGATCAAACCCACAGCGCCTGGCAAAGGACCAATCCATAAGACTCAAAGCGGCGCCAGAATCCACATACGCATCCGCAACAATAGAAGATAACGAACAAATTAGAGTTACAGACAAAATAAACTTGGACTGCAAAGTGCCAATAGCAGAGGATTTATCAACTTTCTTTGTTCGTTTAGAGCATGCTGATATAACATGAGTAGAATTTCCACAATAGAAGCACAAATGATTTTTGCGCCTATAAATCTGTCGTTCGCTTCTGGACAGAAAGCTATCACATTGCATACTCTGTGGTGCCTCTTCAGAAGACACCGCCAACTGGTGCACAGGTTTGCGTTCCCGTAAACGCCGATCAATCTGAATTGCCATTGTCATGGACTCATTCAGACCAGTAGGCGCAGGAAACCCCACCATGACGTCTTTTACAGCATCAGAGAGACCTTCTCTGAAAATTGCCGCCAGAGCGCACTCATTCCACTGAGTAAGCACAGACCATTTTCGAAATTTTTGGCAATATATTTCGGCTTCATCTTGCCCCTGAGAAAGGGCTATTAGGGCTTTCTCAGCCTGAATCTCCAAATTTGGTTCCTCATAAAGCAACCCCAAAGCCAGAAAAAACGCATCCACATTGAGCAACGCAGGATCCCCTGGTGCCAATGAAAATGCCCAATTTTGGGGGTCACCCCGCAGTAAAGAAATAACAATTTTTACTTGCTGGGCAGGATCTCCAGCAGAATGAGATCTCAGCGAAAGAAACAATTTACAATTGTATTTAAAATTTAGAAAACAAGATCGATCTCCAGAAAAAAACTCCGGTATAGGAATTTTAGGTTCAGACCGAGGAGCATGTAACAAAAAATCTTGTATATTCTGAACTTTAGAGGCAAGATTATACAAATTGGTAGCCAGACTCTGGGGATCCATATTTCAACAGATTAAGTCTGAGCCATTCAGGGGTTAAGAGGAGAGGAAAACAGGAGACTGCAATTAGAGCTGGAGTGCAACTTCAGAGGGAAAAAAAAAAAAAAAGTTTCACACAGTTCCTTTTCTCTCCTGCTTCAGCCTATAGATTAAACATTCGGGCTGGCCATACTGTTATGGTTTCCAATGGCAAGGAAACATCAGAAGCATAGAATAAACGGACAAGCTCTCGGGTGATGGAAACTAGAGCTGACCGCGATGCTAAACCTACACACCACACTAGAAGTAGCCAGGGGGCATTCCTGCGTTGTCTCTAGATGCCGCGCGCCAGCCGGAGAACTAACTACCCCTGGTAGAAGAAAACACAGTCCTGGCTTGCCTCCAGAGAATGTCCCCACAGGAGATAGCAGCCCCCCACTTATAATAACGGTGAGAGCAGATGAAAAGACACACGTAGTATGAAAGCAGATTTAGCACAGAGAGGCCCGCTAACTAAATAGCAGAAAGATACAACAGAGGACTTCGTGGTCAGCTGCAAAACCCTTCAAAACACCATCCTGAAATTACCTTAACTCATGTGACAACTCATGCCACTGGAGTGGTAATTTCAGCCCAACAAGAGCTTCCAGCTGCAGAGATTCACATAAATGCAAACTGGACAAAACATACAAAAATAGGCTTAAGGACTAAAGTGTCCAACTTAGCTGAGCAGAAAACTGGGAGCAGGAACATGCAACAGAATCACTCTGGATACATTGATGGCCAGCATTAGAATGACTGAGGAGCAAGGTTAAATAGGATACTCCCACATCCTGATAGGAACAGGTGAACTGAGAAGGCAAAGCTTGCAGGACACCAGTACCACAAGAGACCACCGGGGGAGCCCACGAACCGAATCACAACACCCTGTGGGACAGTTTCTACGAACCCGGCGCAATTGCACAACAGACACTTGCTTCAGGAAACAAGCTAAAGATCTAACCCATAGATTGTGTCAGAGGGGGTACCCGAAGAAGACACTTTCCACAGCCTTCCAACATGCTAGAACTCTCAATCAGGAGGCTCTTTTGACACCGCATCCTCGTCCACAAGACTCTACAGTGAGGTTTATTACGGAACACAGTACAAATTAGAATCAGGTGAGGAACATTCTAATCAAAAATTGGGACATTCTGACCTCGGATGCCCAAACATCGACTTGTGTGAGTTCTAGACCTCTCATAACTGCAAAAAGGGCCCCTAACTTACGAGATATCATTACTAGGAGCCATTTCTCATGTCCAGTTATTAAGCTTAATCGTGGGATACACCTCAGGGGTTCTTTCCCCTGCGGTGAGTGTACTGTGTGCCCATATTAGCCTCCCACAAGAGACGTTTTTTTCAATCCCTCTGATAATATGGAACATCCTCTTCATCAGTATATTAACTGTAAGACAAGCTTTGTAAGTTACGCGATTGTTTGTCCCTGTCAAAAAGTGTATGTGAGCCAGACATCACAGGAGCTGAGAAGACGGGCACAAAAACATCTCTCAACCATAAACCTAGCCCTCTCAGACTCCAGGAAGGGTAAGGTTTTAACACCAATAACTACGCATTATTTGAGGATGCATGGGGGCAAACCTACTAATACCCGCTTTTTTGGTCTACAGAAAATTCGGGGTAATGAAAGGGGTGGTAGTCGACATAGACTACTGTTACAGCATGAAGCCCGCTGGATATTCCATCTAAAATCCATCTCACCATTTGATTTGAACGAGGAGCTTCTGTATACTAGATTTCTGGGCCAGGATTAAGGTTTCAAGATAAATACGTGACACATTTGGATCAAAATGAAGAACTCTCCCGCTCTGGAATTTGGAGATCTAATTTTGAATGCCCTTTGTTTATGCATTCCTGCATCTGTTACCGCCATATCCTCCATGTTGTTGCCCCTTGGAATATCTTGGACTCATTATTATTGATGGTGACATTGTGTCCCATATTGGACATGATGGGATTCTCCCGTTGTCAGGACTCTTAGGACCTTCTCTATTTTCTATCATCTATAAAGTAATTGAGTATACATGATTTGGACATATGTATAATTGTTTCTATATTGTAAACATGTGTTTATATGATTGTTTCACCTTTTTCTTCCCCTCCCCCCCCTTTTTTTCTCCCTTTTGGCCCTTAGATTTCACAAGGGGCATATATTTCATGTACCTTTGCCCATTTATAGTTATTAAACTTATTTATTTTGGTTTTGGGTCATCTACTATTCATGCCACCTGGTTTATTTCTATATATACATATCCCGGTTTTTGTGTGCCCTTTTATTATTATTTCTATTATTTTTGTCCCAGTTACCAATGTTGCGCTCATCCCTGACCCTGTGTTATTATTATTTTTGGACGATAAAAGGGTTTTATTTTTACGTGGATTTGCGCTAATATAGATTATTTATTTTGTTGTCAGTATTACTTTGCTTTTTTTATTTATTTTCTCATTTTTTCTTTTGCTTTTTTTTCATTTTACTGAAGGGCTACGTTTGCCCCACCAATCATGTCTTTGCATTACTCTTCCAAGGTCCTACTATATCTTTTGTATTACTCTTGTATGATATGATATATCCCTGCTTCAACATCTAAGAACCTTCTTGGTTTCCTCTTGTTAACCTTTTGCCGGTATTTCTTGTTGTGCAGCCGCACACTGCGCTTGCTCTGACTCATTGTTACCTTCCAGCCGACTTTATCATCGGCGCATGCGCCAATCGGTATCCCTGTTCTCTGTATATATTTTCTCCTTTGTTGCTACCGCGCGTGCGCATCTCCCTCCTGAGAGACTTCCGGTTCTCCGGCGGGAATTCCCGACAATGGTAACTAACAACCCTCATTATTTCTCCTGTATTTAAATCCGACGCTCACCGCTGACTACTATTCCCTGACGAAGCTGCACAGCGGCAGCGATACGCGTGGGACCTTTCCCACCCCCTTCCCCTGGCATCTCGGCTTCCTGATATTTTGGAGGCTTTTGGCATTTTGACTCCTATCTAGGCATGCTTTGAGGCTCTACCTGTTCCTGATCTATTCAGGTTTCACCAGGCAAATCCAGATTTGGGATCTCTGGGGCTTATTATAGGTATCTGGCATGACGCATAGTGGACTCAATTTTTTCTGGTCTCTGCAGGTTTAACCTTATTCTTATTGCTATGGTGCAGTTTTGGACTGCAACTCTTATTCTCTAATAGGGGCTCGTATACATCTATATATTATATATATATATATATATATATATATATACAGTATATATATATATATATATATATATATATATATATATATATATATATATATATTCTCTCTTTATAACTTGGAGCCGCACATTTCTTCTTTTGGTGCAATCATTTAAGACAATTTTGGGGACGCCCAATTTTTGCCTTCATTATTATGAGAACTTATGTTGTGTCTATATACACTGTGTTCCAAATTATTATGCACATAGAGTTTAGGAGTGATAAGGTTAGAATTTTTTTGTTTGTCATTTAAACTCATTGATGGTGATGTGTTATGGTCTGGTGATTAAGGAGCGACATGCAACTAGCTCTGAGCAGGTGGTAACTATACCGACCGCAGTTCCTGATCTTAACACAGACACTAGCAGTAGCCGTGGGATGTTCCTGTCACTCCCTGGACACCTCGTCACAGCCGGAGATCTAGCTACCCCTAAAGGTAGAAGCAGGAAAGCTATCTTGCCTCAGAGAAAATTCCCAAAGGATAGGACAGCCCCCACAAATAATGACTGAGAGGAGAAGGAAATGACATACGTAGTATGAAACAAGATTTAGCAAAGGAGGCCACTACTGGCTAGAAAGAATTAGTACAGGACAGAACACTGTGCGGTCAGTAATAAAAACTAGAAAAAGTCCACAGCAGAGAAATGCAAAAATCTCCACACCTGACTAAAGGTGTGGAGGGCAAACTCTGCTGCCCAGAGCTTCCAGCTTAGCTGACTAGATACATACTGATATGTCATGGTTCCCAATGGCAAGGGAACGTAAAAAACACATAAGTAACGAACGAGCTCTCGGGTGATGGAAACTCGAGTTGACCATGAGCTAAATCTACCACACAACTAACAGTAGCCAGGGAGCATACCTACGGCTTCCTATATGCCACGCGCCAGCCGGAGGACTAACTACGCCTGGTAGAGGAAGAAACAGACCTGGCTTACCTCTAGGGAAATATCCCAAAAGATGATAGCAGCCCCCCACATGTAATAACGGTGAATTAAGAGGAAAAGACATACACAGTATGAAAGTAGATTTAGCAAAGAGAGGTCCACTTACTAGATAGCAGAAGGATACAAAAGAGGACTTCACGGTCAACTGAAAACCCTTTCAAAAACCATCCTGAAATTACTTTAAGACTCCTGTGTCAACTCATGACACAGGAGTGGCAATTTCAGCCCGCAAGAGCTTCCAGCTACAGAGAATTACAAAAACTGCAAACTGGACAAAAGGTACAAAACAAAAGGACAAAGTCCACTTAGCTGATCAGCAGACTAGTAGCAGGAACATGCAACCGAAGGCTCTGGTTACAATGATGACCGGCAAGGAAATGACTGGAGAGCAAGGCTAAATAGGAAACTCCCAAACACTGATGGAAGCAGGTGAACAGAAGAAGCAAAGTGCAAACAAGTCACCAGTACCACCAGCAACCACCAGGGGAGCCCAAAAAGCGGATACACAACAGTACCCTCCCCTTAAGGAGGGGGCACCGAACCCTCACAAGAACCGCCAGGGCGATCTGGATGAGCCCTATGAAAGGCACGAACCAAATCCGAGGCATGAACATCAGAGGCAGTTACCCAAGAATTATCTTCCTGACCATAGCCTTTCCATTTAACCAGATATTGAAGTCTCCATCTGGAAATACGGGAGTCCAAGATCTTCTCCACGACGTACTCCAATTCACCCTCCACCAGCACAGGAGCAGGAGGTTCAGTAGAAGGAACCACCGGTACCTCATATCTCCGCAACAACGACCGATGGAACACATTATGGATAGCGAAAGATGCCGGGAGGTCCAAACGAAAGGAAACAGGGTTAAGAATCTCCAAAATCCTATAAGGACCGATGAACCGAGGCTTAAATTTGGGAGAAGAAACTCTCATAGGGACAAAACGGGAAGACAACCACACCAAGTCCCCAACGCGAAGGTGGGGACCAACACGACGACGACGGTTAGCAAACTGCTGAGTCCTCTCCTGGGACAATTCCAAATTATCCACCACTTGTCCCCAAATCCGATGCAACCGATCCACCACCGCATCCACTCCAGGACAATCCGAAGATTCAACCTGACCAGATGAAAAACGCGGATGAAACCCTGAATTGCAAAAGAAAGGAGAAACCAAAGTGGCAGAACTAGCCCGATTATTAAGAGCAAACTCCGCCAACGGCAGAAAGGCAACCCAATCATCCTGATCCGCAGACACAAAACACCTCAAATAAGTCTCCAAAGTTTGATTAGTTCGCTCCGTCTGGCCATTGGTCTGAGGATGGAATGCAGACGAAAAGGACAAATCAATGCCCAACCTGGCACAGACTGCCCGCCAAAATCTAGACACGAACTGGGTACCCCTGTCAGAAACGATGTTTTCCGGAATACCATGCAAGCGAACCACATTTTGAAAAAACAGAGGGACCAACTCAGATGAGGAAGGCAACTTAGGCAATGGCACCAAATGAACCATTTTAGAAAAACGGTCACACACCACCCAGATGACAGACATCTTCTGAGAAACAGGGAGATCTGAGATAAAGTCCATAGAGATGTGCGTCCAAGGCCTCTTCGGAATAGGCAAGGGCAACAACAACCCACTAGCCCTAGAACAACAAGGCTTGGCCCGAGCACACACATCGCAAGACTGCACAAAAACACGCACATCTCGAGACAGGGAAGGCCACCAGAAGGATCTAGCCACCAAATCTCTGGTGCCAAAAATTCCCGGATGACCTGCCAGAGTAGAAGAATGAACTTCCGAGATGACTCTAGTGGTCCACTCGTCAGGAACAAACAGTCTACCAGACGGACAACGATCAGGTCTATCCGCCTGAAATTCTTGCAAAGCACGTCGCAAATCTGGAGAGACAGCAGACAAAACCACTCCATCCTTAAGGACACCAGCAGGTTCAGAATTCCCAGGAGAGTCAGGCTCAAAACTCCTAGAAAGAGCATCTGCTTTCACATTCCTAGAACCCGGTAAGTACGAGACCACAAAATTAAACCGGGAAAAGAACAACGACCAACGTGCCTGTCTAGGATTCAGGCGCCTGGCAGACTCCAAATAAATTAAATTCTTGTGATCAGTCAAAACTACCACCTGATGTCTGGCACCCTCAAGCCAATGACGCCACTCCTCAAATGCCCACTTCATGGCCAAAAGCTCCCGATTACCAACATCATAGTTTCGCTCGGCGGCCGAAAATTTTCGCGAAAAGAACGCACAAGGTCTCATCACTGAGCAGTCGGAACTTTTCTGCGACAAAACCGCCCCCGCTCCGATCTCGGAAGCATCGACCTCAACCTAAAAGGGAAGAGAAACATCAGGCTGGCGCAACACAGGGGCAGACAAAAAGCGGCGCTTAAGCTCCCGAAAGGCCTCCACGGCAGCAGGGGACCAATTGGCAACATCAGCACCCTTTTTAGTCAAATCCGTCAGAGGTTTAGCAACGCCAGAAAAACCAGCTATAAATCGACGATAAAAATTAGCAAAGCCCAAGAATTTCTGGAGACTCTTCAGAGAAGTAGGCTGCGTCCAGTCGTAAATAGCCCGAACCTTGACAGGGTCCATCTCAATAGAAGAAGGGGAAAAAATATACCCCAAAAATGAAATTTTTTGAACCCCAAAAACACACTTTGAACCCTTTACACACAAAGAATTCTCCCGCAAAACCTGAAAAACCCTCCTGACCTGCTGAACATGAGACTCCCAGTCATCAGAAAAAATCAAAATATCATCCAAGTACACAATCATAAATTTATCCAAATATTCCCGGAAAATATCATGCATTAAGGACTGAAAGACAGAAGGTGCATTAGAAAGGCCGAAAGGCATTACCAAATACTCAAAATGGCCCTCAGGCGTATTAAATGCGGTCTTCCACTCATCCCCCTGCTTAATTCGCACCAAATTATACGCCCCACGAAGATCAATCTTAGAGAACCACTTAGCCCCCCTTATGCGAGCAAACAAATCAGTCAGCAAAGGCAACGGATACTGATATTTGACTGTAATTTTATTCAGGAGACGATAATCAATACAAGGCCTCAGAGAGCCATCCTTTTTAGAGACAAAGAAAAAACCGGCTCCTAAAGGTGATGAAGAAGGACGAATATGTCCCTTTTCCAGGGACTCCTTAATATACTCGCGCATAGCAGCATGTTCAGGTACAGATAGGTTAAACAAACGACCCTTTGGAAATTTACTGCCAGGAATCAGATCTATGGCGCAATCACAATCCCTGTGAGGAGGGAGTGAACCAATCTTAGGCTCTTCAAAAATATCACGATAATCAGACAAAAATGCCGGAATCTCAGATGGAATAGATGACGAAATGGACACCATAGGAGTGTCCCCATGAGCCCCCCGACATCCCCAGCTTAACACAGACATAGCCTTCCAGTCAAGGACTGGGTTATGAGACTGTAACCATGGTAATCCAAGCACCAAAACATCATGTAAATTGTACAACACAAGGAAGCGAATCACCTCCTGATGGTCTGGAGTCATACGCATAGTCACTTGCGTCCAGAACTGTGGTTTATTACAAGCCAAAGGTGTAGAATCAATACCCTTCAGAGGTATAGGGACTTCCAGAGGCTCTAATTCAAACCCACAGCGCCTGGCAAAGGACCAGTCCATAAGACTCAGAGCGGCGCCCGAGTCCACATAGGCATCCACGGTAATAACTGATAATGAACAAATCAAGGTTACAGACAAAATAAATTTGGACTGTAAAGTGCCAATTGAAATGGACTTGTCAACCTTCCTAGTACGCTTAGAGCATGCCGATATAACATGAGCAGAATCACCACAATAGAAGCATAACCCATTTTTACGCCTATAATTCTGCCGCTCGCTTCTGGACATAACTCTGTCACATTGCATTTTCTCTGGCGTCTCTTCAGAAGATACCGCCAAATGGTGCACGGGTTTGCGCTCCCGCAAACGCCGATCAATCTGAATTGCCATTGTCATGGACTCATTCAGACCTGTAGGCGCAGGGAACCCGACCATAACATCTTGAACGGCATCAGAAAGGCCCTCTCTGAAATTTGCCGCTAAGGCGCACTCATTCCACTGAGTAAGCACAGACCACCTACGAAATTTTTGGCAGTATATCTCCGCTTCATCTTGCCCTTGAGATAGGGCTATCAAAGCTTTTTCAGCTTGAATCTCCAAATTAGGTTCCTCATAAAGCAACCCTAAAGCCAGGAAAAACGCATCCACATTGAGCAACGCAGGATCCCCTGGTGCCAATGAAAATGCCCAATTTTGAGGGTCACCTCGCAGCAAAGAGATTACAATCTTAACCTGCTGTACAGGATCTCCTGAGGAGTGAGGTCTGAGAGAAAGGAATAATTTACAATTATATTTGAAATTCAAAAACCGAGATCTATCTCCGGAAAACACCTCTGGTGTAGGGATTTTAGGTTCAGAAATAGGAGCATGTATAACAAAATCTTGTAAATTTTGAACCTTCGTAGCAAGATTATTTAAACCTGCAGCCAAACTCTGGACATCCATGTTAAACAGCTAAGGTCAGAGCCATTCAAGGGTTAAGAGGAGGTAAGAAGCAGCTAGACAGCAATTAAGGGCTAGGCAGCAAAACTCTGAGGGAAAGAAAAAAAAAAAAATTTCCCTTCAACACTTCTTTTTCTCCTGCTCAGCCCAAACAATTAACACTTTGTGGGCCGGTCATACTGTCATGGTTCCCAATGGCAAGGGAACGTAAAAAAACACATAAGTAACGAACGAGCTCTCGGGTGATGGAAACTCGAGTTGACCGTGAGCTAAATCTACCACACAACTAACAGTAGCCAGGGAGCATACCTACGGCTTCCTATATGCCACGCGCCAGCCGGAGGACTAACTACGCCTGGTAGAGGAAGAAACAGACCTGGCTTACCTCTAGGGAAATACCCCAAAAGATGATAGCAGCCCCCCACATGTAATAGCGGTGAATTAAGAGGAAAAGACATACACAGTATGAAAGTAGATTTAGCAAAGAGAGGTCCACTTACTAGATAGCAGAAGGATACAAAAGAGGACTTCACGGTCAACTGAAAACCCTTTCAAAAACCATCCTGAAATTACTTTAAGACTCCTGTGTCAACTCATGACACAGGAGTGGCAATTTCAGCCCGCAAGAGCTTCCAGCTACAGAGAATTACAAAAACTGCAAACTGGACAAAAGGTACAAAACAAAAGGACAAAGTCCACTTAGCTGATCAGCAGACTAGTAGCAGGAACATGCAACCGAAGGCTCTGGTTACAATGATGACCGGCAAGGAAATGACTGGAGAGCAAGGCTAAATAGGAAACTCCCAAACACTGATGGAAGCAGGTGAACAGAAGAAGCAAAGTGCAAACAAGTCACCAGTAACACCAGCAACCACCAGGGGAGCCCAAAAAGCGGATACACAACACTGATAAGCTGGACAAATGAGCAAAACATAGAAAGTGCTAAACAACAAAGTCCACAACAAGTGAACTGCAAAAAGACAGGCAAGGACTTAGCTTTGCTGAAATGGTCAGAGTGACAGGGAAATCCTCAGAGAGCCATGACTCCAAGCTCAACAATTGACAGCTGGCATTGAATTAGGGAAAAGGCCAGACTAATATAGCAGAGCCAGAAAGACGATCAGTGAAAACAGCTGCTGATGCTAAATCCAAGAAGCAGCCATACCACTCAAAACCACAGGAGGGAGCCCAAGAGCAGAACTCACAAAAATGCTACTTATAACCACCGGAGGGAGCCCAAGAGCGGAATTCACAACAGTACCCCCCTTGAGGAGGGGTCACCGAACCCTCACCAGAGCCCCCAGTCCGATCAGGACGAGCCAAATGAAAAGCACGAACCAAATCGGCGGCATGGGCATCGGAGGCAACCACCCAAGAATTATCCTCCTGGCCATAACCCTTCCACTTGACAAGATACTGAAGCCTCCGTCTCGAAAAACGAGAATCCAAAATTTTCTCAACCACATATTCCAACTCCCCCTCAACCAACACCGGGGCAGGAGGATCAACAGATGGAACAACGGGTACCACATATCTCCGCAACAAAGATCTATGGAAAACATTGTGGATGGCAAAAGAGGCTGGATGGGCCAAACGAAAAGACACTGGATTGATAATCTCAGAAATCTTATAAGGACCAATAAACCGAGGCTTGAACTTAGGGGAAGAAACCTTCATAGGAACATGACGAGAGGATAACCAGACCAAATCCCCCACACGAAGCTGAGGACCAACACACCGACGGCGGTTAGCAAAACGCTGAGCCTTTTCCTGAGACAACGTCAAATTGTCTACCACATGAGTCCAAATCTGCTGCAACCTGTCCATCACAGAATCCACACCAGGACAATCAGAAGGCTCAACCTGCCCTGAAGAAAAACGAGGATGGAAACCAAAATTACAAAAGAAAGGTGAAACCAAAGTAGCCGAACTGGCCCGATTATTAAGGGCAAACTCGGCCAACGGCAAGAAAGCCACCCAATCATCCTGATCAGCAGACACAAAGCATCTCAAATAGGTTTCCAAGGTTTGGTTAGTTCGCTCAGTTTGGCCATTTGTCTGAGGATGGAACACCGAAGAAAAAGACAAATTAATGCGCATTTTAGCACAAAAGGCCCGCCAAAACCTGGAAACAAACTGGGAACCTCTGTCAGACACAATATTCTCTGGAATGCCATGCAAACGAACCACATGCTGAAAAAATAATGGAACCAAATCAGAGGAGGAAGGCAATTTAGGCAAAGGTACCAAATGGACCATTTTAGAGAACCGGTCACAAACCACCCAGATAACAGACATCCTCTGGGACACAGGTAGATCCGAAATAAAATCCATGGAAATATGCGTCCAAGGCCTCTCCGGGACAGGCAAAGGCAAAAGCAACCCACTAGCGCGGGAACAGCAAGGCTTAGCCCGGGCACAAATCCCACAGGACTGCACAAAAGAACGCACATCCCGCGACAAGGAAGGCCACCAAAAGGACCTAGCAACCAAATCTCTGGTACCAAAAATCCCAGGATGACCGGCCAACACAGAACAATGGACCTCAGAAATTACCTTACTTGTCCATCTATCAGGAACAAACAGCTTCCCCACAGGACAGCGGTCAGGTTTATCAGCCTGAAATTCCTGAAGCGCCCGCCGCGAATCAGGGGAGATGGCAGACAGAATCACCCCTTCCCTAAGAATGCCAACCGGCTCAAAGACTCCAGGAGAATCAGGCAAAAAACTCCTAGAGAGGGCATCCGCTTTAACATTCTTAGATCCAGGAAGATATGAGACCACAAAATCAAAACGGGAGAAAAACAGGGACCACCGAGCCTGTCTAGGGTTCAGCCGCTTGGCCGACTCGAGGTAAATCAGATTCTTATGATCGGTCAAGACCACAATGCGGTGCTTGGCTCCCTCAAGCCAATGTCGCCACTCCTCAAATGCCCACTTCATAGCCAACTGTCACGATATGGTATGAAATATCATATAGGTTTAGTTTCTCTTGTCAGCCCAGGATGTGGGCTAAGAAACCCCCCCTTCTCTTTTACTTCAGAGTTGAGCTGCCTTTCCACTGTGCATGGGGGAAGAGAGTTTTATTGACGAAAGGCATTTACGACCGGCATTTCCTGTAGTAGAAAGTGCTCAGCTTTAACTGTTAGAGAAGATTCTAGAATCATGAAAGTCCTTTGTTCTGTTTTTGAAAGATATTAGGCAAACGATTTAAAATACGAACACAAAAATATATCGTCATAATCACACTCGGAGGATCTACCCATCCCTCGAAACACAGGTTTCTAGCTCCATCTGGTACAGAGGTAGGGATTTCTCTGTCAGTGTGCGTGACAGGTGGGACATGTTTGGTCTCACTGGAATGCCGGCGATCATACGAGATGAATGAGGGGTATGGTGCGATTATGATATGTTCAGCAGCGGAATTACAAGTCTTAGAAAGATTTAGCTTATACTTAGTCAGAATGTAGAGAGAGGAGGGTCTGGGATAGCCAGCCCTTTTGGTGATGTCACCGACCTAAGCTATAACTGTTTTGGCCGGACTCCAGCAGTCAGTCTGTTGCTGGAAGAACATGTGGGTCTGACCTGAAGAGCTGTACCTCATGCATTGGGATTTTTGGGAGCCCCTCCCCCTAGCATGGTGTTTGCCTGAACTGATATGAACTAAGAACATGTGAGTTATCTTTTCTTCCTTTAATCCTTTTATTTTCATAATTACCTTGTACATATTTGCAATTGTCTCATTTATAGCATCTTTGTAAAATATTTTGATAAACACTGCATAAACTTTATGGGTATATTATTTCATGCCAGTTATTTCTCCATGCTCTAAAAACGTACCCTGTCTTTGAAGGGAATTTACGCTACTGTTTTGGGGTGAGCTTCGGACCCGTTTAATCGGCGCTGGTGGCAGCTTACCGTGTGCCGGCTTTTGGGGGGTCACTGTAGCGACTGCGGCTTGATAATTACTGTTCCTGCCTGAGCGGGAGTAGTTATCGCGTCGCTGCAGCGCGCCCAATAGCCAGTACATAGCAGGCAGCCTTTCTGGCGACTAATTACCCAGGGTGCAGTACCTAATCTGACCTGAGAGTAAGGGGGGCGCCAGAGAGCTGCAAGTGTTAAGTGGATCTGTAAGCGGGATAGACACAAATCCCTGCAGTTCATGGTATATTGAAGAGCAGTGGGATACCTAAAATAAGCCCCTGCTGTAAACTAAGAGGTCAATAGCCTCGTGTTTGTTTTTTTCATCACATTGTGGCAGTGGAGGGATAACTAGGATAAGCCCCCTGCACATGTGATAGCCGTCTGTTGGTTTAAAGTCACCCCAATCCGTGACATATTGTGGGCAGCGGCTAAGGGATCTTGACAGTCACGGTGTGAATCGTGACACCAACAACTCCCGATTGCCGACATCATAATTGCGTTCCGCAGGCGAAAACTTTCGGGAAAAGAAGGCACATGGCTTCATCAAGGAACTATCAGAATTCCTCTGTGACAAAACGGCCCCTGCCCCAATCTCAGAAGCGTCAACCTCAACCTGAAAAGGAAGAGAAACATCCGGCTGATGCAAGACAGGGGCAGAAGTAAATCGGCGTTTAAGCTCCTGAAAGGCCTCAACTGCCTCAGAGGACCAATTAGTCACATCAGCGCCTTTCTTCTTCAAATTGGTCAGGGGTTTAACCACACTAGAGAAGTTGGCAATGAAACGGCAATAAAAATTAGCAAAGCCCAAAAATTTCTGAAGGCTCTTCACAGATGTGGGTTGAATCCAGTCATGAATGGCTTGGACCTTAACAGGATCCATTTCTATAGACGAAGGAGAAAAAATAAACCCCAAAAAAGAGACCTTCTGAACTCCAAATAGGCACTTAGACCCCTTCACAAATAGAGCATTATCACGAAGGATCTGGAATACCATCCTGACCTGCTTCACATGAGACTCCCAATCATTGGAAAAAATCAAAATATCATCCAAATACACAATCAAGAATTTGTTAAGATAATTGCGGAAAATATCATGCATAAAGGACTGAAATACAGAAGGAGCATTAGAAAGCCCGAAAGGCATCACCAGGTATTCAAAATGGCCTTCAGGCGTATTAAATGCAGTTTTCCATTCGTCACCCTGTTTAATACGAACAAGATTATATGCCCCTCGAAGGTCAATCTTGGTAAACCAACTAGCCCCCTTAATCCGAGCAAACAAATCAGAGAGCAAAGGTAAAGGGTATTGGAATTTGACCGTGATCTTATTAAGAAGGCGATAATCAATACAGGGTCTCAAGGAGCCATCCTTCTTGGCAACAAAAAAGAATCCCGCTCCCAATGGTGACGAAGACGGCCGAATATGCCCCTTCTCTAAAGACTCCTTAACATAGCTCCGCATGGCGGTATGTTCAGGCACAGACAGATTGAAAAGTCGGCCCTTAGGGAACTTACAGCCAGGAATCAAGTCAATAGCACAATCACAGTATGTGGAGGAAGGGAACTGGACTTGGGCTCTTCAAATACATCCTGGAAATCTGACAAAAATTCAGGAACATCAGAAGAGGGGGAAGAGGAAATTGACATTAAAGGAACGTCACTATGTACCCCTTGACAACCCCAACATAACATCTTTAAGGGCTTCAGAAAGACCCTTTCTGAAAATTGCTGCCAGAGCGTCCTCATTCCATTTAGTGAGCACAGACCATTTTCTAAATTTCTGGCGCTTCCTGACCCTGACACAGGGCCAACAGTGTTTTCTCAGCATGCTCTACAGAGTTAGGTTCGTCATACAATAATCCAAGCGATTGAAAAAATGCATCTACATTAAGCAATGCCGAATTCCCTGACTCAAGGGAGAATGCCCAGTCCTGAGGGTCACCACGCAGCAGAGAAATAACTATTTTTACTTGCTGAATGGGGTCACCAGAGGAACGGGGTTTCAGAGCAAAAAACAATTTGCAGTTATTTTTAAAGTTCAAAAACTTAGATCTATCCCCGTAAAACAAATCTGGAGTAGGAATTCTAGGCTCTAAGGCCGGAGTCTGAACAACATAATCTTGAATACTCTGTACTCTTGCAGCAAGCTGATCCACACGAGAAAACAACCCCTGAACATCCATGCCTGCATCCAAATCCTGAATCACCCAGAGATTAAGAGGAAGGAAAAAGACAAAACAGACTAAAGAAAAAAAAATGGCTCAGAACTCTTTTTCTTTTCCTTCTTTTGAAATGCATTCAGCTCATTTTTGGCCAGTTGTACTGTTATGGTCTGGTGATTAAGGAGCGACATGCAACTAGCTCTGAGCAGGTGGTAACTATACCGACCGCAGTTCCTGATCTTAACACAGACACTAGCAGTAGCTGTGGGATGTTCCTGTCACTCCCTGGACACCTTGTCACAGCCGGAGATCTAGCTACCCCTAAAGGTAGAAGCAGGAAAGCTATCTTGCCTCAGAGAAAATTCCCCCCACAAATAATGACTGTGAGAGGAGAAGGAAATGACATACGTAGTATGAAACAAGATTTAGCAAATGAGGCCACTACTAGCTAGAAAGAATTAGTACAGGACAGAACACTGTGCGGTCAGTAATAAAAACTAGAAAAAGTCCACCGCAGAGAAATGCAAAAATCTCCACACCTGACTAAAGGTGTGGAGGGCAAACTCTGCTGCCCAGAGCTTCCAGCTTAGCTGACTAGATACATACTGATAAGCTGGACAAATGAGCAAAACATAGAAAGTGCTAAACAACAAAGTCCACAACAAGTGAACTGCAAAAAGACAGGCAAGGACTTAGCTTTGCTGAAATGGTCAGAGTGACAGGGAAATCCTCAGAGAGCCATGACTCCAAGCTCAACAATTGACAGCTGGCATTGAATTAGGGAAAAGGCCAGACTAATATAGCAGAGCCAGAAAGACGATCAGTGAAAACAGCTGCTGATGCTAAATCCAAGAAGCAGCCATACCACTCAAAACCACAGAAGGGAGCCCAAGAGCAGAACTCACAAAAATGCTACTTATAACCACCGGAGGGAGCCCAAGAGCGGAATTCACAACAGTGATGTGTGTCAGGGCTCTTTATATCACTTAAAGCAATTGCAGATACCTGTGCAAATTAGTTTGGCAGGTGTGTCCAAATAAAGGCAAGACTACTTAAGAAGGCTGTTCCACATTATTAACCCCTTCCTGACATCTGACGTACTATCCCGTCGAGGTGGGGTGGGTCCGTATGACCACCGACGGGATAGTACGTCATCACTGATCAGCGGCGCTCACGGGGGGAGCGCGGCCGATCGCGGCCGGGTGTCAGCTGCATATCGCAGCTGACATCCGGCACTATGTGCCAGGAGCGGTCACGGACCGCCCCCAGCACATTAACCCCCGGCACACCGCGATCAAACATGATCGCAGTGTACCGGCGGTATAGGGAAGCATCGCGCAGGGAGGGGGCTCCCTGCGGGCTTCCCTGAGACCCCCGGAGCAACGCGATGTGATCGCGTTGCTGCGAGGGTCTCCTACCTCCTTCCTGGCTGCAGGTCCCGGATCCAAGATGGCCGCGGCATCCGGGTCCTGCAGGGAAGGAGGTGGCTTACCGAGTGTCTGCTCAGAGCAGACGCTGGTAAGCCTGCACCGATGTAAGTGAGATCGGTGATCTGATAGAGTGCTGTGCACACTATCAGATCATCGATCTGTGATGTCCCCCCCTGGGACAAAGTAAAAAAAAAAATTTTCCACATGTGTAAAAAAAATAAAAAAAAATTCCTAAATAAATAATAAAAAAAATATATATATTATTCCCATAAATACATTTCTTTATCTAAATAAAAAAAACAAAACAATAAAAGTACACATATTTAGTATCGCCGCGTCCGTAACGACCCAACCTATAAAACTGTCCCACTAGTTAACCCCTTCAGTAAACACCGTAAGAAAAAAAAAAAAAAAAGAGGCAAAAAACAACGCTTTATTATCATACCGCCAAACAAAAAGTGGAATAGCATGCGATCAAAAAGACTGATATAAATATCCATGGTACCGCTGAAAACGTCATCTTGTCCCACAAAAAACAAGCCGCCACACAGCATCATCAGCAAAAAAATAAAAAAGTTATAGTCCTGAGAATAAAGCGATACCAAAATAATTATTTTTTCTATAAAATAGTTTTTATCGTATAAAAGCGCCAAAACATAAAAAAATGATATAAATGAGATATCGCTGTAATCGTACTGACCCGTCGAATAAAACTGCTTTATCAATTTTACCAAACGCGGAACGGTATAAACGCCTCTCCCAAAAGAAATTCATGAATAGCAGGTTTTTGGTCATTCTGCCTCACAAAAATCGGAATAAAAAGTGATCAAAAACGGTCACGTGTCCGAAAATGTTACCAATAAAAACGACAACTCGTCCCGCAAAAAACAAGACCTCACATGACTCTGTAGACCAAAATGTGGAAAAATTCTAGGTCTCAAAATGTGGAGACGCAAAAACTTTTTTGCTATAAAAAGCGTCGCTGGTTTCACACTTGCGTTTTTGTCTGCAGCGTTTTTTGCACAAAAAAACGCATGCGTTTTTCCCTATATTTAGCATTGAAAACGCATGCGTTTTTTTGTATGGGTTTGGTCGCGTTTTCAAACGCATGCGTTTTTTTTCTGCATGCGTTCATTTTCAGAAATACAACCTGCAGTATTTTCTTGCGTTTTTAAGCACATGCGTTTGCGTTAAAAACGCATGCGTTTTTATCGAAAAAAAAACAGAAAACACACTGAAAAGCCACCCACCACCATCAAGGTGATAAAGAGATCCAAACCCTAACCCTAACTCTACCCCTAACCTCACCCCTAACCGTTTAATGAACATTTTCTGACAGTCATAGTGCCACGTATTTCAGTGCCACGTATTTCAGTGCCACGTATTTCAGTGCCACGTATTTCAGTGCCACGTATCACGTATTTCAGTGCCACGTGTTTCAGTGCCACGTATTTAAGTGCCACGTATCACGTATTTCAGTGCCACATATTTTAGTGCCACGTATTTAAGTTGCACGTATTTCAGTTGCACGTATTTCAGTTGCACGTATTTCAGTGCCACGTATTTCAGTGCCACGTATTTCAGTGCCATGTATTTCAGTGCCACGTATTTCAGTGCCACGTATCACGTATTTCAGTGCCACGTATTTCAGTGCCACGTATTTAAGTGCCACGTATCACGTATTTCAGTGCCACGTGTTTCAGTGCCACGTATTTAAGTGCCACATATCACGTATTTCAGTGCCACGTATCACGTATTTCAGTGCCACATATTTAAGTGCCACGTATTTAAGTGCCACGTATTTCAGTTGCACGTATTTCAGTTGCACATATTTCAGTTGCACGTATTTCAGTTGCACATATTTCAGTTGCACGTATTTCAGTGCCACGTATTTCAGTGCCACGTATCACGTATTTCAGTGCCACGTGTTTCAGTGCCACGTATTTAAGTGCCACGTATCACGTATTTCAGTGCCACGTATTTCAGTGCCACGTATTTCAGTGCCACGTATTTCAGTGCCACGTGTTTCAGTGCCACGTATTTAAGTGCCACGTATCACGTATTTCAGTGCCACGTATTTCAGTGCCACGTATTTCAGTGCCACGTACTTAAGTGCCACGTATTTAAGTGCCACGTATTTCAGTCACGTTTAGGGTTAGGGGTAGGGTTAGGGTTAGGGCTAGGGTTGGAGGTAAAGTTAGGGTTAGGGTTGGGGCTAAAGTTATGGTTGGGGCTAAAGTTAGGGTTTGGATTACATTTACGGTTTGGATTAGGGTTGGGATTAGAATTATGGGTGTGTCAGGGCTAGGGGTGTAATTAGGGTTACCGTTGGGATTAGGGTTAGGGGTGTGTTTGGGTTAGGGTTTCAGGTAGAATTGGGGAGTTTCCACTGTTTAGGCACATCAGGGGCTCTCCAAGCGCGACATGGCTTCCAATCTCAATTCCAGCCAATTCTGCGTTGAAAAAGTAAAACAGTGCTCCTTCCCTTCCGAGCTCTCCCGTGCGCCCAAAAAGGGGTTTACCCCAACATATGTGTTATCAGCGTACTCGGGACAAATTGAACAACAACTTCTGGGGTCCAAGTTCTCTTGTTATCCTTAGGAAAATAAAAATTTGGGGGGCTAAAAATAATTTTTGTGGGAAAAAAAAGATGTTTTATTTTCACGGCTCTGCGTTATAAACTGTAGTGAAACACTTGGGGGTTCAAAGTTCTCACAACACATCTAGATAAGTACCTTGGGAGGTCTAGTTTCCAATATGGGGTCACTTGTGGGGGGTTTGTACTGATTGGGTACATCAGGGGCTCTGCAAATGCAACGTGACGCCTGCAGACCAATCCATTTAAGGCTGCATTCCAAATGGCGCTCCTTCCCTTCCGAGCTCTGTCATGCACCCAAACAGTGGTTCCCCCCCACATATGGGGTATCAGCGTACTCAGGACAAATTGGACAACAACTTTTGGGGTCTAATTTATCCTGTTACCCTTGTGAAAATACAAAACTGGGGGCTAAAAAATCATTTTTGTGAAAAAAAAAAAGAATTTTTATTTTCACGGCTTTGCGCTATAAACTTTAGTGAAACACTTGGGGGTTCAAAGTTCTCAAAACACATCTAGATAAGTTCCTTGGGAGGTCTAGTTTCCAATATGGGGTCACTTGTGGGGGGTTTGTACTGTTTGGGTACATCAGGGGCTCTGCAAATGCAACGTGACGGCTGCTGACCAATCCATTTAAGTCTGCATTCCAAATGGCGCTCCTTCCCTTCCGAGCTCTGTCATGCGCCCAAACAGTGGTTCCCCCCCACATATGGGGTATCAGCGTACTCAGGACAAATTGGAAAACAAATTTTTGGGTCCAATTTATTCTGTTACCGTTGTAAAAATACAAAGCTGGGGGCTAAAAAATCATTTTTGAGAAAAAAAAAAAAAATTATTTTCACGGCTCTGCGTTATAATCTGTAGTGAAACACTTGGGGGTTCAAAGCTCTCAAAACACATCTAGATAAGTTCCTTAGGGGGTCTACTTTCCAAAATGGTGTCACTTGTGGGGGGTTTCAATGTTTAGGCACATCAGGGGCTCTCCAAACGCAAAATGGCGTCCCATCTCAATTCCAGTCAATTTTGCATTGAAAAGTCAAATGGCGCTCCTTCCATTCCAAGCTCTGCCATGCGCCCAAACAATGGTTTACACCCACATATGGGGTATCAGCATACTCAGGACAAATTGCACAACATTTTTTGGGGTCCAATTTCTTCTCTTACCCTTGGGAAAATAAAAAATTGGGGGCGAAAAGATCATTTTTGTGAAAAAATATGATTTTTTTTTTTACGGCTCTGCATTATAAACTTCTGTGAAGCACTTGGTGGGTCAAAGTGCTCACCACACATCAAGATAAGTTCCTTAGGGGGTCTACTTTCCAAAATGGTGTCACTTGTAGGGGGTTTCAGTGTTTAGGCACATCAGGGGCTCTCCAAACGCAACATGGCGTCCCATCTCAATTCCAGTCAATTTTGCATTGAAAAGTCAAATGGCGCTCCTTTCCTTCCGAGCTCTGCCATGCGCCCAAACAGTGGTTTACCCCCACATATGGGGTATCAGCGTACTCAGGACAAATTGTACAACAACTTTGGGGGTCCATTTTCTCCTGTTACCCTTGGTAAAATAAAACAAATTGGAGCTGAAATAAATTTTGTGTGAAAAAAAGTTAAATGTTCATTTTTATTTAAACATTCCAAAAATTCCTGTGAAACACCTGAAGGGTTAATAAACTTCTTGAATGTGGTTTTGAGCACCTTGAGGGGTGCAGTTTTTAGAATGGTGTCACACTTGGGTATTTTCTATCACATAGACCCCTCAAAATGACTTCAAATGAGATGTGGTCCCTAAAAAAAAATGGTGTTGTAAAAATGAGAAATTGCTGGTCAACTTTTAACCCTTATAACTCCGTCACAAAAAAAAATTTTGGTTCCAAAATTGTACTGATGTAAAGTAGACATGTGGGAAATGTTACTTATTAAGTATTTTGCGTGACATATGTCTGTGATTTAAGGGCATAAAAATTCAAAGTTGGAAAATTGCGAAATTTTCAAAATTTTCGCCAAATTTCCATTTTTTTCACAAATAAACGCAAGTTATATCGAATAAATTTTACCACTAACATGAAGTACAATATGTCACGAGAAAACAGTGTCAGAATTGCCAAGATCCGTCAAAGCGTTCCAGAGTTATAGCCTCATAAAGGGACAGTGGTCAGAATTGTAAAAATTGGCCCGGTCATTAACGTGCAAACCACCCTTGGGGGTGAAGGGGTTAAGCAGCCTACATTTTTTGCCAAAATGGGAAAGAAAAAGGATGTGTCGGCTGCTGAGAAGCAACAAATTGTGGAGCATTTAGGTCAAGGCATGACTACAATCAACATTGCCAAGACACTTCATCGTGATCATTGCACAATCAAGAAGTATGTAGCTGATTCCCAGCACAGCACACACGTGTGCGTGCTGATAAGGAAAAATTGAGGACTCTTTCCAACAGGCAATTGCGTAAGGTTAAAAGAGCAGCTGCAAAAATGCCTTGTCATAGCAGCAGACAAGTTTTTGAAGCTGCTGGTGCCTCCAACGTCCCCAGAACAACAAGATGCAGGGTCCTTCAGAGGTTTGCAGCTGTGCGTAAGCCATCCTGTCGACCAACTCTATCCACTGCAACAAGCAGAAACGGCTCCAGTGGGCCAAACGATACATGAAGACTGACTTCCAAACTGTTTTGTTCACCGATGAGTGCCGTGCAACGCTCGATGGTCCAGATGGATGGAGTGGAGGATTGACACCCCATGAAAACACGGCTAAGTCACCAACAAGGAGGAGGTGGAGTAATGTTTTGGGCTGGAATCATGGGGAGAGAGATTGTCAGGCCCTTTATAATCCCTGAAGGGGTAAAGATGAACTCCATAATCTATGTGGAGTTTCTAAAACAACACTTCCTGCCATGGTTCAAGAGGAAGAACCGTGCTTTCCGCAGCAAGATCATTTTCATGCATGATAATGCACCATCTCATGCTGCAAAAAACACATCTGCATCTCTGGCTGCTATGGGCATAAAAGAGGACAAACTTATGGTATGGCCACCATCTTCCCCTGACCTCAACCCCATTGAGAACCTCTGGAGCATCGTCAAAAGGAGTGTCTATGATGGCGGGAGGCAGTTCACATCTAAGCAACAGCTCTGGGAGGGTATTCTGTCCACATGCAAAACAATTGAAGCAGAAACCATCCAAAAACTGACAAATTCAATGGACGAGAGAGTTCAGAAGCTTCTTTTGAACAAGGGGTCCTACGTGCAAATGTAACATCACCTAGAATAAAGTTTTCACTTGAAAACTGTTTGATTTCATTTTGTAATAAGCTGATAATGCTTATAACTTCACAATTGACCATTTTTTTGTTCAAAATAAAAAAAAGGTTGAAAACTCTGCTGTGCATAATAATTTGGAACATACATTTTGAGTGTTTATTTTTTTTAAAAAGATACTGTTTTCATAGGCAGTTTTTTCCAAAACATTGCAATTATACTAGAATTGTAGATGACTGGAAAATAACAATGACTGCAATTCAGATAGGTAATTTAGAGAAAATATGAGGAAATATTATTTGCATAATAATTTGGAACACAGTGTATATCTGTGTGCCATAGTTTTTTGTCAATGTCATCTGCATGTCAATTATCCAGGGGGTATAATTTAATGTTCTTGTGAACTAATAGTATGATATTGGACCTTATTGGGGTCGTATGTCTTTCCATGGGCAAGGGTGTGTATATCATGTTTTTAATTGATTTTAAATTGGTTGGTGTGTTTTTGTTATAATAAAAGTTTGCATTTTTTTCATATAAAAGGTGTGCACATATTTATGCTAGGCATTCCTCCTTCTTTTCTTTGTTGTAAGGTTAATTCTATGCATTTTTGTAGCACCCCGAGTGATTGATTAATATATCTTGGATATTCTCAGTCGTGCACCTGATATTTTATGGTCTATATACCGTGCTATATACGGTACACTGCTATATATGGTACTATATACACTGCTATATGTGGCGATATGTAGATATGTATGGTGCTATATACAGTGCTATATATGGTGCTATATACCGTGCTATATGTGGCACTATATATGGTGCTATATGTGATGCTATATCTACTGATATATATGTGGTGCTGTATACACTGCTATATATGGTGCTATATGTGGTGCTACATACATTGCTATATGTGGTGCCATATATGGTGCTATATGTGGTGCTATATATGGTGCTATATGTGGCGCTATCTACACTGCTATATATGGCGCTATATATGGTTCTATATACCGTGCTATATTTGCCACTATATATGGTGCTATATACAGTGCAATATGTGGTGCTATATGTGGCGCTATATACCGTGCTATATACGGTGTTATATATGGTGCTGTATGTGCCACTATATACAGTGCTATATATGGTGCTATATACGTTATATGTGGTGCTATATACAGTGCTATATATGGTGCTATACAGTGCCTTGTGAAAGTATTCGGCTCAAGTGGAACACAATTGTGAAGTTGAATGAAATTTATTGGTTATTTTAAATTTTTGTGGAAATTCAAAAACTGAAAAGTGGGGCGTGCAATATTATTCTGCCACTTTACTTTCAGTGCAGCAAACTCACTCCAGAAGTTCATTGTGGATCTGAATGATCCAATGTTGTCCTAAATGCCTAATAATGATAAATATTATCCACCTGTGTGTAATCAAGTCTCCGTATAAATGCACCTGTTCTGTGATAGTCTCAAGCTAAGTGCTCCTTTTCACTTGCGAGACATACGTCCGATTCTCGCAGGTTAAAACCCTGCTCTGGCGCCGGCATTCCAGAGCGGAGCGTGCGGCCGCATAGCAAACGCACACACAGCTACACGCTCCGCTCCCAAGTGCCGGCGCCAGAGGAGGGTTTTAACCTGCGAGACACGGCCATATGTCTCGCAAGTGAAAAGGAGCCCTAAGTGCACATGTTGAAGAATTGCCGCGGAAATTTCCGCGGCAATTACGCAACTCCTGCCATGGGTATATCGCATGCGGAATTGGCATGCGTATTCCCGCTAAACGTTAGCGTTTTGCAAGCGTAATTAGCTTGCAGAATGCTAGTGTTTTCCAAGCGATTTGTAGCATAGCTTGGAAAACTGATTAAGGCTATGTGCACACGTTGCAGATTTGACTGTGGAATTTTCTGTGCAGATTCTGAATTTCTTGGCAGAGAACACAGGTCAAAATCTGCACCTTTTTTTGGTATGTGCAGATTTTTGTGCGGATTTCTTCCTTTTTTCACCCCTGCAGATTTCTATTATGGAATGGGTGCAGAAACGCAGCAGTTCTGCACAAAGAATTGACATGGTCCTTTTTTGAATCTGCTGCATTTTCCGTGCAGGTTTTTCTGCACCATTACCACAGCATTTTTTTTTCCATTGATTTACATTGTACTGTAAATCACTTGCAGATCTGCAGTGTTTCTGCGTGGAAAAAAAAGCTGCAGATCTGCAGGAAATCTGCAACGTGTGCACATACCCTAACAGATTGACAAGTGTGACCAACTTTTTACTATTGATGCTGCCTATGCAGCATCAATAGTAAAAAGATCTAATGTTAAAAATAATAAAAAAATTAAAAAATGGTTCTTCTCACCTTCCGACGTCCCCCGATCTCCTCAGCGGTGCATGCGGCGCCTTCCGTACCCATGGATGCTTTGTGCGAAGGACCTGGGATGACGTCGTGGTGACCGCGACGTCATCCCAGGTCCTTCGCACAAAGCATCCATGGGAACGGAAGCCGCCGCGTGCACCGCTGAGAGTCGGGAGGACTTCGGGGGCCATCAGAAGGTGACTATATCCCTAATTTTTATTTTAAGCCTGGAGTCACACTCAGCGTAGGGAAATACGGTCCGTATTTTACATGCGTAATACGCAGAAATGATCCCAAAACAGTGATCCGTATGTCAGCCGTAGGCAGGGTGTGTCTGCATATTTTACGCTTGTTAACCTCCGTAGGTAATCCGTATGGCATCCGTAACGCGTTTTTTTCTCGCAACCAGACAAAATGAACATTTAACGGTTTTGAGGCCTGAAATTAATTTAAATCATCAGGATAATCCTATTTAAGGCCTCTACAACAGGTGGAACCCTCCCATATGGCCATTTTGTTGATGTGCTTGTGTAGGTGTTTTGGTGGTACTTGGGCAGCATGTGTGACCTCCTGCAATTCACACCAACTCAGCGGGTGTTATTTAATTGGGTCTTGTCACGCCACCCATACCCCGTGATAGTTGATCCGCGAAGGAGGAGAAGAAGAATGTAGGTGCATCCACTTTTGCGGCAACGCCTCACTAAAGGCCATTTTCACAGGCTATATTCAAGCTCTGCGGACACATCCGGGAAAATTCTACCAGTACTGTCGCATGACAATACCCACATTTGATATCTTGTTGAAGACAGTACGTCCTGGAACCACATATCAGGATACAAGGATGCGGAAATGTATATCTGCAGAGGAGCGTTTTCTACTTACATTACGGTTTGTATTCACCATACTCACGCACTGTATGTAGATGATGTTTTAGTTACTATTATACTTTTCAAACCATCTGCTTTAAATTATATCATTAAATTTTTATGAAAGCATATCTAAATATGTAGTAAATGTTAAATGTTAATATCCATTGTAAATTTATGAATGTTCACTCGTCTCCTGCCTTTTGTTTTCATCATAATACTTTTGTCTACTAGGGTTCTAGAAAAGCATTGTTACTTAGCTAATTTTTGTTTTTTGTGTGCTTTCCGATTCCTGTCAACTGGATTATCTTAATAAAGGGAAAATGACGTGCACTCTGGATATTAATGAAGTAGGTGCTGGTTGAACTTGGAAAGATCCAGACCATTCAGAAATTGAAGAAACCAACCGCACTCAATTTGTATATTTGCATCATAAATGTGAAGAATCTTTAATAGGAACACCACAGTGATATAGACAATTGCTGAGGTAACGTTTCGACCCTTATGGGCCTTTGTCAAACCTCACTGAAAAAATGCAGAAAAAACATAATATTAGAAATCATATAAAACAAATTTGTACATGTACAGTTACAACCTACTGAGTAGAGAAATGGGAGAACAAAGGGGGAACATTTAGGCAGCATATGCAAGGTGGCGGAAAACCCATACAAAAAACTGTACAATATCACAATCCAATATATAGTATATACAAAATTTACAAAAATTGCCCTGAAGCGGAGTATCAAAAATCAAGATGTACCGCTGCGAGACAAGGAGGCGAGGGCGAGGGAGGTAGACAATGATGTCGATCTTATACCAAAATTACGAACAATGTGATGCAGTTACAATTTGTGGATAAGTACACACAGCAATTAATAATAACAACATGCAAAGTGTTTAGACATGACTGACCTTCAAGAAGGAAAAATGAGCAAACGTCCAGAGGGACACGTAGGCTCCTGAGGAGGTGAAAAGAAGAATGTACAATGAAGATAAAGTGCTGAGGGAGGCAGAAACTAAAGCAAAATGGCAGATCGGATCAGAACAGCACCACAGCAGGACTAGCCAGAGAGAGCCAGAGAAAGGGCAAAGAGAGATAGTAGACACAACAGTACTACGTACCACTTATAGAAGAAAGACACTGAAATGATCCGGAACAGCACGGATAGGGAATGGGGTCCCTGTAAAAACTGAGAGTGAAGGGCTTATTGGATAAGGCAGTGTTAGAAAGGGTACGCAAGTACGTAGCAGCATGAAGCGTACCTGGTGGGTCCTATGTCAGGAGGAGCAGCGGTGGTGTGGCCCATGTGTGGTGGCTGCGATTTAAATACATAAGGGGCCGGAAATGAGATGGGACGGGAAGGAGGCAGGCACCTGCGCAATGTGTGTACAGGGGTCAGGGTGGAACGCAAGAGAGCGCAGGCGCAAAGAAGTCAGCGCTCCTGCGACGTGCAGGGCGCCGGCGCACAAGGGGAGAACACATCGCGCGTGCGCACAGCAGCGGCGGTCAAGCTGTATCAGAGCCGGAGGTTAATTATAAGTTAGGATGAGAGCGCGTGCGCACCGAGGGCAAGCTCAATGCGCGTGCGCGCAGCGGCAGTAACCCGGCGGTGAGAAGGCTAGAGGCAAGGCATTTAGGTAAAAGGGGGGAAGCGGCGCATGCGCGGAGTGAATACTGCAATGGTAACAGTGGCTCAGCTGTATTAGAGCCGAGGGAGCCGTATAGTAAAAAACAAGAAAGGGAGCCTGATATGGAGAAGAAGAAGAAGAAAAAGAAGAAATAAGTATGACCGAACAAGACAAAAGAGATGTTAAGGGAGAAAATGAAGAAAAGAATAGGAAAAAATAAATAAAAACCCACTGACACCAACAGCCTTCTGCACTACCACAGTTGTCATCCGGCCTCCACCAAGAATAGCTTACCCCGGTCGCAATTTAAACGGGTGGCACGCATTGTCTCTAATCCTGATCTACTGACTACACGTCTTGATGACATGTCGCGAAAATTCACAGCAAGACAATATCCTAGCAATCTACTTGCCAGAGAAAAGACGCTGGCTCTTAGTCCATCTCCCAACCCTACATTATCAACTAAACCAGAACGGGTTCCCTTTGTTCACACCCATCACCCAGTCATGCCCATAGTCTACAACACCATCCGCAAACACTGGTCCCTACTGCATAATGCATATCCGCACATAGAAGACTTTCAGACACCGCCTCTCATGTGTAAACGTAGACCGAACAATATCAGGGACCGAGTCGTTAAAGCAGACCTCGGCAGTTCCTCCAGGTTACCACGCCAAACCTTTTTGGGCACTGAAAGGCGAGGCACATATCCCTGTTTAAATTGCGCCTGTTGCTCTAATGTGATCAAATCCAGTACTATCACCCATCCTCACTCTGGCAAACTTATCCCAATTAGGGGATTCTTCACTTGCGAATCCAATAACGTGGTCTACGCCGTGAAATGCCCATGTGGGCTTCAGTATGTGGGTGAAACGACGCAACATATCCGCGAACGTATATCTAGCCACAAGTCCACTATTAGGTGCAAGAAAACCTGGCTCCCCCTCCCATATCATTTCATAGCGGCCAATCACTCAGTGTCCCAATTACGCTTTCAGGTGCTCGAACAGGTCGAGCGCCCTAGACGAGGTGGGAACCACATAAAATGACTACGCCAACGTGAATCTTATTGGATTTTTACCTTACAGACACTCACGCCGAAAGGTCTCAATAGGGAACTTGATTTGGTTTAATCAATATTTCTCCGTTAGGTGGCCACGTGATCTCCTGCTGTGCCATATGTTATTGCATACCATATTGCTTGCATTTATTGTATGTTTTCCAGCAATAATTCGACTTTACTTTCCGTATGTAGGTGTAAGCATGCTGACCTTCTTTATCTTCAATTCACTAACCTATCATCCCACTTGCAGGTAGCCTGAATACCTCTACCTCTACTGGGGTAAGTACCCAGACCAATTTTATTTTTATTTTTATCTTTATTTTTATTTTCATTTTACTTTTTTTTCATTTTTTTCATTGTTATTTTCTATTTTAATTCTTATTTTTATTCTCTATTTTTAATTTTTTATTTTTTATCTTTTATTTTTTATTTATTATTTATTTTTAAATTTCAATTTTATTTTTATTTCCCCCCAAAAAAAATTTTCTTTTCTCTTTTTCAATTTTTTCTTTTCTTTTTTTCTATTTTACTTTATCTTTATTTTTATCTCTATTTTTACTTTTATTTTCATCTTCATTTGCCTTATTTTGCTAAATATCAGCTCCTTCACATTTTCATTTCTATTATTTTTATTTTTTATTTTTCATTTTTTATTTTTTTATTTTTCTGGCATATTTTTCCAATAATAGTTTTCCGGTCTCAGTTTTATTTTTATTTATTTTTTCATTCATTCATTTTTTCATTCTTCATCATTTATTTATTTATTTTATTTATTTTTTCCTATTCTTTTCTTCATTTTCTCCCTTAACATCTCTTTTGTCTTGTTCGGTCATACTTATTTCTTCTTTTTCTTCTTCTTCTTCTTCAGGCTCCCTTTCTTGATTTTTACTATAAGGCTCCCTCGGCTCTAATACAGCTGAGCCACCGTTACCATTGCAGTATTCACTCCGCGCATGCGCCGCTTCCCCCCTTTTACCTAAACGCCTTGCCTCTAGCCTTCTCACCGCCGGGTTACTGCCGCTGCGCGCACGCGCATTGAGCTTGCCCTCGGTGCACACGCGCTCTCATCCTAACTTATAATTCACCTCCGGCTCTGATACAGCTTGACCGCCGCTGCTGTGCGCACGCGCGATGTGTTCTCCCCTTGTGCGCCGGCTCCCTGCACGTCGCAGGAGCGCTGACTTCTTTGCGCCCGCGCTCTCTTGCGTTCCACCCTGACCCCTGTACACACATTGCGCAGGTGCCTGCCTCCTTCCCGCCCCATCTCATTTCCGGCCCCTTATGTATTTAAATCGCAGCCACCACACATGGGCCACACCACCGCTGCTCCTCCTGACATAGGACCCACCAGGTACGCTTCATGCTGCTACGTACTTGCGTACCCCTTCTAACACTGCCTTATCCAATAAGCCCTTCACTCTCAGTTTTTACAGGGACCCCATTCCCTATCCGTGCTGTTCCGGATCATTTCAGTGTCTTTCTTCTATAAGTGGTACGTAGTACTGTTGTGTCTACTATCTCTCTTTGCCCTTTCTCTGGCTCTCTCTGGCTAGTCCTGCTGTGGTGCTGTTCTGATCCGATCTGCCATTTTGCTTTAGTTTCTGCCTCCCTCAGCACTTTATCTTCATTGTACATTCTTCTTTTCACCTCCTCAGGAGCCTACGTGTCCCTCTGGACGTTTGCTCATTTTTCCTTCTTGAAGGTCAGTCATGTCTAAACACTTTGCATGTTGTTATTATTAATTGCTGTGTGTACTTATCCACAAATTGTAACTGCATCACATTGTTCGTAATTTTGGTATAAGATCGACATCATTGTCTACCTCCCTCGCCCTCGCCTCCTTGTCTCGCAGCGGTACATCTTGATTTTTGATACTCCGCTTCAGGGCAATTTTTGTAAATTTTGTATATACTATATATTGGATTGTGATATTGTACAATTTTTTGTATGGGTTTTCCGCCACCTTGCATATGCTGCCTAAATGTTCCCCCTTTGTTCTCCCATTTCTCTACTCAGTAGGTTGTAACTGTACATGTACAAATTTGTTTTATATGATTTCTAATATTATGTTTTTTCTGCATTTTTTCAGTGAGGTTTGACAAAGGCCCATAAGGGTCGAAACGTTACCTCAGCAATTGTCTATATCACTGTGGTGTTCCTATTAAAGATTCTTCACATTTATGATGCAAATATACAAATTGAGTGCAGTTGGTTTCTTCAATTTCTGAACTGGATTATCTTATGCGGGCCTACATCTTGAATTTCTCATAGGACGATCCAGTATTTCAGGCATAGTGCGGAATACATGTGTGCAAATATGGGACAAACTACATGAACTTGTGATGCCTGAACCACAAAATGGAGGATTGGCTGAAAATAGCCTGTGGTTTTTCTGATGGTTGTCAATTTCCGCACTGTATTGGAGCCCTGGATGGGAAACATATCTATCAGGGTGCGTAAGCCGCCGAACTCAGGCACCCAATTCTATAATTATAAGCAGTTTTTCTCTGTAGTTCTGTTAGCTGTAGTTGACAGTAACTACAGGTTTATAATTGTAGATATTGGGGCCTATGGGCGAACTGGAGACTCTAGAGCCTTCAATGCATCCATTATGGGTCGGCGGCTATGTGAAAACCAGTTGGACCTCCCACCACCATGACAACTCCCAGGCTCCAATGCTGAAGCAGTCCCATATGTTCTTGTGGCAGATGAGGCCTTCCAATTGAGCAGGAATGTCATGAGGCCTTATCCCCGGCGCAACCTGGACCACCGGCGGCGTGTATTTAATGTCAGACTTTCCCGAGCATGGCGACTTGTGACATCAAAATGGCGTGTTCTCCAGTCTGTCATTCAGCTGAATGAGCAAAATGTAAATGAAGTAATTAAAGCTTGTGTTGTTCTACACAACTTCACAAGAATTCATGAGTGTTCCTCAGCTGACTGTGTTGAAGGCATTTTGGATAATGTGGGTAGGCCTACAACACAAGTCCTTCCTCCGCGGCATCCCCTTTCTGGCTTAAAAGTTAGAGATCTTTTTACAAATTATTTTGTTTCTCCTCATGGAGCTACTCCTTGGCAAGATAATGCGGTTTCTTTGTTGTAATGTGTATATATATATATATATATATATATATATATATATATAATCTTTTTTTTTCTCATAATGCATAAATTACTTAAATTAGTTAACTATGTGTGTTTCTGTGATTTATTTGCCTGATTGTTATCAACCAAGTAATTGAGTATGATATTGTAATGATTGGTCCAACAACATAAAATTGACTTTTGAATATATATTTTTATTTATGTCAAATGCCTTTTTTTTCCCAAACATCATATTGATATCATATGGTTTTATATCTAAATGTAAGCATCCAAAAAACATTTTTAAACAAAAACATACTGAAGTGCTATCACAGCAGAATAAAATAAACATTTTTCTTACAGCAAAATATAAAACCAAGGCTTAAAAAAACAATATACATTACAGATTTCTGTAAGTTGGTGGAAGTAACGGCGGAGCTCAGGGTCCTGGTCAGGTGGCCTTTGTTGGGCCAATTGTACATCATCCTGGGAGTATGATGTCTGACCCTGCTCTAAATGATGCCCTTGCTCATATTGGCCAGTTGTGTGTTGGCTAAAATAATAAGGGTTTTGACTATGGCCCTCATGATGTTGTAAATAAGGCCTTGCCACATAACCCCCACCAATATGGCCATGTCGTCCAAACCCAGGTTGGACCAGCCTCCAGGGTTGATGGTATGATGGCATATGGTAATGTGCTGGCCTTGGTGGGTTTTGGGTGGGAAGGGGTAGAGGTGTAGGCACACGTGGAGGGGGTGCTTCAAATACTTGTTGAGCATGCACCTGTTGAGATGATGGAAGGCGCAGGACGTTACGTGCTGACAGCTGCCATCTCTCAATGAACTCAAACAATTCATAAGGTTCATTTGGTGTGGTACATGCATCAATAAGTATTTGAAAACACCCTCTCACACGTAGCCTCACCTCACAGGGTATGGTACGGAGGTACCGGGCCAGGCTCCTCACATAGGCCTCCTCACCATCATCCTGTGCAGCTCTGGCCAAATAATTAAGGACCCCAATGTCCACATTCCTGCGATAGTCTTGCAGGTCTCTCCTTCTGCGGCCACGGCGGCAAATGACAGCAGGCCGTGGGGATGTCGCCAATGGAACAGTAGGGCTGCTACTGTTTCCAGGATCATCCTGACTTACTGGAACTGGTGCTGCTGTGGGTGGTGGTGCAGCTTCTTGGCCAGTTGTTGCTGGATCTTGTGGTGCAAATGAAGTTCCCTAGGAGGATCCAAAGATGGGCCAGCCACCTCTTCTACTTCCCCAACCAGATCTATCAGGGCCTCCGAGTCTGAGCCGGTCTCCCTCTCAGTGAGGTTGGACTGTGTTCTGTTTGTAAAGTTTATGAATATTTTTGTTAAATTAACAATTTTACCTTTATTAAAGATATGTGTTATGTTTTATTATGTTTTTACTTACGGTCTCAGATCCATACTGGGGTCCAAAAAGGAAAGTTGGTCATAATAGATATATTTTCGCTTTTTGGAAGGCGCTGCTGACCGACTCCTGGCACTCTGCTGTCTTTCGCGCCTATATTGGTCGCGTATGCTGCGCCATCGTCTCATAACATCTTCCACTGCAATGAAAGGGCAAAAAAAAAAATATATAAGGCCATTGTGCACAGTGGTACCACAATGTGTCATTGATATTACAGATTTTATTGTGGCTTAGTAACCTGCATTTTTCAAAAAAGATCATCAACATAAATATTGTACCTCCAGCAGCACAATATGATATAATGTAAAATACATAGATTTTCCTGCCATAAGGACAGGGTCCTCTCCCCTCTGTAGCAGTATGTGATTGTAAATTTGGAAAATGTAAATGACATGTAAACAAATATGAACGGAAACCCTTTCTCATGTCCAGAACCATGTAATTATTGGTGCTAGATAAATAAATTAGATTAATCTTAATTTAACCCCTTAACGACCGCCGATACGCCTTTTAACGGCGGCAGTTGAGGGTACTTAAACCACAGCGCCGTTAATTAACGGCGCTGTGGAAAAAGTGAGTAGAGCCCCCCAGAGTGGACAGCTTTTGGGGTCCAATTTCTCCTGTTACCCTTGTGAAAATAAAAACTTGGGGGCTAAAAAATCTTTTTTGTGGAAAAAAAAAATATTTTTTATTTTCACGACTCTGCATTATAAACTTATGTGAAGCACTTGGGCATTCAAAGTTCTCACCACACATCTAGATAAGTTCCTTGGGCGGTCTAGTTTCCAAAATGGGGTCACTTGTGGGGGGTTTCTACTGTTTAGGTACATCAGGGGCTCTGCAAATGCAAAATAATGCCCACAGACCATTCTATCAAAGTCTGCATTCCAAAACGGCGCTCCTTCCCTTCCGATCTCTGCCGTGCACCCAAACAGTGGTCCCCCACACACATGGGGTATCAGTGTACTCAGGACAAATTGGACAACAACTTTTGGGGTCCAATTTCTCTTGTTACCCTTGTGAAAATAAAAATTTGGGGGCTAAAATCTTTTTTGTGGAAATTTTTATTTTTTTTATTTTCACGACTCTGCATTATAAACTTCTGTGAAGCACTTGGGCTTTCAAAGTTCTCAAAAAACATCTAGATAAGTTCCTTGGGGGGTCTAGTTTCCAAAATGGGGTCACTTGTGGGGGGTTTCTACTGTTTAGGTACATCAGGGGCTCTGCAAACGCAACATAACCCCCGCAGACCATTCTATCAAAGTCTGCATTCCAAAACGGCGCTCCTTCCCTTCCGATCTCTGCCGTGCACCCAAACAGTGGTCCCCCACACACATGGGGTATCAGTGTACTCAGGACAAATTGGACAACAACTTTTGGGGTCCAATTTCTCTTGTTACTCTTGTGAAAATAAAAACTTGGGGGCTAAAAAATATTTTTTTGTGGGGAAAAAAAAATATTTTTTTATTTTCACGAATCTGCATTAAAAACTTATGTGAAGCACTTGGGCATTCAAAGTTCTCACCACACATCTAGATCAGTTCCTTGGGGGGTCTAGTTTCCAAAATGGGGTCACTTGTGGGGGGTTTCTACTGTTTAGGTACATCAGGGGCTCTGCAAACGCAACATAACGCCCTCAGACCACTCTATCAAAGTCTGCATTCCAAAACAGCGCTCCTTCCCAGATATGGGGTATCAGCCTACTCAGCATAAATTGCACAATAAATTTATGGGTCCAATTTCTCCTGTTACCCTTGTGAAAGTAAAAATTTGGGGGTGAAAAGATCATTTTTGTGGAAAAAATATGATTTTTTTTATTTTCATGGCTCTACATTATAAACTTCTGTGAAGCAGTTGGGGGTTCATAGTGCTCACCACACATCTAGATAAGCTCTTTGGGGGGTCTAGTTTCCAAAATGGGGTCACTTGTTTGGGGTTTCTATTGTTTAGGTACATCAGGAGCTCTGCAAATGCAACATGACGTCTGCAGACCATCCCATCAAAGTCTGTATTCCAAGCGGCGCTCCTTCCCTTCCAAGCCCCGATGGGTGCCCAAACAGTGCCCCCCCACCACATATGGGGTATCAGCATACTCAGGACAAACTGGTCAACAGATTTTGGGGTCCAATGTCTTCTGTTACCCTTGAGAAAATAAAAATTGCAGGCTGAAAAGTCATTTTTGAGGAAAAACATTATAAACCTCTGTGAAGCACCTGGGGGTTTAAAGTGCTCACCACACATCTAGTTAAGTTCCTTACGGGGTCTAGTTTCCAAAATGGTGTCACTTGTGGGGGGTTTCCACTGTTTAGGCACATCAGGGACTCTCCAAACGCGACATGGCGTCCGATCTCAATTCCAGCCAATTCTACATTGAAAAAGTAAAACGGCACTCCTCTTCCAAGCTCTGCGGTGCGCCCAAACAGTGGTTTGCCCCCACATATGGGGTATCGACGTACTCAGGAGAAATTGCACAACAAGGTTTGTGGTCTAATTTCTCCTGTTACCCTTGTGAAAATAAGAATTTGTGGGCGAAAAGATCATTTTTGTGTAAACAAATGCGATTTCTTATTTTCACGGCTCTACTTTATAAACTTCTGTGAAGCACTTGGGGGCTCAAAGTGCTCACCACACATCTAGATAAGTTCCTTAAGGGGTCTAGTTTCCAAAATGGTGTCACTTGTTGGGGGTTTCCACTGTTTAGGCACATCAGGGGCTCTCTAAACGTGACATGGCATCCGATCTCAATTCCAGCCAATTCTGCATAGAAAAAGTCAAACGACGCTCCTTCTCTTCCACGCTCTGCATTCGCCCAAACAGTGGTTTACCCCCACATATGGGGTATCGATGTATTCAGGAGAAATTGCACAACAAATTTTATGGTTAAATTTCTGTTTTTACACTTGTGAAAATAAGAAAAAATGGTTCTGAAGTAAAATGTTTGCAAAAAAAAGTTAAATGTTCATTTTTTCCTTCCACATTGTTTCAGTTCCTGTGAAGCACGTAAAGGGTTAATAAACTTCTTGAATGTGGTTTTGAGCACCTTGAGGGGTGCAGTTTTTAGAATGGTGTCACACTTGGTTATTTTCTATCATATAGACCCCTCAAAATGACTTCAAATGTGATGTGGTCCCTAAAAAAAAATGGTGTTGTAAAAATTAGAAATTGCTGGTCAACTTTTAACCCTTATAACTCCCTAAGAAAAAAAAATGTGTTTCCAAAATTGTGCTGATGTAAAGTAGACATGGTGGAAATGTTATTTATTAACTATTTTTTGTGACATATCTCTCTGATTTAAGGGCATAAAAATACAAAGTTTGAAATTGCAAAATTTTAAAAATTTTCGCCATATTTCCATTTTTTCATAAATAATCGCAAGTAATATCGAAGAAATGTTACCACTATCTTGAAGTACAATATGTTACGAAAAAACAGTCTCAGAATCAGCAGGATCTGTTAAAGCGTTCCAGAGTTATAACCTCATAAAGTGACAGTGGTCACAATTGTAAAAATTGGCTCGATTATTAAAGGTAAGGTACCGCATTTGTAGATCATTCATTAATCAATGTAATGTAGCATAACATGCTGTTATAACCAAGATTTGAATGCATGTAAAACAGATTTTGTGTGTTATACCAGTAGAAAGAAGGAACTGGGGGCTGACATCTTGGTTTCACAGCAGTAGCACGACACTAGCAGTGTCATTTTACGGCACCCCATGGACATAGAAGATAATAGACCGCCGCGGACCCTATCTATAACATTGCAGCCACATTAGCAGTGAGCTGGGCACGCCTCTGTGGGCTGTACAACTCACTGCTGTAGGTGTGACTAGCAGCCATTTTACTATAGCCCAGTGCTCTCTGCCCAGCTCCACTTGCTCTCTATCGCTGCAGAACAGAAGCGCTGACTGGAGCCGGAGAGTGTGGGGAGTGGGGACTGGAGTGCGGGTGATTTACCTCCCTGCTCCTCTGTCTGTACTCCACTGCACGTTCTGAGCAGACATCCTCTGCTCTCACACGCTGCCCTCCCTGGGTGCTTCTGCTATGTCTCCGCCTCCCCACTTGCACACACACCCAGTGATCTCCGGTAAACTGCATTCTCTCCCCCCCTCGTGTTGCTCTTCCTCCTCTCCTCCCTGCATTCTCTCCCCGTGTCCTTCTCCCTCCTCTCCCCGTGTCGCTCTCCCTCCTCTCCCCCCTGCATTCTCTCCCCATGTGGGGGGGTCTCTGTGCGTGTGTGCAAGCATCGTCCGATGGGACTACAAGTCCCATTGGACGATGCCTGCTACACTGACAGTGATTGAGACATTAGCCAATGATGGGACAGTAGTAGTCCCATCATCCGGCTAATGTGTTGAATGAAAAAAAAAATACTCCATACATACTCCATACATGCTACATACATGCTACATACATGCTGCATACATGCTGCATACATACATCCATACATGCTGCATACATGCTACATACATGCTGCATACATGCTGCATACATACATCCATACATGCTACATACATGCTACATACATGCTGCATACATACATCCATACATGCTGCATACATGCTGCATACATGCTACATATATGCTGCATACATATATCCATACATGCTACATACATGCTGCATACATACTACATACATGCTGCATACATGCTACATACATGCTGCATACATGCTACATATATGCTGCATACATACATCCATACATGCTACATACATGCTGCATACATGCTACATATATGCTGCATACATACATCCATACATGCTACATACATGCTGCATACATGCTACATACATGCTGCATACATGCTACATACATGCTGCATACATGCTACATACATGC
This sequence comes from Ranitomeya variabilis, assembly GCF_051348905.1. NCBI lineage: Eukaryota > Metazoa > Chordata > Amphibia > Anura > Dendrobatidae > Ranitomeya > Ranitomeya variabilis. Next base: position 524,660,254 of record NC_135232.1, on the reverse strand, counting down.
TACATACATGCTGCATACATGCTACATCCATACATGCTACATACATGCTACATACATGCTACATACATGCTGCATACATGCTACATACATGCTGCATACATGCTGCATACATACATCCATACATGCTACATCCATACATCCATACATGCTACATACATGCTACATACATGCTGCATACACACTGCATACATACATACATACATACAATACATACATATAGACATACAGTACATTAAACATAGATTACATACTCACCATTACTTGTCATTTTGATCCCCGAAGCCAGTGTCATCTGTAAAAAATATGAAAAAAACAAACAACCAATATACTCCCTGTCCGCAGAAATCCACGAGTGTCCCACGACGATCTCCCATGGAGAGCAGCAGCAGCAGATAATGCGACTGCTCTCCAGGGGCCCCAGGAACACAATGAGGGCAGGAAGGTATCCTTCCACCACTGTATTCCTCCGCCGCTGTAAAAAAAAAAGTCCCTACATAGTTACATAGTTACACTGTGTGTCACTGAGGGTCCTATAGAGCAGTGACATCACCCGATGTCACTGTTCTATAGGGGAGATCGTCGTGGGACACTTGTTATCAATTGGACTACGGCGGACAGGTAGTATACGGTTTATTATTTTACGTTTTTTGCAGGCGCTGAAGTATGGTAAGTATGGTGAAATGAAGAATATTAAAATACTTTTTCCTAATGTTTGCATGTTTTATTAATCCTTTATTAGTATTGGATTAATAACGGATAGGCGTCTTATTGATGCCTCTCCGTTATTAACCCGGCTTAATGTCACCTTACAATATCAAGGTGACATTAACCCCTTATTACATATCCCACCGCTACACGGGAGTGGGAAGAGAGGGGCTAAGTGCCGGAATTGGCGCATCTTACAGATGTGCCATTTCTGGGGCGGCTGCGGACTGGTATTTGTAGCCGGGGGGGGACCAATATCCATGGCCCCCCTCTAGGCTATGAATATCAGCCCGCAGCTGTCTGCGTAGCCTTTCTGGGTATAAAATATAGGGGGACCCCACGTCATTTTTTGGGGGGTCCTCCTAGTTTAATAGCCAGTAAAGGCTATTCAGACAGCTGCGGGCTGATATTCATAGCAGGCTACAAATATTGGCCCCCGGCCGACGGCTTTCCCCCTCTGGCGCAGAAAATTGCATGGGAGCTCACTCCGTTTTTTTGGGTTTTTTTAATTCAACGCTCATAAAGGCCTCTTTCACACTTGCGTCGGTACGGGTCCATCGCTATGCGTCGGGCCGACGTACCGACGCACGTTGTGAAATTTGTGCCCGACGTGGGCAGCGGATGCAGTTTTTCAACACATCCGCTGCCCATTCTGAAGTCTGGAAGGAGGGGACGGAGTTTTGGCTGCGCATGCGCGGTAGAAAATGGCGGACGCGATTGACAAAGTTCACTTGAACGTTTTTTCATGCCTACAGTCCGCCAAAACATGACGGATCCATTGCACGACGGACGCAACGTGTGGCCATCCGTCACTAATACAAGTCTATGGGTAAAAAACGCATCCTGCGAGCACATTTGCAGGATCAGTTTTTTTCCGCCAGATCCGGGTTTTTCCCCCGGATCCATTTTTTCCTGCATGATCCGTTTTTTTTCCGCCAGATCCATTTTTTTCCCCCGGATCCATTTTTTTCCTGCCGGATCCGGTTTTTTTCGCCGGATCCGTTTTTTTTCCAACAGATCCGTTTTTTCCCGCTGGATCCGTTTTTTTCTGCCGGATCCGTTTTTTCCACCAGATCCATTTTTTCCCGCCGGATCCGTTTTTTCCTGCCGGATCCTTTATTTTTTCCGCCAGATCCGTTTTTTCCCGTCGGATCAGTTTTTTCCCGTCGGATCAGTTTTTTTCCGCCGGATCCGTTTTTCCACCGGATCCGTTTTTTTCCCGCCGGATCCGTTTTTTTCCGCCGGATACATTTTTTTCCGCCGGATCCGTTTTTTCCTGACGGATCCTTTTTTTTTCCGCCGGATCTGGTTTTTTTCGTCGGATCCGTTTTTTTCTGCCGGATCCGTTTGGAGTATTTTTTTTTTTTATATTCAAGACATTAGCCGGATGATGGGACTACTACTGTCCCATCATTGGCTAATGTGTCAATCACTGTCAGTCTAGCAGGCATCGTCCGATGGGCCTTGTAGTCCCATCGGACGATGCCTGCACAGACACAAAGACCGCCGGCAGGCCGTACAGACCCCGGAGACGCCGTACAGACCCTCCGGCAGGCCGTACAGACCCCCCGGCAGGCACGCTCACACAGGGTTAATGCCGGTGGTAACGGACCGCGTTATGCCATGTTTGACGCACTCCGAAACCGCTGCTATTAACCCTATGTGTCCCCAACTTTTTACTATTGATGCTGCCTATGCAACATCTATAGTAAAAAAAAATGTAATGTTAAAAATAATAAAAAAAACCTGCTATGCTCACCCTCCGTCGTCGCGTCCTCTCCTCGGCAGTGCAAGTGGCAGGCTCCAGTGCCAAGGATGGTATGCGAGAAGGACCTTCCAAGACGTCACAGTCATGTGACCGTGACGTCATGACAGGTCCTGCGCGCATCCAACCCTGGGACAGGAAGCTGCTGCGTGCACCGCACACAGGCGACAGGACTACAAGGGCTCCCTCGGATGGTGAGTATATGTTTATTTTTTATTTTAACTCTTTTTTAACCTGTTACATATGTGTCTGGGCAATATACTACATGGCTGGGCAATATACTACGTGTCTGGGCAATATTCTACGTGGACATGCATATTCTAGAATACCCGATGCGTTAGAATCGGGCCACCATCTAGTACCATATCTGTATATATGCCATGGATGAGGCCACAGTAAAGTGTATCTTTATTTGGGACAAAAGGAAACTCACAGGTCATTGCAGATGATTATGATGAACATACAATTTGTCATTCCTCCTACACAGTCACATACCAGGGAGGAAGCCACTCCAGCCAGTGTAATATTGCCCCTTTCTTTGGGTCACATGGTAACTCACAGGCATTTATTTACAGTCCACAGACTCCACTCCACCTCTCTGCTGACTTGACTGCTCCTCCCACATGAGTCACAGTCACACTTCACTGGCTGAATCTGAGAAGCTGCGAGGCCCAGACAAGAAAGAAAAAAAACCAAACACTGGGCTCACTCACACTGCAGAGCCGACTCCTTTCATTCACAGCATGGAGCCGGCTCTTTGTGTTGGCTCGTTCACAAACGACACATCACTAACACACACACCACTTGTGTGATAGTAGATCACAGAGCAGTCACACACAAAATGGATCTGCCCTGTGATGCTGCTCTTCATTCTGCCCCAGGGATATTAGACCACCCAAAAGGGGAGGGAAATGGTGATGTCAGCAAGTACTGCCCCAATTTTCCAGCTAACAGTAAAGCTGGTAAGTCTCACTATAGCTGCTTGAGGTCTAAAACGGAAAATGCTCCCCCTAGTGGTAAATATATATATTTGTAAGAATATATATAATATTTTTCATATAAAAATGTTTGCAAACAGTGCAAACATTGCATTAGTACATTTTATTTACTATTTTAAGCTTAATTTCACAAAAAAACAAACTACAAGAAAACTGGTGGCACCTTCCCTTTAACGTGTAAACCACCTTTGGGGGTAAAGGGGTTAAAGTTTTGGAAATCATTTTGTATCCAAATCCGGCTTTAAACTTCTCCACAACAGTATCACTGACCTGCCTGTTGTGTTCCTTGGTCTTCTTGATGCTCTCTGTGCTTCAAACAGAACCCTGAGGCTGTGTGCACACGTTCCAGATTTTTCACGTTTTTTTCGCTATAAAAACGAGATACAACCGTGAAAAATATTCTACTTCATGATAGTGGTAAAATTTCTTTGATATTAGCTGCGTTTATTTGTGGGGAAAAAAAAGAAATTTGGCGAAAATTTCGCAATATTCCAACTTTGAATTTTTATGCCCTTAAATCACAGAGATATGTCACACAAAATACTTAATAAGTAACATTTCCCACATATCTACTTTACATCAGCACAATTTTAGAACCAACATTTTTTTTGTTAAGGAGTTATAAGGGTTAAAATTCACCAACAATTTCTCATTTTTGCAACACCATTTTTTTTAGGGATTACATCACATTTGAAGTCACTTTGAGGGGTCTATATGATAGAAAATACCCAAGTGTGACACCATTCTAAAAACTGCACCCCTCAAGGTGCTTAAAACCACATTCAAGAAGTTTATTAACCCTTCAGGTCTTTCACAGGAATATTTGGAATGTTTAAAAAAAAAAAATGAACATTTAACTTTTTTTCACAAAAAATTTACTTTAGCTCCAATTTGTTTTATTTTATCAAGAGTAACAGGAGAAATTGGACCCCAAAAGTTGTTATACAATTTGTTCCGAGTATGCTGATACCCCATATGTGGGGGTAAACCACTGTTTGGGAGCATGGCAGAGTTCAGAAGGGAAGGAGTGCCATTTGACTTTTCAATGCAAAATTGGCTGGAATTGAGATGGGATGCCATGTCGCGTTTGGAGAGCCCCTGATGTGCCTAAACACTGAAACCCCCCACAAGTGACACCATTTTGGAAAGTAGACCCCCTAAGGAACTTATCTAGATGTGTGGTTAGCACTTTGACCCACCAAGTGCTTCACAGAAGTTGATAATGTAGAGCTGTAAAAATAAAAAATTATATTTTTTCACAAAAATGATCTTTTCGCCCCCCAATTTTTTTTTTTTCTCAAGGGTAACAGAAGAAATTGGACCCGAAAGTTGTTGAGGAATTTGTCCCGAGTATGCTGATTCCCCGTATGTGGGGGTAAACCACTGTTTGGAAGCATGACAGAGCTCGGAAGGGCAGGAGCGCCTTTTGACTTTCCAATGCAAAATTGACTGGAATTGAGATGGGACACCATTTCGCGTTTGGAGAGCCCCTGATGTGCCTAAACATTGAAACCCTCCACAAGTGACACCATTTTGGAAAGTAGACCCCTTAAGGAACTTATCTAGATGTGTGGTGAGCACTTTGAACCCCCAAGTGTTTCACTACAGTTTATAACGCAGAGCCATGAAAATACAAATTCTTTTTTTTCCAACAAACATTATTTTTTAGCTCCCAGTTTTGTATTTTCCCAAGGGTAACTGGAGGAATTGGACCCCAAAAGTTGTTGTCCAATTTGTCCTGAGTACGCTGATACCCCATATTTGGGAGAAAACTACTGTTTGGGCGCATGGCACAGTTTGGAAGGGAAGGAGCGCCGTTTGGAATGCACACTTAGATGGAATGGTCTGCAGGCTTCACATTGCGTTTGCAGAGACCCTACTGTTGTGAACTCTATTTTTTGGGCTCCCTCTAGTGGTCACAAGCGGTACTGTGTAGTGTTGTCTTTCTGCAGGTTGCAGCATCAGCTGGTTCGTTATCCTTGGTTGGTTTCCTATTTAGCTCACCTGGATACTCAGTTCCTTGCCTGCTATCAATGTATTCAGTGCGCTTCAGATTCCTTGTGGCTACCTTGCTCCCAGTCTCTCCAAGACAAGCTAAGTTTTTGTTTGATCATTTTTTGATTATCAGCGTTCATTATGTTTTTAGTCCAGCTCGCTAAAATGTGATTTCCTCGCTTGCTGGTTGCTCTAGGGGACTGAGTTTCTCCCCCCACACCGTTAGTTGGTGTGGGGGTTCTTGAAATCTCAGAGTGGATATTTTGTAAGGGTTTTTTACTGACCGCATAGATTCCCTTTTCTATTTTCTGCTATCTAGTATTAGTGGGCCTCATTTGCTGAATCTGCTTTCACCCCTGTGTATGTGCCTTCCTCTTACCTCACCGTTATTATTTGTTGGGGGCTTCTATATCTTTGGGGATTATTTCTCTGGAGGCAAGAGAGGTCTTTCTTTCTCTCTAGGGGTAGTTAGTTCCTCAGGCTGGCTCGAGACGTCTAGGATTTTTAGGCACGTTCACCGGCTACTTCTAGTGTGTTTGGATAGGTTCAGATTTGCGGTCAGTCCAGTTTGCCACCTCCCTAGAGCTTGTCCTATGTTTGTTACTTAGCTGGAGTAATTCGTGATCCTCAACCACTAAGGATCATAACAGTATAGCAGGCCTAAAAGTGTTTAATGCATCGCAGAAGTGGGATAAAAAGAAGACCTGAGTACATTTTTTTTTTTTCCTCCCGCTTTTGCTTTGCTGCAGTCTGTTTAGCTTCTTTCATCCCCTTGAACTCTGGGTGGTTTTGAGCTCAGCTGCAGACATGAATGTTCAGACTCTGACTTCTAGTGTGGATCATCTTACTGCACGGGTGCAAAGTATTCAGGATTTTGTTATTCGTAGCCCTATGTCAGAACCAAAGATACCCATCCCTGAGTTGTTTTCTGGAGATAGATCTAGGTTTCAAAATTTTAAGAATAATTGTAAGTTATTTCTATCTCTGAGACCTCGTTCCTCTGGTGATTCCGCTCAGCAAGTTAAAATTGTTATCTCCTTGTTGCGTGGCGACCCTCAAGATTGGGCTTTCTCTCTGGCGCCAGGAGATCCTGCATTGCTGAATGTGGATGCGTTTTTTCTGGCGCTTGGACTGCTTTATGAGGAGCCTAATCTTGAGAATCAGGCAGAAAAAGCGTTGCTGGCTATCTCTCAAGGTCAGGATGAAGCAGAGGTGTATTGTCAAAAATTTCGGAAATGGTCGGTGCTTACTCAATGGAATGAGTGTGCCCTGGCTGCAAATTTCAGAGAAGGTCTTTCTGAGGCCGTTAAGAATGTTATGGTGGGGTTTCCCACCCCTACAAGTCTGTGTGATTCTATGGCTTTAGCCATTCAGGTTGATCGGCGTTTGCAGGAGCGCAAATCTGCTCATTATTTGGCGGTGTTTTCTGGACAGAGACCTGAGTCTATGCAATGTGACCGAACTCTGACCAGAATTGAGCGACAAAGTCATAGACGTCAAAATGGGTTGTGCTTTTACTGTGGTGATTCTACTCATGTTATCTCAGCATGCTCTAAACGCTTAAAAAAAATCGCTAAACCTGTCACCATTGGTACTATACAGCCTAAGTTTATTTTGTCTGTTACTTTGATTTGTTCTTTGTCGTCCTACCCGGTTATGGCTTTTGTGGATTCGGGTGCTGCCCTGAATCTGATGGATTTGTCGTTTGCCAGGCGCTGTGGTTTTGTCCTGGAGCCTTTGGAATTTCCTATTCCTCTGAGGGGAATTGATGCTACGCCATTGGCTGAGAATAAGCCTCAGTATTGGACGCAAATGACCATGTGCATGACTCCCGTACATCAGGAGGTGATTCGCTTTCTTGTTCTGCATAATTTGCATGATGCTGTCGTTTTGGGTCTGCCATGGCTGCAAGCTCATAATCCAGTTTTAGATTGGAAAGCTATGTCTGTGTCAAGTTGGGGTTGTCAGGGAATTCATGGCGATACTCCGTTGGTGTCTATTGCTTCTTCCACTCCTTCTGAGGTCCCTGAGTTTTTGTCTGACTACCAGGATGTATTTGATGAGCCCAGGTCCAGTGCCCTGCCCCCTCATAGGGATTGTGACTGTGCTATAAATTTAATTCCTGGTAGTAAATTCCCTAAGGGACGACTTTTTAATTTGTCTATACCAGAGCATGCCGCGATGCGGAGTTATATAAAGGAGTCTTTGGAGAAGGGACATATTTGCCCATCCTCTTCCCCTCTTGGTGCAGGATTTTTTTTTGTGGCCAAGAAGGACGGTTCTTTGAGACCTTGTATAGATTATCGTCTTCTGAATAAAATTACAGTCAAATTTCAGTATCCTTTGCCACTATTGTCTGATTTGTTTGCTCGGATTAAGGGTGCCAGTTGGTTCACCAAGATAGATCTCCGTGGTGCGTATAACCTTGTGCGCATTAAGCAGGGAGATGAATGGAAAACAGCATTTAATACGCCCGAAGGCCATTTTGAGTACTTAGTGATGCCTTTTGGACTCTCTAATGCTCCTTCTGTGTTTCAGTCCTTCATGCATGACATCTTCCGAGAATATCTGGATAAATTTATGATTGTTTATTTGGATGACATTTTGGTCTTTTCTGATGATTGGGAGTCCCATGTGAAGCAGGTCAGGATGGTGTTTCAGGTCCTGCGTGCTAATGCTTTATTTGTGAAGGGCTCAAAATGCCTCTTCGGAGTACAGAAGGTCTCCTTTTTGGGTTTTATTTTTTCTCCTTCTACTGTGGAGATGGACCCAGTCAAGGTCCAGGCTATTCATGACTGGACTCAGCCCACGTCTGTTAAGAGTCTTCAGAAGTTCTTGGGTTTTGCTAATTTTTACCGTCGTTTCATCGCTAATTTTTCTAGCGTGGTTAAACCTTTGACGGATTTGACCAAGAAGGGTTCTGATGTGACTAATTGGTCTCCTGCGGCCGTGGAGGCCTTTCGGGAGCTGAAGCACCGGTTTTCTTCAGCTCCAGTCTTATGTCAGCCAGATGTCTCTCTTCCCTTCCAGGTCGAGGTTGATGCTTCTGAGATTGGAGCAGGGGCTGTCTTGTCGCAGAGAAGCTCTGATGGCTCTGTGATGAAGCCATGTGCTTTCTTTTCAAGAAAGTTTTCGCCTGCCGAGCGGAATTATGATGTTGGTAATCGGGAGTTGTTGGCTATGAAGTGGGCATTTGAGGAGTGGCGACATTGGCTCGAAGGAGCTAAACATCGTGTGGTGGTCTTGACTGATCACAAAAATCTGATTTACCTTGAATCTGCCAAGCGCCTGAATCCTAGACAGGCTCGTTGGTCGTTGTTTTTCTCCCGTTTCAACTTCGTGGTCTCATACCTGCCTGGTTCGAAGAACGTGAAAGCTGATGCACTTTCTAGGAGTTTTGTGCCTGACTCTCCGGGAGTTTCTGAGCCGGCTGGTATTCTCAGAGAGGGAGTGATTTTGTCTGCCATTTCCCCAGATTTGTGACGAGTGCTGCAGAAATTTCAGGCGGATAGACCTGACCGTTGTCCACCAGAGAGACTGTTTGTCCCGGATAGATGGACCAGCAGAGTTATTTCCGAGGTTCATTCTTCGGTGTTGGCGGGTCATCCTGGGATTTTTGGTACCAGAGATTTGGTGGCTAGGTCCTTCTGGTGGCCTTCCTTGTCGCGGGATGTGCATTCCTTTGTGCAGTCTTGTGGGATTTGTGCTCGGGCTAAGCCTTGCTGTTCTCGTGCCAGCGGTTTGCTTTTGCCTTTGCCTGTTCCGAAAAGGCCTTGGACGCACATTTCCATGGATTTTATTTCGGATCTTCCAGTATCTCAGAAAATGTCTGTCATCTGGGTGGTGTGTGATCGTTTTTCCAAGATGGTCCATTTGGTGCCCTTGCCTAAGTTGCCTTCTTCCTCTGATTTGGTTCCTCTATTTTTTCAGAATGTGGTTCGCTTGCACGGCATTCCTGAAAATATTGTGTCTGATAGAGGATCCCAGTTTGTGTCCAGGTTTTGGCGGACTTTTTGTGCCAAGATGGGCATTGATTTGTCTTTTTCGTCGGCCTTCCATCCTCAGACTAATGGCCAAACCGAGCGAACTAATCAGACGTTGGAAACTTATTTGAGATGTTTTGTTTCTGCTGATCAGGATGATTGGGTGACTTTTTTGCCTTTGGCCGAGTTTGCCCTTAATAATCGGGCTAGTTCTGCTACTTTGGTTTCACCTTTTTTCTGCAATTCTGGTTTCCATCCTCATTTTTCCTTTGGTCAGGTTGAGTCTTCTGACTGTCCTGGGGTGGATTCTGTGGTGGATAGGTTGCAGCAGATTTGGAACCATGTGGTGGACAATTTGAGGTTGTCACAGGAGAAGGCTCAGCACTTTGCCAACCGCCGCCGCGGTGTGGGTCCCCGACTTCGTGTTGGGGATTTGGTGTGGCTGTCTTCTCGGTATGTTCCTATGAAGGTCTCCTCTCCTAAATTCAAGCCTCGCTTCATCGGTCCTTATAAGATCTTGGAAATCCTTAACCCGGTGTCTTTTCGTTTGGATCTCCCAGCATCGTTTGCCATTCATTCAATGTGTTCCATAGGTCTTTGTTGCGGAGGTATGTGGTACCTGTGGTTCCTTCTGTTGAGCCTCCTGCTCCGGTGCTGGTCGAGGGCGAATTGGAGTACGTGGTGGAGAAGATTTTGGATTCTCGTATCTCTAGACGGAGTCATCAGTATTTGGTTAAGTGGAAGGGCTATGGTCAGGAGGATAATTCCTGGGTTGTCTCCTCTGATGTTCATGCGGCCGATTTGGTTCGTGCCTTCCACGCGGCTCATCCTGATCGCCCTGGGGGTCTTGATGAGGGTTCGGTGACCCCTCCTCAAGGGGGGGGTACTGTTGTGAACTCTATTTTTGGGCTCCCTCTAGTGGTCACAAGCGGTACTGTGTAGTGTTGTCTTTCTGCAGGTTGCAGCATCAGCTGGTTCGTTATCCTTGGTTGGTTTCCTATTTAGCTCACCTGGATACTCAGTTCCTTGCCTGCTATCAATGTATTCAGTGCTCTTCAGATTCCTTGTGGCTACCTTGCTCCCAGTCTCTCCAAGACAAGCTAAGTTTTTGTTTGATCATTTTTTGATTATCAGCGTTCATTATGTTTTTAGTCCAGCTCGCTAAAATGTGATTTCCTCGCTTGCTGGTTTCTCTAGGGGACTGAGTTTCTCCCCCCACACCGTTAGTTGGTGTGGGGGTTCTTGAAATCTCAGAGTGGATATTTTGTAAGGGTTTTTTACTGACCGCATAGATTCCCTTTTCTATTTTCTGCTATCTAGTATTAGTGGGCCTCATTTGCTGAATCTGCTTTCACCCCTGTGTATGTGCCTTCCTCTTACCTCACCGTTATTATTTGTTGGGGGCTTCTATATCTTTGGGGATTATTTCTCTGGAGGCAAGAGAGGTCTTTCTTTCTCTCTAGGGGTAGTTAGTTCCTCAGGCTGGCTCGAGACGTCTAGGATTTTTAGGCACGTTCACCGGCTACTTCTAGTGTGTTTGGATAGGTTCAGATTTGCGGTCAGTCCAGTTTGCCACCTCCCTAGAGCTTGTCCTATGTTTGTTACTTAGCTGGAGTAATTCGTGATCCTCAACCACTAAGGATCATAACACCCTACACCCTTGATGTACCTAAACAGTAGAAACCCCCAACAAGTGACCCCATGTTGGAAACTAGACCCCCCAAGGAACTTATCTAGATGCGTTGGGAGAACTTTGAACCCCAAGTGTTTCACTACAGTTTATAACGCAGAGCTGTGAAAATAAAAAAAAACATTTTTTCCCACAAAAATGATTTTTTAGCCCCCCTAATTGTTATTTTCCCAAAGGTAACCAGAGAAATTGGACCCCAAAAGTTGTTGCCCAATTTGTCCTGAGTACACTGATACCCCATATGTTGGGGTGAACCCCTGTTTTGGCTCATGGGAGAGCTTGGAAGGAGCACTGTTTTACTGTTTCAACGCAGAATTAGCTGGAATTGAGATTGAACGTTTGGAGAGCCTCTGATGTGCCTAAACAGTGGAAACCCACCAATTCTAACTGAAACCCTAACCCAACCACAGCCCTAACCCTAATCCCAACCATAACCCTAACCACACCCCTAACCCGAACATGCCCCTATTCCTAATCCCAACCACATCCCTAACCCCAACACACCCCTAACCCTAATCCCAACCCTAACCACACCCCTTACTCCAACACACCCCTAACCCTAATCCCAACCATAACCCTAACCACACCCCTAACCCTAACACACCCCTAACCCTAATCCCAACCGTAAATGTAATCCAAACCCTAACTTTAGCCCCAACCCTAACTTTAGCCCCAACCCTAACTTTAACCCTAACCCTAGCCCCATCCCTAACTTTAGCCCCAACCCTAACTGTAACCCTAACTGTAGTCCCAACCCTAACTGTAGCCCCAACCCTAACCCTAACTTTAGCCCCAAACTTAACCCTAACTTTAGCCCTGACCCTAACTGTAGCCCCAACCCAAACACTGTTTCCCCAACCCTAACTTACCCTAACCCTAACTGTAGCCCCAACGCTAACTGTAGCCCCAACCCTAACTGTTGCTCTAACCCTAACTGTAGCCCCAACCCTAACTTTAGCCCTAACCCTAACTTTAGCCCCAACCCTAACTGTTGCCCCAACCCTACCTGTAGCCTTAACCCTAACTGTAGCCCCAACCCTAGCCCTAACTCTTACCCTAGCCTTAACCCTAATGGGAAAATGGAAATAAATACATTTTTTAAATTTTATTATTTTTCCCTAACTAAGGGGGTGATGAAGAGGGGTTTGATTTACTTTTATAGTGGGTTTTTTAGCGGATTTTTATGATTGGCAGCTGTCACACACTAAAAGACGCTTTTTATTGCATAATATAGTTTTTGCGTCTCCATATTTTGAGCGCTATAATTTTTCCATATTTTGGTCCACAGAGTCATGTGAGGTCTTGTTTTTTGCGGGACGAGTTGACATTTTTATTGGTTCCATTCTCGGGAACGTGACATTTTGTGATCGCTTTTTATTCCAATTTTTGTGAGGCAGAATGAACAAAAACCAGCAATTCGTGAATTTCTTTTGGGGAGACATTTATACCGTTCCACGTTTGATAAAATTGATAAAGCAGTTTTATTCTTCGGGTCAGTACGATTACAGCAAAACCTCATTTATAGCATTTTTTTATGTTTTGGCGCTTTTATACGATAAAATGTATTTTATATAAAAATAATTATTTTTGCATCGCTTTATTCTGAGGACTAACTTTTATTTTTTCATTGATGATGCTGAATGGTGGCTCGTTTTTTGCGGGACAAGATGTCGTTTTCAGCGGTACCATGGTTATTTATATCCGTCATTTTGATCGCATGCTATTCCACTTTTTGTTTGGCGGTATGATAATAAAGCGTTGTTTTTTGCCTCTTTTTTTTTTTTACGGTGATCACTGAAGGGGTTAACTAGTGGGACAGTTTTATAGGTCTGGACATTACGGACGCGGTGATACTAAATATGTGTACTTTTATTGCATTTGTTATTTAGACAAAGAAATGTATTTATAGGAACATTATATATATATATTTTACACGTGTAAATATTTTTTTTTTACTTTGTAACATTGCCCCAGGGGGAACATCATGTTACAGTGACAGATCGCTGATCGGCCACTTACAGTGCACTGTGTCAGATCAGTGATCACACAGGCACTGAAGGAGGCTTGCCGGCGCCTGCTCAGAGCAGGCGCTTGCAAGCCACCTCCCTGCAGGACCCAGAAGGCCCCCCGTGGCTATTTTGGATCCAGGGCCTGCAGGGAGGAGGAGGTAGGAGACCCTCGGAGCAAAGCGATCACATCGCGTTGCTCCGAGGGTCTCAGGGAAGCACGCAGAGAGCCCCCTCCCTGCGCGATGCTTCCCTATGCCCCGGAATGCTGCGATCATCTTTGATCGCAGTGTGTCGGGAGTTAATGTGCCAGCGGAGTGTGTGTGTGAATGTCTTTTATTTAACTTCTTGTGTACCATTTTATTAATGAGGGTAGCTGGCTGACATATACATACATATACAGCTCTGGGAAAAATTAAGAGACCACTGCAAAATGTTCATTGTCTAATTTTTCTCTTTATAGGTATATTTTTGAGTAAAATGTAAATTGTTATTTTATTCTATAAACTTCTGACAAGATGTCTCCGAATTTCCAAGCAATAAATTTTGTATTTTTTTTCTGACAAAGTAAAATGGTCAGTACCATTCCTTTCAGTACCCAGGGGTTTACAGGCACGGGCGAGTGCATTAGCACAGCTCCTGGCTGTAAAATGATTTAACCCCTTCAGATGGATTTACTTCGTGGGATGTGACAGATCATCGGAAGGTATGTATATTGTTGGTTTATTATTTTTCAGAGCGAGGGTCTTCAGGTGGATTGAGAGAGCAATAAAATATTAAAACAACCTGTGTTTTTATTTCATTAAAATACTTTTTAATAATGTGTGTGTGTTTTTATAACCCTTTCATACAATTGGATTAATAATGGATAGGTGTCATAATTGACGCCTCTCCATTATAAATCTGGCTTAATGTCACCTTACAATAGCAAGGTGACATTAACCCTTCATTACCCCATATCCCACCACTACACGGGAGTGGGAAGAGAGTGGCCAAGTGCCATAATAGGCGCATCTTACAGATGTACCTTTTCTGGGGTGGCTGGGGGCAGATGTTTGTAGCCAGGGGGGGCCAATAACCATGGACCCTCTCCTGGCTATTAATATCTGCCCTCAGTCACTGGCTTTACCACTCTGGCGGAGAAAATTGCGCGGGAGCCCACGCCAATTTTTTCCGCCATTTAACCCTTTATTTTAGCAGCTACAGCACCCAAATTTTGCACATACACACTACTAACATTAGTAGTGTGGAATATGCAAAAAAAAAGGGATATGAGATGGTTTACTGTATGTAAACCATGTCTCATATCCTGTCGGGTTTGTGAAGGAGAAATGAAAAGCCGGCAATTGAATTACCGGCTTTTCACTAACACCGCTGCGTATTTCTCGCAAGACACACTGCTGGTCCGTGTGGAATCCGTATTTTTCTCGCCCCCATAGACTTTCATTGGCGATTTTGTTGCGCAATACAGTGTCAAACGCAGCATGCTGCGATTTTCTACGGCCGTACAAGACCGTATATTACGGATGCGTAATATACGGCAGATAGGAGCTGGGCCATAGAGATTCATTGGGCCGTGTGTAATGCGTATTTTACGGACGTAGTTTATGCGCTCATACGTCCGTAAAACTCGCTAGTGTGAGGCCGGCCAGAGACTGTGAAATGCCCTGCCACAGGAGGTAGTAATGGCAGACACTATAACAGCTTTTAATAAAAAGGGCTGGACAATTTCCTTGATTTGCACAGCATTACAGATTATAGCTGGATTAGTGAGGAAATGTACAGTTGGTGGAGAAAGGTTGAACTTTGATGGACCGGGGTCTTTATTCAACCTACGTAACTATGGGTCTATGTACCGTATTTTCCGGCGTATAAGACGACTGGGCGTATAAGACGACCCCCTAACTTTACCAGTTAAAATATAAAATCTTCTTAAAAGTCGGGGGTCTTCTTATACACCCTATGTCGTCTTATAGGGCCGGTGAATATGTGCCTTTTGGGGGGGGGGGGGAGTGATCCTGATGCCGAGGGGGCGTCTCACAGTAAAGTGAGTATCCCCCATTACCTTATCGTAGCGGTGCAGCGTGGGGGTCTCAGTGCTGGGAGTGGCGGCGGCGGCTGCTGTGCTCTGGTGCGGCGGCTGCTGTGCTCTGGTGCGGCGGCTCCTCTTCTGTGTGCGGCCTCTGTGCAGTGAGGTGGCGGTGGCGGCGGCATATCTTTATCCAGTTGGGGCTCCTCCGGCATCTCCTTAGCCCTGGAGGCCCCGCCGCAACTCCATCGGTGCAATGCAGCGGCCATTTTCCCGGAGGCAGCTCAATAGGTGCGATGCGGTGGCCTCCGGGAAAATGGCCGCTGCTCAGATTCAGATCTCGTCCCGAAATCTCGGGACACGAGATCTGAATCTGAGCAGCGGCCATTTTCCCGGAGGCCACCACATTGCACCGATGGAGTTGCGGCGGGGCCTCCAGGGCTAAGGAGATGCCGGAGGAGCCCCAACTGGATAAAGATACGCCGCTGCCGCCGCCACCTCACAGCACAGAGGCCCCACACAGAAGAGGAGCCGCCGCACCAGAACACAGCAGCCGCCGCCGCTCCCAGCACTGACACCCCCACGCTGCACCGCTAGGATAAGGTAATGGGGATTACTCACTTTCCTGTGAGACGCCCCCTCGTCATCAGGATCACTCCCCCTCCCCACCCACCATATACACCGGCGTACACGACGATTCCCGGCGTATAAGACGACCCCCGACTTTTAAGAAGATTTTCGGGGGTTAAAAAGTCGTCTTATACGCCGGAAAATACGGTAACTATGTAAAAGACATAATTTAAAAACATAGTACGTATGTAATTAGTCTAATAATAATTTCCTCATTATTAGACTGCAATATTACATATGTAATGTCTTTTAATTTTGTTTCAATAAAAATAATTTTTAAATATTTTTCTGGTGGTTTGTGGCTACTCCAGCAGTTGAGTCTTTGGTTTAACAAATGTGATTTGACACCTGCAAAATATTACAATAAAAATATTGCACCCTAATTTCTTAACCCTACTGTCATGGGGTTACCACGACAGAAAGGAGCCAGAAGATCGCAGCATCTGATTGCTCCTACTCCTGTGCTCAATAGAAGCACTTCACATTCTTTTTAACCCCTTCATGACCTTGGGATTTTCCGTTTTTCCGTGTTTGTTTTTCGCTCCCCTCCTTCCCAGAGCCATAACTTTTTTATTTTTCTGTCAATATGGCCATGTGAGGGCTTATTTTTTGCGAAACGAGTTGTACTTTTGAACGACACCATTGGTTTTAGCATGTCGTGTACTAGAAAACGGGAAAAAAATTCCAAGTGCGGTGAAATTGCAAATAAAGTGCAGTCCCACACTTGTTTTTTGTTTGGATTTTTTTGCTATGTTCACTAAATGCTAAAACTGACCTGCCATTATGATTCTACAGGTCATTACGAGTTCATAGACACCTAACATGACTAGGTTATTTTTTATCTAAGTAATGAAAACAAATTCCAAACTTTGCTAAAAAAAAAAAAAAATGCGCCATTTTCCGATACACGTAGCGTTTCCACTTTTCATGATCTGGGGTCAGTTGAGGACTTATTTTTTGCGTGCCAATCTGGCATTTTAAATGATTCCATTTCGGTGCAGATACGTTCTTTTGATCGCCCGTTATTGCATTTTAATGCAATGTCGCAGCGACCAAAAAAACGTAATTCTGGCGTTTCGATTTTGTTTCTCGCTACACTGTTTAGCGATCAGCTTAATGCTTTTTTTAATTGATAGATCGGGCGATTCTGAACTCGGTGATACCAAATATGTGTAGGTTCGATTTTTTTTTATTGATTTATTTTGAATGGGGCGAAAGGGGGGTGATTTAAACTTTTATATTTTTTTTATTTTTTTCACATTTTGTTTTACTCTTTTTTTTACTTTTGCCATGCTTCAATAGCCTCAATAGAAGGCTAGAAGCTGGCACAACGGGATCGGCTCTGCTACATAGCAGCGATCATCAGATCGCTGCTATGCAGCAGAAATACAGGTGTGCTTTGACCGCCGACCACAGGGTGGCGCTCACAGCTATCGAGGATCAGTAACCATAGAGGTTTCAAGGACCTCTATGGTTACTATACAGAAGCATCGCTGACCCCGATCATGTGACGGGGTCAGAGATGCGCTTGTTTCCGGCGCCCGGCCAGAAGCGCCGGTTAAATGCCGCTGTCTGCATTTGACAGCGGCATTTAACTAGTTAATAGCGGCGGGTGAATCGCGATTTCACCCGCCGCTATTGTGGGCACATGTCAGCTGTTCAAAACAACTGACATGTCCCGGCTTTGATGCGGGCTCACCGCCGGAGCCCACATCAAAGCGGGGGTTCTGACCTCGGACATACTATCCCATCCGAGGTCAGAAAGGGGTTAAACTGTGTAATGTTGTTTTGGCAGTACCGGGGTTAATCTGCTTTGTTGCGAGTAGTGAGTGCTAGGGCTCAAAGTTGAGCATGGATAGCCACTAGTGACGAGCTTGGAATACTCGGGTACTCGGCCAGAACAACGAGCCCAATGTAAGTCTATGGGAGACCTGAGTCTTTTTACTTAGATCCCCCCGGGGGTCCTTTTAAAGCTCTAAAAAATGTCTGAAAATGATGGAAACACTGCTCAAATGACACAGGGTCATCATGGGGATCGCCTCTGGAAGCATTCTTGACTCCTAGTTCACAGCTTCAATCAATTTTTTCCAAGATTCATGCCATTTTTCCCGGTGCCACAAAAACACATGAAAATGAAACCAAAACGAGTTTTGCTTGGAAATATGTCAAGGTACATCCTTTGCAGGTTAATGACTTGCCTGTAATGCCAAATATTTAACCCCAGACCGAAAATTTCCTCCCCCACTTAGGCTTAGTTCAGACTCAGCGTTTTTGAAGCGTTTTTCAACTTTAACATTGCTTTCAACCACTACAAATGCATTCACTGGGAAAGGTCATTGTAACATTTATCAACCCTAGCTGGCCATGTGGTGTGTGACACATAAGCAGACCCATCTTGTTTCATTTAAGAAGGAGGGACTCAAAGTCACAGAGCCTATTTTTACTGGTGCATCAGGCGGCATTAGTCTTCTTAAAGGGCCATTATGAAACAGTGGGTCTCCTAAGCTGTTGTAGCCTATGCTGTGGGTGGATGTGCTGCCAAGAATTACGACGCACCACAATACCCCTGTCATAAGGTGTCCAGGGGGGACTCCTGGAAAAAGTGTTCCATTGAATTCAAGGCCTGCCCTGCTACCAATTCATATGCACCCAATAAGCCTTTGAACCCACATACTGGATGGGCCCATGAAAATGCACTTCACAATATGCATTTTGTACTCCCGTACTCCTTTGTTTTACACATTGACAGCAAGGCCAGCCCTGCTGCATAGTCAGTCATATGAACCCCATTATGCCTTGGAACCCACATACTGTATATACTCGAGTATAAGCCGAGAATTTCAGCCCATTTTTTTAGGCTGAAATTGCCCCTCTCGGCTTATACTCAAGTCATTCCCAGGGGTCGGCAGGGGAGGGGGAGCGGCAGCTGTCTAATCATACTCACCTGCTCCTGGCGCGGTCCCTGCACTTCCCTGGTTCTCCGGGCACTGACAGCTTCTTCCTGTATTGAGCGGTCACATGGTACCGCTCTTTACAGTAATGAATATGGACCTGACTCCACTCTCATAGGGGTGGAGCCGCATATTCATTACTGTAATGGGCGGTACCATTTGACCGCTCAATACAGGAAGAAGCTGCCGGAGCCTGGAGAACCAGGGACATACAGGGACTGCGCCAGGAGCAGGTGAGTATGACGGGAGCAGTGCACGATATTCCACTGTCGGCGCCGCTCGTCTTCCGCATCCTCTGCAGTGACGCTCAGATCAGAGGACACGATGATGTGATTAGTGTGCGCGCCGCCCTCTGCCTGAACAGTCAGTGCAGAGGATGCGGAAGACACAGCGGCGGTGGAACACGGACAGGTGACTATAGCAAGTGCCAGGTGCCTGAGCGACGAGAGGTGAGTATGTCATTTTTTTTTTTAATCGCAGCAACAGCATCTGAGGCATAATAGTCTATGGAGCATCTTACGAGGCCATAATCAGCATTTGTGCAGCATTATATGGGGCAAATATTTCTTTGGACCATCTTATGGGGCCATGTGCAGCATTATATGGGGCAAATATCTCTATTGGGCATCTTATGAGGCCATAATCAGCTTTTGTGGAGCATTACACGGGGCAAATGTGCCTATGGGGCATCTTATGGGGCCATAATCAGCATTTGTGGAGCATTATACGAGGCAAATGTGTCTATGGAGCATCTTATGGGGCCATAATCAGCATTTGTCTAGCATTACAGTATATGGGGCAAATGTGTCTATGGAGCATGTTATGGGGCCATAATCAGCATTTGTGCAGTATTATATGGGGCAAATATCTCTATGGAGCATCTTATGGGGCCATAATCAGCATTTGTGCAGCATTATACGGGCAAATGTGTCTATGGAGCATCTTATGGTGCCATAATCAGCATTTGTGCAGCATTATATGGGGCAAATGTCTCTATGGAGCATCTTATGGGGTCATAATCAACATTTGTGCAGCATTATATGGGGCATATTTTAATATGGAGCATCTTATGGGGCCCATCATGAACTGCATGGAGCATTATATGGGGCTCCTGATTCAATATAGATATTCAAAAATATTTAACCTACTGATGTCTCAATTCAGACAGTTTTACCGGTGTTGAGTTTGTATCCGTAAGTTTTTTGCCCCCCCGGATACAAATTCTGTGATGTGTGTACCATCGGGTATTTCACTGGTCAGTTCCCCCAGGTAATCGCATAAAGGCGGCTACCACTCACCATCTCTCTGTACAAAAATAACAGAATCTGTGTCGTGATAAAGGCACCTCTCCTGCAGACGGTCCAACAGCGAATAGAGCTCTAACCGAGCATACGCTGTTGTAAAACATGCTATAAAAATGTTTGTGTTTTTGTTGAGTGTGTGGTGGCCTTTTGCGTATTTCCAGTTAACGGTTGCGGTGTCATCATCAAGGAAATGTAACATCGAGATGTCATAGTAAGGCAGGAACAAATTCTTAAAAAGCTCATCTGGGTCCCTAACAGTGCTGGTACATGATAGATTAGATCTCTGAGCAAACTTTCCCCATAAAGAATTTAAGAAAAGCTTGGAGATCTGTCTCTTAGCAGGATTGACAGCTATATTTTCAGGCCGTAATTGGACACCGTCTTTTTAAGAAAGGAGTTAATGTACCATGTACTCGTCAGTGCACCAGCTAGGGTAACCAGAGGCTTCCTGCTTTTCCCTCAGATGTAATTTAATGTAGGGAGCAAACAGATCATCAGTGGTTTTAGGAAAATGCCATATTTCATAGATGTGCGCGATCCGATACCCTTTTTCTATTGCCATCTCGAGCTCTATAGTGCACCAGGTGCCTGACAGTGCACGTTCTTCATCACTATGAGCACAAATATCTGCTTGGGAATTTACAGCGCATGTGTAGCAAAGGGGAAACATTAATTTTTTGTTGCGTTTTACCGGTAGAACTGGAAAAAATAAATCTCTCGGCGGGTAGACCTTGACTTTAGCAATGCCAAAGTATTTTTTAATGAATCCAAAATTGTCATAGATGATGTCTGGATGGCCTACAGGGTATGTTTTAGTTTTGTTTACAAAGAGGTACAGACTGGTGAAATCGTAGTAATGTAAAGTCTCCCCTTCTTCCAGATGGTGATAGAGCTTAATGGCGTTAGTTCGACCGCCATAAAGCGCATCACGGGGGTCTAAAGGAACGGCGAATTCCATCTGGTGGAGAAATGCTTGAAGGTTAGAATCATTTTCAACCATTTCATTCCACGCATGCTCCCACATCACTCTTACTGTGTACCCGCAGCACTGTAAGTAACGCTTTTTAGCTAAAAAGGTATAATATAACTGGCCATAGGACGTGTTTGTGACCTTATTCGTGTCATTTTCATTATAGCACATGGGACAACCGTGGTAAAAACAACCCTGAAATTCAAAGGCTATGTGTTGGCCGTTAACATAGGCATAACCATCTAGAAAATATTTCCCGACCTGTTTTTCACCGCCTCTCAAAGCGTGCTGTATGTCGATGTTCTCGGAGTGGGCTACATACATGAGCCACTGTATAGCGGGTGACGAGTAGCGCTTTTTTGCCTTGTGATAATTATCACCAGGCAAAATGGCGATGGTCTTTTTTGGAAGAAATTTAAATCGGTACATTGCCATACAAACCGAGGCCAGGGTAAGGAGCTGAAAAGGATCAACACATCTGCTCACTACAATCGTTTGCTTTTGACGCTTACAGTATTTTTTGACATTTTTCTGTGTCATTTGCATAATACGCTCTCTATAGATCTCTCAGGAGCGTCTCAAAATTTCAACATCCTGTTTGCAATAAGATTTTATCTCAGCCTTGAAGTTAAAAGTTGTGTTTACCTGTGTCTCATACCACTCCAGGAACTCTACCTTCTCACCAGGTGACATGTACTCCACCCCATAATATTTTACACCAGGTATGGGGCCTACATAGCTTTGGTTTTCTCTGGTATTTGAAAAAGTGTGGAAAATGTCCTTTGCCGCCTGAAAAACCCATGGCCTGTGGTAATTTACTGAGTTTCATGGGGATAAAATTTAGAGAGTCTATGAACCTTATAGACAAATCGGGGAGCGTCACACACAAGAGACGGCCACCTTGGGTTATCAACTGTACCTGTAGTCTTTCAGAAATCAGTTCCTTAACAATAAAGTATGAGTCGTATCTTCCACCATTGTGGGCAATAAATGTGTGATCTGAAAATTTACCGCTTGTAAAGAACTGTACAAAGTCATGTGTACAGGTATCACCCTCAAACTCCCAGGAGGGGTGACCATACAGCGTTGTAGCATAAATGTAATTCGGGATGTGCGTGCCTGTCTCCTGCATACATTCAAAATCATAAAAGATATAACAATCTGACTCATCCTGTGCTACATACCTCCGCATGTAACAAAGATGAGCAACGAATTTACTTATATGGCTGCGACATACAGGACAGCGCAAACCATTACATTTATGCTCAGTCTCGCTATTTCTGAAAACAAATCTGCTGCATGAATCCATCGGCTGGGGCCCCGCTGAAATGCCTGTGTTTCAGGAACAGTTCAGCCGCTACTTACGCTACAAACTCTGGGTCCCCAAAATAATGTTTTTTTGTGATACTTTTGAAAAATTATTATCAACACTAGCCCCAACACATGCTAATAAGGCCGAACTATATGCACTCCGGAATCTGCAGCTGGATGGCGAGACAACAGCTGCAGCTAGCCCATTATGACTGAATATGGTCGGCTACGGCATGCATAAACCACCTAAACCAACACTACGCCAGTATAATAGGGCTAGAGTTATAAAGAGGGCTCTAAAATTGTTGGTCAGCGCTAGACGCGCGCTATGCGCTAGGAGGCGTCGTGGTGGCATGTGTCCTGCAATACCTCTACAGACGCCACAGCTGTCGTCACAAGAGTCAGAACAGCATTCACATAGCCAAGATAACTCTGCAAATGTCCTGAATGCATCTACAGAAAATTCACAAGCCTCAGACGCTGGCTTTGTCGCTGATGGTAATATGCGGAGCCCCGATCATGCAGTATTTTTACAACACATCCATCATCATCAAAGGGCCCTCCGCAATTTCAAAGGCCATATACATACAAATCATTTTAGATTTGTAAATTTGGAGCGTGTACAATCATTTGTAGAGGGCGTGAATATTGTTCATGACGGCATTCAGTCATTACTGGATAGAATCATCAGGGACATTGAACCTGGCGACTTTGTACAGTTAAGGTTTGAATGTGGCGATACTTTAGACCCTATTTTCACTACAAAACAAACCAGGGAAGATTTTAATTCTGAATCTTTTTTAAATGCCGTTGCCCGTACACTTCAAAGTAACGCTGAATGCATATCATCCAATTCGCTAAAGCTAGTCGTCACCATCATTAAAAACCGACGCGGTGGCGTAAAAAAAAGGCGCTTGAAATCTATAGCGAGCAGTCAGATCATTAAACAAAAGAGGCAATGGCTGTATGATTTTAACAATTACACGACAAATCTGTGTTTGGCTGCTAGTGTGTGCGCCCTGATGAAAGACACGGATGCCGCTGATGCTGTTTTACTGAACCGCTCTAAAAACATACACACAGCCCTGGGCATCCCTGATGATCAGTTAGTGAGTTTTAGCGACATTCCGGCATTTGAAAAATATTTGGGGGTCACCATTAAAGTACTGTACTATAGCCAGGGTGATTGGCGCTACTTTCAGAGCGGCAATACAACTAATGGTAAAACCGTATTCATATTGTTCCATGATAATCACTACTACGGTATCAAAAATATGAAGGGTTTTATCGGTGCTGATTACTTTTGTGATCTCTGCAATTCAGTGTTTCACCACAAGAACAATCATTCATGCCAGCATTTTTGTAGGGCCTGTCAGAGAGAGGATTGTGCAGAAGACAGTGCCGACCAGCAGCCCAGATGTCCTGTTTGCCGGATTTATTGCCGCTCGAGCGCGTGCTTAGATTATCACACACAATTGGGTGTAGACGACTTAGCCTTCTGCAGGCTTAAAACATTTTGTGATTCATGCAACCGTTTTGTTTTCAGAAATAGCGAGACTGAGCATAAATGTAATGGTTTGCGCTGTCCTGTATGTCGCAGCCGTATAAATAAATTTGATGCTCATCTTTGTTACATGCGGAGGTATGTAGCACAGGATGAGTCAGATTGTTATATCTTTTATGATTTTGAATGTATGCAGGAGACAGGCACGCACATCCCGAATTACATTTATGCTACAACGCTGTATGGTCACCCCTCCTGGGAGTTTGAGGGTGATACCTGTACACATGACTTTGTACAGTTCTTTACAAGCAGTACATTTTCCACAATGGTGGAAGATACGACTCATACTTTATTGTTAAGGAACTGATTTCTGAAAAACTACAGGTACAGTTGATAACCCAAGTTGGCCGTCTCTTGTGTGTGACGCTCCCCGATTTGTCTATAAGGTTCCTAGACTCTCTAAATTTTATCCCCATGAAACTCAGTAAATTACCACAGGCCATGGGTTTTTCAGGCGGCAAAGGACATTTTCCACCCTTTTTCAATACAAGAGAAAACCAAAGCTATGTAGGCCCCATACCTGATGTAAAATATTATGGGGTGGAGTACATGTCACCTGGTGAGAAGGTAGAGTTCCTGGAGTGGTATGAGACACAGGTAAACACAATTTTTAACTACAAGGCTGAGCTAAAATCTTATTGCAAACAGGATGTTGAAATTTTGAGACGCTCCTGCGAGATCTATAGAGAGCGTATTATGCAAATGACACAGAAAAATGTCAAAAAATACTGTAAGCGTCAAAAGCAAACGATTGTAGTGAGCAGATGTGTTGATCCTTTTCAGCTCCTCACCCTGGCCTCGGTGTATATGGCAATGTACCGATTTAAATTTCTTCCAAAAAAGACCATTGCCATTTTGCCAGGTGATAATTATCACAAGGCAAAAAAGCGCTACTCGTCACCCGCTATACAGTGGCTCATGTATGTAGCCCACTCCGAGAACATCGACATACAGCACGCTTTGAGAGGCGGCGAAAAACAGGTCGGGAAATATTTTCTAGATGGTTATGCCTATGTTAACGGCCAACACATAGCCTTTGAATTTCAGGGTTGTTTTTACCACGGTTGTCCCGTGAGCTATAATGAAAATTACACGAATAAGGTCACAAACACGTCCTACGGCCAGTTATATTATACCTTTTTAGCTAAAAAGCGTTACTTACAGTGCTGCGGGTACACAGTAAGAGTGATGTGGGAGCATGCGTGGAATGAAATGGTTGAAAATGATTCTAACCTTCAAACATTTCTCCACCAGATGGAATTCCCCGTTCCTTTAGACCCCCGTGATGCGCTTTATGGCGGTCGAACTAACGCCATTAAGCTCTATCACCATCTGGAAGAAGGGGAGACTTTACATTACTATGATTTCACCAGTCTGTACCCCTTTGTAAACAAAACTAAAACATACCCTGTAGTAGGGTTGAGCGACTTTCATTTTTTTAAGATCGAGTCGGGTTTTGCGAAACCCGACTTTGTCCAGAGTCGAGTCGAGTGCAGTCGGCTGATTATCGCTAAAAGTCGGGGATCGACCGAAACACGAAACCCAATGCAAGTCAATGGGGAAGCATAGTCGACAGTGAGTGGAGGCCAGGAAAACACCTACAGTGCCCATTTTAATGCAAAAAACATCCATTCTTGTTTCTGAAGCTTGTCAATCTTAATCTTTATAATAATAGTTGGGCATTGGAAATTGGGGGTCATTTGTCAAAAGTTGTGGGGGGTAGGGCTGTTTCAAGGTTTTAGTGGGCCCAGGAAACGTGGACTACGTCACGGCGGTGGAGCAGTGAGAGGTAAGTATGTCAAGTTTGCAAGTGCTGTGATCCTAAGCAAGCAGGGGGGGCCCACTCGTTGGCATTGGCACTGGCACAGGGCCCCTCAAAGTACAGCGGTGTGTTTGCACGCGGGGGCGCCTCCCACCAGCAGCGACACTTTTGCGTACTCTGAAGGGCCCTGTGCCAGTGACGTTGCCAACGAGTATGCCCCCCCACCTGATGAAGGAACCTGCACTTTCATCTGCACCTTCCTCTTTGTCCCTGTGTAAGGTGGTATAACATGCGGGAAGGGGAACCTTACTTTCAGCAGGGTCAGATTCTGGCTGTGTAGAGTGCATGGGGAATGTAGTGGTCTAGGTCAATGTACCAGCAGACTCATCTAGCAGTGGCTGGGCAATGGGCAGGATGAGGAGGAAACACAGATATAGGGCCAAAGAATAAAGTAGGCTAAATGCAGTTCAAAATTGGTAACAGGACTAAACAGGCGGCATTGCTTTGTTCAGTGGAGTAGCAAACCCAGGAGCAGCAGACACTGTTTTAAGGGCCCAACCACACTAGTAGGCCAAATGCAGTTTAATATCTGCTACTATAGGCCAAAAGCCTAAAGACTGAAGCTCAGCTTTATACAGTGGAGGACAACACCATGGAGCAGCAGACACCGTTAGTAGGCCGTAACCACCAATTTTTTGTTAAAAAAGCACTTAATGAGAGCCAGAAGGTTGAAGCTCAGACAAGGCAACCTGGAGGAGAACACCAAGGAGGAGGAGAACACTCAGGAGGAGGACAACACCAGGGAGCGGCAGACACCGTTAGTAGGCCCTAACCACCAATTTTTTAAAAAACAGCACTTAATGAGAGCCAGAAGGTTGAAGCTCAGCTTTATACAGTTGAGGACAAACACCAGGGAGCGGCAGACACCGTTAGTAGGCCCTAACCACCAATTTTTTTAAAAACAGCACTTAATGAGAGCCAGAAGGTTGAAGCTCAGCTTTATACAGTTGAGGACAAACACCAGGGAGCGGCAGACACCGTTAGTAGGCCGTAACCAAAGTTGAAGGCCAAATGCAGTTTAATATCTGATACTATAGGCCGAAAGCCAGAAGGTTGAAGCTCAGCTTTATACAGTTGAGGACAAACAACAGTGAGCGGCAAACAGAGGTATTAGGCCCCAAACACCAATTTTTTTTAAAAAAAGCACTTAATGAGAGCCAGAAGGTTAAAGCTCAGATTTAGACAGTGGAGGACAATTTGAATTAGGGACTGCAGACAGACTTAGTAGGCTGTCCCCTGTGGACCATGCATCCACCACGTTAACCCATTGCGCCGTAATGGACACGTAAC
Organism: Ranitomeya variabilis; assembly: GCF_051348905.1. Lineage (NCBI taxonomy): Eukaryota > Metazoa > Chordata > Amphibia > Anura > Dendrobatidae > Ranitomeya > Ranitomeya variabilis. The sequence continues at coordinate 524,633,241 of NC_135232.1, read as the reverse complement.
CTTCCATGGCCATGCCTACAGGTCCATGCGTCTGTTGTCAGGTGCACCTTTGTACTCACAGATTGCCAGAGTGCATGGACAATGCGGTCTTTTACATGCTGGTGGAGGGTTGGGATGGCTTTTCTCGCAAAAGAAGTGTCGACTGGTTAGCTTGTAGCGTGGTACAGCGTAGTCCATCATGGCTTTATTAATATTAAATAAAATATATAAATAGGCTCTATAAACTTTTAAATAGGTTCCAGGGGTACACGGGCAGCATTGGTGTGGTCAGCGGAGGAGGATTGCAAGGAGGGCCCGCAGACAGGCTAATGAAGGCCTAAAATAACAAAAAATAGGCTCAAGGCAGTTTTAAATCGGTTACATGGATACACAGGCAGCATTGTGGTCAGTGGAGGAGTATTGCAAGGAGGGACCGCAGACAGGCTAATGAAGGCCTAAAATAACAAAAAATAGGCTCAAGGCAGTTTTAAATCGGTTACATGGATACACAGGCAGCATTGTGGTCAGTGGAGGAGTATTGCAAGGAGGGACTGCAGACAGGCTAATGAAGGCCCGCAGACAGGCTAATGAAGGCCTAAAATAACAAAAAATAGGCTCAAGGCAGTTTTAAATCGGTTACATGGATACACAGGCAGCATTGTGGTCAGTGGAGGAGTATTGCAAGGAGGGACCGCAGACAGGCTAACGAAGGCCTAAAATAACAAAAAATAGGCTCAAGGCAGTTTTAAATCGGTTACATGGATACACAGGCAGCATTGTGGTCAGTGGAGGAGTATTGCAAGGAGGGACCGCAGACAGGCTAATGAAGGCCCGCAGACAGGTTAATGAAGGCCTAAAATAACAAAAAATAGGCTCAAGGCAGTTTTAAATCGGTTACATGGATACACAGGCAGCATTGTGGTCAGTGGAGGAGTATTGCAAGGAGGGACCGCAGACAGGCTAACGAAGGCCTAAAATAACAAAAAATAGGCTCAAGGCAGTTTTAAATCGGTTACATGGATACACAGGCAGCATTGTGGTCAGTGGAGGAGTATTGCAAGGAGGGACTGCAGACAGGCTAACGAAGGCCTAAAATAACAAAAAATAGGCTCAAGGCAGTTTTAAATCGGTTACATGGATACACAGGCAGCATTGTGGTCAGTGGAGGAGTATTGCAAGGAGGGACCGCAGACAGGCTAACGAAGGCCTAAAATAACAAAAAATAGGCTCAAGGCAGTTTTAAATCGGTTACATGGATACACAGGCAGCATTGTGGTCAGCGGAGGAGGATTGCAAGGAGTGTCTGACACAGTTAGTACTCACAAAAAATAAATAGATGTTAATGTCTCGCAAAACAACAAAAAAAAAGTGTGGCATACTTAGGTTCAGGGGTGGGCTCATCTGCTGAGTTTCTGACAAAGTAATTTGGCAGTAAGTATTTACTGGTGTCAATATAGGACACTGACCCAGACTACTTTAACTAGCATCATAGATGTCAACAAATTGGTATTGTCAGTGCCAGCAGCACTGAATACTCTTTCTGATAGCACACTAGCTGCTGGGCAAGCAAGCTCCTGCAATGCATATTCTGCCAATTCAGGCCAGGTGTCTAATTTGGATGCCCAGTAATCAAATGGGAATGACGGTTGAGGGAGAACATCGATAAGGGATGAGAAATAGTTAGTAACCATACTGGACAAATGTTGTCTCCTGTCACTTTGAATAGATGCTGCAGTACCTGTCCTGTCTGCGGTCATTGCGAAATCACTCCACAACCTGGTCAGAAAACCCCTCTGTCCAACGTCACTTCTGATCTGTGCACCTCTAACACCTCTGCCCTGTAGCCCCCTGCAGCTTGTGTGAGAAACATCACCGGCGCTGTGTGCTGGGAATGCCTGAATCAAACAGTCTACAAGAGTAGCTTGTTTGGTTGCTAATATTTGTTCGAGGTTCTCATGTGGCATAATATTTTGCAATTTGCCTTTATAGCGAGGGTCAAGGATGCAGGCCAACCAGTAATCGTCATCGGTCATCATTTTAATAATGCGTGGGTCCCTTTTGAGGATACGTAAGGCATAATCCGCCATGTGGGCCAAAGTTCCAGTTGTCAAATCTGCGGTTGTGCTGGTTTGAGGGGCAGTTACAGGCAAATCTACGTCACTTGTCTCCCTTAAAAAAACAGAACCCGGCCTTGCAACGCCACTAATTTCTGTTGGCCCAGGAGAAGCTTCCTCATTAAAAAAGTACTCATCCCCATCATCCTCCTCGTCCTCCTCCTCCTCTTTGCCCGCTACCGCGTCCTCTACACGGCCCTGACCAGACAATGGCTGACTGTCATCAAGGCTTTCCTCTTCTTTGGCTGCAGACGCCTGCTCCTTTATGTGCGTCAAACTTTGCATCAGCAGACGCATTAGGGGGATGCTCATGCTTATTATGGCGTTGTCTGCACTAACCAGCCGTGTGCATTCCTCAAAACACTGAAGGACTTGACACAGGTCTTGGAGCTTCGACCACTGCACACCTGACAACTCCATGTCTGCCATCCAACTGCCTGCCCGTGTATCCTCCCACAAATACATAACAGCACGCCTCTGATCGCACACTCTCTGAAGCATGTGCAGTGTGGAGTTCCACCTTGTTGCAACGTCGATGATTAGGCGATGCTGAAAAAGGTTCAAAGAACGCTGATAGTTCTGCATACGGCTGGAGTGTACGGGCGAACGGCGGATATGCGAGCAAAGTCTGCGCACTTTGAGAAGCAGGTCGGGTAACCCCGGATAACTTTTCAGGAAGCACTGCACCACCAGGTTTAAGGTGTGAGCCAGGCAAGGAATGTGTTTCAGTTGGGAAAGGGCTATGGCAGCCATGAAATTCCTTCCGTTATCACTCACTACCTTGCCTGCCTCAAGATGTACAGTGCCCAGCCATGACTGAGTTTCTTTCTGCAAGAACTCGGACAGAACATCCGCAGTGTGTCTGTTGTCGCCCAAACACTTCATTGCCAATACAGCCTGCTGACGCTTGCCACTAGCTGTCCCATAATGGCACACCTGGTGTGCAACAGTGGCAGCTGCGTATGGAGTGGATGTGCGACTGCGGTCTGTGGACGAGCTCTCGCTTCTGCAGGAGGAGGAGGAAGAGGAGGAGGGGGGGCGAACGCCTACAGCCAACTCTTTCCTTGACCGTGGGCTAGGCAGAACTGTCCCAATATTGCTGTCCCCTGTGGACCCTGCATCCACCACATTCATCCAGTGTGCCATGATGGACACATAACGTCCCTGGCCATGCCTACTGGTCCATGCATCTGTTGTCAGGTGCACCTTTGCAGTCACAGACTGCCTGAGTGCATGGACGATGCGGTCTTTAACATCCTGTTGGAGGGCTGGGATGGCTTTTCTAGAAAAGAAGTGCTGACTGGGTAGCTCGTAGCGTGGTATAGCGTAGTCCATCAGCGCTTTGAAAGCTTCGGTTTCAACTAACCGGTAGGGCATCATCTCTAATGAGATTAGTCTAGCAATGTGGGCGTTCAAACCCTGTGTACACGGATGCGAGGATGAGTACTTCCTTTTCCTAACAAGAGTCTCATATAGGGTGAGCTGGACTGGAGAGCTGGAGATCGTGGAACTAGCGGTGGTGCCGGTGGACATGGGTGACTGAGAGAGGGTTGGAGATGGTATTCTTGCCGGTGCCCTACATGCAGTGTTTCCTACTACTAATCTGGTGATTCCCTGACTGCTTTGGCCTGGCGATGAAAGCTGCACAGATACTGCAGGTGGCGCGGGAAATGGTGGGCTTACAGGGAGGGAAGGGATGTAGCGTTGCTGACTAGCTTCATTGGTCGAGGGTGCTGCAACCTTTAGGGACGTTTGGTAGTTAGTCCAGGCTTGCAAATGCATGGTGGATAAATGTCTATGCATGCAACTTGTATTTAGACTTTTAAGATTCTGACCTCTGCTTAAGGTAGTTGAACATTTTTGACAGATGACTTTGCGCTGATCATTTGGATGTTGTTTAAAAAAATGCCAGACTGCACTCTTTCTACTATCGGATACCTTTTCAGGCATTGCAGACTGAGCTTCTTTAACTGGATGGCCACGCTGTCCTCCAACTGGTTTTGGTTTTGCCACGCGTTTTTGGCCAGATACGGGCCCGGCAGATGGAACCTGTTGTGATGTTGATGCCTGCTGCGGCTCCTCCTCCTCCGCTTCAGAACTACTGCCGCCTGCACCCTGTTCCCCCAATGGCTGCCAATCGGGGTCAACAACTGGGTCATCTATGACCTCCTCTTCTATGTCGTGTGCAACTTCGTCTGTGTCACCGTGTAAGCCGGTGGAATTGCGTTCGTGACGGGGCACCATAGTCTCCGCTGGGTTTGATTCTGCCTCAGTACACTGCGAGGGCAATGTTCTGGTCTGAGTCAAAGGAACAGCATAGTAATCTGGCTGTGGCTGTGCATCTGTGCACTCCATGTCCGATTCAACTTCGAATGGGCATGGCCTGTTAACTGTTTCACTGTCTAACCCAGGAACGGTATGTGTAAAGAGCTCCATGGAGTAACCTGTTCTGTCGACTGACGCATCCTTCACTGTTGTTCTGGGTGAAGGACACAAGGAAGCGACTTGTTCCTGACCGGGAGCATCCACTGACGATGCACTGCTCTGACATTTGGCACTTTCCGAGGAGGAGGCGAAAGAGCTAGAGGCAGAGTCAGCAATGAAAGCCAAAACTTGTTCCTCCTGCTCCGGCTTCAAAAGTGGTTTTCCTACTCCCAGAAAAGAGAGCGTTCGAGGCCTTGTGTAGCCAGACAACGAACCTGGCTCAACAACTCGAGACTTAGGTGCTGTACTGCTTTTACCACGACCACCTGATGCTCCACCACCACTACCATCATTACCAGCTGACAATGACCGCCCACGGCCACGACCTCTTCCACTAGACTTCCTCATTGTTTGCAAAACGTAACCAAAGTAACGCTATTTGTTACTGTAAAACAACTTATCAGGATAACTCAAACTTCTGTAGGATTTATATATACCTTTATAGGTGCCTGACACTGAAAGGAAAATCAGGCCCAATGTTACACACTAGGTTTTCTGTGCCCCAATAATTTGAGACAGATGGCACACACAGGACCAGCACTCAAGCAGAAATGCCAATCTTAATCTCCCACTATTTTTTTTTTTTTCTGGGAGAATTAAAAAAAAAAACAAAAAAAAAACAATATTACACACTAGGTTTTCTGTGGCACACAATGAGAGACAGATGCCACACACAGGACTGGCACAGAGGCAGACTTGCCAATCTTTATCTCCCACTAATTATTTTTTTTTTCAAAGGGAGAATTTAGAAAAAAAAAAAAGGCCCAGTATTACACAGTGGTTTTCGGTGGCACACAATGAGAGACAGATGCCACACACAGGACTGGCACAGAGGCGGACTGGCACAGAGGCAGACTTGCCAATCTTTATCTCCCACTAATTATTTTTTTTTTAAAAGGGAGAATTTAGAAAAAAAAAAAAAAAGGCCCAGTATTACACAGTGGTTTTCGGTGGCACACAATGAGAGACAGATGCCACACACAGGACTGGCACAGAGGCAGACTTGCCAATCTTTATCTCCCACTAATAATTTTTTTTTTTTGACAGGGAGAATTTACCCCCAAAAAATAAATGGCCAAGTATTACACAGTGGTTTTCGGTGGCACACAATGAGAGACAGATGCCACACACAGGACTGGCACAGAGGCAGACTTGCCAATCTTTATCTCCCACTAATTATTTTTTTTTTACAGGAAGAATTTACCCAAAAAAAATAAATGGCCAAGTATTACACAGTGGTTTTCGGTGGCACACAATGAGAGACAGATGCCACACACAGGACTGGCACAGAGGCAGACTTGCCAATCTTTATCTCCCACTAATTTTTTTTTTTTTTACAGGGAGAATTTACCCAAAAAAAATAAATGGCCAAGTATTACACAGTGGTTTTTGGTGGCACACAATGAGAGACAGATGCCACACACAGGACTGGCACAGAGGCAGACTTGCCAATCTTTATCTCCCACTAATTATTTTTTTTTACAGGGAGAATTTACCCCAAAAAAATAAATGGCCAAGTATTACACAGTGGTTTTCGGTGGCACACAATGAGAGACAGATGCCACACACAGGACTGGCACAGAGGCAGACTTGCCAATCTTTATCTCCCACTAATTTTTTTTTTTTTTTACAGGGAGAATTTACCCCAAAAAAATAAATAGCCAAGTATTACACAGTGGTTTTCGGTGGCACACAATGAGAGACAGATGCCACACACAGGACTGGCACAGAGGAAGACTTGCCAATCTTTATCTCCCACTAATTATTTTTTTTTTACAGGGAGAATTTATCCCCAAAAAATAAATGGCCAAGTATTACACAGTGGTTTTCGGTGGCACACAATGAGAGACAGATGCCACACACAGGACTGGCACAGAGGCAGACTTGCCAATCTTTATCTCCCACTAATTATTTTTTTTTTTAAAGGGAGAATTTAGAAAAAAAAAAAAAAGGCCCAGTATTACATAGTGGTTTTCGGTGGCACACAATGAGAGACAGATGCCACACACAGGACTGGCACAGAGGCAGACTTGCCAATCTTTATCTCCCACTAATTATTTTTTTTTTAAAAGGGAGAATTTACCCCCAAAAAATAAATGGCCAAGTATTACACAGTGGTTTTCGGTGGCACACAATGAGAGACAGATGCTACACACAGGACTGGCACAGAGGCAGACTTGCCAATCTTTATCTCCCACTAATTTTTTTTTTTTTTAAAAGGGAGAATTTAGAAAAAAAAAAAGGCCCAGTATTACACAGTGGTTTTCGGTGGCACATAATGAGAGACAGATGCCACACACAGGACTGGCACAGAGGCAGACTTGCCAATCTTTATCTCCCACTAATTATTTTTTTTTTACAGAGAGAATTTACCCCCAAAAAATAAATGGCCAAGTATTACACAGTGGTTTTCGGTGGCACACAATGAGAGACAGATGCCACACACAGGACTGGCACAGAGGCAGACTTGCCAATCTTTATCTCCCACTAATTATTTTTTTTTTTACAGGGAGAATTTACCCCCAAAAAATAAATGGCCAAGTATTACACAGTGGTTTTCGGTGGCACACAATGAGAGACAGATGCCACACACAGGACTGGCACAGAGGCAGACTTGCCAATCTTTATCTCCCTGCAGTAATCTCAGGAAAGTATGGCAGGCAGCTATAAAAAGGACTGCTGCACACAAAAGTGGGGACAAACACACAAGATAGCTGTGCAGAAAGGAAGGAACAACAGGATTTGTGCTTTGAAAAAAGCAGTTGGTTTGCACAGCGGCGTACACACACAGCAACGCAGCTATCAGGGAGCCTTCTAGGGTAGCCCAATGAGCTACAGCGCTGAGGAAAAAAAAAATGTAGCTTCCACTGTCCTTGCAAACAAAAGGTGGTGTTGGACAGTGGAAATCGCTACAGCACAAGCGGTTTGTGGCTTTATGTACCCTGCCTATCACTATCCCTGCTTCTGAAGAAGCAGCAGCAACCTCTCCCTACGCTCAGATCAGCAGCAGTAAGATGGCTGTCGGCGGGAACGCCCCTTTATAGCCCCTGTGACGCGGCAGAAAGCAAGCCAATCACTGCAATGCCCTTCTCTAAGATGGTGGGGACTGAGATCTATGTCATCACGCTGCCCACACTCTGCGTCCACCTTCATTGGCTGAGAAATGGCGCTTTTAGCGTCATTGAAACGCGACTTTGGCGCGAAAGACGCGTACCGCATGGCCGACCCCACACAGGGATCGGGTCGGTTTCATGAGACGCCGACTTTGCCAAAAGTCGACGACTTATGAAAATGAACGATCCGTTTCGCTCAACCCTACCCTGTAGGCCATTCAGACATCATCTGACAATTTTGGATTCATTAAAAAATACTTTGGCATTGCTAAAGTCAAGGTCTACCCGCCGAGAGATTTATTTTTTCCAGTTCTACCGGTAAAACGCAACAAAAAATTAATGTTTCCCCTTTGCTACACATGCGCTGTAAATTCCCAGGCAGATATTTGTGCTCATAGTGATGAAGAACGTGCACTGTCAGGCACCTGGTGCACTATAGAGCTCGAGATGGCAATAGAAAAAGGGTATCGGATCGCGCACATCTATGAAATATGGCATTTTCCTAAAACCACTGATGATCTGTTTGCTCCCTACATTAAATTACATCTGAGGGAAAAGCAGGAAGCCTCTGGTTACCCTTGCTGGTGCACTGATGAGGACAAGAAAAGGCAGTACATTGTCTCATTTCTTGAAAAAGAAGGTGTCCAATTACGGCCTGAAAATATAGCTGTCAATCCTGCTAAGAGACAGATCTCCAAGCTTTTCTTAAATTCTTTATGGGGAAAGTTTGCTCAGATATCTAATCTATCATGTACCAGCATTGTTAGGGACCCAGATGAGCTTTTTAAGTATTTGTTCCTACCTTACTATGACATCTCGATGTTACATTTCATTGATGATGACACCGCAACCGTTAACTGGAAATACGCAAAAGGCCACCACACACTCAACAAAAACACAAACATTTTTATAGCGTGTTTTACAACAGCGTATGCTCGGTTAGAGCTCTATTCGCTGCTGGACCGACTGCAGGAGAGGTGCCTTTATCACGACACAGATTCAGTTATTTTTGTACAGCGAGATGGTGAGTGGCAGCCGCCTTTATGCGATTACCTGGGGGAACTGACCAGTGAAATACCCAATGGTACACACATCACAGAATTTGTATCCGCGGGCCCCAAAACTTACGGATACAAACTCAACACCGGTAAAACTGTCTTAAAAGTTAAGTGGATAACACTAAATGTTGGTAACTCTCAATCTATTAATTTCAACAGTCTAAAAGATCTAGTTCTGGACTACCCGCGCAATTCTGACACAGATACACAGAAACGTATTGTCGTACAGAGGCGTCCATTGTGAGAAATAAAAAGTGCTGGGAGATTAAAACGAGGCCATTACGCAAAACACAAAAGTGCGTTTACACAAAGCGGCGACTAATTGACGATTTTACCACCCTGCCTTTTGGCTATTAGTCGCGTATTGTGGTTATGGATACACGCCTGCAACACCCATTCTCATGCATTCTAGCAGGGCCGTCTAATTCTGGAAAGAGCTATTTTGTAAAACAACTGTTATATAATATTGAAACTAATTTTTCTCAGAAACCTGATAATATTGTTTGGTTTTATTCGTGTTGGCAGAAACTATATGATGAAATCTCTCTTTCTTTTCCCAATGCCAGATTTGTGGAGGGTCTGCCGAATACATTCGTAGATGACGAATTATTCCCACCGGAGAAGGTGAATTTGGCTATTGTTGATGATCTCATGGAGAGTGTGCTAGTGAAAATTGTGAGATAGAAAAAGCCTTTACCAAGTATGTGCACCACAGAAATCTCAGCATTTTCTACCTGGTACAAAACATATTTTGTCAGGGTAAGAAAAGCCGCACGATAAATTTAAACACAAAATACATGGTGCTTTTTAATAACCTCCGAGATAAATTACAAATTTTAACTCTAGCTCGTCAGATGTATCCTGGAAAAACAAGTTTTTTCCTAGAAGCTTTTGAGGATGCCACACGGGAGCCTTATGGGTATTTGCTTGTAGATTTGAGAGCCAATACCCCTGAGGATCTGCGCTTAAGGACCGGATTGTTTCCACCAGCGTTGCCTGCTATGTTCAAAAGAAAAACACTTCTAAAAAGTGAATTTTACCCGGTATCAGACATTCTACGCTGTGTGCGTTGTGATGTAAAGATGTCTGAGAGACTCCGGCGTAACTGGGCTCTCTTAAAAACTCTGGTGAAAGCAACCCCCGCTGTCCGAAAGTCTATTTTGCGCAATGCAAGCAATGATTTGATTACAGCCATAGGCGAGATTGCTTTAAACATCTTAAAAGGCAGGATTCCTCTGAAAGAGTGTCAAAAAGGCATATTAAAGAAGTGGCGTAAAGCTATAAGAACCCTGAGCGACAGATCTCAGCCCCTAAAGAAAAAGAAGCGGCTACTAAAGCAGGTTGGCGGGTTTATCGGCCCTCTTTTAGCTTTTGCAATTCCAATAATAACAAGCCTGCTCGCAGGAAAATAATGGAGCATACAGAGAAAATGTATCTAGTGCCCAAACAGGAGCTAGACAAACTAAGGCCCAGTACTACAGATAACATACGCGACTGTTATTCGGCGCCTTGATGGTGAAATTCGTGCCATTTTACAGCGTCGTGACATTCCTGATGATGTGAAAATTAAAATGTATAGTACTGTGCTACAGCGCTACTTGGTACATACGCGGCACAGCTCAAAAGAAGTAACGGCTTTAAATCTCATTAGCACTCCTGATCCTGATCAGCAACAATTGGCAAATACCGACTCTGATAAAAATCAAGAGGTCGCTGAAATTGTCAGCCATATAAACCAAGGATAAAAAAAAAAGGATGCTGAATTTTTACTAAACAGGTTACTGCAGAATAAAAATGTTACAGCCTGGAATAATAAAGCTGAATTTATTTTCAAAGGATCCGTAATACCAGGGTCTAACTTACTGGATTTGGTACGTAGTACAACGCAGAGTCATGCTCTGACCGGCAGAAAGTTACCGCCGGGTTGGGATTCATTTATGCAGGCTATGGCCGAGCTAAATATACTGTCTACAGTTGTGGGTAACCCCACTACTAGGAGGCTTTTAGATTAATTAAAAATTTCCAGCAGTGAGACACATGTTGTATCTACGCCACAGAAGCTAGCTCTGCCGCCACGTACAATTCAATCTTTACATTCCTCGTCATTAGGTACCACATGCGGAACTCTGCTACCTAAAAAAAGGTCTCTACCGACGCTACAAACCATGTGGCTCACGATGTAAAGAATGTACTGGATAAATACTGTACTTGGCTTGTAACACTATATTATTTATTTTGTAAGAAGTGTAATGATGTATGTTCATTGTACTTGTGATACTATTTATTTATTTTGTAAGAAGTGAGTTGCTGTATGATCATTGTACTATTTAATGTTTTTTGCTTTTATACTCTAAGAATTTTTATAGTATTGAAATGTCTTTGAGATGTATTTATTTTACAATAAAATCTTTTAAACTTTTACAATATCGTATCTTTGGTTTTTATAATCGTATAAAGCACACCGCTTCATACTTGCGGGTGTTGTATTATGGCCACATACATAATGTGCCCATATAATGAGACTGGTGTTATAAACCACGTGTAAAAATGAGAGTCCTAGGATATAATTATATAACTGGCCCATCTAATAGGATATAATTATATAACTGGGGCAGTGTGTTATAAACACAATTTTGCGTATCAATACAGCTGTGTATTGCTCTGAGCGGTACATCTGTTTTTGTTGCACCGGTCACGGTGTCTGTATCAATATATGTGCTCATTGGTAATAAAACACACTGCCCTGATTACAGAATAATCTCACAGCAGCTACATATAATACGAAAATCTAATATAAAAACAAATACTGGGATAATAATCACTGTATCAAATTAACAATATCAAACTGTATCAAAAGGGGAGAGCAGACACACAGGGACAGCTGCCAGACAGGGAGGGGTTACACACTTTGTTACACTTTGATAGGGGCGGGTCCACCTGTCAAATTGAGTTTGACGAAACCACCCGATGTTATACTACTCTGATTAAAGGAGTCTGTGTCATTCTTTTAATTAACCCCTTAATGACTGCGGATACGCAGTCGTTAATGGTACTTATTCGATCATTACTGTTTTAAAACAGCGATTGAGAATAAGGAAATACAAACCGACACCCTGTAGTATTGAACCTTGCCTTTTTTTGCGACCGATCGGGGACGATTAACCCCTCAAATACTGCTGCAAATCATGACAACGGTATTTAAATTGTTATTGAAACTTGATTACAGCTCACCCAGTTACTCTATGATCATCCACCTGATGTTCAGACACCGGCCTTGCCCTGGCCTCACATCAAAGAAAATAGAAAAAATTGGAGTCTGGCTCAACATGACTGGATTTTCCTTTTCTTTTTCAAAAGAAAATATGGTGCATACAAAAGAAAAATTTACATGGTCGACATGACCCAGTCGACGCATTTCAACTGCACTAGGCAGTCTTAATCATGACTCACGAGTACATCCCATGCGGCTGATGAGTACAAATTTGACTCCAGTATTTGCTGATAACATGCTGCATTCATCTTTCCTTCAACGTTGATCAAGTTTCCTGTGCCTTTGCAGCTCACACATCCCCAAAACATCAGCAATCCAACTCCGTCCTTTACAGTAGGAATGATGATCCCTTCATCATAGGCCTTGTTGACCTCTCTCCAATTGTAACGTTTATGTTTGTGGACAAAAAGTTCAAGTTTGGACTCATCAGTCCAAATTACCCTGTTCCAGAAGTTTAGAGGCTTGTCTCTGTGCTGTTTTGTGTATTGTAGGCGAGATGCTGTACTTTGTGGCATTTGCACAGTAATGGCTTTTTTCTTGCTACTCGACCATGCATCCCATTTTTCTTCAAGTGCCTCCTTATTGTGCATCTTGAAATACACAGCTCGTTTTCAGAGAGTCCTGTGTTTCAGCTCAATTTATTTGTGGGTTTTTCTTTTTTTCTAAGAGGATTCACATTTAGTTTCCATACAGATGAAGACTTTATTCTAAGAGAGGATTGGCATTAAGTTAGATCCTGGAAACGATAATAGCCTTACTGTGGCTTCCAGGTAAACATGAATTGGCCAATTTATGTGTTAAGCATTCTAAATTTTTCATATTTCTAGTGCAGTGATGCAATTGAATTTTCATATTTGATATTTGCATGCTATGGCACTACAGAGTGCTGCTTTATTTGTTTGATTGGGTTTTTCTTTGCATCCCAATTTTCCTGGCAGTTGTGGATGACATTTTTATTGGCCTACCTGACCGTGGTTTTGTTTTTACAGAGCCCCTGATTTTCCATTTGTTAATCACAGCTTGAATGCTGCTGACTGGCATTATCAATTTCTTGGATATCTTTTTGTATCCCTTTCATATTTTATACAGTTCAACTACCTTTTCCCGTAGATCCTTTGACAATTCTTTTGCTTTCCCAATGACTCACAATCCAGAAACGTCAGTGGCTGGATGAAAGATGCAAGAGTCTGTCTGGATCCCAGAAACTCACTCAGCTTTCATGCACACATACTGATTACAAGCAAACAGGTCACAGATGAGGATGTTACCTTGAGTAGCCTTTCAAACCCATTTGTGTCAACTTCTGTGCATGTTATCAAGCCAAAATCACCAGGGTATGTGAACTTTTGATCAGGGTCATTAGAATATTTTGGGTTGTTATGATTTGAAAAGAGAAAAAACAGTAGTTTTACAATAAATGGCTTCACCCAACCACTAACCATAAGTGGAAAATAAGTTTTGGTGTTATCAATCATATTCTCTGAAAAATGTCCAAGAATGTATATTAGTGATGAGCAAACGTGCTCTCGCCACTATTCGGTATTCGCCCGAGTATCACTATGCTCGGCGTACTCGGCGAGCATTTCTGGGATTATTCGGCGGTAACTGCAGTCTCCACCCAGCAGTTTTGTCTGACTTTAGAGACCCAATCACGCTGCAGTGATTGTCTGCCAGGCCATGAAACGCCGCAGCCATCTTTGTTGTGGTCGTGCAGTGATTGGCTTAGCTGTACAGCATCATCACGAGTATAAGAGACCTGGCGCCGCCCTGCTCGCCGCATTCTGTTTCTGTTTCATCGAGAGTAGGGAGAGCTGGTGCGGAAATAGGGTCATAATCGTGGTTTTTAGAGGTAGTGTAGGTCTGCAACTCTTACATCCACAACTCCTGAGAAACCAACAGTCCTTTTTAGGGCTAATTCGTGGGTCCCGATATTGCAGCGCTAGGTAGGCAGGGCACAGCATATCCACATCAGTGGAAGGCCTGCAGGCACTGTATGTGCATCCATTGCTCCCACTGCATCCCTCCCAAAACTGCATAACTGTCTGCTGCAGCTTATTTACTATATACCTAGTTGGATTTTTTTTTCCAAAAATTCACCCCCTCCAAAAAAAAAAAAAAAAAATACAGTCTGTTCTGTCAGTCTGAGGCCTGTTGAAAAATCATAGTTTGTCAGGCATATGTAGCATAGTTGTGTGTGCTAGCCTTGTGCCACATTCTTTTTTGTGTGTTTTAAATTCACTGAAAAAGGTATAGCTGTGTGCTCCAAGTTTGGTCATTGAGGCCGGTGTACTTATTTTTTGGCTGTCTGATACTTAAATTCTATACAGCACCATGTTGCATATCAAACCAAAAAAAGAGGCCACATATTTGCCAGTGTGGTATTTCCGTGACACCCGTCATATATCTGCGTGCTCCAAGTTTGGTCATTGTAGGCCGGTGTACTTATTTTTGGCTGTCTGATACTCAAATTTTATACAGCACTATTTTGCATATCAAACCCAAAAAAAGACCACATAAGTAGTAGAGAAGAGGTATGATTCGTCAAACTCAATTTGACAGGTGGACCCGCCCCTACCAAAGTGTATCAAAGTGTGTAACCCCACCCCTCCCTGTCTGTCAGCTTTCCTCTTTTGATACACTTTGATATTATCATAGTATTTGATACAGTGATTATTATCACAGTATTTGATTGTTTTAGATTTTCATTTTATATGTAATTGTTGTGAGTTTGCTTCTGTAATCAGAGCAATGTATTTTAGAACCAGTGTTTCTGTCTGCAGTCTGTGATGTGTAAGGTATTCTCATTTTATATGTGTTTTATAACACACCATGCCGTTTATATAATTTTATATCCTAGCCGTGTATTTATTTGAAAGTATGAAGCGGTGTGTTTTATACGTTTATAAAAAAGCAAAGACGCGATGTTGTAAAAGTTTAAAAGATTTTATTGTTGTAAAATAAATATATCTCAAAGACATTTCAATAATATAATTGCTAGCAGCTGCTAGCTATCAGTGTGAAACTGACAGACAAGCACAGCTGTGTCTCTACAAGACATTCACCACTACTGTCAGTTTCTGTGGAGAGATATACAAACAGTCAGAGTTTCAGAGGACCATCTCCTTAAACATAAACAGCTGTGCCTGTTGAAGACATTTACCACTACTGTCAGAGTTTCAGAGGACCGAATCCTTAAACACAAACAGATGTGTCTCTACAAGACATGCAGCAAAATGGGCAGTAGAGAGTCAGAGTTTCTGTTGACCCCAGACAGATCCATACAGACAGAAAAGGGCAATACACAGCAGTGACCGATGCAGCAAAAACAGGTGTAGAACATACACAGAGAGCAGCTTAATATATTTATTGGCATGTGCAAAAAAGTACATTATAAGACAGCTTTAACTAATTGCTAGCAGATGCTAGCTATCAGTGTGAAACTGACAGACAAGCACATTTTTTATTAAATTGATAATTTCTGACAGCGGGTCTGTATTCACGATATATGCCGCGGGTCCCTGAGTCACTCTTTCTTCCGGAAGCAAATCACACGGAAACACACTGGCGAATATGCGCTCTGTATAATTATCGGCCTTCACTATCACTGTAAGCTGCAGACTGTCCATCGTTACTTAATTAAAATCGTACAAGATCTCTCGCCTATTATTAATTTCCAGAATGGTGTGGTTGACTGCAAAAACAATCATATTTATCGTGTGGGGTGTCGCTAGCGCAAAGCGGACTTCAGCACGTAGGTTACCTGTTTTAATGAGCAAGAAATGTCCTCCAGGCTCTTGATCAGGCGATAAATCAAAAGCAAATAGAGTGAATCCAGCCATAAATTCTTCACGATCTATTGCCATGGCACAATCAGCCTTTTGCTTGCCAGATATATGGGCAAGCGCCATATACTCTCTGATGGCTAAATCAACATTAAAATTAGGATTATAAGGTCTTGCGGGTATCTGTTGGCCGTCCAGATATAAAGCGGCGTGGTTGACGTGGTAGTGGTAGAAGTGCAAAAGGTTTTTCGCATAAGAACCGCTAAACGCCTCACTGTCTACAAAGCCCAATATAACAGTTTTTGGCATCTGGCCTAGGAAGAGGTTCTCGTGGTTCGTGATCAGTGTCCCTGCGGCGATGCTGTACACTTTCATGCATGTTCGGTCAATAGCATACTTGGTTGCGGATAGGAGGGCCTGGCTGTGACCGATTTGGACTGCTGGAGATACCTGCACTCTTTTCACATAGAGAGCCGCTTATGAGATTTGCACCTTCAGCGGCTCGGCTTCTGCCGACATGAGGCAGAAAGCATCCTTATTTCTTGTTAACTTAACCTTAAGGTCAAGTCCATTCAATATTAACTTTGGTTGATTAAATATATCCCCAAAAATGGGCCCCAAGAGGTCGATGGGCTTTGAGTGGGAAGTTGCATTGGCTCTTTTGATAAACCCTGCATTTGCACCATCCAAGCCCCGGTCATTATGATGGCCCGCAGTGTCTTTATAGAACAAACCGGCTGTAAATTGTGATGACCGCGTCTGCGAGTTGTAATTTAAAAGGGTCTCTATGTACGCTCTATAGCTGTAGAGATTGTCCAATTGTGAGATTGTCAGTCTCCCAGAGTAATATCAACCTGGTTAAAGAGTGGCTAGAGGGTAGTTTATGAGTGCCACACGCGCGCCATCGGCTATAGCCGTATTATCTTGCTTGACGATGCGGCAATTTATGTACAGCAGCGTGTTGTTCAGGTCATAATAATAATCGCTGCTCCCAGATATGAAAAATTCCAACGGCCCATTGTCTGACAGTGCCGCAACCAGTTGTACCTCTACAAATAGAGATTTCTCTATACTTGTTTGTGTCGGTGGTATGTCAAAAATATCCAGTTCAGATTTTGCGCACTCTACAGAAGCATCATGCAGGAAAGCCATGATAATTGATTAGAAGATGTCGTCCACAGAGCGTCTTACTCGTTTCTGACGGGGGCGTCTCTTGGTTGTAGTTTTATTCATGAGCATCGGCGGTAAAGGCGGGCAAGCACGTCTCTTTCTTTTTTGTGCTTTTTCAGCAACATAAATTATCCCAGAACCATCTTGCTGGGGTTGTGTATTTATCCTATTCATAAGGGCCGATGAGGCAGTAGTGACAGCGTCTTTAGCAATGATTCTGACGGCCGTCTTCACGTGTGGCTTTACTAATTCTAAGCCCTTTCTGAAAAGTGGTACGGCGCGGCGAAATAAGCCTTTAAATATCCCGTCCAGGCCAGAACCATACATGTACTCACTCCCGCTGAACCCCTCTAGCCCGTGCCCCGACTGGGCAGTATAGTAGCGGGCATAAACAGCGGGGTCTCCATACACCCTTTGAGACACCATTTTATCGCGTCAATACTGTCGCGGTCTAAAATGTAATCGCACAATACTTTTTCCGTACTTGAATTTAACCGGTGTGCCTTGGTCTGATAAGATAGAGATGGTCACAGAATCAAAATGCTGCTTGCATAAGGGCACGTAATCGGGTCTTGTGTACTGAAGGGTGATAATCTCACCGCTCTTGCCGGTTACCTGCGCGGTTCTCAGAAGTTGGACATAGCTGTCCCCACAAGCTGATGCTGTATTATATCTGAGTACACAAACAATGTATAAAATCCATCTTTTATATCTGCATAAATCTTCTTCCGAGCAACGGGGCTATTATCTACAGAAGCCTCGATGTATGGCTGGAGGCCTAAAATGTGCGCCAATTTGTGGCCGGGGGCAAAATGTATTGATGGCGAATCCGAAAGGGTGACGCTCCTCTTCACATCATCATAACGCAGCTTAAAACCGTCGCTGGATACCTTCAAAATATCAATTCTCTCATTAATCGTGCGTATGAGGTCCGCAATTGTTGAATAAAACCCCGACTTTATGTAATATTCCTTTAGCACATCGCCACGCTTTCCTATATAGAAATTCCCGTCATTCTGCTCAAATGTGTACCATGTATGCGGATATTGAATTTCCGTTAGCGCAACTTCGTACGGGCACCCAAGATGAAGCGGCTTAGACAATTTATTGGTATACTCTGCAATTGTATTTTCTGGAAAAATATCGCTAGACGCGTTTGAAGCTAGTGTTATAAAGAACGAGCCAGCTTCCATGGTTATATATCTGTCAACTCCGAAGCCGGGATCCAACTATTGAATTTTTCGGGGCACCCCAGCCATTTGACAAAGCCCTGACTCACACCCCTGACACGTTTTTTTCTTAAAATCTTTTCTACTTTGTAGACACGATTCTCAGCCATAGGTATTTTTTGCAGCTCTTCCTTATAAAATGACCCCTCTACAGCGTCGCCGGCTAAATCACTAATTTTATAAAGAGGTTTATGAAATTTATTGGAGACGGCGGTAATTAAAACAATCTCTTCGCTGTACGTTTTTTCATATCCCTTGCAGAATGTTCCCTTATAGCGGGATATTCTGACATGATCTCCAACTTTTAAAGACGGTTTAATCGGTTTATTAGTAATACTAGAACTGTAAATATTGCGCCAGATTTGCATCGCATTTTTCTCTGTCACAGCAGCAGGACTACAACGTATAGCGGTGTGATAAGTATGGTTGTAGCTATGCACCAAATCCGGTAAAATATTAATGTACCTAAAGGTATTATGCTTTGTAAGATAGCGCCACATACGGGTTTTTAATGTGCGATTAAAGCGCTCCACCATAGTGGCCTTTACGTCATTGTTGGTAAAAAAGTGGTGAATATTATGCATATTACATAGTTGCTTGAGTGATGAATATATAAATTCTTTGCCGCGATCAGTCTGCAATTTCCTCGGTATGCGCTTATCATTTTGAAATATTAATTCGAATGATCTGGCTACAGCTGCCCCAGTCTTGTTTGATAAGGCCACGCATCACGCGTATCTCGATAGAGTATCAATCACCGTCAGGATGTATTTGACATTATCATTTTCCCTTGAATAGTCAATTAAACTTACGAGATCTGCTTGCCACTGCGCATCAATGTCCGAGACGTAAATTTTATTTGTCAAAAAGCGTTTTCTAGCAGGTTTGTGTACCGTGTAGACATCTTGTTTATTCAACCATTCAGTCACATCAGATTTCTTAATTCCGCGGTCTCTTGTCTCTCTAAATAATTTGTCAATTCCGCTGAATGACCCTGGAGCCTTAGGTGTGAAATATTGTTTCTCTAATATTTCATCATAGGAATTAGACGCCATGATTGAATAAATGATTGTGTGTCGATGATCAACAACCGCATGCCTCTTCCAGAAACTCAATTGTATAAAATTTCAGGTTTTAATACGGTTATATCATGATTGAGTTAATACAAGCAATAATTGTCTGTATGGGTGTGTTCTGGGTGTTAACAGCAGGCGTATGGAGGGGCGTAACTGGGTGTGTTTCTGGGTGTTAACAGAAGGCTTGTTTTCTGACAGTCAGAATAAATTCAGGTGCCTGCAGCCTTGCAGTACAACACACAGCCAACAAAGCCAGACCAGACTAATCTCAGAGCTATTCTAAATGTAAGTATATACAGAGCGCTGCATTATTCTATTTTGTCTTATTATTCGCAAATGCTTAATTATATTTAACTATGCGTAGCTAAAACCATAATTAAAGTTGTTATTTGTTTAATAATTTAGTATTATATTGGTGGTTAGCGGTATTATTTGTTTTAATAATTTAACCGTATATTTATTATGACATAATTTGTGTAATACAATAGTTAACAGCTGTTAATACATCCTAACTAACGTATTCACCGCTTGAGGTATTTATCCGTGTATAAAGACTTATTACATACAGTATATTTTGCTTAACATAGACATATTTATACAGTAGTTGCAAATTTAGTTGTGCTGTATAATATAGTTTTACGGTATAACCCGTATTTATGGTGTAAAATTAATATAGAAAGACTTATCCGTATTACATATGTTTTGTGTAACGTAGCCATATTTATGCAGTAGGCGCAAATTTACTTCGCTTACTATATAAAACGTATTTGTGGTGTAAAATTAATATAGATAGCACAAAAAAATGTACACAGTTAATTTATTTTAGATGGAGTCCCAAAATTTTTTGGATTTTTCTGACCTATTTGAGGATTCGACATTAGGTATGTTTCAGGCATTATATAAATACATATGTTAGTGTGCCACTCTAATTAAGGGTTGTTTTGTATATTATTTTTATATTGTTTTAGTCTTTCTTGTTTAAGATGCACTTATGAAGGAGATCCCCGATGATATTTTAGACGGCTTCAGCTTGCCTGCTCTGGAGTGTGATACACCTGGAGCGGTGTATAGTAACACTAATGAAGCGATAGCCATGGGAGGGCATTTAGTGCAAGGCATCATAGGTGCGTTATGTGTCTGTGTGTGTGTATATATCTTTTAAGTATTTAGACGTGTAAATATATATTAATTCTTTACAGATGTCGACCTGATTCCAGAGCCAATTACCTCGGAACACATTCAGATGACCGCTGAAGACCTGCTGTACCAGGCCCCACACCGAGAAACAGCCCGGTTTCTAGAGCCCCTAAAAACCCACGAGGGACTGCGAGCAAGAAAGGAAAAGGTAGCAATCGTATGAAAATGTGTTTTTGCACAACCGCTCTGAGAAAATCCCATTCGCCTCTACTAAGTCCTATATCTTTGTTTATAGCTTGTAAAGTGAAGCCTAGGAGAATTGTATTCGCAAAAGAGAATATACCTCTGCTAATGGAGAACCTCACAGAAGCTCCAGAAGCCACCACGGCAATCGTTCACCTCGCATCACAAGCCCGTAAGTGTATATTTAGATACACATGCATAGTCTATGGATACACATGCTTCTCCAATGAGTTCCTGGTCCCACACATATCGGACACATGTATAATCTTTCCAGCAGCTAAGCGCAGAGGCATGCGGCGGTCTCGCACATATCTGACACATGTATAATCTTTCCTGCAGCTAAACGCAAAGTCACGAGAAAAACGCCACCAGCACCTCTACAACCACTACAGCTCTCCGAGAATGACGCCTCACCAGTGTGGTCGGCAATACAGCCGGCTAATGGACCTGTTAGAACACCACAGGTATCACCGATCTGTGTGGTGCAAGGCCTGGGCCTTGCACCACACAGGGCCTGTGCCGGCAGACCCGCGTGAAATACCCCATTCAAGTGCTGACCAGCCATCGACCAGTCGTGTGAATGACCCAGCACTACTATACCCAGAAGTGATAGAGGCACCCCGAAAACAAAAGCAAAAAACAAAGCATATTACAGAGCCAGCAAGCACATCCAGCGCCGTGAGTGCCACAGCCCCGCTGACTCGTGAAGAGCTTGATGGCGCGATTGATCAGCTCGCTGAGGGTAAGCAATCAGCCGTAGAACTGTTCAGCGCCTCTAATTTGGGTGCCACATCTCATGCCTGTGTATCTAACTCTGTTAATGTTAAGAAGCAGTTAAAGAGGTCGTTACCTGTGGCTGTTAAGGTGTGTAAAAAGCCAAGGATTCAAGCAGCGGTGTCAGTATCGGCTAACGATACAGAATCTGTATCTGCGGCATCTACAAATCTGCTGCATGAATCCATCGGTTGTGGCTCCGCTGAAATGTCTGTTTCAGGAACAGTTAACCCGCTACTTACGCTACAAACTCTGGGCCCCCAAAATAATGTTTTTTTGTGATACTTTTGAAAAATTATTATCAACACTAACTCCAACACATGCTAATAAGGCCGAACTATATGCACTCCGGAACCTGCAGCTGGATGGCGAGATAACAGCTACAGATACCCAATTATGACTGAATATGGTCGGCTACGGCATGCATAAACCACCTAAACTGACACTACCCAGGCATGATAGGGCTAGAGTTATAAAGAGGGCTCTAAAATTGTTGGTCAGCGCTAAACGCGCGCTATGCGCTAGGAGACATCGTGGTGGCATGTGTCCTGCAAAAGCTCTACAGACGCCACAGTTGGCGCCACAAGAGTCAGACCAGCATTCACATAGCCAAGATAACTCTGCAAATGTCCTGCATGCATCTACACAAAGTTCA
Source organism: Ranitomeya variabilis (assembly GCF_051348905.1). Taxonomy (NCBI): domain Eukaryota; kingdom Metazoa; phylum Chordata; class Amphibia; order Anura; family Dendrobatidae; genus Ranitomeya; species Ranitomeya variabilis. Next base: position 524,611,156 of record NC_135232.1, on the reverse strand, counting down.
CAAGCCTCAGACGCTGGCTTTGTCGCTGATGGTGATGTGTTGTGCCCCGATCATACAGTATTTTTACAACGCATCTATCATAATCAAAGGCCGCTCCGCAATTTCAACGGTCATATACATACAAATCATTTTAGATTTGTAAATTTGGAGCGTGTACAATCATTTGTAGAGGGCGTGAATATTGTTCATGACGGCATTCAGTCATTACTGGATAGAATCATCAGGGACATTGAACCTGGCGACTTTGTACAGTTAAGGCTTGAAGGTGACGATACTTTAGACCCTATTTTCGCTACAAAACAGACCCGGGAAGATTTTAATTCTTAATCTTTTTTAAACGCTATTGCCCGCACACTTCAAAGTAAAGCTGAATGCATAGCAACCAATTCGCTAAAGCTAGTCGTCACCATCATTAAAAACCGCCGCGGTGGTGTAAAAAGGCGCTTGAAATCTATAGCAAGCAGTCAGATCATTAAACAAGAGGCAATGGTTGTATGATTTTAACAATTACACAATAAATCTGTGCTTGGCTGCTAGTGTGTGCGCCCTGATGGACGACACGGATGTCGTTGATGCCGTTTTACTGAGGTGCTTTAAAAACATACACACACAGCACTGGGCATCCCTGATGGTCAGTTAGTGAGTTTTAGCGACATTCCGGCATTTGAAAAATATTTGGGGATCGCCATTAAAGTACTGTACTATAGCCAGGGTGATTGGCGTTACTTTCAGAGCGGCAATACAGCTAATGGTAAAACCGTATTCATATTGTTCCATGATAATCACTACTACGGTATCAAGAATATGAAGGGTTTTATTGGTGCTGATTACTTTTGTGAGCTCTGCAACTCAGTGTTTCATCACAAGAACAACCATTCATGTCAGTATTTTTGTAAAGCCTGTCAGAGAGAGGATTGTGTAGAAAGCAATGCCGACCAACAGCCCAGATGCCGTTTGTAGGGTTATTGCCGCTCGAGCGAGTGCTTTGATTATTACACACAATTGGGTGTAGACGATTTAGCATTCTGCAGGCTTAAAACATTTTGTGATGAATGCAGCCATTTTGTTTTCAGAAATAGCGAGACTGAGCATAAATGTAATGGCTTGCGCTGTCCTGTATGTCACGGCCGTATAAATAAATTTGATGCCCATCTTTGTTACATGCGGCGGTATGTAGCACAGGATGAGTCAGACTGTTATATCTTTTATGATTTTGAATGTATGCAGGAGACAGGCACGCACATACTGAATTACATTTATGCGACAACGCTGTATGGTCACCCCTCCTGGGAGTTTGAGGGGGATACCTGTACACATGACTTTGTACAGTTCTTTACAAGCGGTAAATTTTCAGATCACACATTTATTGCCAACAATGGGGGAAGATACGACTCATACTTTATTGTTAAGGAACTGATTTCTGAAAAACTACAGGTAAAGTTGATAACCCAAGGCGGCCGTCTCTTGTGTGTGACGCTACCCGATTTGTCTATAAGGTTCATAGACTCTCTAAATTTCATCCCCATGAAACTCAGTAAATTACCACAGGCCATGGGCTTTTCAGGTGGGAAAGGACATTTTCCACACTATTTTAATACCAGAGAAAACCAAAACTATGTAGGCCCCATACCTGATGTAAAATATTATGGGGTGGAGTACATGTCACCTGGTGAGAAGGTAGAGTTCCTGGAATGGTATGCGACACACGTAAATACAACTTTTGACTTCAAGACTGAGCTAAAATCTTATTGCAAACAGGATGTTGACATTTTGAGACATGCCTGCGAGATCTATAGAGAGCGTATTTTGCAGATGACACAGAAAAATGTTAAAAAATACTGTAAGCGTCAAAAGCAAACGATTGTAGTGAGCAGATGTGTTGATCCTTTTCAGCTCATCACCCTGGCCTCGGTGTGTATGGCAATGTACAGGTTTAAATTTCTTCCAAAAAAGACCATCGCCATTATGCCTAGTGATAATTATCACAAGGCAAAAAAGCGCTACTCGTCACCAGCTATACAATGGCTCATGTATGTAGCACACTCCGAGAACATCGACATCCGACACGCTTTGAGAGGCGGTGAAAAACAAGTCGAGAAATATTTTCTAGATGGCTATGCCTATGTTAGCGGCCAACACATAGCCTTTGAATTTCAGGGGTGTTTTACCACGGATGTCCCGTGTGCTATAATGAAAATGACACGAATAAGGTCACAAACACGTCCTACGGCCAATTATATTACACTTTTCTAGCTAAAAAGCGCTACTTACAGGGCTGCGGGTACACAATAAGAGTGATGTGGGAGCATGAGTGGAATGAAATGGTTGAAAATGATTCTAACCTTCAAACATTTCTCCACCAGATGGAATTTCCCGTTCCTTTAGACCCCCGTGATGCGCTTTATGGCGGCCGAACTAACGCCATTAAGCTCTATCACCATCTGGAAGAAGGGGAGACTTTACATTACTACGATTTCACCAGTCTGTACCCCTTTGTAAACAAAACTAAAACGTACCCTGTAGGCCATCCAGACATCATCTATGACAATTTCGGATTCATTAAAAAATACTTTGGCATTGCTAAAGTCAAGGTCTACCCGCCGAGAGATTTATTTTTTCTAGTTCTACTGGTAAAACTCAACAAAAAATTGATGTTTCCCCTTTGCTACACATGCGCTGTAAATTTCTAGGCAGATATTTGTGCCCATAGTGATGAGAACATAGAAAAAACTCAGAAAAAATACATACAATGAGATACGGCTTTCCCAAAACCCTGTCTGATGACAAATGCACACTTAGCAGGATGCAGCAGGCCTCCACTGATAAAGGCTAGGAGCGGCACCTGTGCAAACTACTTGATAAAAACAACCACCCCCACCCTCCAAACATTGCAGGTGTTGGCTGCCTAGTAGAAAAAATGCACATTGATATAACTCACATAGGACGCCAGTCACACTGATAAGTGTGGTGCACAGTGTCTGGTATGCAACCTATTAATGACGCCCCTTGTATTAACAGGCGGGCTGCACAGCACTATAGTATGCAGCACACAGTGACAGACGCCCCAGAAAAACCTAACCAACATAAAGAGGCCTGGCCATATCCTGCAAAAAAGGATATGATATATTATATCAATGTGCATTTTTTCTACTAGGCAGCCAACCCCTGCAATGTTTGGAGGGTGTGGGTGGTTGTTTTTATCAAGTAGTTTGCACAGGTGCCGCTCCTAGCCTTTATCAGTGGAGGCCTGCTGCATCCTGCTAAGTGTGCATTTGTCATCAGACAGGGTTTTGGGAAGGCCGTATCTCATTGTATGTTTTTTTTCTGAGTTTTTTCTATGTTAGCTGTTTTTTGATATTAGTGGTAGGACCCGCAATATTATGAGGACCCTTGACGATGGGTTGCGGGCTTACTTCATTTTGGCCAAAATATTAAACCAATACCTCATATAGTGTATGTGTTTATCATATGCATAAATTTTTTTGCACTATATCATATCCTTTTTTGCAGGATGTGGCCAGGCCTCTCTATGTTGGTTAGGTTTTTCTGGGGCGTCTGTCACTGTGTGCTGCATACTATAGTGCTGGGTAGCCCGCCTGTTAATACAAGGGGCGTCATTAATAGGTTGCATACCAGACACTGTGCACCACACTTATCAGTGTGACTGGCGTCCTATGTGAGTTATATCAATGTGCATTTTTTCTACTAGGCAGCCAACCCCTGCAATGTTTGGAGGGTGGGGGTGGTTGTTTTTATCAAGTAGTTTGCACAGGTGCTGCTACTAGCCTTTATCAGTGGAGGCCTGCTGCATCCTGCTAAGTGTGCATTTGTCATCAGACAGGGTTTTGGGAAGGCCGTATCTCATTGTATGTATTTTTTTTGCCCATAGTGATGAAGAATGTGCCCTGACAGGTACCTGGTGCACTATAGAGCTCGAGATGGCGATAGAAAAAGGGTATCGGATGGCGCACATCTATGAAATATGGCATTTTCCTAAAACCACTGAAGATCTGTTTGCTCCCTACATTAAATTACATCTTAGGGAAAATCAGGAAGCCTCTGGGTATCCTAGCTGGTGCACTGATGACGACAAGAAAAGGCAGTACATTGACTCATTTCTTGAAAAAGAAGGTGTCCAATTACGGCCTGAAAATATAGCTGTCAATCCTGCTAAGAGACAGATCTCCAAGCTTTTCTTAAATTCTTTATGGGGAAAGTTTGCTCTGAGATCTAATTTATCATGTACCAGCATTGTTAGGGATCCAGATGAGCTTTTTAAGTATTTGTTCCTGCCTTACTATGATATCTCGATGTTACATTTCCTTGATGATGACACTGCAACCATTAACTGGAAATACGCAAAAGGTCACCACACCGACAACAAAAACACAAACATTTTTATAGCGTGTTTTACAACCGCATATGCCCGGCTAGAGCTCTATTCGCTGCTGGACCGTCTGCAGGAGAGGTGCCTTTATCACGACACAGATTCTGTTATTTTTGTACAGAGAGATGGTGAGTGGCAGCCACCTTTAGGCGATTACCTGGGGGAACTGACCAGTGAAATACCCGATGGTACACACATCACAGAATTTGTATCCACGGGGCCCAAAACTTACGGATACAAACTCAACACCGGTAAAACTGTCTTAAAAGTTAAGGGGATAACACTAAATGTCGGTAACGCTCAATCTATTAATTTCAACAGTCTAAAAGATCTAGTTCTGGACTACCCGCGCAATTCTGACACAGAAACTCAGAAACGTATTGTCGTACAGCAGCCGTCCATTGTGAGAAATAAAAAGTACTGGGAGATTGAAACAAGACCATTACGCAAAACACAAAAGTGCGTTTACACAAAGCGGCGGCTAATAGACGATTTCACCACATTGCCTTTTGGCTATTAGTCGAGTATTGTGATGGATACACGCCTGCAACACCCATTCTCATGCATTCTAGCAGGCCCGTCTAATTCTGGAAAGAGCTATTTTGTAAAACAACTGCTATATAATATTGACACTAATTTTTCTCAGAAACCTGATAATATTGTTTGGTTTTATTCGTGTTGGCAAAAACTATATGATGAAATCTCTCTCTCTTTTCCCAATGCCAGATTTGTGGAGGGTCTGCCGAATACATTTGTAGGTGACGAATTATTCCCACCGGAGAAGGTGAATTTGGCTATTGTTGACGATCTCATGGAGAGTGCTAGTGAAAATTGTGAGATAGAAAAAGCCTTTACTAAGTATGTGCACCACAGAAATCTCAGCATTTTCTATCTGGTACAAAACATATTTTGTCAGGGTAAGAAAAGCCGCACAATAAATTTAAACACAAAGTACATGGTGCTTTTTAATAATCCCCGAGATAAATTACAAATTTTAACTCTAGCTCGTCAGATGTATCCTAGAAAAACACGTTTTTTCCTAGAAGCTTTTGAGGATGCCACGCGGGAGCCTTATGGGTATTTGCTTGTAGATTTGAGAGCTAATACCCCTGAGGATCTTCGCTTAAGGACTGGATTGTTTCCACCAGCGTTGCCTGCTGTCTATGTTCAAAAGAAAAACACTTCTAAAAAGTGAATTTTACGTGGAATCAGACATTCTACGCTGTGTGCATTGTGATGTAAAGATGTCTGAGAGACTCCGGCGTAACTGGGCTCTCTTAAAAACTCTGGTGAAAGCAACACCCGCTGTCAGAAAGTCTATTTTGCGCAATGCAAGCAATGATTTAATTACAGCCATAGGCGAGATTGCTTTAAACATCTTAAAAGGCTGGATTCCGCTGAAAGAGCGTCAAAAAGGCATATTAAAGAAGTGGCGTAAAGCTATAAGAACCCTGAGTGACAGATCTCAGTCCATAAAGAAAAAGAAGCGCCTACTAAAGCAGACCGGTGGGTTTATCGGCCCTCTTTTAGCTTTTGCAATTCCAATAATAACAAGCCTGCTCGCAGGAAAATAATGGAGCATACAGAGAAAATGTATCTAGTGCCCAAACAGAAGCTAGACAAACTAAGACCCGGTACTACAGATAACATACGCGACAGTGTTATTCGTCGCCTTGATGGTGAAATTAGCGCCATTTTACAGCGTCGTGACATTCCCGATGATGTGAAAATTAAAATGTATAGCTCCGTGCTACAGCGCTACTTGGTACATACGAGGCACAGCTCAAAAGAAGTAACGGCTTTAAATCTCGTTAGCACTCTTGATCCTGATCAGCAACAATTGTCAAATACCGACTCTGATAAAAATCAAGAGGTCGCTGAAATTGTCAGCCATATAAACCAAAGATATAAAAAGAATGCTGAATTTTTACTAAACAGGTTACTGCAGAATAAAAATGTTACAGCCTGGAATAATAAAGCTGAATTTATTTTCAAAGGATCAGTAATACCAGGGTCTAACTTACTGGATTTGGTACGTAGTACAACACAGATTCATGCTCTGACCGGCAGAAATTTACCACCGGGTTGGGATTCATTTATGCAGGCTATGGCCGAGCTAAATATACCATCTACAGTTGTGGGTAATCCCACTACTAGGAAGCTTTTAGATGAATTAAAAATTTCCAGCAGTGAGACACGTGCTGTATCTACACCACAGAAGCTACCCCGCCGCCACGTACAATTCAATCTTTACATTCACCGTCATTAGGTACCACATGTGGAACTCTGTTGCCTAAAAAAGGTCTCTGCCGATACTACATACCATGTGGCTCATGATGTAAAGAATGTACTGGATAAATGCTGTACTTGCCTTGTAACACTATATTATTTATTTTTGTAAGAAGTGTAATGATGTATGTTAATTGTACATGTGATACTATTTACTTATTTATTTTGTAAGAAGTGTGTTGGTGTATGTTCATTGTACTATTTAATGTTTTTGCTTTTATACTTTAAGAATTTTATATTATTGAAATGTCTTTGAGATGTATTTATATTACAACAATAAAATCTTTTAAACTTTTACAATATCGTGTCTTTGCTTTTTTTATAAACATATAAAACACACCGATGCATACTTGCGGTTGTTGTAACATGGCCATATACATAATATGCCCATATAATGACCCTGGTGTTATAAGCAATGTGTAAAAATGAGAATCCAGTATCAAATAAATACACGGCTAGGATATAAAATTATATAATCGGCATGGTGTGTTATAAAACACATATAAAATGAGAATACCTTACACATTACAGACTGCAGACAGAAACACTGGTTCTAAAATACATTGCTCTGATTACAGAAGCAAACTCACAACAATTACATATAAAATGAAAATCTAAAACAATCAAATACTGTGATAATAATCACTGTATCAAATACTGTGATAACAATATCAAAGTGTATCAAAAGAGGAAAGCTGACAGACAGGGAGGGATGGGGTTACACACTTTGATAGGGGCGGGTCCACCTGTCAAATTGAGTTTGACGAATCATACCTCTTCTCTACTACTCACATATTTGCCAGTGTGGTATTGTTTGCTGAAGTGTACGTGCCCCAAAGGGAAATCTGCGTGGATGAGTCCTTAGTTCATTTTCAGGGAAGGCTCTGATTCCTGCTCAGCAAAAGGGCCAGGTATGGAATCAAACTCTATAAGCTGTGTGAGAGTACCTCAGGGTACACCTACAGCTTTAGAGTATATGAAGGAAAGGACACCAGGATTGAACCTTTTGAGTGTTCCCCTGTCCTGGGAGTGAGTGGGAAAATTGTGTGGGATTTGGTGCACCCACTTCTGGATAAAGGTTATCACCTCTACACCCATAACTTTTATTCCAGCATCCCACTCTTCAAATCCCTCTCTGCACGAGGTACCGCAGCCTGCGGTACTGTCTGCAAAAATCAGAGCGGTCTCCCGAAAATGCTACTTGGGCAGATGCTCATAAGGGGTGACAGCAGAGCCCAATGTAGCGTCCACCTGCTGGTGGTCACGTACAGGAGAGATGTCCTTCTCCTGACCACCATACACGGTGATGGCAGCGCCCTCAGCACTGTACTAGGTACCTCTACACAGGTAAGCAAACCGCACTGTGCACTAGGGTACACCAAAAAACATGGGGGGGTGAAGTTGGATCTCTCTGATCAACTCCTCCAACCGTACAGTGCTTTGAGAAAGGCCAGGGTGTGGTACAAAAAGCTCGTATCGTACCAGTCAGCATTTCCAGGGGGAGGTCCTGAAAACTGGAAAAAGAGGTAAGTCGCAAAAAAGGGGAATACGCAAGGACACCATTTATCAATGAGACACCTGCCCCGAAAAAACTTGGCCTGTGTATGAAGGATTGCTTCAAATTGTACATCTCCATGCACTACTAATTTACTTTACAGGAAACAGATTTGTTCCAAAAAGGGGACACATCTAGATTAGACCCCAAAGGAACTTGTTTCCAAAATGATGTCATGTGTGTTTTTTTACTGTTTAGGCACATCAGGGGCTCTGCAAATGGAACATGACGCCCGCAGACCATTCCATCAAAGTCTGCATTCCAAAAACGTCACAACTTCCCTTCTGAGCCCCGACGTGTGCCCAAACAGTATGTTTTCCTACATATGGGGTAGCAGCTTACTCAGGACAAGTTGGACAACTTTTAGGGTCTAATTTCTCCTGTTACCCTTGGGAAAATCCAAAATTGGGGACTAAAAAATTTTTGTGGGTAAAAAAATAGGATTTTTTTATTTTCACGCTCGGGCATTATAAACTTATAAGCTTGGGGGTTCAAAGTACCCACCACACATCTAGATAAGTTCCTTAGGAGGTCTAGCTTCCAAAATGGGGTCACTTATGTGGGGTTTCTACTGATTAGGCACATTAGGAGCTCTGCAAACGGAACATGACTCCCGCAGGCCATTCCATCAAAGTCTGCATTCCAAAAAGTCACTACTTCCCTTCCGAGCCCTGACGTGTGCCCAAACAGTAGTTTTCTCCCACATATGGGGTACCAGCGTACTCAGGACAAATTGGACAACAACATGTGGGGTCCAATATCTCCGGATACCCTTTGTAAAATAAGAAATTGGGGGACTAAACTATCATGTTTGTGGAGAAAATGATTTTTTATTTTCACGACCGGGCGTTATAAACTTCTGTGAAGCACTTGGGGGTTCAAAGTGCTCACCACACATCTAGATAAGTTCCCTAGGTGGTCTAGTATCCAAAATGGGGTCACTTGTGGGGAGTTCCACTGTTTAGATACATCAGGGGCTCGTCAAACGCGATATGGCATCCGATCTCAATTCCAGCCAATTTTAGTTTGAAAAAGTCAAACGGCGCTCCTTTAATTCCTAACAACTTTTGGGGTCCATTTTCTTCTTTTACCCTTGGGGAAATAAAAAAAGTTGTTGCTGAAAGATCATTTTTGTGACTAAAAAGTTAAATGTTCATTTCTGCTCCTGTGAAACACCTGACGGGTTAATAAACTTCTTAAATGTGGTTTTGATCAGCTTGAGGGGTACGGTTTTTAAAATGGTGTCACTTTTGGGTATTTTCTGCCATATAGACCCCTCAAAGTGACTTCACATGTGAGGTGGTCCCTAAAATAAAAAATAAAAAAGTTTTTGTACATTTTGTTGTAAAAATGAGAAATCGCTGGTCAACTTTTAACCCTTATAACTTCCTAACGAAAAAAATTTTGGGTCCAAAATTGTGCTGATGTAAAGTAGACATGTGGGAAATGCTAATTATTAACAATTTTGTGTGACATATTTCTCTGTTTTAAGGGCATAAAAATTCAAAGTTTGAAAAAAATTGCAAAATTTTCAAATTTTTCACCAAATTTCCGATTTTTTTTTCACAAATAACCGCAAGTTATATCAAAAGAAATTTTACCACTAAAGTGAAGATCCATTGAAGCATTCCAGAGTTATTATCTCATAAAGGAACAGAGGTCAGAATTGTAAAAGTTGGCCCGGTCATTAACATGCAAACCACCCTCGGGGGTAAAGGGGTTAAAATCATTTTTCAAGCTGGTGTTATAAAGTATTCTAATTTATTGATATAATGACTTTTGGGTTTTCATTGGCTGTAAGCCATAATTATTAACATTAACTGAAAAACACTTGAAATAGATCAATGTTTGTAATGACTCTATATAATATAAGAGTTTCACTTTTTGTATTGAAGAACTGGTATAAATTAACTTTTTGATGATATTCTTATTTAGTGAGCACTTGTATACTAGAAAACTCCAGAAGACAAATATTGCTCCATACCTCCCAAGCCTCGTTGTGTGGCTAAGTAGTACAAGTTTGGTGCCATTTTTACCCATTTCCCCATGTGAAAATGTAAAATCTGGGGATAAAACTAAATTTTTGCGGAAGAAATGTAATTATTTTTTCTTCACTGCCCAATGGTATAAAATTCTGTGACACACCTGTGGTGTCAATATGATCATTGCGCCTCTAGATGAATTCATTGAGAGGTGTAGTTTGTAAAAATGGGGTCACTTATGTTTGGCGTCTGTTGTTCTGGCTCCTTAGGGGCTCTCCCAGTGAGTAATGGCACCCCCAAACCAGAAGAGAAAAATCTGAATAATAATATGGCGCATGAACTCTGCACTGTGCCTCAAAAGTAGTTGCAGATTCCATGGAGAGTATTGGCGCAATTAGGAGAAATTGCACAACAAACTGTAAGGTCCATTTTTTCCTAATAGCCCTTATAGAATTAAAAAATTTGGAGCTAAAAACATTTTAGAGGTAAAAAGGTAATTCTTTAAATCTGTGAGGCACATGTGATGTCAACCTGCTCATGCACCCCGAAATAAATTCATTGAGAGGTGTAGTTTATAAAATTAGGTCACTTAAGGGGTTTCTGTTGTTCTGGCACCTCAGGGGCTCTGCCAATGTGACATGACACACTCAAACCATTCCAGCAAAATCTGCACTGCAATATGGCGCTTCTTCCCTTCTGAGCTTTGCACTGTGCCTCAAAAGTAGTTTTTGACCACGTATGGGGTATCGGCGTACTCAGGAGAAATTGTACATCAAATTATGGGATCTATTTTCTCCTGTTACCCTTGTGAAAATAAAAAGATAATTTCTGTCGGAAAAACGTGAGTTTATTTTTATTTTCATGGCTTTATGTTATAAGCTTCTGTCAAGTACATGGGTGTTCAAGGTGCTCACCACACATCTAGATATATTCCTCAAGGTGTCTAGTAGCCAAAATGGGGTCACTCGTGGGGGCTTTCCACTGTTTAGGCACATAAGGAGCTTTCCAAACGTGACAAAAATTCCGCACTCGATTCTAGCCATTTTTGTGTTCAAAAAGTCAAACGGTGTTCCTTCCCTTCTGAGCCCTGCTATGCGCACAAACAGTAGTGGGGTATGTGGGGTATCGACATACTCAGGATCAATTGCACAACAAATTTTGGTGTCCGTTATCTTCTGTTACCATTGTGGAGAAAAAAAAAATAAAGTAAAATGTTAATTTTTTTCCTTCCACATTGCTTTAATTTCTGTGAAGCGCCTAAAGTGTTTAAAAACTTGTTGAATGTGGTTTTGAGGACTTTGAGGGGTGAGTGTTATGACCCCAATGGCGAGGGTCTCAGAGGAACGTGGAAGTCTGCAGAATACAAAAATCCAGCTCATAGGGCAGTGGTAACTGGGTTGACCATATATCTACTCCTAACGCCAACACTAGAAGTAGCCGGGGATCATTCCTACGTTGATTCTAGATGACACGCGCCAGCCGGAGAATCTAGCTACCCCTAGTAGAGGAAAACAAAGACCTTTCTTGCCTCCAGAGAAGGGGACCCCAAAGCTGGATAGAAGCCCCCCACAAATAATGACGGTGAGGTAAGAGGAAATGACAAACACAGAAATGAACCAGGTTTAGCACAGAGAGGCCCGCTTACTGATAGCAGAATAAAGAAAGGTAACTTATATGGTCAACAAAAACCCTATCAAAATCCACACTGGAAATTCAAGAACCCCCGAACCATCTAACGGTCCGGGGGGAGAACACCAGCCCCCTAGAGCTGCCAGCAAAGGTCAGGATATAGATTTGGAACAAGCTGGACAAAAATACAAAACCAAAACAAATAGCAAAAAGCAAAAGGCAGACTTAGCTGATATAACTGGAACCAGGATCAGTAGACAAGAGCACAGCAGACTAGCTCTGATAACTACGTTGCCAGGCATTGAACTGAAGGTCCAGGGAGCTTATATAGCAACACCCCTAACTAACGACCCAGGTGCGGATAAAAGGAATGACAGAAAAACCAGAGTCAAAAAACTAGTAACCACTAGAGGGAGCAAAAAGCAAATTCACAACAGTACCCCCCCCTTAGTGAGGGGTCACCGAACCCTCACCACGACCACCAGGGCGATCAGGATGAGCGGCATGAAAGGCACGAACTAAATCGGCCGCATGAACATCAGAGGCGACCACCCAGGAATTATCCTCCTGACCATAGCCCTTCCACTTGACCAGGTACTGAAGCCTCCGCCTGGAGAGGCGAGAATCCAAGATCTTCTCCACCACGTACTCCAACTCGCCCTCAACAAACACCGGAGCAGGAGGCTCAGCAGAAGGAACTACAGGCACAATGTACCGCCGCAACAAGGACCTATGAAATACATTGTGAATAGCAAACGACACAGGAAGATCCAGACGAAAAGATACAGGATTAAGGATTTCCAATATCTTGTAAGGCCCAATAAAACGAGGTTTAAATTTGGGAGAGGAGACCTTCATAGGAACAAAGCGGGAAGAAAGCCATACCAAATCCCCAACGCGTAGTCGGGGACCCACACCGCGGCGGCGGTTGGCAAAGCGCTGAGCCTTCTCCTGTGACAACTTCAAGTTGTCCACCACATGATTCCAGATCTGCTGCAACCTATCCACCACAGAATCCACCCCAGGACAGTCAGAAGGCTCCACATGACCCGAAGAAAAGCGAGGATGGAAACCAGAGTTGCAGAAAAAAGGCGAAACCAAGGTGGCGGAACTAGCCCGATTATTAAGGGCAAACTCAGCCAACGGCAAGAATGTCACCCAATCGTCCTGATCAGCAGAGACAAAACACCTCAAATAAGCCTCCAAAGTCTGATTGGTTCGCTCCGTCTGTCCATTAGTCTGAGGATGGAAAGCAGACGAAAACGACAAATCAATGCCCATCCTACTACAAAAGGATCGCCAGAACCTGGAAACGAACTGGGATCCTCTGTCTGACACAATATTCTCAGGGATGCCGTGCAAACGAACCACGTTCTGGAAAAACACAGGAACCAGATCGGAAGAGGAAGGCAGCTTAGGCAAAGGAACCAAATGGACCATCTTGGAGAAGCGATCACATATCACCCAGATAACGGACATGCCCTGAGATAGCGGAAGATCAGAAATGAAATCCATGGAGATATGTGTCCAAGGTCTCTTCGGGACAGGCAAGGGCAAGAGCAAACCGCTGGCACGAGAACAGCAAGGCTTAGCTCGAGCACAAGTCCCACAGGACTGCACAAATGACCGCACATCCCTTGACAAGGAAGGCCACCAAAAGGACCTGGCCACCAGATCTCTGGTGCCAAAAATTCCCGGGTGACCTGCCAACACCGAGGAATGAACCTCGGAAATGACTCTGCTGGTCCACTTATCCGGGACAAACAGTCTGTCAGGTGGACAAGACTCAGGCCTATCAGCCTGAAATCTCTGCAACACACGTCGCAGATCCGGAGAAATAGCTGACAAGATAACTCCATCTTTAAGAATACCAACAGGATCAGCGACTCCAGGAGCATCAGGCACAAAGCTCCTAGAAAGAGCATCGGCCTTCACATTCTTTGAACCTGGTAAATACGAGACAACAAAATCAAAGCGGGAGAAAAACAATGACCAGCGGGCCTGTCTCGGATTAAGGCGTTTAGCAGACTCAAGATACATCAGATTTTTGTGATCAGTCAAGACCACCACACGATGCTTAGCACCCTCGAGCCAATGACGCCACTCCTCAAATGCCCATTTCATGGCCAACAACTCCCGATTGCCCACATCATAATTTCGCTCGGCAGGCGAAAACTTCCTAGAGAAAAAGGCACAAGGTTTCATAACAGAGCAACCAGGGCCTCTCTGCGACAAAACGGCCCCTGCCCCAATCTCCGAAGCATCCACCTCAACCTGAAAGGGAAGTGAGACGTCAGGCTGGCACAAAACAGGCGCCGAAGTAAACCGGCGTTTCAACTCCTGGAAAGCCTCCACGGCAGCAGGAGCCCAGTTAGCTACATCGGAGCCCTTCTTGGTCATATCCGTCAAAGGTTTCACAATGCTAGAAAAATTAGCGATAAAACGACGGTAGAAGTTAGCGAAGCCCAAGAACTTCTGAAGACTCTTAACTGACGAGGGCTGAGTCCAATCAAGAATAGCTCGGACCTTGACTGGGTCCATCTCCACAGCAGAAGGGGAAAAAATGAACCCCAAAAAGGGAACCTTCTGTACACCAAAGAGACACTTTGAGCCCTTGACAAACAAAGAATTTTCACGCAAAATTTTAAAGACCAACCTGACCTGCTCCACATGCGAATCCCAATTATCAGAAAAAACCAAAATATCATCCAGATAAACAATCAAAAATTTATCCAGATACTTCCGGAAAATGTCATGCATAAAGGACTGAAAAACTGAAGGCGCATTGGAGAGCCCAAAAGGCATCACCAAGTACTCAAAATGACCTTCGGGCGTATTGAATGCGGTTTTCCATTCATCACCTTGCTTAATGCGCACAAGGTTGTACGCACCACGAAGGTCTATCTTGGTGAACCACTTGGCACCCTTAATCCGGGCAAACAAGTCAGACAACAGCGGTAAAGGATACTGAAATTTGACAGTGATCTTATTTAAAAGCCGATAATCAATACAAGGTCTCAAAGATCCGTCCTTTTTTGCCACAAAAAAGAATCCCGCACCAAGAGGGGAAGAAGACGGACGAATATGTCCTTTCTCCAGAGACTCCTTGATATATGAACGCATAGCGGTATGTTCAGGTACCGACAGATTAAACAGTCTTCCCTTAGGAAATTTACTGCCTGGGATCAAATCTATAGCACAGTCACAGTCCCTATGAGGAGGCAGTGCACTGGACTCAGACTCACTGAAGACATCCTGATAATCAGACAAATACTCCGGAACTTCCGAAGGCGTAGAAGAAGCAATAGACACAGGCAGGGAATCCCCATGAATACCACGACAGCCCCAACTTGAGACTGACATAGCCTTCCAGTCCAGGACTGGATTATGGGTCTGTAACCATGGCAGCCCTAAAACAACCAAATCATGCATTTTATGTAAAACCAGGAAACGTATCACCTCGCGGTGTTCAGGAGTCATGCACATGGTAACCTGTGTCCAATACTGCGGTTTATTTGCTGCCAATGGTGTAGCATCAATACCCCTAAGAGGAATAGGATTTTCTAATGGTTCAAGAGTAAAACCACAGCGCTTAGCAAATGAGAGATCCATGAGACTCAGGGCAGCACCTGAATCTACAAACGCCATGACAGGATAAGATGACAGTGAGCAAATCAAAGTTACAGACAGAATAAATTTAGGTTGCAAATTACCAACGGTGACAGGACTAACAACCTTAGCTATACGTTTAGAGCATGCTGAGATAACATGTGTAGAATCACCACAGTAGTAGCACAAGCCATTCCGGCGTCTATGAATTTTCCGCTCATTTCTAGTCAGGATTCTATCACATTGCATTAAATCAGGTGTCTGTTCAGACAACACCATGAGGGAATTTGCGGTTTTTCTATCACATTGCACCGAATTAGGTGTCAGTTCAGACAACACCATGAGGGAATTTGCGGTTTTGCGCTCCCGCAACCGCCGGTCAATTTGAATAGCCAGTGCCATAGTATCATTCAGACCTGTGGGAATGGGAAAACCCACCATAACATTCTTAATGGCTTCAGAAAGGCCATTTCTAAAATTAGCGGCCAGTGCACACTCGTTCCAATGTGTCAGCACGGACCATTTCCGAAATTTTTGGCAATACACTTCAGCGTCGTCCTGCCCCTGAGACATAGCCAGCAAGGCCTTTTCTGCCTGAATCTCAAGATTGGGTTCCTCATAAAGTAAACCGAGCGCCAGAAAAAACGCATCAAGATCAGCCAATGCCGGATCTCCTGGCGCCAGCGAAAAAGCCCAATCCTGAGGGTCGCCCCGTAAGAACGAAATAACAATTTTTACTTGCTGAGCAGAATCTCCAGATGAACAGGGTCTCAGGGACAAAAACAATTTACAATTATTCACGAAATTCCTAAACTTAAACCTGTCTCCGGAAAACAGTTCAGGAATCGGTATTTTAGGTTCTGACCTAGGATTTCTGATAACATAGTCTTGTATGCCCTGCACACGAGTAGCCAGCTGGTCCACACTTGTAATCAAGGTCTGGACATTCATGTCTGCAGCAAGCATAGCCACTCTGAGGTAAAGGGGAAGAAGAAAAAAAAAAAAAACTCAGAATCTTCTTTCTTATAATCCCTCTTCTGCAATGCATTAAACATTTAATACTGGCCTGGCAAACTGTTATGACCCCAATGGCGAGGGTCTCAGAGGAACGTGGAAGTCTGCAGAATACAAAAATCCAGCTCATAGGGCAGTGGTAACTGGGTTGACCATATATCTACTCCTAACGCCAACACTAGAAGTAGCCGGGGATCATTCCTACGTTGATTCTAGATGACACGCGCCAGCCGGAGAATCTAGCTACCCCTAGTAGAGGAAAACAAAGACCTTTCTTGCCTCCAGAGAAGGGGACCCCAAAGCTGGATAGAAGCCCCCCACAAATAATGACGGTGAGGTAAGAGGAAATGACAAACACAGAAATGAACCAGGTTTAGCACAGAGAGGCCCGCTTACTGATAGCAGAATAAAGAAAGGTAACTTATATGGTCAACAAAAACCCTATCAAAATCCACACTGGAAATTCAAGAACCCCCGAACCGTCTAACGGTCCGGGGGGGGAACACCAGCCCCCTAGAGCTGCCAGCAAAGGTCAGGATATAGATTTGGAACAAGCTGGACAAAAATACAAAACCAAAACAAATAGCAAAAAGCAAAAGGCAGACTTAGCTGATATAACTGGAACCAGGATCAGTAGACAAGAGCACAGCAGACTAGCTCTGATAACTACGTTGCCAGGCATTGAACTGAAGGTCCAGGGAGCTTATATAGCAACACCCCTAACTAACGACCCAGGTGCGGATAAAAGGAATGACAGAAAAACCAGAGTCAAAAAACTAGTAACCACTAGAGGGAGCAAAAAGCAAATTCACAACAGGTGAGGTTTCCAAAATGGTGTCAATTTTGGGTATTTTCTGTCATATAGACCCAACAAAGTAACTTCAAATGTGATCTAGTCCCCCCAAAAAAATGGTTTTGTAAATTTTTTTTTTAGAAAATTAGAAATTGCTGCTCGACATAAGCCTAAGGGTATGTGCACACGTTTCAGATTTCCTGCAGATCTGCAGCTTTTTTTTCCACGCAGAAACGCTGCAGATCCGCAAGTGATTTACAGTACAATGTAAATCAATGGCAAAAAAAAATGCTGTGCTGATGGTGCAGAAAAATCTGCACAGAAAACGCAGCAGATTAAAAAAAAAGACCATGTCAATTCTTTTTGCAGATCTGCAGAGTTTCTGCACCCATTCCATAATAGAAATCAGCAGGGGTAAAAAAAGGAAGAAATCCAAACAAAAAACTGCAATGTGTGCACATAGCAAAAAAAGGTGCAGATTCTGACCTGCGTTTTCTGCCAAGAAATGCAGAATCTGCACAGAAAATTCCACAGTCAAATCTGCAACGTGTGCACATAGCCTTATTATAACTTCTTTAACCCCTTCCTGACATGCGCCGTACTAGTACTGCTCTGCGGGAACTGAGTTCCCGCAGTACTAGTACGGCGGAACGATCGCGCGGTCTCACAGTGCTGAGAACAGGCGCCGGAAAGCCTCCTGCACTGCCTGTCAGATCGCGGATCTGACACAGTACTATGCAAAGTGTCAGATCAGCGATCTGATGTAGTATAATGATGTCCCACCCTGGGACAATGTTATAAAGTAAAAACAAAAAAATCCCCAAATAAGGAAAAAAAAAAATATTTTCTAATAAATCCATTTAATTTATGTAAATAAAAAATAATAATAAAAGTGCATGTATTTGGAATTGCCGCATCCGTAACGACCCGCTCTATAAAACTATTCCACTAGTTAACCTCTTCAGTGAACACCGCAAAAAAATAAAAAACGAGGCAAAAAACAATGCTTTATCATCATACCGCTGAACAAAAAGTGCAATAAAATATGATCAAAAAGACGGATATAAATAAACATGGTACCGCTGAAAACATCATCTTCTCCCGCAAAAAAAGCCACCATACAGTGTCATCAGCAGAAAAATAAAAAAGTTATAGCTCTCAGAATAAAGCGATGCAAAAACAATTATTTTTTATATAAAATAGTTTTTATTGTGTAAAAGCGCCAAAACATAAAAAAAGATATAAATGAGGTATCGTTGCAATCGTACTAAAACGAAGAATAAAGCTGCTTTAACAATTTTACCTCACGTGGAACGGTATAAACGCCCCCCCAAAAAGAAATTCAGGAATTGCTGGTTTTTGTTCATTCTGCCTCCCAAAAATCGGAATAAAAAGCGATCAAAAAATGTCATGTGCACAAAAATAGTACCAATAAAAACGTCAACTCGTCCCGCAAAAAAACAAGACCTCACATGACTCTGTGGGCCAAAATATGGATAAATTATAGTTTTCAAAATGTGGTGATGGAAAAAAATATTTTATCCAATAAAAACCGTCTCTTAGCGTGTTCCCACACTACCATGAAGTACAATGTTATGAAAAAACACTCAAAATCAGTGTGATCGTTTGAAATGTTCGAGAGTTATTACATTAAAGTCATATTTGAGGCCCGGTATTAAAGAAGTTGTCCACTACCTGGCCAACTTCTTGTCATACCCCTCACTTGGCCCCCATAAAATAATAAAGCTTAAAACTCATCTCCCGTGCGTCACTCTTCCCGCGGTGCTAGCACTCAGTCTTCCCAGGGCACCTGTGCTGTTGTTGTAACACATGACTCCGGAGTCCAAACAGCATTGACATCACTGTCCTTGCCTCCTGTCGAATTGAGCATGAAGAAGAAAATCCAAGATCAGCTGCAGCCCGACTTCATGTTCAATTTGTCCGAAGGCGGGGACAGTGACGCCAGCGCTGATTAGCTGCCGGCGCAACAACTGCATGACAGCCCCAGGACCACAAGAGCCAACACCTAGGGAGTGGCGCAGGCACAGGAGGGGAGTATGAGCTTTATTATTTTATGGGGGCCAAACATTTTGATCAAGAAGGGTTTGTCCTAGTAGTGGACAACCCCTTTAACCTATAAAGTGGCTCGGTCCTTAAGGGTTTAAGTAATTCTTTTTTTTGCCTTGTTTTCGTTGCCGAAATTCAATAAAATGGAGCACAATGTTTGATGAATTTGGAGCAAAATGAAAGAGGCCTTTTTTGCGCCCTCTTAAGAGTATGTTCAAGCAACACTTTTTTTTACACTTTTAGGCATGTTTGGAGAAGGTCAACTGCATCTGAAAAAGTGGAAACAAAACACTCAAAATGTTCAGGTTTTTGAACGTCTTTTAGACTGCTTGTCTGATCCAAAGTGATAATGCTGCAGTCACTCTGTGTGTCTGTAGACTTATGAATTCCCCAAGTGCACGCACTGTGTGCTGTGGGGATTCATCGGTTTCAGACTCAGGAATGGAGAATATGTGCGAGTTATACATACCGCCGGCGAGTGGGCATGGCCTTGCTCTCTATACACGTCGGACACTCCCATTGGTCAGCCGCAATGTGGCCTCAGCTCAGTACAAGTGTTTAGAGAGCAAGGTCATGCCCACTGGCCGGAGGATGTATAACTCATACATACCCTCTGGTCCCTGGTCTGAAACTGGCAAATTCTCGCTGTACACAGTGTATGCACAATGTATGCGTTAGGGGGATTCATAAGTTTGCAGTCACACAGAGTGAGTGCAGACTTATCAACTTTGAATGGACAACCCCTTTAACCACTTCAGATTTCCAAAGATGCCAAGCTGTAACCTCCCCCCCCCAAAAAAAAAAAACAAAACGTGAGCCAATAATTCTTCTGATGACACTCTATACTTTCTAAAATAAGTCAATGGGAGGCATAAAAGATGCCTGTGCTTCTTTTAGATCATATTTGCTTCAAAATCTGCTAGCGGTTTCTTCATTGTTGAATGGAGTAAAAGGGAACCTGTCACCACTTTTCTGTCCTACCAGCTAAAAAGGTGTAGTTACTTACCGGTAACGGGATTTCTCAGCGCACATGATAGTACCACAGAGAGAGGGGATCCGCCTTTCAAAGACAGGAAACCTACAGATAAAAAGGGCGGTACCTCTCCCTCGCATCAGTTGGTTTCCTGTCCCTGTCGGGGAACCTTCAGTTTCTGCAGTACCTGAAAGAAGATGGAGGATGAAGATCCAGGGCCGGCCAGTCCGTTGGTTTACAGAGCATCAGAGGACCTCCAGGTTAATGACCGTAAAATATACAGTTTATCGTACTGCTTATCAGAAAAAACACTGTCTATACATAAACACACTAGAAACAGTGAAAAAATTGTGCTCACCACATACGTGATGGGAGGGAATAAACAGGTGCTGTCATGGGCTCTGAGAAATCCCATTACTGGTCAGTAACTACGTCTTTCTCTATCCCCATGACAGCACCACGGAAAGAATTACAGAGATTTGTAATTTAGGGAGGGACCACAGCCTGAAGAACCCTTCTCCTGAAGGTCAAGTCAAAGGAAGAGGCTAGATCCAGCCGATAGTGCTTAAAAAAGGTGGAAGGTGATGACCAAGTGGCAGCTTTACAGATCTGTTCTATTGATACCTCTGACTTTTCTGGCCAGGAGGTTGCCATTGCTCTTGTGGAAGTGAGTAGGCTAAAGCTATAGCATCTCTTATCCATCTCAGCAGGGTACTCTTGGAAGCCTTGAGTTCCTTTCTAGGTCCCTGAAAACACACAAAAAGAGATCCTTCCTTCACCTCTGGATGGAGATGAATCAGACATCCAACATCTAAGGTGTGGAATCTTTCTTCTTCCCCTATTCTTCGGGTTAGAGCAAAAGGAAGGAAGGACTACCTCCTGAGACCTATGGAAATGAGATGCTACCTTTGGTAAGTAGGCTGGGTCAGGTTTTAGAATAATCCTATCATCTAGTACTTTTGTGAAGGGAGGACCTGTAGATAAGGCCTGTATGTCGCTTACCCACCGGGCTGATGTTAAAGCCACAAGAACAGTCTTGAATGATAAGATCTTAAGAGGGACTGAATCTAGAGGCTCAAATGGAGGACTCTGCTAATCTGAAAATCTGGGAAGTTGTGTCTATTAGGGCCCAGGACCTGGTTCCTCCCCGATGGTTTAGATACTACTACCACTACTACCTGATTGTCCGAAAACACCAGAACATGACTCTGTAGAATATGTAGGAAATCTGATAGTGCGTGGCCCACTACCCAGAGCTCTTTCTGGTTCGAGGATGCCTCAAGCTTTTGGCCTTTCCACCCTCCCTGAGTAATGCTGTCGCCCCGGTGATCCCCCATCCCGTGGTGCTTGCGTCGGTGGTAATCACCCGGGACACCTGTTTCCCAGGAGACAGGTTGCTGATGTCTCTCCACCAATCTAGGGAACGAATAGTGGTTAAAGATAGAGTCATGTGGCCCTCTGAGTGGCCCTTTAATGTGGCCTGGTTCTTTAGTATGTCCCACTGGAGATCCCTGGTGTGGATTTGCATCCACTGAACTGCTGTAAACAAGCGGAAAGGGAACCCAGTACCGACATGGCCTTACTCTGTCATTGAGGGGTTCTGAGAGGCTCTTGACACCAGGTCAATGATCTTTCCTTTTTTCTGCATTGGGAGTAGGCATTCCTGCTTCCGAGAGTACAATATTAACCCCAGGAATTCCTGCACCGTACATGGCTTTAGCCTTGACTTTTTTAGATTTAGAAGCCAGCCCAGATCTACTAGGATATTCATCACTATCCAGCTGTTCTCTGCAGTGGCGAGCAGAGTTGCTCGCCATCAAGAAATCGTCCAGATAGGGGACTATCAAAATATCCTGTTCCCTCAGATGAGCCATCATTTCCGCCACTAATTTGGTAAATACTCGTGGGGCTATTGATAATCTGAAGGAGAGGGCTCTGCACTGAAATGCGCTTATTTCCCCTTTAATGGAAACAGCTAGCCTGAGGAACCTTTCGGATTCTTTGTGAATGGGGACATGATAGTAAGTATTGCTGAGATCCGTTCGGAAACAGTATTATGATGGTCTATTTTATTGATTCCATCTTGAATTTATGAACTCACATAGCCATTTAGTTTCCGTAAGTTTAGGATTGTCTGATAGGACCCATCTGGTTTGGTCACCAGAAACAACGAGTAGAATTGTTTCCTCCTTTCTTCGGGAAGGACTTCCTGAAGAACAGATTTCTTTATAAGGTCCATAACTTTGCATTGTAGTGCCATTTGTTCTTGTGGAGAGGACCTCAGGGGAGTTACAATGATGCTCTGGGGAGGGAGGGAGTGAAAGACTATTCAAAAGCCTGTCCTGACCAGATTCAGTATCCAGGGGCTGTTCAAGCTTTTCTCCCAGGCCGGAAGGAAATGGGATAATCTTCCCCCACCTGGAAAAAAAAAGTCACTTTGAGGACTTTTTATCTCTGGATGAATTTCCAAAGAGGAACCTCCTTTTGTCCTTCCTTTTCCCATCATCCCATCTATTTTTCTCCCTTGGGGGCCTTCTATGGAAGAATCTTTTGCTCCAAAAGAACAGTTTAAGTGATGGAGGGGTCAGATTTACAGAATCTCTTCTTATCCCCTGCTTTTTCAAGGATATTGTCCAGTGTTTCCCCAAACAAAAATTCTCCCTCACATGGGATTGAGCATAGTTTAAGTTTAGTCTGCAAGTCTCCCGGCCAGCACTTGAGCCAGAGCGCTCTACGGGCCACATTTGAGAGAGCCGCAGACTTGGATGTTAACCTGACTGAATCAGCAGATGAGTCAGACAAGAATGCAGCCATACCCCGTATCAAGGGAATGGATTCCAGTACTTTGATCCTGGGTACCCTCTCCCGCAGCTGTTTCTCCAACTGATCCACCCATATCAAAAGAAATTTGGAGGTACAAGTAGCTGCTATGGCCGGCCTAAATCCCCCCCCCCCCCCGCTGATTCCCATGCCCCTTTAAGGAAATGTCAGCTTTGTTATCAAGAGGGTCTTTCAATGTTCCCATGTCCTCAAAGGGAAGGGCACTTTTTTCTTTTTTAGAGGCCTTGGCCACTGACATCAAGCTTCGGGGCCTTATCCCATGATGTAGATGCCTCATCCTCAAAGGTGTATTTTTTTTTAAGGAAGGTACCGACAAGTTTTTCCTGTGGGACTTCACCCACTCCTTTTCAATTAGGGCACGGATGATTTCATTCAGGGGGAAAATTTTACGCCTCTACTGGCTTAACCCCCCAAACATTATGTCCTTCACCTTTTTGTCAGGGAGAGGGTCAATCACCCCCCATGGTAGATCTCACAGCTTTTACCAAGGTATCTACTTCGTCTTGGGGAAAGCATTAAGTTTACCGGTAACGGCATTTTTCAGAGGCCCACGACAGCACCACGAGAGGGGATCCGCCCATTAGGAACAGGAAACCTACAGATACAAAAGGGCGGCACCTCTCCCACGTATCAGTTGTATTACAGAGCCTGAGAGGACTACCACGGTTAATAGCATCTACTATAATTGTGTAAGGGTCATTTCCGTCTTTCTGTCTGTCCTTTTGTATGTCTGTCACGGAAATCCCAAGTTGCTGATTGGTCGCGGCAAAACAGCCACGACCAATCTGCGATGGGCACAGTCCGGCGGCAAAATGGCCGCTCCTTACTCCCCGCAGTCAGTGCCCGCTCCATACTCCCCTCCAGTGAGCACTCACACAGGGTTAGTGGCGTTAACGGACCGCGTTATGCCGCAGTGTAACGCACTCCGTTAACGCTGCTATTAACCCTGTGTGACCAACTTTTTACTATTGATGCTGCCTATGCAGCATCAATAGTAAAAAGATCTAATGTTAAAAATAATTTAAAAAAATATAGTTATATACTCTGTCGGCCCTCGGATCCAGAACAGGCCTTTCCCGCTCCTCGCGACGCTCCGGTGACCGCTCCATGCATTGCGATCTCACGAGAGGATGACGTGCGAGACCGCTACGTCATCATCTCGCGAGACCGCAATGCACTCTTGGGACCGGAGCATGCGACGAGCATCGGTAAACGCTTCGCCTGGATCCGGGGGCCAAGGAAGGTGAGTATATAACTATTTTTTATTTTAATTCTTTTTTTTTTTTTTTTAACCGGGATATGATGCCCACATTGATATATACTACGTGGGCTGTGCAATATACTACGTGGGCTGTGCAATATACTACGTGGGCTGCGCAATAGACTACGTGGCTGTTATACACTACATGGGCTGTTATATACTACGTGGGCTGTTATACACTACGTGGGCTGTGTTATACACTACGTGGGCTGTGTTATACACTACGTGGGCTGTGTTATACACTACGTGGGCTGTGTTATACACTACGTGGGCTGTGTTATACACTACGTGGGCTGTTATATACTACGTGAGCTGTGTTATATGCTATGTGAGTAGTGTATCAGAGGGTGGTCTCGTCAAACTCAAATCTGACAGGTGCCCCGCCCCTATCAAAGTGTATCAAAAGGGTGTAACCCCTCCTCCCCTCCCTGTCAGCCAGCTGTCCCTCCTTGTCTGGCTGTCAGCTTTTGATACACTTTGATATAGTTTGATACAGTGCTTATTATCCCAGTATTTGTTTTATATTAGATTTTCATATGCAGTTGTTGTGTGATTGCATTCTGTAATCAGGGGGCAGTGTGTTTTATTACCAATGAGCACATATTGTATTTATTTGTTTTATATGAATTTTATAACACACCAGACCCTTTGTTTGTGGCTTCTGTAATATGTATTGTATTAAGTTTGCTCTTATTTACAAGTGCTGCGAGATTAACACAAACAGTTGTTTGTGGCTTCTGTAATCGCTGACCGCTACATATTTAGAATCAAAGTGTCCAGGGCTGTGTTAGGTGTGATAACACCCACCCTGTACATATAAAGGGTTGTGTTAGGTGTGATAACGCCCCTACCCTGTACAGTTAAAGGGTTGTGTTAGGTGTGATAACGCCCCACCCTGTAGAGATAATGTCTGTCATGATCTCTGCAGGCAGAGATCATAGCAAGCCTATAGAGGGACAAGCTCTCGGAAGATGGAACTATACTGACCATGAACTAAGCCTGCCGCGCAACTAGAAATAGCCAGGTAGCATTTCCTATTTATCGCTAGATGCCCAGCTCTGGCCTAAGACCTAAATAGCTAGCAGAGGGAAATATAAGACCTGGCTCACCTCTAGAGAAATATTCCAAAGAAGACAGTAGCCCCCCACATATAATGACGGTGAGTTCAGATGAAACAACAAACGCAGCAGGAAAATAGTCTTAGCAAATTTGAGGTCCGCTTACTAGATAGCAGAAGACAGATAGTATACTTTCATGGTCAGCAGAAAAACACTAACAAAACACCATCCAGAGATTACCTTAAACTCTGGCATTAACTCATAACGCCAGAGTAGCAATCCCTGATCAACGAGAGCTTTCCAGACACAGTAACAAAACTTCAGCTGTGAACTGGAACAAATAGGCAAAACAAAACATGGACAAAAGTCCAACTTATCTAGAAGTTGTCTAGAAGCAGGAACAAGCACTGAGAGGCATCAGATAACATTGTTGACCGGCAAGAAACCACCAGAGAAATGAGCTTAAATAGCGACACCCACTACTGATGGAACCAGGTGAAACAGGAAAGAGGATGACAAGTCCAATTCCACAAGCGGCCACCGGGGGAGCCCAGAATCCAAATTCACAACAGTACCCCCCCCTCAAGGAGGGGGCACCGAACCCTCACCAGATCCACCAGGGCGACCAGGATGAGCCCTATGGAAGGCACGAACAAGATCAGAAGCATGAACATCAGATGCATTGACCCAAGAATTATCCTCCTGGCCGTAACCCTTCCAGTTGACCAGATACTGGAGTTTCCGTCTGGAAACACGAGAGTCCAAAATTTTCTCCACAACGTACTCCAACTCACCCTCAACCAACACCGGAGCAGGAGGCTCAACTGAAGGTACAACAGGTACCTCATACCTGCGCAATAACGACCGATGAAAAACGTTATGAATGGAAAAGGACGCAGGGAGGTCCAAACGGAAAGAAACAGGATTAAGAATCTCCAATATTCTATAAGGGCCGATGAACCGAGGTTTAAACTTAGGAGAAGAGACCCTCATAGGGACAAAACGAGAAGACAACCACACCAAATCTCCAACACAAAGCCGAGAACCAACACGACGATGACGGTTGGCAAAACGCTGAGTCTTCTCCTGGGACAACTTCAAATTGTCCATAACCTGCCCCCAGATGTGATGCAAACTCTCCACCACCGCATCCACTCCAGGACAATCCGAGGATTCCACCTGACCGGAGGAAAATCGAGGGTGAAACCCCGAATTACAGAAAAACGGGGACACCAAGGTGGAAGAACTGGCCCGATTATTGAGGGCGAACTCTGCCAATGGCAAAAAAGCAACCCAATCATCCTGGTCAGCAGAGACAAAACACCTCAGATATGTCTCAAGGGTCTGATTAGTCCGCTCGGTCTGGCCATTAGTCTGAGGGTGAAAAGCAGATGAAAAAGACAAATCTATGCCCATCCGAGCACAGAATGCCCGCCAAAATCTAGACACAAATTGGGTACCTCTGTCAGAAACAATATTCTCAGGAATACCGTGCAATCGGACAACATTCTGAAAAAACAGAGGAACCAACTCAGAAGAAGAAGGCAACTTGGGCAGAGGAACCAAATGGACCATTTTAGAGAAACGGTCACAGACCACCCAGATGACAGACATCTTCTGGGAAACAGGCAGATCTGAAATAAAATCCATCGAGATGTGTGTCCAAGGCCTCTTAGGAATAGGCAAGGGCAACAGCAGTCCGCTAGCCCGAGAACTACAAGACTTGGCCCGAGCACAAACGTCACATGACTGCACAAAGACTCGCACATCTCGTGACAGGGAAGGCCACCAGAAGGATCTTGCCACCAAATCCCTGGTACCAAAAATTCCGGGATGACCTGCCAATGCAGAAGAATGTACCTCAGAGATGACTCTGCTGGTCCAATCATCCGGAACAAACAGTCTATCAGGCGGACAACGATCCGGTCTATCCGCCTGAAACTCTTGCAAGGACCGCCGCAGATCAGGAGAAACGGCCGACAAAATTACTCCCTCCCTAAGGATACCTGTGGGTTCAGAATTACCAGGAGAGTCCGGGTCAAAACTCCTAGAAAGGGCATCTGCCTTAACATTCCTAGAACCCGGTAGGTATGACACCACAAAATTAAAGCGAGAAAAAAATAAAGACCAGCGCGCCTGTCTAGGATTCAGGCGTCTGGCAGTCTCAAGATAAATCAAATTTTTGTGGTCAGTCAATACCACCACCTGATGCCTAGCCCCCTCGAGCCAATGGCGCCACTCCTCAAAAGCCCACTTCATGGCCAAAAGCTCCCGATTCCCAACATCATAATTCCGCTCTGCGGGCGAAAATTTGCGAGAAAAGAAGGCACAAGGCCTAATGACGGAGCAGTCGGAACCTTTCTGCGACAACACTGCCCCAGCTCCGATCTCCGAAGCGTCAACCTCAACCTGAAAAGGCAGATTCACATCAGGCTGACGCAACACAGGGGCAGAGGCAAAACGGCGCTTAAGCTCCTGAAAGGCCTCTACAGCATGAGGGGACCAATTAGCAACATCAGCGCCTTGTCTGGTCAAATCAGTCAGTGGTTTAACGACATCCGAAAAACCAGCAATAAATCGGCGGAAAATATCATGCATAAAAGACTGGAAAACTGAAGGGGCATTAGAAAGACCAAAAGGCATGACCAAATACTCAAAGTGGCCCTCGGGCGTATTAAATGCGGTCTTCCACTCATCCCCCTGCGAAGAACTCCGGCAAAGGAATTCTCGGCTCAGATACCGGAGCATGTACCACAAAATCTTGTAAATTTT
This sequence comes from Ranitomeya variabilis, assembly GCF_051348905.1. NCBI lineage: Eukaryota > Metazoa > Chordata > Amphibia > Anura > Dendrobatidae > Ranitomeya > Ranitomeya variabilis. The sequence goes on along the minus strand of NC_135232.1, from coordinate 524,582,926 downwards.
GTACTTTCGTGATGAGATTATTCAAACCCGCAGTTACACTCTGGAGATCCATTATTGTCAGGTGCACACAGAGCATACAGAGATTAGGAGGAGAGAGAGAAAAAAGACTGCAGCAAGGCAGACTGGAGGAAAAAAAAAAAAAAAAAAAAAAAAAAAAAAAATTCCAGCAGACTTCTTATAACTCTCCTTTCTCAACCTGGGTCTTTAACACTTTAATGGCCGGTCAAACTGTCATGATCTCTGCAGGCAGAGATCATAGCAAGCCTATAGAGGGACAAGCTCTCGGAAGATGGAACTATACTGACCATGAACTAAGCCTGCCGCGCAACTAGAAATAGCCAGGTAGCATTTCCTATTTATCGCTAGATGCCCAGCTCTGGCCTAAGACCTAAATAGCTAGCAGAGGGAAATATAAGACCTGGCTCACCTCTAGAGAAATATTCCAAAGAAGACAGTAGCCCCCCACATATAATGACGGTGAGTTCAGATGAAACAACAAACGCAGCAGGAAAATAGTCTTAGCAAATTTGAGGTCCGCTTACTAGATAGCAGAAGACAGATAGTATACTTTCATGGTCAGCAGAAAAACACTAACAAAACACCATCCAGAGATTACCTTAAACTCTGGCATTAACTCATAACGCCAGAGTAGCAATCCCTGATCAACGAGAGCTTTCCAGACACAGTAACAAAACTTCAGCTGTGAACTGGAACAAATAGGCAAAACAAAACATGGACAAAAGTCCAACTTATCTAGAAGTTGTCTAGAAGCAGGAACAAGCACTGAGAGGCATCAGATAACATTGTTGACCGGCAAGAAACCACCAGAGAAATGAGCTTAAATAGCGACACCCACTACTGATGGAACCAGGTGAAACAGGAAAGAGGATGACAAGTCCAATTCCACAAGCGGCCACCGGGGGAGCCCAGAATCCAAATTCACAACAAATGTCCAAGCAAAGCGCGGGCGGCTAACCACAGTCACACTGGTTAACAGATAAAAATAGATAGCCACAAGGACAGAGACGCCCCACCCTGTACAGATAATGTCCACAGTATAATTCTCAATATTATGAAAAGATGACAATCATTGTAAGGGTTTTAAAAAGGCTTTATTAAAGTATGTATCAGACACAATACATTGTATGTGGATTACAGCGTGATATACACAGCATGATAATGTTAGCTAAGTCTCAATACAACTGTGCACAAAGACACATACATTTTTGATGAAAAAGATGACGTGTGTTATAACGGTTCTTTAAAGTTGCTAATTTTGATTCCACAAACTCTGATACGATTCTATCATTTCTTTGCAAGTCAGGAGTGAAATGTTGTAAAAGCTTCTTGAATGGTAACCCGAGCGCTAAATGGTGCAGAACATATATGCAATAATGTCCACATACACGACTATACATATCTTGGATTTGGGCGTCTTGATAACAATACGAGTCACAATTCTTGTTCAGGAATGCCACAAAATCGCGTGGGAAGATAATATTGTCTGCACGACACCCATAACTATCAAAAAATATGCCCGTCTTATCATCGCAGAGTACGATTAATACCCAGTGGCGTCCAGCTTGATTCGCCGGGTCTGTATTCACGATATATGCCGCGGGTCTCTGAGACACTCTTTCTTCCGGAAGCAAATCACAAAAACACACCGGCGAATATGCGGTCTGTATAATTATCGGCCTTCAGTATCGCTGTCAGCTGCAGACTGTCCATCGTTACTTAATTAAAATCGTACAAGATCTCACGCCTATTATTAATTTCCAGAATAGTCTGGTTGACTGCAAAAACAATCATATTTATCGTGTGGGGTGTCACTAGCGCAAAGCGAACTTCAGCACGTAGGTTGCCTGTTTTAATGAGCGAGAAATGGCCTCCAGGTTCTTGATCAGGCGATAAATCAAAAGCAAATAGAGTGAATCCGGCCATAAATTCTTCACGATCTATCGCCATGGCACAATCAGCCCAGATATATAGGCAAGCGCCATATACTCTCTGATGGCTAAATCATCATTAAAATTAGGATTATATGGTCTCGCGGGTATCTGCTGGCCGTCCAGATATAAAGCGGCGTGGTTGACGTGGTAGTGGTGGAAGTGTAACGGATTTTTCGAGTATGAACCGCTGAAGGCGTCATTATCTACAAACCCCAATATAAGTTTTTGGTATCTGGTCTAGGAAGAGGTTCTCGTGGTTCGTGATCAGTGTCCCTGCGGCGATGCTGTACACTTTCAGACATGTTCGGTCAATAGCGTACTTGGCGGTTGCGGATAGGAGGGCCTGGCTGTGGCCGATTCGGACAGCCGGAGACACCTGCACTCTCTTCACATAGAGCCGCTTGCGTGATTTGCACCTTCAGCGGCTCGGCTTCTGCGGACATGAGGCAGAAAGCATCCTTATTTCTTGTTAACTTAACCTTAAGGTCAAGACCATTCAATATTAACTTTGGTTGATTAAATATATCCCCAAAAATGGGCCCCAAGAGGTCGATGGGCTTTGAGCGAGAAGCTGCATTGGCTCTTTTGAAAAACCCTGCATTTGCGCCATCCAAGCTCCGGTCATTATGATGGCCCGCAGTGTCTTTATAGAACAAACCGGCTGTAAATTGTGATGACAGCGTCTGCGAGCTGTAATTTAAAAGGGTCTCTATGTACGCTCTATAGCTGTAGAGATTGATCGATTGTGAGATAAGTCGATCTCCCAGAGTAATATCGACCTGGTTAAAAAGAGTGGCTAGAGGGTAATTTATGAGGGCCACATGGGCACCATCGGCGATAGCCGTATTATCATGCTTCACGATGTGACAGCTTATGTACAACAGCGTGTTGTTCAGATCATAATAATAATCGCCGCTCCCAGATATGAAAAATTCCAATGGTCCATTGTCTGACAGAGCCGCAACCGGTTGTACTTCTACAAATAGATTTCTCTATACTTGTTTGTGTCGGGGGTACGTCAAAAATATCCAGTTCAGATTTTGCGCACTCTACAGAAGCATCATGCAGGAAAGCCATAACTGATTAGAAGATGTCATCCGCAGAGCGTCTTACTCGTTTCTGACGGTGGCGTCTCTTGGTGGTAGTTTTATTCATGAGTATCGGCGGTAAAGGGGGGCAAGCGCGCCTCTTTCTTTTTTGTGCTTTTTTAGCGACATAAATTATCCCAGATCCATCTTGCTGTGGTTGTGTATTTATCCGTTTCATAAGGGCCGTTGAGGCGGTCGTGACGGCGTCCGTCGCGATGTTCCGGACCGCCGTCTTTATGTGTGGTTTTACTAATTCTAAGCCTTTTCTGAAAAGCGGCACGGCGTGACGAAATAAGCCTTTAAATATCCAGGCCAGGCCAGAGCCATACATGTACTCGCTCCCGCGGAATCCCTCTAGCCCGTGCCCCGACTGGGCTGTATAGTAGCGGGCATAAACAGCGGGATCTCCATACACCCTTTGAGACACCATTTTATCGTGTCAATACTGTCGCGGTCTAAAATGTAATCGCACTATACACTTGCCGTATCTGAATTTAACCGGCGTAGCCTGGTCCGACATAACTGTAATGTTTATGGAGTCAAAGTGTTGTTTGCACAGCGGTATGTAATCGGGACGCGTGTAGCGCACCGTGACAATATCATTATCATCGCCGCTAACTTCTACAGTTCGTAACAGTTGAACGTAACTGTCACCTACAAGCTGATGTTGAATTATATCAGTGTATACAAAAAGCGAATAAAAACCAGCATTTGAATCGGGGTAAAAGCGGCAATTCCACGGCATTAAAGCAACGGGGGAGTCATCGACGGTCTGTAGGCCGAAAATAAATTTTTGCTTGGTACCCAGAGCAAACTGTATAGGGGCTGGGTCAGGCAGGATCACCTCTCGGCATAGCTCATCATACCGTATTCTGTAGGCAGGCGTGGATAAATTCAGCGCCTCTATTCGGGCATTGACCGCGCCAACCAGCTTATGAATGTTCGAGTAAAATCCTGATTTTATGTGATAATGTTCTAACGGATCGTTGTGTTTTGCAGCGTAGAAGTTCCCTTCAAAAGCCTCAAACGTGTTCCACGTATGGGGGTACTGTATTTCCGTTAACGCCACTTCATAAGCGTCTGAAAGATGAACGGCCCTCGCTAACTTGGTATTGTAATTCGATATGGTGTTGTCGGGGTAGATTTTAATTGAGGAATTGCTGGGTAATGTGATGAAAAACAAACCCGCTTCCATGGCTATATATCTGTCAACTCCGAAGCCGGGATCCAACTATTAAAATTTTTCGGGGTACCCCAGCCATTTGACAAAGCAGTGACTCACACCCCCGACACGTTTTTTTCTCAAAATCTTTTCTACTCTGTAGACATGATTCTCATACATAGGTATTTTTTGCAGCTCTTCCTTATAAAATGACCCCTCTACAGCCTCGCCGGCTAAATCACTAATTTTATAAAGAGGTTTGTGAAATTTATTGGAGACTGCGGTAATTAAAAAAATCTCTTCGCTGTACATTTTCTCATAGCTCTTACAGAATGTTCCCTTATAGCGCGATATTCTGACATGATCTCCAACCTTTAAAGACGGTTTAATCGGTTTATTAGTAATAGTAGAACTGTAAATATTGCGCCAGATTTGCATCGCGTTTTGCGTACTCACTTCAGTGGGACTACAGCGTATGGTAGAATGATAAGTATGATTGTAGCTATGCAACAAATCCGGTAAAATATCAATATACCTAAAAGTATTATGCTGTGTAAGATAGCACCACATACGGGTTTTTAATGTGCGATTAAAGCGCTCTACCATAGATGCCTTCACATCATTATTGGAAAAAAGTGGTGAATATTATGCATATTACATAGTTGCTTGAGTTGTGAATTTATAAATTCTCTGCCGCGATCCGTCTGCAATTTCTTCGGTATGCGCTTATCATTTTTAAATATTAATTCGAACGGTCTGGCTACACTCGCGCCGGTCTTGTTTGGCAAGGCCACGCACCATGCGTATCTCAATAGAGTATCAATCACAGTCAGGATGTATTTGACATTATCATTTTCCCTTGAATAGTCAATTAAACTTACGAGATCCGCTTGCCACTGCGCATCAATGTCCGAGACGTAAATTTTATTTGTCAAAAAGCGTTTTTTAACAGGTTTGTGTAGAGTGTAGACATCTTGCTTATTCAACCAGTCAGACACATCAGATTTCTTTATTCCGCGGTCTCTCGTCTCTCTAAATAATTTGTCAATTCCGTAGAATGATCCGGGCTCCTTAGCTGTAAAATATTGTTTTTCTAATATGTCATCATACGATTTAGGCGTCATGATTGAATAAATGATTGTGTCTCGATAATCAACAGCCTGCTTCTTTCAGAAATTCAATGTATAAAATTTCCTGTTTTAATCCGGCTATATGTTTTAATAATTTAACCGTATATTTATTATGACATAAGTTGAGTAATACAGTAGTTAATAGCTGTTAATACACCCTAACTAGAGTACTTACTTATTACATATGTTTTGTTTAACACAGACATATTTATAGTCCTATTTATACAGTAGGTGCATATTTAGTTGCGCTGTATAATATAGTTTTACTGCATAAACCATATTTGTGGTGCAAAATTAATATAGAAAGACTTAACCGTGTTACCTGTGATTTGCTTAGTATAAACATATTTATATACTAGGCGCAAATTTATTTGTTGCGGTATATAAATGAGTTTGTCTGTGTTGTAAAATTAATATAGATAGCACAAAAATTTACACAGATAATTTATTTTAGATGGAATCCCAAAATTTTTGGGATTTTTCCGACCAAGTTGAGGATTTGGTATTAGGTATGTTTCAAGCTTTATATAAATGCATCTGTTAGTGTGCCATTCTAAGTAAGGGGTGTTTTGTATATTATTTTTATATTGTTTTATTCTTTCTTGTTTAAGATGAATTTATCAGGACCATGCCCGATGATTTTTTAAACAGCTTCAGCGTGACTGCTCTGGAGTGTGATACAGCCGGAGCTGAGTATAGCAACACTAATGAAGCTGACGCTGCTGTGTGGGAATTGGCGCAAGACATCATAGGTGCGTTGTGTGTCTGTGTGTGTATATATATATATATATATATATATATATATATATATATATATATATATATATATCTTTTAAGTATTTAGACGTGAAAATATATATTAATTCTTTACAGATGTCGGCCTGAATATCTTTTAAGTATTTAGACGTGTAAATATATATTAATTCTTTACAGATATCGGCCTGATTCCAGAACCAATTACCTCGGAACACAATCAGATGTCCGCTGAAGACCTGTTGTACCAGGCCCCCACAACAAGAAACAGCCCTGTTTCTAGAACCCCTAAAAAACCGCGAGGGCCAGCGAGAAAGAAAGGAAAAGGTAGCAATCATATGAAAACGCGTTTTTGCACAACCGCTCTGAGAAAATCCACCACGCCTCTACTAAGTCCTATATCTTTATTTATAGCTTGTAAACTGAAGCCTAGAAGAATTTTCACAAAAGAGAATATACACCTGCTAATGGAGAACCTCACAGAAGCTCCAGAAGCCGCCACGGCAATCATCCACCCCACATCGCTAGTCCGTAAGTGTATATTTTGATATACATGCAGTCTCTGTACAATCAATGATACACGTGCTTCTCCAATGAGATCCTGGATCCACACATCTGACACATGTATAATCTTTCCCGCAGCTAGGCGCTGCGACATGCGGCGGTCTCGCACATATCTGAAACATGTATAATCTTTCCCGCAGCTAAGCGCAGCGACATGCGGCGGTCTCGCACATATCTGACACATGTATAATCTTTCCTGCAGCTAAAAGCAAAGTCATGAGAAAAACACCTCCAGCACCTCTACAGCCGCTACAGCTCTCTGAGAATGGCGCAGTACCAGTGTGGACGGCCATACAGTCGGCTAATGGAGTTGTTAGAACATCCCCGCTATCACCGATCTGTGTGGTGCAGGGTGCAGGAAACCCTGTACCGGCGGACCATCGTGAAATACTCCATTCAAGTGCTGGACAGCCATCGACCAGCTGTGTGAACGACCCACCGCAACTATGCCCAGAAGTGGTAGAGCCACCCCGAAAACATAAGCGAAAAACAAAGCATATTACAGAGCCTCCGACCACATCCAGCGCCGTGGGTACCGCAGCTCCGATGGATGGTGAAGCGCTTGATCGCGCGATTGATCAGCTCGCTGATGGTAAGCAATCATCCGTAGAACCGCTCATTATACGCGTGGCAAACACTATGCAACCGCCAGCGGCATGTCTAACTGTACCTGCTAATTCCTCTGGGGCCGGCCCCTCAGGAGCCTCTAATTTGAGTGGCACATCTCATGTCTGTGTATCTAACTCTGTTAATGTTAAGAAACGGTTAAAGAGGTCGTTACCATCGGCTGTTAAGGTGTGTAAAAAGCCAAGGATTCAGGCGGCATCTAAAAATCTGCGGCATGATTCCATCGGCTGGGGCACCGCGGTGTTTCAGGAGCAGTTCAGCCGCTACTTACGCTACAAACTCTGGGTCCCCAAAGTAATGTTTTTTTGTGATACTTTTGAAAAATTATTATCAGCACTAATCCCAACACATGCTAATAAGGCCGAACTATATGCACTCCGGAATTTGCAGCTGGATGGGGAGACAACATCTGCAGCTAGCCCATTATGACTGGATATGGTCGGCTACGGCCTGCATAAACCACCTAAACCAACACTACCCAGGTATAAAAGGGCTAGAGTTATAAAGAGGACTCTAAAATTGCTGGTCAGCGCTAAACGCGCGCTATGCGCTAGGAGACGTCGTGGTGTCACGTGTCCTGCAATAGCTCTACAGACTCCCCAGTTATCATAACAAGAGTCAGATCACCATTCACATAGCCATGATAACTCTGCAAATGTCCTGCATGCATCTACACAAAATTCACAAGCCTCAGACGATGGCTTTGTCGCAGATGGTGATGTGTTGTACCCCGATCATGCAGTATTTTTGCAGCGCATCATTTATCATCAAAGGGCTCTCCGCAATTTCAACGGTCATATACATACAAATCATTTTAGATTTGTAAATTTGGAGCGTGTACGATCATTTGAAGAGGGTGTGAATATTGTTCATGACGGTATTCAGGCATTACTGGATAGAATCATCAGGGACATTGAACCTGGCGACTTTGTACAGTTAAGGTTTGAAGGTAGCGATACTTTAGACCCTATTTTCACTACAAAACAAACCAGGGAAGATTTTAATTCTGAATCTTTTGCTGTTGCCAGCACACTTCAAAGTAACGCTGAATGCATATCATCCAATTCGCTAAAGCTAGTCGTCACCATCATTAAAAACCATCGCGGTGGTGTAAAACAAAAAAGGCGCTTGAAATCTATAGCGAGCAGTTAGATCATTAAACAAAAGAGGCAATGGTTGTATGATTTTAACAATTACACGACAAATCTGTGTTTGGCTGCTAGTGTGTGCGCCCTGATGGACGACACGGATGCCGCTGATGCTGTTTTACTGAGCCGCTCTAAAAACATACACACAGCACTGGCCATCCCTGATGATCAGTTAGTGAGTTTTACCGATATCCCGGCATTTGAAAAATATTTGGGGGTCACCATTAAAGTACTTTACTATAGCCAGGGTGATTGGCGCTACTTTCAGAGCGGCAATACAACTAATGGTAAAACCGTATTCATATTGTTCCATGATAATCACTACTATGGTATTAAAAATATGAAGGTGCCGATTACTTTTGTGAGCTCTGCAATTCAGTGTTTCATCATCTGTCCGCTCTCCAGCGACCAACGATGCCGAGGCCCCCGGGTAACCAGGGTAAACATCGGGTTGCTAAGCACAGGGCCGCGCTTAGTAACCAGATGTTTACCCTGGTTACCAGCGTAAAATGTAAAAAAAACAAACTACATACTCACATTCGCGTCCCCCGGCGTTCTGCTTCCTGCACTGACTGAGCGCCGGCCCTAACAGCAGAGCGGTGACGTCACCGCTGTGCTGTACTTTCACTTTCACTTTACGGCGCTCAGTCAGTGTGGGAAGCGGACGCCGGGGGATGCGAAGGTGAGTATGTACTGTTTTTTTTTTTTACATTTGTCACGATTCACACCGTGACTGTCAAGATCCCTTAGCCGCTGCCCACAATATGTCACGGATTGGGGTGACTTTAAACCAACAGACGGCTATCACATGTGCAGGGGGCTTATCCTAGTTATCCCTCCACTGCCACAATGTGATGAAAAAACACACACGAGGCTATTGACCTCTTAGTTTACAGCAGGGGCTTATTTTAGGTATCCCACTGCTCTTCAATATACCATGAACTGCAGGGATTTGTGTCTATCCCTCTTACAGTTCCACTTAACACTTGCAGCTCTCTGGCGCCCCCCTTACTCTCAGGTCAGATTAGGTACTGCACCTAGGGTAATTAGTCACCAGAAAGGCTGCCTGCTATGTACTGGCTATTGGGCGCGCTGCAGCGACACGATAACTACTCCCACTCAGGCAGGAACAATAATTATCAAGCCGCAGTCGCTAAAACAACCCCCAAAAGCCTGCACAGTACACGGTATCACTGCCACCAGCCTCGATTAAACGGGTCCGAAGCTAACCCCAAACAGTAGCATAATTCCCTTCAGAGACAGGGTACGGTTTAGAGCATGGAGAAATAACTGGCATGAAATAATATATGTCATGATCTCCATGGCCAGAGAACTAGCATAAGCCTCTATAGGAACAAGCTCTTGGAAGATGTAACTATACTGACCATGAACTAAACCTACCGCATCATCTAGAAGTAGCCAGGTAGCATGTCCTACTTTTTATCCCTATATGCCCAGCGCCGGCCGGAGAACTAAATAATGCTAGCAGAGGGAAATATAAGACCTGACTCACCTCTAGAGAAATGCCCAAAAAAAAGGAGACAGAAGCCCCCCACATATATTGGCGGTGATATGAGATGAAACAACAAACGCAGCAGGAAAATAGTTTTAGCAAATTTGAGGTCCGCTTTCTAGATAGCAGAAGACAGAAAGCATACTTTCATGGTCAGTAGAAAACCCTAACAAAACACATCCAGAAATTACTTTAGGACTCTGGCATTAACTCATAATACCAGAGTGGCAATTCCTGATCAACAAGAGCTTTCCAGACACAGTAACGAAACTGCAGCTGTGAACTGGAACCAAAATACAAAAACAAAACATGGACGAATGTCCAACTTATCTAGTAGATGTCTGGGAGCAGGAACAAGCACAGAGAGGCTTCTGATAACATTGTTGACCGGCAAGCATCTAACAGAGAAGCCAGGTTATATAGCGACACCCAGATCTAATCAGAACAGGTGAACAGGGAAGATGATGTCACAAGTTCAATTCCACCAGTAGCCACCGGGGGAGCCCAGAATCCAAATTCACAACAGTACCCCCCCTCAAGGAGGGGGCACCGAACCCTCACCAGAACCACCAGGGCGATCAGGATGGGCCCTATGAAAGGCACGAACCAGATCAGAGGCATGAACATCAGATGCAGTGACCCAAGAATTATCCTCCTGGCCATATGCCTTCCACTTGACCAGATACTGGAGTCTCCGTCTGGAAACACGGGAGTCTAGGATTTTTTCCACAACGTACTCCAACTCACCCTCAACCAACACCGGAGCAGGAGGCTCAACGGAAGGCACAACCGGTGCCTCATACCTGCGCAATAACGACCGATGAAAAACGTTATGAATAGAAAAGGATGCAGGGAGGTCCAAACGGAAGGAAACAGGGTTAAGAATCTCCAATATTTTATACGGACCGATGAACCGAGGCTTAAACTTAGGAGATGAGACCCTCATAGGGACAAAACGAGAAGACAACCACACCAAATCTCCAACACAAAGCCGAGGACCAACACGACGGTGACGGTTGGCAAAAAGCTGAGTCTTCTCCTGGGACAACTTTAAATTGTCCATCACCTGCCCCCAGATATGATGCAATCTCTCCACCACCGCATCCACTCCAGGACAATCCGAGGATTCCATCTGACCGGAGGAAAATCGAGGATGGAACCCCGAATTACAGAAAAACGGGGAAACCAAGGTGGCAGAGCTGGCCCGATTATTGAGGGCGAACTCCGCCAATGGCAAAAAAGCAACCCAATCATCCTGGTCAGCAGACACAAAACACCTCAGATATGTCTCCAGGGTCTGATTAGTCCGCTCGGTCTGGCCATTAGTCTGAGGGTGAAAAGCAGACGAAAAAGACAAATCTATGCCCATCCTAGCACAAAATGCCCGCCAAAATCTAGACACAAATTGGGTTCCTCTGTCAGAAACGATATTCTCAGGAATACCATGCAAACGAACAACATTTTGAAAAAACAGGGGCACCAACTCGGAAGAAGAAGGCAATTTGGGCAGGGGAACCAAATGAACCATCTTAGAAAAACGGTCACACACCACCCAGATGACAGACATCTTCTGAGAAACAGGCAGATCTGAAATAAAATCCATCGAGATGTGTGTCCAAGGCCTCTTAGGAATAGGCAAGGGCAACAATAATCCACTAGCCCGAGAACAACAAGGCTTGGCCCGAGCACAAACGTCACAAGACTGCACAAAGCCTCGCACATCTCGTGACAGGGAAGGCCACCAGAAGGATCTTGCCACCAAATCCCTGGTACCAAAAATTCCAGGATGACCTGCCAACGCAGAAGAATGCACCTCAGAGATGACTTTACTGGTCCAATCATCAGGAACAAACAGCCTATCAGGCGGACAACGATCCGGTCTATCCGCCTGAAACTCCTGCAAGGCCCGCCGCAGGTCTGGAGAAACGGCTGACAAGATAACTCCCTCCTTAAGAATACCTGTGGGGTCAGAGTTGCCAGGTGAATCAGGCTCAAAACTCCTAGAAAGGGCATCCGCCTTAACATTCTTAGAACCTGGTAGGTACGATACCACAAAATTAAACCGAGAAAAAAATAATGACCAGCGCGCCTGTCTAGGATTCAGGCGCCTGGCGGTCTCAAGATAAATCAAATTTTTGTGGTCAGTCAATACCACCACCTGATGTCTGGCCCCCTCGAGCCAATGGCGCCACTCCTCAAACGCCCACTTCATGGCCAAAAGCTCCCGATTCCCAACATCATAATTCCGCTCAGCGGGCGAAAATTTACGGGAAAAGAAGGCACAAGGCCTCATCACGGCGCAGTCAGAACTTTTCTGCGACAACACTGCCCCAGCTCCGATCTCAGAAGCGTCGACCTCAACCTGAAAAGGAAGAGTCACATCAGGCTGACGCAACACAGGGGCAGAAGAAAAACAGCGCTTAAGCTCCTGAAAGGCCTCCACAGCATCAGGGGACCAATTAGCAACATCAGCACCCTGTCTAGTCAAATCGGTCAATGGCTTAACGACATCCGAAAAACCAGAAATAAATCGACGATAAAAGTTGGCAAAGCCCAAAAATTTCTGAAGACTTTTAAGAGAAGAGGGCTGCGTCCAATCACAAATAGCTTGAACCTTGACAGGATCCATCTCAATGGAAGAGGGAGAAAAAATATATCCCAAAAAGGAAATTCTCTGAACCCCAAAAACGCACTTAGAACCCTTGACACACAGAGAATTAGACCGCAAAACCTGAAAAACCCTCTTAACTTGCCGGACATGAGAGTCCCAGTCATCCGAAAAAATCAGAATATCATCCAGATACACTATCATAAATTTATCCAAAAAATCGCGGAAAATATCATGCATAAAGGACTGGAAGACTGAAGGGGCATTAGAAAGACCAAAAGGCATCACCAAATACTCAAAGTGGCCCTCGGGCGTATTAAATGCGGTTTTCCACTCATCCCCCTGCCTGATCCGCACCAAATTATACGCCCCACGGAGATCAATCTTAGAGAACCACTTGGCCCCCTTTATGCGAGCAAACAAATCAGTCAGCAACGGCAATGGGTATTGATATTTAACCGTGATTTTATTCAAAAGCCGATAATCAATACATGGTCTCAAAGAGCCGTCTTTTTTTGACACAAAGAAAAAACCGGCTCCTAAGGGAGATGACGATGGACGAATATGTCCCTTTTCCAAGGACTCCTTTATATATTCTCGCATAGCAGTATGTTCAGGCACAGACAGATTAAATAAACGACCCTTTGGGTATTTACTACCCGGAATTAAATCTATAGCACAATCGCACTCACGGTGCGGAGGTAGTGAACCAAGCTTGGGTTCTTCAAAGACGTCACGATAGTCAGACAGGAACTCAGGGATTTCAGAGGGGATAGATGATGAAATGGACACCAAAGGTACGTCCCCATGAGTCCCCTTACATCCCCAGCTCAACACAGACATAGCTCTCCAGTCAAGGACTGGGTTGTGAGACTGCAGCCATGGCAATCCCAGCACCAAATCCTCATGTAGATTATACAGCACTAGAAAACGAATAGTCTCCTGGTGATCCGGATTAATACACATAGTCACTTGTGTCCAGTATTGTGGTTTATTATTAGCCAATGGGGTGGAGTCAATCCCCTTCAGAGGAATAAGAGTTTCCAAAGGCTCTAAATCATACCCACAACGATTGGCAAAGGACCAATCCATAAGACTCAAAGCGGCGCCAGAGTCGATATAGGCGTCAGTAGTAATAGATGACAAAGAGCAAATCAGGGTCACAGACAAAATAAATTTAGACTGTAAAGTGCCAATGGAAACAGATTTATCAAGCTTTTTAGTACGTTTAGAGCATGCTGATATAACATGAGTAGAATCCCCACAATAGAAACACAACCCATTTTTCCGTCTAAAATTCTGCCGCTCGCTTCTGGACAGAATTCTATCACACTGCATGCTTTCTGGCGTCTTCTCAGTGGACACCGCCAGATGGTGCACTGGTTTGCGCTCCCGCAGACGCCTATCGATCTGAATGGCCATTGTCATGGACTCATTCAGACCCGCAGGCACAGGGAACCCCACCATAACATCCTTAATGGCATCAGAGAGACCCTCTCTGAAAGTAGCCGCCAAGGCACACTCATTCCACTGAGTAAGCACAGACCATTTACGGAATCTTTGGCAGTAAATTTCAGCTTCATCTTGCCCCTGCGATAGGGACATCAAAGTTTTTTCTGCCTGAAGTTCCAAATGAGGTTCCTCATACAGCAAGCCCAAGGCCAAAAAAAACGCATCCACATTGCGCAACGCAGGATCCCCTGGTGCCAATGCAAAAGCCCAGTCTTGAGGGTCGCCGCGGAGCAAGGAAATCACAATCCCAACCTGCTGTGCAGGGTCTCCAGCAGAACGAGATTTCAGGGACAAAAATAGCTTACAATTATTTCTAAAATTCTGAAAGCTAGATCTATTCCCTGAGAAGAATTCCGGCAAAGGAATTCTCGGCTCAGATACCGGAGCATGAATAATAAAATCTTGCAAATTTTGTACTTTCGTGGTGAGATTATTCAAACCTGCAGTTACACTCTGAAGATCCATTATTAACAGGTGAACACAAAGCCATTCAAAGATTATAAGGAGAGAGAAAAAAAAGAAAGACTGCAGCATAGACAGACTGGCAAGTGATCCAATTAAAAGCACAGAAAAAAAAAAAAAAAAAAAAAACTCTCAGCAGACTTCTTATTTCTCTCCTTTCTCAGCCAAGGATTTTAACCCTTTAGTGGTCCGGCCAAACTGTCATGATCTCCATGGCCAGAGAACTAGCATAAGCCTCTATAGGAACAAGCTCTTGGAAGATGTAACTATACTGACCATGAACTAAACCTACCGCATCATCTAGAAGTAGCCAGGTAGCATGTCCTACTTTTTATCCCTATATGCCCAGCGCCGGCCGGAGAACTAAATAATGCTAGCAGAGGGAAATATAAGACCTGACTCACCTCTAGAGAAATGCCCAAAAAAAAGGAGACAGAAGCCCCCCACATATATTGGCGGTGATATGAGATGAAACAACAAACGCAGCAGGAAAATAGTTTTAGCAAATTTGAGGTCCGCTTTCTAGATAGCAGAAGACAGAAAGCATACTTTCATGGTCAGTAGAAAACCCTAACAAAACACATCCAGAAATTACTTTAGGACTCTGGCATTAACTCATAATACCAGAGTGGCAATTCCTGATCAACAAGAGCTTTCCAGACACAGTAACGAAACTGCAGCTGTGAACTGGAACCAAAATACAAAAACAAAACATGGACGAATGTCCAACTTATCTAGTAGATGTCTGGGAGCAGGAACAAGCACAGAGAGGCTTCTGATAACATTGTTGACCGGCAAGCATCTAACAGAGAAGCCAGGTTATATAGCGACACCCAGATCTAATCAGAACAGGTGAACAGGGAAGATGATGTCACAAGTTCAATTCCACCAGTAGCCACCGGGGGAGCCCAGAATCCAAATTCACAACAAATATACCCATAAAGTTTATGCAGTGTTTATCAAAATATTCTACAAGGATGTTACAAATGAGACAATTGCAAATATGTACAAGGTAATTATAAAAATAAAAGGATTAAATGAAGAAAAGGTAACACTCACATATTCTCAGATCATTGCATTGCAGGCAACAGGCTAGGAGAACTTTCCATCTATCCCAGTGCATTTGCACTCGCAGTCTGGTTGCTTCAGGTAAAAACTCACAACTCCCCCCTGGAAACCTACCAGCAACTTTATAACCTACAGCCTGTGACCTCACAGAAAGGGCTGGTTTTTCCAACCCCTCCTCTCTCGTCATTCTGACTAAGTATAAGCTAAATCTTGTAATTCCGCTGCTGAACCTATCATAGTCCTAACATAACCAGCATTCATCTCGGAGTAACGTGGGCTTTCTAATAAGATCAAATATGCCCTGTCTGGGATACATATTTACAGAGAAATCCCTACTTCTTCACCAGATGGAGTTAGATGCCCGTATTTAGAGTGATGCGTAGATCCTCCGAGTGTGATTATGACGATATATTTTGGTGTTCGTATTTTAAATCGTTCGCCTAATATCTTACAAAAATGGAACAAAGAACTTCCATGTGTTCTAGAAGTTTCCATTCCAGTGATAGCTTGGACAAGAGGTTACCCGGCAGGAAATGCCGGTCGTAAATTCCTTTCTTCAATAAAACTCCCCTCTCACATACATTGGCACGGCAAGCTCAACTCTGAAGTAAAAGACAAGGGGGGTTTCTTAGCCCACATCCTGGGCTGACAAGAGAACTAAACTTATGATATTTCATACCATATCGTGACACCTCCCCCTTTTGGCGTGCGCTACGGCGGCAGAACCTCTTGGTATGCCTCCATGCGCACCTCCGTGGGTTCACCCTGGCGGGAGAGTCCATCTGCATTCCCATGCTCTTTGCCCGCTTTGTGTTTAATGGTGAAGTCAAATTGCTGAAGGGCAAGGCTCCAGCGTAGCAACCTGCCGTTGGTTCCACACATGGTGCTTAGCCAGCGCAGAGGGTTGTGGTCGGTCACCACCGTGAAGGTGCGACCGTACAAGTAGGGCTGCAAGCGCTGCAGGGCCCAGACTATGGCCAGGCACTCCTTCTCGATGGTGGAGTAGGCCACTTCCCTCGGCAAAAGTTTCCGGCTCAGGTACAACACGGGGTGCTCTTGGTCCTCCGAGTCCACCTGGCTGAGCACAGCACCAAGGCCAAACTCGCTGGCGTCAGTCTGTACCAAGAATGGTCGACTGCTTTCAACACAGGGGCGTTGCACAGTGCGGTTTTCAACGCCTGGAAGGCCCCCTCACAGCCATCTGTCCAGTTGACGATGTGGGGTAGCTTCTTCCTGGTGAGGTCCGTCAAAGGTTTTGCCAGGCTACTATAGTGCTGCACGAAGCGCCTATAGTACCCTGCAGTGCCCAGGAAGGACATCACCTGTTTCTTGTTCCTGGGAGTGGGCCAGTTCACGATCACGCCCACTTTGTCAGGCTCTGGCTTTAGGGTTTTTCCACCTACCCGGTGTCCCAGGTAGTGAACCTCCCTCATGCCCATCTGGCACTTTCCCGGCTTGATAGTCAGGCCTGCTTGGTGAATGCGCCTGAGCACCTCCTCGAGATGCTGCAGGTGTTCATCCCAGGAGGGACTGAAGATGGCAATGTCATCTAAGTATGCCACAGCGTACTTCTCCAGTCCCTGAAGCAGGAGATTGACCATCCGCTGGAAAGTGGCAGGGGCATTCTTCATGCCGAAGGGCATGACCGTGGACTCGTACAGTCCAAAGGGGGTGATAAAGGCGGACTTCTCCTGCGCCTCGGGGCTCAGGGGAATCTGCCAGTATCCGCGACTCAGATCCATTATTGTCAGGTATTCTGCGCCAGCTAACTTCTCAAGCAGCTCCTCGATGCGCGGCATTGGGTGCGCGTCAGAGGCTGTAATGGCGTTGAGCCCCCTGTAGTCCACGCAGAACCGGGTGGTCCGGTCCTTCTTTGGCACGAGAACTACAGGTGAGGCCCACGCGCTCTTTGACCGTCGAATCACCCCCAGCTGCAACATCTCATCGATCTCCTGGCGCATAATCTGCTGCACCTGGTCAGAGATTCGATAGGGTGTTCGCCGTAGTGGGGCGTGATTCCCGGTGTCCACCTCGTGGATGGCTAACTCAGTCCTTCCAGGCCGGTTGGAGAACACGACCCGGAAGGGTTCCAGTGTGGTTTGCAACTGCAACCGCTGTGGTTCATCTAGCGAGGCGCTTACCTCCACGTCCTCAATGGACCCACGGGCCTTGGCTTGGGCCAGCATGTCCAGGAAGGTGTCTTCCTCCCCATCTTCGGGTGCGCTGCAGACCGGTAGGACGAAAGGTTCACGTTCGTGATGAGCCTTCATCATGTTGACGTGAAAGGCCTTTCGCCTACCCCGAGTGTGGTCAAGCGTGACCACGTAGGTGACCGGGTTGAGCTGTTGGTGGACGACGTACGGGCCCTCCCAGGCTGCCTGAAGCTTATCCGTTGGTACAGGAACCAGCACCCACACCTTTTGACCCACGTGGTAGGTCCGCTCCCGGGCGTTCTGGTCGTACCAGTGCTTCTGATCAGCCTGAGCCTGCATCATGTTGTCATGCACCAACTGCGTCAAGGTCTGCATCTTGTCACGGAAGCGCAGGACATACTCCACTATGGACACTTCAGAAGGGTTCGGCTCCTCTTACCAACCCAAGGGGTCCCCGGACTCGCCTGCCGTACAGGAGCTCGAAGGGGGAGAACCCCGTCGAGGCCTGCGGAACCTCTCTGTAAGCGAATAGCAGGTGTGGGAGGTACCGCTCCCAGTCGCGCCCTTGAGTCTCAACCAGCATGCAAAGCATCTGTTTGAGGGTACCATTGAAGCGTTCACACAAGCCATTGGTCTGTGGGTGATACGCACTCGATACCAGGTGCTTCACCTGCATTTTCTTACAGAGAGCCTCCATTAGGTGAGACATAAATTGGGTCCCTCGATCAGTAAGCATTTCCCTGGGAAATCCTACCCGTGAAAAGATGGCCAACAGGGCATCCGCCACCTTATCTGCCCTAGTTGACGACAGAGCTACTGCCTCTGGGTACCGGGTAGCGTAGTCTACCACAGTAAGAATATATCGCTTTCCAGAGCTGCTGGAGACGGCCAGCGGGCCCACAATGTCCACCGCAATCCTCTGGAAAGGCTCCTCTATCACTGGCAAAGGGATCAGGGGAGCCTTAAGAGCAGGCCCCGCCTTCCCCACTCTTTGACAGGTGACACAGGAGCGGCAGTAGTTTGACACATCTGTCCTCATCTTAGGCCAATAGAAGTGTTGAGACAGCCGGGCCTTAGTTTTGCTGATCCCCAAGTGTCCAGCTAGCGGGATCTCATGGGCAATCCGCAACAACTCACCCCGGAATTGCTGCGGGACGACCAGCTGTCTTTCCCTCAACCACTCCTTTTGTGATTCTCCGGGTACTGTCTCCCGGTACAACCTTCCTCCTTCCCAGAACACCTTCTCCTTATCAGTCTCGGAGAATGACGTCCCGGCGAGTTGTCTCAAACTCTCTAGGCTCGCATCTGTGTGCAGAGCGGCCTGAAACTCCTGGCTAGGGGAAGCCAGAAGTGACGTCAGGGTCCCTTCCCCACGGGAGCCCTCTGGGACCTGCTCTGGGTCCACCTCTGGTTCAGTCATACTGATGACTGAGGAGGGTCCGGGAGGCAAACAGTTATCTGCGTTCCGGGCACTCTGACTGCGGGTGACAGCAGCTACGTAGGCTGTCTCCCCGGGGGTTTCTACAGACCCATCAGCCGATGCTGCTATGGGCTCTACCTCCCCATCCACCCCCATTACCTCAGGAGCATTGCTACTTATGGGCCAGTTACCTTCCTCGGTGGCACTGGTCAATTACATGGCATCACCTTCCTCACGGTTCCCATGCATTTCCCCATTTCCGGTAGCACCGACACTTGCCCCTGCTAGGGGTTCCTCAGCCGTCTCACTCCGCAGAGCGACGTGGCTGAGCACTCCTGTACCTACGGACACATCAACTTTCATAGAAACATCATTATCAGGTACAGTTGGCACAGGTACAACATTTTCACCATCAATCCTAGGGAAAAAAGGGTTAACAGATGCATCAATACAAGATAAAGCATGGTCAGGTAACACATGCGATTTCCCATCATCATCATCAGGGTTAACGTTACCCTTATTAGCAGATTGGGGAGGGGTGTCAGGGACGTAGTATGCAAACAACCTCCCCAAATCAGTCCCCAACAAAACATCAGTGGGCAAATTATCAGACAGCACCACTTCCTTCACCCCGCTCCCAGCACCCCAATCAATATAAACCCGGGCCATCGGTAAGGGACAGCTGATGCCCCCAATCCCAGTGACAGTTAGGGTTTTCCCCGGAATGATTTCTTCAGGGGCCGCCAGTTCGGGTCGGATGAGGGTTCGTTCAGCCCCGGTGTCCTTGAGGCCTGTAGCAACACGACCTCCCACAGTGACGGGCTGTACGTTATCACACCCCCTCCCAGCCACACCACCCACCAAAAGAACTGCTGCATTAGGCCCTGGGGCCTGGGATGAGGGGTTCCTCTGCTTGGCTGGACATCGGGGACTGATGTGACCAGTCTGCCTGCAGTGGTAACACTGGCGAAGTTCGGTGGTAGGTCTGGTGCTGTTGGCCACGGGGACAGGACCTCTGGTAGGTTGGCTGGCAGGGGTACTGGCGTTGGATGCAGGCTTACCCCCTCTCCAGCTGGTGGTGACTGGCTTCCGCACTTCCGATCTACGGTTGGCCTCATAGGCATCGGCAATCTGCGCTGCTTTCGTCACGTCTTTGGGTTCTCTGTCCATCACGAACTGTCGCACCTCAGTTGGGCAAAGATGGAAGAACTGGTCTTTGATCATCAGGTCTCGCAGCTGTGCAAAGGTGGTCACTGACAGTCCTTGGGTCCACTGGTCAAAGTGGGTCCCCAGTCCATGCACCACATCACTGTAACTGTCGTGTGGGCCACGTTGGAGGGTCCGAAACTTTTTACGGTACACCTCGGGTGTAAGCTGGTACTTGGCTATCAGAGCCTGCTTGATGGCCTCATAGTCACCATCTTGTTCTTGAGGGAGGGCAGCAAACGCCTCCAGAGCTTTTCCTCTCAGCCCTGGTGTAAGGTACCGTGCCCATTCTTGTGTAGGCAGCTGGTACTGTCTGCAGGCTTTCTCAAAGGCCCGCAGAAACGTGTCCAAGTCCCCATCCTTTTCCATAACAGGAAAGTGGTCAGGCCGGGGCTTCGGTATCTGAGCGCTGCTGGGCTCACGACTGGACTGGGACGACCCCTGCATTTGCAGTCGAGCCATCTGCAGCTGGTGCTCCCGCTCCTGGTATTGCTGGATCAGCTGCCGACGTCCATCACGGTCATCAGCGGGGAGTAGTTCCAAGACCGCCAGCAGGTGGGGGTCCAATCCGCCCTGATGTCTACTCGGGCCGGCATTCAGTGGGTGGACCCCTGCTGCAGCACCATGTTCGCTTGTGCCGGCTTCTGCGGCCTCTGGGCTCTGTGGCCTGGCTTGGTCTGCTTCGAGTTGCACCAGTTCAGCCACCATTTGAGTCTTGGTCATGCTGTGGGGGTTCAGGCCATGATACGTGCATATCCCAGCAAGAGCGTCCCTCTTCTGCTGGGCGTACCAGGCTTCTCCTTTCGCAGCCATGGTTGCCAAATAAAAGATAGGATAGAAAAACGAAGAAAGAGGGAAGGGATAATTACCAGTACACAATTGTCTCACAACTAATAAACACTGAGTTCGTTCTCCAAACTTATTTGCGCAGAGTTCTCGCAAGAACTTTCTGCAAGTTTTTAGTGAGAGGAATGATTGCTCAAACCAAATCACTAATGCTCTAATATCCCACCGCCTTGCCACCAATATGTCACGATTCACACCGTGACTGTCAAGATCCCTTAGCCGCTGCCCACAATATGTCACGGATTGGGGTGACTTTAAACCAACAGACGGCTATCACATGTGCAGGGGTGTCATGGTTCCCAATGGCAAGGGAAAGTCAGAGAACTTAAATAACAGACTAGCTCTTGGGTGATGGAATCTCGAGCTGACCGTGAGCTAAACCTATCACACAACTAACAGTGGCCGGGTGACGTACCTACGTTTTATCCCTAGACGCCCAGCGCCAGCCGGAGAACTAACTAACCCTATTAGAGGAAAAAACAGACCTGGCTTACCTCTAGGGAAATTCCCCCAAAAAGGAGACAGAAGCCCCCCACATATATTGACGGTGAGTTCAGAGGAAAAGACATACGCAGTATGAAGGTAGGTTCAGCAAAGCGAGGTCCGCTTACTAGATAGTAAGAAGATACAATAGGGAACTTCACGGTCAGCTGAAAACCCTATTAAAATACCATCCCGAAATTACTTTAAGACTCATGTGTCAACTCATGACACCGGAGTGGTAATTTCGGCCCACAAGAGCTTCCAGCTACAGAAACATAACATAACTGTGAACTGGAACAAAAATGCAAACAAACTTAGGACTAAGAGTCCAACTTAGCTGATAGTAGTCTAGAAGCAGGAACATGCAACAGAAAGGCTCTGGTTACATTGATAGCCGGCACTAGAATAACTGAGCAGCAAGGCTAAATAGGATACTCCCATATCCTGATGGAAACAGGTGAACAGGGAAAGTGAAGCACACAAGTCCAGTACCACCAGTGACCACCGGGGGAGCCCAAAAACCAAATTCACAACAGTACCCCCCCCTCAAGGAGGGGGCACCGAACCCTCAAAAGAACCACCAGGGCGATCAGGATGAGCCCTATGAAAGGCACGGACCAAATCAGAGGCATGAACATCAGAGGCTGTCACCCAAGAATTATCCTCCTGACCGTAGCCCTTCCACTTGACCAGATACTGAAGTTTCCGTCTGGAAACACGGGAGTCCAAGATCTTTTCCACAACGTACTCCAATTCACCCTCAACCAACACCGGAGCGGGAGGCTCAACGGAAGGCACAACCGGTACCTCATACCTGCGCAATAATGACCGATGGAAGACATTATGGATAGAAAAAGATGCCGGGAGGTCCAATCGAAAAGACACAGGGTTAAGAATCTCCAAAATCTTATACGGGCCGATGAACCGAGGCTTAAACTTAGGAGAAGAAACCCTCATAGGGACAAAACGAGAAGACAACCACACCAAGTCCCCAACACGAAGACGAGGACCAACACGACGACGGCGGTTAGCAAAATGCAGAGTCTTCTCCTGGGACAACTCCAAATTGTCCACCACCTGTCCCCAAATCCGATGCAACCTATCCACCACAGTATCCACTCCAGGACAATCCGAAGACTCCACCTGACCAGAAGAAAAGCGAGGATGAAACCCCGAATTGCAAAAGAAAGGAGAAACCAAAGTGGCAGAACTAGCCCGATTATTGAGGGCAAACTCCGCCAACGGCAAAAAGGCAACCCAGTCATCCTGATCCGCAGACACAAAACACCTCAAATAAGTCTCCAAGGTCTGATTAGTTTGCTCAGTCTGGCCATTAGTCTGAGGATGGAACGCAGACGAAAAAGACAAATCAATGCCCATCCTAGCACAGAACGCCCGCCAAAATCTAGACACGAACTGGGTCCCCCTGTCAGAAACGATATTCTCCGGAATACCATGCAAGCGAACCACATTTTGAAAAAACAGAGGAACCAACTCGGATGAGGACGGCAACTTAGGCAAGGGCACCAAATGAACCATCTTTGAAAAACGGTCACACACCACCCAGATGACAGACATTTTCTGAGAAACAGGGAGATCAGAAATAAAATCCATAGAGATGTGAGTCCAAGGCCTCTTTGGAATAGGCAAAGATAACAACAATCCGCTAGCCCGAGAACAACAAGGTTTGGCCCGAGCACAAACATCACAAGACTGCACAAAAACTCGTACATCTCGAGACAGAGAAGGCCACCAGAAGGACCTAGCCACCAAATCCCTGGTACCAAAGATCCCAGGATGACCTGCCAACGCAGAAGAATGAACCTCCGAGATGACTCTACTGGTCCAATCATCAGGAACAAACAGTCTACTAGGCGGGCAACGATCAGGTCTATCCGCCTGAAACTCCTGCAAAGCCCGTCGCAGGTCTGGGGAAACAGCAGATAATATCACCCCATCCTTAAGGATACCTGTAGGTTCAGAATCACCAGGGAAATCAGGCTCAAAACTCCTAGAAAGGGCATCCGCCTTCACATTTTTAGAACCTGGTAAGTATGAGACCACAAAATTAAACCGAGAGAAAAACAACGACCAGCGCGCCTGTCTAGGATTCAGGCGCCTGGCAGACTCAAGATAAATCAAATTCTTGTGATCGGTCAATACCACCACCTGATGTCTAGCCCCCTCAAGCCAATGACGCCACTCCTCAAAAGCCCACTTCATAGCCAAAAGCTCCCGATTACCAATATCATAATTTCGCTCGGCGGGCGAAAATTTTCGAGAAAAGAATGCACAAGGTCTCATCACGGAGCAATCGGAACTTTTCTGCGACAAGACCGCCCCAGCTCCGATCTCGGAAGCATCGACCTCAACCTGAAAAGGAAGAGTAACATCAGGCTGACGCAACACAGGGGCGGAAGAAAAGCGGCGCTTAAGCTCCCGAAAGGCCTCCACAGCAGCAGGGGACCAATTAGCAACATCAGCACCCTTTTTGGTCAAATCAGTCAAAGGTTTAGCAACATCAGAAAAACCAGTTATAAATCGACGATAAAAATTAGCAAAGCCCAAAAATTTCTGAAGGCTCTTAAGCGAAGAAGGTTGCGTCCAATCACAAATAGCCCGAACCTTGACAGGATCCATCTCAATGGAAGAGGGGGAAAAAATGTACCCCAAAAAAGAAATCTTTTGAACCCCAAAAATACACTTAGAACCCTTCACACACAAGGAATTAGCCCGCAAAACCTGAAAAACCCTCCTGACCTGTTGGACATGAGAATCCCAGTCATCCGAAAAAATCAAAATATCATCCAGATACACGATCATGAATTTATCCAAATATTCCCGGAAAATGTCATGCATAAAGGACTGAAAGACTGAAGGGGCATTTGAAAGACCAAAAGGCATTACTAAATACTCAAAATGGCCCTCGGGCGTATTAAATGCGGTTTTCCACTCATCCCCCTGCTTAATTCGCACCAAATTATACGCCCCACGGAGATCAATCTTAGAGAACCACTTAGCCCCTTTTATTCGAGCAAACAAATCAGTCAGCAGTGGCAGAGGATACTGATATCTGACTGTAATTTTATTCAAGAGTCGATAATCAATACACGGCCTCAAAGAACCATCTTTTTTAGATACAAAGAAAAAACCGGCTCCTAAGGGAGATGAAGAAGGACGAATATGTCCCTTTTCCAGGGACTCCTTAATATATTCTCGCATAGCAGCATGTTCAGGTACAGATAGATTAAATAAACGACCCTTTGGAAATTTACTGCCCGGAATCAGATCTATGGTACAATCGCAATCTCTGTGAGGAGGTAGTGAACCAAGCTTAGGCTCCTCAAAAACATCACGATAATCAGATAAAAATTCCGGAATCTCAGAGGGAATAGATGACGAAATGGAAACCAAAGGTACGTCCCCATGAGCCCCCTGACATCCCCAGCTTAACACAGACATTGCTTTCCAGTCAAGAACTGGGTTATGAGATTGTAACCATGGCAATCCGAGCACCAAAACATCATGTAGATTGTACAACACAAGGAAGCGAATCGTCTCCTGATGGTCTGGATTCATACGCATAGTCACTTGTGTCCAGTATTGTGGTTTATTACTAGCCAATGGTGTAGAGTCAATACCCTTCAGAGGTATAGGAACTTCCAGAGGCTCTAGATCAAACCCACAGCGCCTGGCAAAGGACCAATCCATGAGACTCAAAGCGGCGCCAGAGTCGACATAGGCATCCGCGGTAATTGACGATAATGAACAAATCAAGGTCACAGACAAAATAAACTTAGACTGTAAAGTGCCAATTGAAATAGACTTATCAACCTTTTTTGTACGTTTAGAGCATGCTGATATAACATGAGTTGAATCACCACAATAGAAGCACAACCCATTTTTTCGCCTAAAATTCTGCCGTTCGCTTCTGGACAGAATTCTATCACATTGCATATTTTCTGGAGCCTTCTCAGAAGACACCGCCAAATGGTGCACAGGTTTGCGCTCCCGCAAACGCCGATCAATCTGAATAGCCATTGTCATGGACTCATTCAGACCTGTAGGTGCAGGGAACCCCACCATAACATCTTTAATGGCATCAGAGAGACCCTCTCTGAAATTCGCCGCCAGGGCGCACTCATTCCACTGAGTAAGCACAGACCATTTACGAAATTTTTGGCAGTATATTTCAGCTTCATCTTGCCCTTGAGATAGGGCCATCAAGGCTTTTTCAGCCTGAATCTCTAAGTTAGGTTCCTCATAAAGCAACCCCAAAGCCAGAAAAAACGCATCCACATTGAGCAACGCAGGATTCCCGGGTGCCAATGCAAATGCCCAGTCTTGAGGGTCACCCCGCAGCAAGGAAATTATTATCCTAACCTGCTGTGCGGGATCTCCAGCGGAGCGAGATCTCAGGGAAAGAAATAATTTACAATTATTTTTGAAATTCAGGAAACGAGATCTATCCCCGGAGAAAAATTCTGGTATAGGAATTCTAGGTTCAGATATAGGAGCATGAATAACAAAATCCTGTAAATTTTGAACCTTCGTAGCAAGATTATTCAAACCTGTAGCCGAACTCTGAGGATCCATTTTACTCAGGTGAGATCAGAGCCATTCAAGGATTAGAAGGAGAGAGAGAGGCAAAGGCTGCAATTAGAGCAGAAATGCAACTGAGTAAACTATAGAGCAAGCTCAGAAGAAAAAAAAAATAAAAAAATCTGCAGACTTCTTTTTCTCTCCTTTCTTCTGCCAACGGTTTTAACCCTCGGCCGGCCATACTGTCATGGTTCCCAATGGCAAGGGAAAGTCAGAGAACTTAAATAACAGACTAGCTCTTGGGTGATGGAATCTCGAGCTGACCGTGAGCTAAACCTATCACACAACTAACAGTGGCCGGGTGACGTACCTACGTTTTATCCCTAGACGCCCAGCGCCAGCCGGAGAACTAACTAACCCTATTAGAGGAAAAAACAGACCTGGCTTACCTCTAGGGAAATTCCCCCAAAAAGGAGACAGAAGCCCCCCACATATATTGACGGTGAGTTCAGAGGAAAAGACATACGCAGTATGAAGGTAGGTTCAGCAAAGCGAGGTCCGCTTACTAGATAGTAAGAAGATACAATAGGGAACTTCACGGTCAGCTGAAAACCCTATTAAAATACCATCCCGAAATTACTTTAAGACTCATGTGTCAACTCATGACACCGGAGTGGTAATTTCGGCCCACAAGAGCTTCCAGCTACAGAAACATAACATAACTGTGAACTGGAACAAAAATGCAAACAAACTTAGGACTAAGAGTCCAACTTAGCTGATAGTAGTCTAGAAGCAGGAACATGCAACAGAAAGGCTCTGGTTACATTGATGGCCGGCACTAGAATAACTGAGCAGCAAGGCTAAATAGGATGCTCCCATATCCTGATGGAAACAGGTGAACAGGGAAAGTGAAGCACACAAGTCCAGTACCACCAGTGACCACCGGGGGAGCCCAAAAACCAAATTCACAACACAGGGGGCTTATCCTCGTTATCCCTCCACTGCCACAATGTGATGAAAAAACACACCCGAGGCTATTGACCTCTTAGTTTACAGCAGGGGATTATTTTAGGTATCCCACTGCTCTTCAATATACCATGAACTGCAGGGATTTGTGTCTATCCCGCTTACAGTTCCACTTAACACTTGCAGCTCTCTGGCGCCCCCCTTACTCTCAGGTCAGATTAGGTACTGCACCTAGGGTAATTAGTCGCCAGAAAGGCTGCCTGCTATGTACTGGCTATTGGGCGCGCTGCAGCGACACAATAACTACTCCCACTCAGGCAGGAACAATAATTATCAAGCCGCAGTCGCTGAAACAACCCCCAAAAGCCTGCACAGTACACGGTATCACTGCCACCAGCCTCGATTAAACGGGTCCGAAGCTAACCCCAAACAGTAGCGTAATTCCCTTCAGAGACAGGGTACGGTTTAGAGCATGGAGAAATAACTGGCATGAAATAATATACCCATAAAGTTTATGCAGTGTTTATCAAAATATTCTACAAGGATGTTACAAATGAGACAATTGCAAATATGTACAAGGTAATTATAAAAATAAAAGGATTAAATGAAGAAAAGGTAACACTCACATATTCTCAGATCATTGCATTGCAGGCAACAGGCTAGGAGAACTTTCCATCTATCCCAGTGCATTTGCACTCGCAGTCTGGTTGCTTCAGGTAAAAACTCACAACTCCCCCCTGGAAGCCTGCCAGCAACTTTATAACCTACAGCCTGTGACCTCACAGAAAGGGCTGGTTTTTCCAACCCCTCCTCTCTCGTCATTCTGACTAAGTATAAGCTAAATCTTGTAATTCCGCTGCTGAACCTATCATAGTCCTAACATAACCAGCATTCATCTCGGAGTAACGTGGGCTTTCTAATAAGATCAAATATGCCCTGTCTGGGATACATATTTACAGAGAAATCCCTACTTCTTCACCAGATGGAGTTAGATGCCCGTATTTAGAGTGATGCGTAGATCCTCCGAGTGTGATTATGACGATATATTTTGTGTTCGTATTTTAAATCGTTCGCCTAATATCTTACAAAAATGGAACAAAGAACTTCCATGTGTTCTAGAAGTTTCCATTCCAGTGATAGCTTGGACAAGAGCTTACCCGGCAGGAAATGCCGGTCGTAAATTCCTTTCTTCAATAAAACTCCCCTCTCACATACATTGGCACGGCAAGCTCAACTCTGAAGTAAAAGACAAGGGGGGTTTCTTAGCCCACATCCTGGGCTGACAAGAGAACTAAACTTATGATATTTCATACCATATCGTGACAACATTTTACACTGGTAACCAGGGTAAACATCGGGTTACTAAGCGCGGCCCTGCGCTTAGTAACCCGATGTTTACCCTGGTTACCAGTGTAAAACATCGCTGGTATCTTTGCTTTTGGTGTCAAACACGACGATACACGCCGGTCTGACGACCAAATAAAGTTCTGAACTTTGTTCAACGACCAGCGATATCACAGCAGGATCCTGATCGCTGCTGCGTGTCAAACTAAACGATATCGCTAGCCAGGATGCTGCAATGTCACGGATCGCTAGCGATATCGTTTAGTGTGAAGGTACCTTTAGGGATCCAGATGAGCTTTTTAAGTATTTGTTCCTGCCTTACTATGACATTTTGATGTTACATTTCCTTGACGATGACACTGCAACCGTTAACTGGAAATATGCAAAAGGCCACCACACACTCAACAAAAACACAAACATTTTTATAGCGTGTTTTACAACAGCGTATGCTCGGTTAGAGCTCTATTCGTTGCTGGACCGGCTGCAGGAGAGGTGCCTTTATCACGACACAGATTCAGTTATTTTTGTACAGAGAGATAGTGAGTGGCAGCCGCCTTTAGGCGATTACCTGGGGGAGCTGACCAGTGAAATACCCGATGGTACATACATCACAGAATTTGTATCCGCGGGCCCCAAAACTTACGGATACAAACTCAACACCGGTAAAACTGTCTTAAAAGTTAAGGGAATAACACTAAATGTCGGTAACTCTCAATCTATTAATTTCAACAGTCTAAAAGATCTAGTTCTGGACTACCAGCGCAATTCTGCCACAGAAACTCAGAAACGTATTGTCGTACAACAGCCGTCCATTGTGAGAAAAAAAAAGTACTGGGATATTGAGACGCGGCCATTACGCAAAACACAAAAGTGTGTTTATACAAAGCGGCGACTATTAGACGATTTCACCACATTGCCTTTCGGGTATTAGTCGAGTATTGTGATGGATACACGCCTGCAACACCCATTCTCATGCATTCTAGCAGGCCCGCCTAATTCTGGAAAGAGCTATTTTGAAAACAACTGCTATATAATATTGAAACTAATTTTTCTCAGAAACCTGATAATATTGTTTGGTTTTATTCGTGTTGGCAAAAACTATATGATGAAATCTCTCTCTCTTTTCCCAACGCCAGATTTGTGGAGGGTCTGCCGAATACATTCGTAGATGACGAATTATTCCCTCCGGAGAAAGTGAATTTGGCTATTGTTGATGATCTCATGGAGAGTGGTAGTGAAAATTGTGAGATAGAAAAAGCCTTTACCAAGTATGTGCACCACAGAAATCTCAGCATTTTCTATCTGGTACAAAACATATTTTGTCAGAGTAAGAAAAGCCGCACGATAAATTTAAACACAAAGTACATGGTGCTTTTTAATAACCCCCGAGATAAATTACAAATTTTTGGGTAAATATAATTTTTATTAAAGAGAATTTTACAAGAAAAACAGTAGTTGAAAAATACGACAATGATCAAAGTACTTTTCCTTATAATATACAATTCGAGAAGAGTAACACAAAAAACACTCGTTCACAAACCTTGCATAAGTCTTACATAAAAGAGAAAGAAAAGAAAAAAAATAAATAAAAAAATAAAAAAAGAGGGAGTAAACCCTCTAGAATGACCACGGTAACTTTAACATATAAGCAATAACTCCTTGCCCCCGCAACAGGCGAGGACTTTCATTACCGTGAATAAAAGAAAGCATACCTAAAATCAGTTCGCCCATGTCCCCTAGGGCGAGACATGCACGCAAATAGTATCATTATATAAGTAACTGGTAAATCATGGTACAGACCTATCACACCGAACTGGTGGAAGGTGAACAGCTCACCCAGGGGGGAGATAGAAAGAGGAGGAAATAGAGGGGGGAGCCCAAGTAGGCGGGGCTCAAGAAAAGAAATATAGAATTAGAATACGAAAAGAAAAGAAGAGTAGCTTAGTAATCGACTGTAAAATAGACAGGTGTATTCAGGTAAACAGGTCAGGGAAACGAGCAGAATCTTTAAATAGAATCCATTCAGTCCAGATACTTAAAAAGGAGACCCTTGTCTGAGACAGGTCTGCATTAATTTCCTCCATCCTAAAGATGGTTTCAAAATCTGAAAACCACTCCACAATATCGGGGGGAACCGGGTCTCGCCATCGGCGGGGGACCACCATCCTAGCAGCCGCTAGGCAGAATTTAAGGATGTCCTTTTTTTGGGATCTCACCGAACCAGGAATCATGGATAGCAATGCCATCTCCGGAGTACCGGTGATGTGCTTGCCTGTGATCAAACCATAATTTCGGAACACTAGGTCCCAGAATGTTCTAATCAAGGGGCAGTCCCACCAGATATGCAAAAGGGAGCCAATGCCATTTCCACACCTCCAGCAGCAGCTTGAAATTGAGGGAGAAAATTTGTGTAACCTGTCAGGTGTGAGGTACCACCTATATTGCAGTTTATACCCCTTCTCCGAGGCCTCACTGGAACTCGGGAGTTTATGGTTCATCAGGAAGCAACGCTCCCATTCCTCATCCGACAAAGTCCGCCCCAAATCCCTCTCCCAAGCAGACTGGAAATAGAGCCTTGCGTCAGAGACAGGTGTTGAAAAAATTGAATAGAGGGAAGAGATTCCCCTGCTCGGGGCGTCTCCACCGGCAAACAACAGTTCCAAGGGAGAGAGTTCACAGTTCGAACCCCTTGGCAAATTCAAAGAGGCCAGGAATGACCGGACCTGCAAATACTCCCACCAAAGAAGTTTAGTGGAGGGAGATTGGGTTTGGAGGGAACAGAGGGTGGGAATCTCGCCACGCTGTCATCCTCGTATTTCCATCCCATGAAGGCTTTCCTGTGAATGCCCGGAGGGAATGCCGGGTTGCAAAAAGTAGGTGTAAGAAGGCTGGCCTCAGGAGGAGTGGACCCCTTCACACCACTGCAGTGCCATGCCCTCATAGCCTCTGAGGTTAGGAAGGAAAATCTCCCCCGTTGAAGAGCATATTGCTTTGGAATCCACTGTAGATAATGAAGAGGCAAATCGGACCATTCCTGTTCCAACTCTACCCATTTTTTAAATTTAATTTTATATTTCCAGTCCAAGAGGCGAACTAATATGGCCGCCCTGCAATAGTTTCGGAGATTGGGTAGACCCACCCCACCAAACTGGCGTGGCCTAGATAAAACCTTGTAACTCACCCTCGGTGTTTTCCCCTTCCAGATAAAACGGGAAATCAAGGACTGTATTTTAATAAAAAACGATTTATGTGGCCAAATGGGAATCGCCTGAAAGATATAAAGAAATCTCGGCAGGATATCCATCTTAACCACCTGAATCCTACCAAGCCACGACAGCCTCAATGGGCCGTAAGACTCCAGAAGGGATCCCACCCTGTTCAAAATGACCTGATGGTTCAAAGAAAATAATTGAAGAGGATCCGAGGTGAGGTTCACCCCGAGATATGAAATCTGATCCTGTTGCCATCTAAAGGGGAAGGTCTGCTTCAAGGAAGCCACCACGGAAGAAGATAGAGAAATGTTTAGGACCTCAGTTTTGGAGTAATTAATCTTGAAGTTGCTTAAATCCCCGAAGGATTCGAACTCCTTCATAAGCACTGGAAAAGAGATGACTGGGTCAGAGACGAAGAGGAGGATGTCGTCGGCAAATAGGGCCGTTTTATGGTTAGAGTTTCCAACCTGAATCCCTGAGATAC
Organism: Ranitomeya variabilis; assembly: GCF_051348905.1. Classification (NCBI taxonomy): domain Eukaryota; kingdom Metazoa; phylum Chordata; class Amphibia; order Anura; family Dendrobatidae; genus Ranitomeya; species Ranitomeya variabilis. Next base: position 524,550,683 of record NC_135232.1, on the reverse strand, counting down.
TGTCATTAATTCGGATAGCCTTAGCCAAATGCTCAATAACTAAAACGTATAATAGGGGCGACAACGGGCAGCCTTGTCTGGTACCGTTCTGGATATAAAAACGATCGGACAAGGATCCATTGACTCTAACACGAGCTGAGGGTTTTGAATATAATGACATAATTTTCCCCAGGAAATTGGATTGTAAGCCAATATGGGTCAGGGTCTCCCGTAGAAAGTCCCAATGGACTCTATCAAAGGCCTTTTCCGCGTCAATCGACAGAAGACAAAGAGGGGACTTTTGCATCTTGGTCCTCTCAATAAGGAGAAGAGACCTGATAATGCTGTCCCGCGCCTCCTGGCCCTTGACAAAGCCCACCTGATCAAGGTCGATAATAGATGGGAGAAGTCCCGACAATCTGTCAGCCAATACCTTAGCAAATAATTTTACATCGACGTTGATCAGGGAGATTGGCCTATAACTCCTGGCCAGCAGGGGATCCTTATTAGGCTTTGGCAGAACAGAAATATGAGCCTCTAGGGACTGGGGGGTGAAACTATTCTCCTCAGAAATCGCATTAAAGGTGAGGACCATTTGGGGAAGCAAGTCAGACAGAAGGGATTTATAGAAAAAGGGAGTGAACCCATCCGGCCCAGGACATTTAGAGGTGGACGTAGATTTAACAGCTTCTGCCAGCTCCTCAGGGGTTACGTCCTTTTCCAGGACCGCCAAATCCGCCTCAGGGAGGGACGGGACCTTGATCCTATTCATATAAGATTTAATTTTATTTTTCAACGTGGTGGGATCCAAATCAGCGAACCAGCCCCTAATGTTGTATAGGGATTTATAGAACTTTTGAAAGACCTCTAGGATCTCCTCATCACTATGGACCAGTTGGCCCTTATCATTTTTGAGTGATGAGATAAGGGTGGGACCCGATCTGGGATGAAGCAGTCGTGCTAGAGGGCGCCCACAAACATTAGCTCTTTTGTAGAAAAACCCTTTAGTTCTTTCCTTGTCACCCATAAACCATCTATCCAGCAGGCCTTTAAGTTCAAGCCTTTTTGTAGTGAGTTCGACCAAAGTCACAGAGGACCTCAAATTCTTATGCCTGCTTTCCAGGGTCTGAATTTGTGACAACAAAGCGTCTATTTCCTCAGTCTGAAGTTTTTTGATTCTAGCCCCATGTTTGATTAAGGTGCCTCTCATGACGCACTTCAGTGCTTCCCATTTAATTGCCTGAGGTGTGGGATCTGACGCATGAGTATGGGCAAACGCTGCAATGTCAGATTTCAAATCACTCAAACAGGTGGTGTCTCGTAAAAGGTTGCCATTCAATTTCCATGAGAATTTTTTCATAGCCAGCCCGGGTATCTCCAAGGACAGAAAAATAGGGCAATGATCCGACTGAACCATATTACCAATCTTGGCATCAGGCCTCCGAGATAAAACCCCCCTGCTGACCAGAAAAAAGTCAATTCTGCTGTAGGAGTTATGTGGAGTAGAATAGAAAGTATAATCCTTACCTCTAGGATTGAGGATTCTCCAAACATCTATCAGATGAAGTTTAAAGGGAGGGTGCCGTGATTTTAGTTTTTGTATTAATAATTATTGATTATATAATCAATTATTTTCAATACAAAAGTAAATGTACCTCTTTCATACTTTTTTATTTATTCACTTTTACTTTCACCACTGGAGGCCGCCATTTTCATTAGTGTGGGTGTAAGTGTCTGGGCACGACACTTGCACACCTCACTTACGGCAGCCATGGACATAGGAGACTGCAGTCGGGCCCCGACCGCATCTCTTTCATTGAGGCCGCTCCTCCTGCCTCTCATCTGTGACTTGGCCACGCCCACTGAGCTGCCGCGTCACAGCTGTGAGAGGAGATCGCGGCCATTTTGTTTTTCCCTCTGCCATCGCACACACAGCTCAGTGCGTGCGATGGCAGAAGCTGCTGCTGGGAAGCGAGGGTCCGAGGTGAGTATCTGCAGCAAGGAGCTGTGATTGCAGCCTGTACTTAGTATTACAGTACAGGCTGCAATCACTGCTCACTACCGACCTGTTCAGAGCAGAGCAGGGAGATCGTCACACTGCTCTGCCCTGAACATGACTCAGCACTTCCTGAGAGAGGATGGAAGGTAAGTACAGGGTTTTTATTTTCTTATGCATCTACCACTGCTACCAGCCCCTATATACCACCTAGCACTGCCTGCCCCTATATACCACTGCCTGCCTGCCTCTGTATACCATTGCCTGCCTGCCTCTGTATACCATTGCCTGCCTGCCTCTGTATACCATTGCCTGCCTGCCTCTGTATACCACTGCTGCCTGCCTCTGTATACCACTGCCTGCCTCTGTATACCACTGCCTGTCTGCCTCTGTATACCACTGCCTGCCTGCCTCTGTATACCCCTGCCTGCCTGCGTATACCCCTGCCTGCCTGCCTCTGTATACCACTGCCTGCCTCTGTATACCACTGCCTGCCTCTGTATACCACTGCCTGCCTGCCTCTGTATACCACTGCCTGCCTGCCTCTGTATACCCCTGCCTGCCTGCCTCTGTATACCACTGCCTGCCTCTGTATACCACTGCCTGCCTCTGTATACCACTGCCTGCCTGCCTCTGTATACCACTGCTGCCTGCCTCTGTATACCACTGCCTGCCTGCCTCTGTATACCACTGCCTGCCTGCCTCTGTATACCACTGCCTGCCTGCCTCTGTATACCACTGCCTGCCTGCCTCTGTATACCACTGCCTGCCTGCCTCTGTATACCACTGCTGCCTGCCTCTGTATACCACTGCCTGCCTGCCTCTGTATACCACTGCCTGCCTGCCTCTGTATACCCCTGCCTGCCTCTGTATACCCCTGCCTGCCTCTGTATACCCCTGCCTGCCTCTGTATACCACTGCCTGCCTGCCTCTGTATACCACTGCCTGCCTGCCTCTGTATACCACTGCTACCTCTGTCCTGTGTAGCTAATCTAGTCCTGGGTAGCTAATCCTGTCCCGTGTACTGTGTCCTCAGCAGTCAGTATCACACAGGACAGGATTAGATACACGGCTCAGCAGTCGGTATCACACAGGACAGGATTAGATACACGGCTCAGCAGTCGGTATCACACAGGACAGGATTAGATACACGGCTCAGCAGTCGGTATCACACAGGACAGGATTAGATACACGGCTCAGCAGTTGGTATCACACAGGACAGGATTAGATACATGGCTCAGCTGTCGGTATCACACAGGCCAGGATTAGATACACGGCTCAGCAGTCAGTATCTAATCCTCTCCTATGCACTCTCCCCCCTGCGTGTCTTTTCCCATTGTGGTTTATTATTTTTGTTGTGGGAGATGTGAGAGTCGAGGATTATGCGTTCGGTATGGTTTAAAAAAGATTAATAAAGGACTTTATTCTGGCCGAGTCTTTATTTACAATACAACTATAGGATTAGTAATGGATGGGTGCCTTATAGACGCCTCTCCATTACTAAGCCGTGGGCTTGATGTCACCGGACAATATGAAGGTGACATTAACCCCACAAATATGAACCCCACTTGCTACCGCTACAGGGCAAGTGGAAATTGCCAGGCAAAGCGCCAGAAAAGGCGCATGTAAAAGGCAGCCGAGAGCTGATGTTTTTAGCCTGGGGGGGGACAGTATCCATGGCCCCTTCCTAGGCTATTAATGTAAGCCCGCAGCTGTCTGCATAATATTTCATGGTTATTAATTATAGGGGGCCCCACGTCTTTTTTGGGGGGCTGTCCCCCGTTTTAATAGCCAGTAAAGACTATAAGTATACAGTTGCGAGCGTGTGAGTGTGAGCACACCCTCCCACCCACAGACCAGTACACTGCTCTTCTGAAATACTGTGCTCCTGTCACCCTGCTCCTTCCACCATACGTCTCTCACCTCCCTAGAGCAGCACAATACCATATGGATCACGTATAATGCCGATATATAATCACATAATACTCCCATAAAGACCACACATTATGCCGGGATATTATAATATATATATAATATCGCACATTATGCCACCAAGTATTGTGTGATCTATGTGACGGTATTATATGTGATCTATATGGCAATATTATGTTTGATCAGTGTTGTGGAATGATGTAAAAACTATATGATGGTGGTATATGAGAACTATATTGTGGGATTGTGTGATCTATGTGGAAGTACTAGGTGAGAATTATATGGCGGTATTATGTGTGATCTATATCAGAGGTCCCCAACCTTTTTTGCACCAGGGACCGGCTTTAAGCAAGACCAGTTTTCCATGGCCCGGTGGGGGTGGGGCAGGGGCGGGGCTTTGGTCATATGGGGGTGGGGTTATGGAGGGATGGAGCTTAGTGCATACTTATCATATAATTATGACATTTATAATGAGAATGTGATTCAACTTACCATAGGTTCAGAATGAGTGGGAGCACCATGCTTGTTTCCCTGGTGCTCTGCACCATTATTGCCCCATAGCTGTGCCATATAGTGCTCTGCACCATTATTGCCCCATAGCTGTGCCATACAGTGCTCTGCACCGTTTATTATTGCCCCATAGCTGTGCCATACAGTGCTCTGCACCGTTCATAATTGCCCCATAGCTGTGCCATATAGTGCTCTGCACCGTTCATAATTGCCCCATAGCTGTGCCATATAGTGCTCTGCACCGTTCATAATTGCCCCATAGCTGTGCCATACAGTGCTCTGCACCATTATTGCCCCATAGCTGTGCCATATAGTGCTCTGCATCGTTTATTATTGCCCCATAGCTGTGCCATATAGTGCTCTGGACCGTCCATTATTGCCCCATAGCTGTGCCATATAGTGCTCTGCACCATTGCCCCATAGCTGTGCCATACAGTGCTCTGCACCATTATTGCCCCATAGCTGTGCCATATAGTGCTCTGCACTGTTGCCCCATAGCTGTGCCATATAGTGCTCTGCACCGTCCATTATTGCCCCATAGCTGTGCCATATAGTGCTCTGCACCGTCCATTATTGCCCCATAGCTGTGCTGCTGCTGCTGCAATAAAAATAATAAAACACATACTCACCTCTCTTGCTTGCAGCTCCTCGGCGCCATCTTCCCGGCGTCTCCCTGCACTGAGTGATCAGGCAGAGGGCGGCGCGCACACTATATGCGTCATCGCGCCCTCTGCCTGCAGTCAATGAGGAGAGACGCCGGGAAGATGGAGACAGCGCCCGGCGTGTGGAACCAGGACAGGTGAATATGAGATACTTACCTGCTCCCGGCGTCCCGCTCCTTCCCCCGGACAGCTGGTCTTCGGTGCCGCAGCCTCTTCCTCTGTCAGCGGTCACCGGCACCGCTGATTAGAGAAATGAATTATGCGGCTCCGCCCCTATGGGAGGTGGAGCAGCCTATTCATTTCTCTAATGAGCGGTCCCACGTGACCGCTGAACAGGGGCGCCGCGGACCGGCTGAAAAACCCCAACGGCCCGGTCCTGGTCCGCGGACCGGCGGTTGGGGACCTCTGATCTATATGGTGGTATGTGAGAACTGTATGACAGTATTGTGTGATCTATTTGATAGTATTGTGTGTGATGTATATGGCGGTATTATGTGTGATCTATATGGTGGCATTATGTGAGAACACTATGGCGGTATTATGTGAGAACACTATGGCAGTATTATCTTCAGAAAGTGGACCCATTCTACGGTGGTTCTGGCTGAGCACCTGCACGCGGGTCTGGGGTAATAGAGGGGGCAGCATGACCTCCAGTTAGGTGCAGTCAGGGCTGGTGAGGCAGCTGAAGAGAGGGGTCTCATGTTTATCATTACTATATGGCTACATTTCCCCCAGCGTCACCCCGGACTGCTCCTGTCGTCTCACTTTCACACATCGCCAGGACAGGATGGAGAAGACAGGGTCTGAGGAGGGGAATGGGGTCTGCATGCAAAGTCTGGATCAGAACAGGCCATCAATCCACAGAAATGTTTCCTGGATTTCTGTGGAGCAGACGGCCCATCCATGTGTATAAAAGACAGCGCTCTATGTACAATCCCTGGCTGCTCTGCGCACTGAACATGGTGCCCCCTCCATAGACCAGCACACTGCTCTCCTGAAATACTCTGTGCTGCTGTCACCCTGCTCCCTCCACCACATATCTCCCAGAATCCTTGCTGCCTGCCATCCTCGGTGACTGTCTACTTGTCAGTATAAGGCTGCGGTCACACATTCAGTCAGCATCAGTATTTGAGGTCAGTATTTTACCTCAGTATTTGTAAGCCAAAACCTGGAGTGGGTGATAAATGCAGAAGTGGTGCATATGTTTCTATTATACTTTTCCTCTAATTGCTCACTCCTGGTTTTGGCTTACACATACTGAGGTAAAATACTGACCAAATACTGCTAGTGTGACGGCAGCCTTACTCTGCAGTCACTGACAAAATGGCTGCTCACTGTGTTCCTGAATCCTCTCTTATCCCTTAGCAAACACATGGAAGGAGAGGAGTGACATCACACACGTCAGCAGACTCCGCCCATAATTACTGCAGTGCAGTAATGTGAGCTAGTTGTACACTAGGTTTTTCTGAAATTTCAGCAGCTGCTCCCCCTAGTGTTTAAAAGTGGAAATTCCAAAGCTTTTCAAATTATTTTTCATATTTTACTAAATTATAAACAAATGAAAATATTTTTTAAGAAAATTTAAACATTAATTCTTTACATTTTTACAATTGCTGTAAAAAATTTTTTTTTGATGGCACCTTCCCTTTAAGTAAGAATTTTTGTAGGGCTCTCACCTTTCTCGATGGGACCGCCTCCCGACCAGAGGAGGTATCTAGTTTGGGATCAAAGACAAAGTTAAAATCACCACCTATCACATATACTACGTGGGCTTTATGTACTACGTGGCTGTACTATATACTACGTGGCCGGCCGCGAACAATCAGCGACAGGCGCAGTCCGAACCACGCTTCGCTAATTGGTCGCGGCCGGCCGAATCCTGTGTATTCAATGTATTATTCTAAAATCTTCATAAATAAACTACATACATATTCTAGAATACCCAATACGTTAGAATCGGGCTACCATCTAGTACATATATAAACATTATATACAATATCTTAATAAAACTGCAACCCAGATATCACACGTGAAAAAAACTTTTTTTTTTTTATACTTTAAGGAAGTGCAACCCCCACGTGAAAAGGGAGGGAACTAAGAGTGCTGTCATGGGCCTCCGAAAAATGCCGTTACTGGTAAGTAACTTAATGCTTTATTCGGACTCCCATGACAGCACCACGAGAGATTTAGAGATGTAAGCTACCTTAGGGAGGGACTATAGCCTACAGCACCCTTAACCCGAAGGTAAGATCTGAGGAGTACCCCAAGTCCAACCGATAGTGTTTGAAAAAGGTGGAAGGGGATGACCATGTGGCCGCCTTGCATATCTGGTCGATTGCACGCCAGATCTTTCTGCCCAGGATGATGCCATGGCCAGGATGGAATGCGCCCTCAGATTCTGCGGAGCCGGACCCCCTCCTGCTGTATAAGCCAGAGAGATAGTCTCCCTAATCCATTTGGTTAGTGTGTATTTTGATACTCTAAACCCTTTCCTAGGACCTTGGAAGTATAAGAATAGCGCATTATCTCTCTTCCAAGCATCAGTGACTGAGATATATTGTAGAAAGCATCTTCTAACATCTAATGTATGGAGCTCTTTTTCCTTAGAGTTAGAAGGATTAGGGAGAAAGGATGGCAGAACTATCTCCTGCGACCTGTGGAAATGGGACGCTACTTTTGGCAAGCTGGGTCCGGCTTGAGGACCACTCTATCCTGTAAGAATTCTGTATAAGGGGGAAGTCTGGACAGTGCCTGGATGTCTCCTATCCTACGAGCCAATGTTATTGCTACCAGGAAAGCTGTTTTAAGGGACATCTTAATTGAGGTTGCTTGTAAGGGTTCGAAGGGGTCTTTCGTCAAAGATGAAAGGACTAGATTTAGGTCCCATGGTACTGCCTTATTCTTATGTAAGGGTCTAGCTCTACTGACTGCCTTAATGAACCTTGAAACCCAATAGTTATTGGCAATATTACAAGAGAACAGGGCACCCAGGGCTGAGACCTGTACTTTTAGTGTACTTGTGGAGAGATTTAATTCTAACCCCTTCTGCAGAAATTCTAAGATCTGGTGTATCGGCACCCCTTCTTTGATGTTGAAATCTGAAAAGGCCAGTAGCTTCTTCCAGGTTCTAGAGTAGATTTTTGTTGTGATCTGTTTCCTACTCTTTAGAATGGTATCTACTAAATTTGGGGAGAAGCCTCTGTCTTTTAACAATGACCGCTCAAACTCCATGTCGTTAAATGGAGTCCCTTCCCTTGTGGATGGCTGATCGGTCCCTGGTAGAGCAAGCTCGGGATGTCTGGAAGTACCCAGGGATCGCCTACCAACATTGTCCTGAGCCACGCGAACTAGGTTCTCCTGGGCCAGAACGGGGTAATTAGTATGACTCTTGCCCGATCTTCCCTGATTTTCCTCACCACTAGAGGTAACAGGTTCAATGGTGGGAAAACATAAGCCAAAGGAAAAATCGCATTTTATCAAGAAGGCGTCCACAGCCAGAGGATTCTCCCTGGGATTCAGGGAACAGAATTTTTTTACTTGTCTGTTTCTGGTGGCAAAGAGGTCCACCACTGGTTGACCCCATTTGCGGACAATCTGATTGAAAATTTCACTGTTTAGAGACCATTCTCCTTGTTTTAGCGTATTGCGGCTGAGAAAGTCTGCTTTTACATTTTCCTTCCCTCTGATGTGAAGATCAGTCAGAGATTGAAAATGTGTCTCTGCTGTTTGGAATAGGCGATCTGCCACCTGCATCAGAGCCTTGGAACGTGTTCCACCTTGATGATTTACATAAGCCTCCGCCACCTGGTTGTCCAAAAGGATCCTGACGGGGTGTCCCTGTAGATATATGAGGAGTTTTTTTTAACTCCTAACTCAATCGCCATTAACTCCCTCTAATTGGATGAAAACGTTGTGTGGGAGTGCCACTGTCCCTGAACTACAACTACAATGTCACCCATGTGGGCCCCCACCCCGAGGGGCTAGCATCTGTGGTTATCACCCGAGTTATGTGTTACCCAGGGAACGCCTGCAGATAAATTATCTTTATTTAGCCACCACCTAAAGGTACCGTCACATTAAGCGACGCTGCAGCGATATAGACAACGATGCCGATCGCTGCAGCGTCGCTGTTTCGTCGTTGTGTGGTCGCTGGAGAGCTGTCACACAGACAGCTCTCCAGCGACCAACGATGCCGAAGTCCCCGGGTAACCAGGGTAAACATCGGGTTACTAAGCGCAGGGCCGCGCTTAGTAACCCGATGTTTACCCTGGTTACCAGTGTAAATGTAAAAAAAACCAAACACTACATACTTACATTCCGGTGTCTGTCGCGTCCCCCGGCGTCCGCTTCCCACACTGTGTAAGCGCCGGCCCTAAAGCAGAGCGGAGACGTCACTGCTGTGCTCTGCTTTACGGCCGGCGCTGACACAGTGCAGGGAAGCGGACGCCGGGGGACGCGACAGACATCAGAAGGTGAGTATGTAGTGTTTTTTTTTTTTTTACATTTACAATGGTAACCAGGGTAAATATCGGGTTTCTAAGCGCGGCCCTGCGCTTAGTAACCCAATGTTTACCCTGATTACCAGTGAAGACATCGCTGAATCCGCATCACACACACAGATCCAGCGATGTCAGCGGGTGATCCAGCGACGAAATAAGGTGCTGGCCTTCTAGCTCCGACCAACGATGTCACAGCAGGATCCTGATCGCTGCTGCGTGTCAAACACAACGATATCGCTATCCAGGACGCTGCAACGTCATGGATCGCTATCGTTGTTAAGTTGTTCAGTGTGAAGGTACCTTAAAGGTACCTTCACACTGAACAACTTAACGATATCGCTAGGATCCGTGACATTGCAGCGTCCTGGATAGCGATATCGTTGTGTTTGACACGCAGCAGAGATCAGGATCCTGCTGTGACATCGTTGGTCGGAGCTAGGAGGCCAGCACCTTATTTCGTCGCTGGATCTCCCGCAGACATCGTTGAATCGGCGTGTGTGACGCGGATTCAGCGATGTCTTCACTGGTAACCAGGGTAAACATCGGGTTACTAAGCGCAGGGCCGTGCTTAGTAACCTGATGTTTACCCTGGTTACCAGTGTAAATGTAAAAAAAAACAAACACTACATACTCACCTTCTGATGTCTGTCGCGTCCCCCGGCATCCGCTTCCCTGCACTGTGTCAGCGCCGGCTGGCCGTAAAGCAGGGCACAGCGGTGACGTCACCGCTCTGCTTTTACGGCCGGCGTTTACAGTGCGGGGAAGCAGAACGCCGGGGGACGCGACAGACATCGGAATGTAAGTATGTAGTGTTTGGTTTTTTTTACATTTACACTGGTAATCAGGGTTAACATCGGGTTACTAAGCGCGGCCCTGCGCTTAGTAACCCGATGTTTACCCTGGTTACCCGGGGACTTCGGTATCGTTGGTCGCTGGAGAGCTGTCTGTGTGACAGCTCTCCAGCGACCACACAGCGACGCTGCAGCGATCGGCATCGTTGTCTAGATCGCTGCAGCGTCGCTAAATGTGACGGTACCTTTAGGGATATAAGGGATAACGACCTCAATGTTATCTTTTCACGTAAGGACCCTCCTAATGCTTTATCAGTAATCAAGACATCTTTCTGTAGGGATCTAGTGTGAAGCTGAGCCCATTTGACAGCCGGAATACATGATGTCAGGGACCCTAACAGGGACATAGCCTGTCTAAGAGTCATAGAGGGTGTATTAATTGCTCTTAACACCTGTTGCTGAATTTGATATGACTTATCCATAGGAAGACGACACTGTTGGGTAACTGAATCTAACAGTAGACCTAAAAACTTCTGAATGTTAGAGGCTGTAACCGAGATTTTTCATAATTTATTATCCAGCCTAGGTGTTCCAACTGAATTCTAGCTACTCCCAGTTGTGATAAGCAATGATCCATTGAATTCTCACTATCAGGAAATCATCTAAGTAGGAGACAATAAGAATATTGGATTCCCGTAAATGTGCAATGACCTCAGCAACTATCTTTGTAAATACCCTAGGGGCAGCTGATAGTATAGGGCGCTTCCCTTCGGTCTGAAAATGGCGAACTACTCCTCCCATTAAAACCGCCACCCTTAGAAATTGTTGGGAATCTGCATGGATGAGTACATGATAATATGCGTCTTTTAAATCCTTTACTACTATGAAACAGTTTTTAAACAGCATCTTTATTGTTAAACTGATAGACTCCATCTTGAAGCTATGTTTGTACAGAAATTTATTAAAGGGACCTAAGCTTTACGATGGTCCTAAATGTTTTGTCAGGTTTCTGGATAAGGAACAGGGGAGAGTAAAACCCCCTTCCTCTCTCAGATTCTGGAACTTCTATCAGGACATTTTTTTAGACATAGAGCAGGGTAGTCAGTTTAAAATTATCCCGTGGGGTATGACTAAACTCAAGTTTGAGTCTCTGAGATATAATGTTCTGCACCCGGTCACGATTTGTGATTTCTGACCATGCTGTAAAAAAGGCTAACAACCTCCCCTCCACCGGAATTGCTAGTCTTTGGTCTAGCTTCTTTCTCTCCCTCGAGGAACGACGGAACATAAATCCTGTACCTCTTCTACGCTTATCTTCCCATCTAAACCGATTTCTAACGGGTGAAAACGCACGCTTCCTTCCCGGGCCAAATCTCTTCTTGTTGAAAGGGACGACGGTAGGACATGGATAAATTAGGGAACTTCTTTTTGTCACCCCCGGCCTTTTCTAGTAGCTCATCCAAGGCCAGACCCCAAAAATATTCTCCCTTACAAGGAATGGCGCAGAGCTTTGACCTCGTCTGAATGTCTCCCGACCAGCATTTCAACCATACGGCTCTTCTAGCTGCATTAGAGAGTTCTGCCGCTCTAGCTGCCATCTTAACTGAGTCAATAGAAGCATCCGATAAGAAGGCAGCGGCCTCCCGAATTACCGGTAGACCACTTAAAATAGGGTCTCTAGAGGCCCCCTCTTTTAACTGGGTTTCTAATTGGTCCAGCCAGACCATCATTGATCTGGCTGTGCAAGTTAACACTACCGTTCCTTTAAGGAAGGTGTCGGCCTTACTGTCAAGGGGGTCCTTAAAGGTTCCCATATCCTCAAAGGGTAGCGAGGCTCGTTTTGCCACTTTTGCTACTGTCGCATCTAATTTAGAGGCCTTCTCCCAAGTGCTGACTCATCGAAAGGATATCTGCGTTTTAGCACTGGTGGTAAGGAACCTTTTTTCTCAGGTTTCTTTCATTCCATATTAATAAGCTCCTGAATCTTTTTATTTAGCGTAAAAGGCTCTACGCTTCTTTTGCTCCAGTCCACTAAAAATTATCTCTTCTCTGGACAGCTGAGGTTTGGGTTCCACTATGCCCATCGTCCCTCTGACCGTTTTAACTAACTTATCTATCCGATCAAGGGGCAGACAGAAGCGGGCAGTGTCTTCACCTGATGAGGAGGACGAGGGGGCCGAATCACAGGAGCCTTCATCTCTATCCTCATCTGCCAAAGAATCAGAGTCCAGAGGAGCCTTGTATTTTGAGCTTCCTGCTTGAGACAGGGACTTAATGGACTGCTTAACTTCCGTCCTGACCATCTCTTTCAGGCTTCCTGCAGCACTCAGGGATTGTTCCGCTACCTGAGGGGGTACAGTAAGGCAATCTAGTCTGTGAAGACCTAATGCCTTCCCCTCCCTGAGTCGTCACCATCTGCTGGATACAGGGGGCACACAGTTTTTTTGGGCACGAATCGGGTAAGGGGACTCCACAGAGGACACATTTTTTGTGTTTAGCCTTACTGATGCACTTCTTCCCCTAAAATAAAGAATATGAGGGGGACTGCATCACTGAGTGAACATTCTCATAGATCATTTACCAGTGGCTGCAGAAAAAAAAGATACCGGAATATGAGGGGGATACTTCCTGGTTGATGCTCCTGATCCTTGTCTGGAGAAGCTTTTACGACCAGACTCGTCACTCCTCCCATCATGGTCCTTCCCTTTGGGCTTCTGACATACCTCACTCAGCAGCTGAGGCTGCTGCTCACGATCACTCTCCATACCTCACAGAATTGAGGCCAGAACTAAGGGACCGGACCTGGAGCCAGCTTAAAACCCCTCCTCCGGTCAGCAGACTCGCCGAGCGCTCCCCCTAATTCGCTGTCTGCCCCCCCAGGTGCAGATCGGCTGGAGGGCGCGCCACGTGCAAATCCCGGTGGGCGCCGCCATCTTGGGGATATCGTGCATGCGTGGAACCCTGAGACCTGGAAAGATTCCGACTCCGCCTCCTAGACGTCACCCCAGCCCTTCCTGTCGGCACTCAAGAGCAGCGCAGGATGCCCAGCCAACCAGCGGTGCTCCGGACGGCGCCCCCAACATGCCGCCACACACCAACAGCACCAGCCATGCACCCCGGGAGAAGCAACAACCAGGGGGAAATACTTACCTGGCCTGGAGACGGAACACTACCGGCGACCGCTCCCTGCTGTGAACGCCACCGCTGTGCAGCCCTACCAGGACCACTGTGACGTCTCCAGGATCTCCGCACCGGCCGAGGTAGGAGACACCCCCCCCCCCCCGCTACCGGCGGCCGGCCGGCCTGGGATCCATGATATATTCTGTAGGATCCAGTCCCTCTAGGAACAGGAAACCAACTGATACGTGGGAGAGGTGCCACCCTTTTGTATCTGTAGGTTTCCTGTTCCTAATGGGCGGATCCCCTCTCTCGTGGTACTGTCATAGGAGTCCGAATAAAACAGTGATGCTCCCCCTTTTCATCATCCGAGGATGAGAAGTAGTCTGATACATCAGCCTATGTCCCCAGAGCTAGAGGAATCAGACTGGGAGTAAATTGTGGTTTTCCTCCTCCTAACCTTATCCAACCGTTTGAGGGACTTAGAGGCACTTTCGACCTCCGTTTTGATTATGGATCTTAGTTCGGAGGCGAAGACTTGTCCTATGCAAGAATGATAAAGCTTCTTATCCCAGGACACAGGTAATGCTTTTGTCACACATGGGGCAACATCTGTGTGTCATCTTTCCAATCTCTTCCTTCCCTAATAAAAAAGGAAGAGAAGGGAACCCCAATTACAATGGTGAACTTTCATGAAGATCACTCATCCATCAGACGCAGCCGCAGGTACCGGTTCCGGAGGAGGGAGAGGATCCAGTAAAAAGTTTTTTGGAGACGGTGTCTTGTACATCATGCCAGAATTTCTACTGCGCTGTGTAGAATGGCTGCTGGACCATCCACATCACTTGCCTGTAGAAGGATGTCTCCTAGCCTGCATCTTTGGTTGCTGTTGGTGGTGCTGCTGGTCGCTGTCCTCCATGATTCACAGGGACTGCATGCTGCAGAGAGCGTCTGCACACTTTCCCCTTTTTGAATTTGCCACCCAGAGTCCTGCACTCACTTCTGGTCCCTCCCTCCTCCTGCGACCACATCACCAGGGAGTGCCTCAGCTACGCATGCACCGTCCGGGAACCCGGAAGCCCCGCTTTACTTCCGGCGCGGCGGCCATCTTTCTTCATCTTCAGAGCGCATGCTACCCGCACGTGCACCCCCCGGGAACCCCTGCCTCCTCTCCGGAGCAGCAGTCACGCTTCCCCAGCTCACCCTGCAACCTCGGTCCAGCGGTGGTGGCCTCAGGCACCACACCAGCCGTGGAAGGGGCCTCCCCGCTGCCAGAACCCGGACTGGCAGGCCCTGGATCGTCATCCTGCATCTTCTTTTCAGGTACCGCAGAAACTGAAGGTTCCCCTTCGGGGACAGGAAACCAACTGATGCGAGGGAGAGGTACCGCCGTTTTTATCTCTAGGTTTCCTGTCCCTGAAGGGCGGATCCCCTCTCTCCGTGGTGCTGTCATGGGGGATAGAGAAATATTTTATTCTTTGTCAGCTATGCATTCCTTAAATACTTATGCAACCCCCTGACTCCCCATGCATCACCCATAAAAACCTTTTTATATTTCTCCCGTGATGTATGCTAATAGGGTCCATCCGATCCGATGGGCGTGGCTTCAGTTCCCTCACTCCACGGCTGTGCACGTAGTCCATGACGTGGATGACACACATCGCTGTAAAATATCTTGAGGGTGCGCATATTTGCTTTTCGGCTTTGCTCAGTCGGGCAAAGCATACTGCGAACGCACGAGAAACCATTTGACTGCGTGGGCGCATTATATCTTACACCAATGTACGTCATCCACGTCTAGGACTGCGTGCAGCAACCGAGGAGAGGGGTGGAGTGAACCTAAGCCACGCCCATCTTACCGGATGGACCCTGTTCGTATACTTCGCGGGAGAAATATAAAAAGTTTTTATGGATGATACATGGGGAGTTAGGGGGTTACATAAGTATTTAGGGAATGCATAGCTGACACTGAATAAAATGATATTTTTAGCTGGTAGAACAGAAAAGTGGTGACAGGTTCCTTTTAAACAAAAGAGTTCAAAAACTGCCAGTACAAAATACACCCCAAAAATGAAACGAAATAACACACTATCATGTCAGACAGCCATAAATGTTAAAAAAGCGCTCAAGTAATGACCAAAAAGAAAAAAAAACTTTCAGCTTCACAAAACGACAAAATGAAACATTCCCGAAGGACCTTCCACTTGAAATACGTAATTTTGGGATGCTTCAAAAAGACATGGAGTGCACATATCCTTGGGGTAGAATGCTGTACAATCCTTCCAAACAAGCGCCCTATACACTCAGCCCTCTATACACTCACCTCCCGCAGCAGCGATGTCGCTGCCTGGTCTGGCAGGGTTTGCGTGACATTATTATGCCACATAAGGCCTCTAAGGCTACGTTCACATTTGCGTTGTTGGGCGCAGCGTCGGCGACGTGACGCAACCAACAACGCATGTAGACAACGCAGCGTTTTGCAACACATGCGTTGTCATAAGATCCTACAGATCGGGACTTTCGGAGCAGGGAAAACGCTACAAGTAGCGTCCCCTGCGCCCTGTATTGTGCGTCTATATGACGCATGCGTCGTAAAACGCAGTACAACGCATACCGGCGCATGTCCATGCGCCCCCCATGTTAAAGATAGGGACGCATGACGCATGCGTCAACGACGCTGCGCCCAACAACGCAAATGTGAACGTAGCCTTACCAGTCAGTGGCAGCTAATCTCACATCTTCCGCTTACACATTCATCCACGGGAATTAGGAGCGCAGTAGCAGCTGCTGATTGACTACAAGGGTCACATCAATGTCATGCAAAGCCCACCATTTGTTATTTTTATTTTACAAGGGGGAACCCGAGTAGTGGATACTGCTCTCCATCATGGCACGAGAGCCATTTGTAAACACTTGGATAACACAAACCAAATGAATGTGGCACTAAAAAGGCTAAATTCCATAACAGAAAAGAATGTCCAGCTTCACCGAGTCCGTAAAAAAGAGTTTTCTTTATTCACAAACTTTAAATATGGAGGATATAGACTTCAGCACAACCATATGGGTAAGAATCTCAACGCGTTTCTGGAGACTAAGCTCCCTTAATCATGAAATGATATAATATAGAAATGATTAAGGGAGCTTAGTCTCCAGAAACGCGTTGAGATTCTTACCCATATGGTTGTGCTGAAGTCTGTATCCTCCATGTTTAAAATTTGTGAATAAAGAAAACTCTTTTTTACGGACTCGGTGAAGCTGGACATTCTTTTCTTTTTTGGACTTTATACACCTGGACACAGCGGGTCCGTGCTCCCGAGGTTTGGTTCTTGCATCACGGGTGAGCTGGTTTATATTCCTTCTTTCTAAATTCCATAACACTGACCTGATAAAATGGATACAAACGGCCCCTCACACACACACACAACGCCCCTCGGTGAGCCCGACCCCTCACTCACACAAGCGGTGCCCTTAGGGCTACCGGGCCCCTCAATCACACACGGCGCCACTAGGGCTCCCAGCCATACACGATGCCCCTTGGGCTGCCCGGCCCATCACTCACACAGGGCGCTCCTCGGGCTGCCCAGCCCCTCACACACCCACGGTGCCCCTCGGGCTACCCGGCCCTCACACACCCACTACGCCCCTCGGGCTGCCCGGCCCCTCACTCACACATGGCATCACTTGGGCTGCCCGGCCACACACACGGCACCCTAGGGCTGCCTGGCCCATCACTTACACACACAGCGCCCCTAGGGCTGCCTGGCCACACACGGCACCCCTAGGGCTGCCCAGCCACACACACACACGTGCCACCCCTAGGGCTGCTTGGCCCCTCACTTACACACATGGCGCTCCTAGGGATGCCTGGCCCCTCACACACCCACAGCGCTCCTAGGGCTGCCCTGCCCCTCACTCACACATGGCGCCCCTCGGGCTGCCCTACCCCTCACTCACATACATGGCATCCCTAGGGCTGCACGGCCACACACAGCACCCGAGGGCTGCCTGGCCCATCACTTACACACATGGCGCCCCTAGGGCTACCTGGCCCCTCGCTTACACACATGGCACCCCTAGGACTGCTCGGCCCCTCACACACACAGCGCCTCTAGGGCTGCCTCTTACTTACACAGCGCTCCTCAGGCTGCCAGGTCAAACACCCATCCACACCTGGCACCCTTCGGGATGCCCAGCCCCTCACTCACGCAGCGCCCCTACCCACACACAGCGCCCCCTAGGGCTGCCCGGCCCCTCACTCACACACACTGCCCTTTGGGCTGCCCGGCCCCTCACTCACACACACTGCCCCTCGGGCTGCCCGGCCCCCCACTCACACACACGGCATCCCTCGGGCTGCCCGGCCCCTCACTCACACACACTGCCCTTTGGGCTGCCCGGCCCCTCACTCACACACACTGCCCCTCGGGCTGCCCGGCCCCCCACTCACACACACGGCATCCCTCGGGCTGCCTGGCACACATGCGGCACTCCTAGGGCTGCCCGGCCACACACACACACGTGCCACCCCTAGGGCTGCCTGGCCCCTCACACACCCACGGCGCTCCTAGGGTTGCCCTGCCCCTCACTCACACATGGCCCCCCTCGGGCTGCCCTGCCCCTCACTCACATACAAGGCATGCCTCGGGCTGCCCGGCCACACACACAGCACCCCGAGGGCTGTATGGCCCATCACTTACACACATGGCGCCCCTAGGGCTACCTGGCCCCTCGCTTACACACACGGCACCCCTAGGGCTGCTCGGCCCCTCAAACACACAGCGCCTCTAGGGCTGCCTAGCCAAGCACACATGGCACCCCTAGAGCTGCCCGGCCCCTCACTTACACGGCGCCCCTAGGGCTGCCAGGTCACACACCCATAGCGCCCCTCAGGCTGCCAGGCCACACACTCATCCACACCTGGCACCCTTCGGACCGCCCTGCCCCTCACTCACGGCATCCCTCTGGCTGCCAAACCACACACGCGGCAATTCTAGGGCTGCCCGGCCCCTCACTTACACACACGTCTCCCCTCAGGCTGCCTGGCCCCTCACACACCCACGTGCCCCCCAAGCTACCGGACCCTCACACACCCACAGCGCCCCTCGGGCTGCCCAGCACCTCACTCACACACATGGCATCCCTCGGGCTGCCTGGCCACACACGTGGCACTCCTAGGGCTGCCTGGCCCATCACTTACACACAGGGCGCCCCTAGGGCTGCCTGGCCCCTCACACACCCATGGAGCCCCTAGGGCTGTCCAGCCTCTCACACGGTGCCCCTAGGGCTGCCCGGCGCCTCACTTACACAGCACCCCTAGGGCTGCCAGGTCACACACCCACAGCGCCCCTCAGGCTGCCATGAGTGAGGGGCAGGGCAGTCCGAAGGGTGCCAGTTGTGGATGGGTATGTGGCCTCACACACACACGGCACCCCTCGGGCTGCCCAGCCCCTCACTCACACACATGGCATCCCTCAGGCTGTCAGGCCACACACACTCGGCGCCCCTAGGGCTGCTCGGCCCTCCACTCACATACGGCGCCCCTAGGGCTGCCCAGCCTCTCACTTACACAGCGCCCCTTAGGCTGCATGGCCACACACCCATCCACACCTGGCACCCTTCGGGATGCCCAGCCCCTCACTCACACACACGGAGCCCCTGCCCACACACAGCACCCCCTAGGGCTGCCCGGCCCCTCACTCACACACGGCATCCCTCGGGCTGCCCAGCCCCTCACTCACACACGGCATCCCTCGGGCTGCCCGGCCACACACGCGGAACTCCTAGGGCTGCCTGGACCCTCACTTACACACATGGCGCCTCTACTAGGGCTGCCCGGCCACACACACTCGGCGCCCCTTGGGCTGCCCGGCCACACACACTCGGCGCCCCTTGGGCTGCCCGGCCCCTCACACACACACGGCATCCCTAGGGCTGCCTGGCCCCTCACTTACACACGCGGCGCCCCTAAGGCTGCCCGGCCTTTCACTCACACACACAGCACCCCTAGGGCTGCCTGGCCACACACACACACACCCACGGCGCCCCTAGGGCTGCCCAGTCCCTCACTCACACGGCGCCCCTAGAGCTGCCCGGCCCCTCACACACACGGCGCCCCTAGGGCTGCCCAGGTCCTCACACACACGGCGCCCCTAGGGTTTCCCAGGCCCTCACACACACGGCGCCCCTAGGGCTGCCCAGGCCCTCACACACACGTCGCCCCTAGGGCTGCCCAGCCCCTCACTCACACGGCGCCCCTAGAGCTGCCTGGCCACACACACACAATGCATCCCTAGGGCTGCCTGGCCCATCACTCACACACACGGCGCCTCTACTAGGGCTGCCCGGCCACACACACTCGGCGCCCCTCGGGCTGCCCGGCCCCTCACTCACACACGGCGCCCCTCGGGCTGCCCGGCCCCTCACTCACACACGGTGCCCCTCGGGCTGCCCTGCCCATCACTCACACACACGGCATCCCTCGGGCTGCCCGGCCCCTCACACACACACACACACGGCATCCCTCGGGCTGCCCGGCCCCTCACTCACACACACGGCATCCCTCGGGCTACCCGGCCCCTCACACACACACGGCGCCCCTAGGGCTGCCCAGCCCCTCACACACACGGCGCCCCTAGGGCTGCCCAGGCCCTCACACACACGGCGCCCCTAGGGCTCCCCGGCCTCTCACACACACGGCGCCCCTAGGGCTGCCCGGCCCCTCACACACACGGCGCCCCTAGGGCTGCCCAGGCCTTCACACACACGGCGCCCCTAGGGCTGCCCAGGCCCTCACACACACGGCGCCCCTAGGGCTGCCCGGCCCCTCACACACACGGCGCCCCTAGGGCTGCCCAGGCCCTCACACACACGGCGCCCCTAGGGCTGCCCAGGCCCTCACACACACGGCACCCCTAGGGCTGCCCAGGCCCTCACACACACGGCGCCCCTAGGGCTGCCCAGGCCCTCACACACACGGCACCCCTAGGGCTGCCCGGCCCCTCACACACACGGCGCACCTAGGGCTGCCCGGCCCCTCACATACACGGCGCCCCTAGGGCTGCCCGGCCCCTCACACGGCGCCCCTAGGGCTGCCCAGGCCCTCACACACGGCGCCCCTAGGGCTGCCCAGGCCCTCACACACACGGCGCCCCTAGGGCTGCCTGGCCCTCACACACACGGCGCCCCAAGGGCTGCCCAGGCCCTCACACACACGGCGCCCCTAGAGCTGCCCAGGCCCTCACACACACGGCGCCCATAGGGCTGCCTGGCCCTCACACACACGGCGCCCCAAGGGCTGCCCAGGCCCTCACACACACGGCGCCCCTAGGGCTGCCCAGGCCCTCACACACACGGCACCCCTAGGGCTGCCCAGGCCCTCACACACACGGCGCCCCTAGGGCTGCCCAGGCCCTCACACACACGGCGCCCCTAGGGCTGCCCAGGCCCTCACACACACGGCGCCCCTAGGGCTGCCCAGGACCTCACACACACGGCGCCCCTAGGGCTGCCCAGGCCCTCACACATACGACGCCCCAAGGGCTGCCCAGGCCCTCACACACACGGCGCCCCTGTGGCTGCCCGGCCCCTCACACACACACGGTGCCCCTAGGGCTGCCCAGGCCCTCACACACACGGCGCCCCTAGGGCTGCCCAGGCCCTCACACACACGGCGCCCCTAGGGCTGCCCAGGCCCTCACACACACGGCGCCCCTAGGGCTGCCCGGCCCCTCACACACATGGCGCCCCTAGGACTGCCCGGCCCCTCACACACACGGCGCCCCTAGGGCTGCCCAGGCTCTCACACACACGGTGCCCCTAGGGCTGCCCAGGCCCTCACACACACGGTGCCCCTAGGGCTGCCCAGGCCCTCACACACACGGCGCCCCAAGGGCTGCCCAGGCCCTCACACACACGGCGCCCCTAGGGCTGTCCGGCCCCTCACACACACGGCGCCCCTAGGGTTGCCCAGGCCCTCACACACACGGCGCCCCTAGAGCTGCCCAGGCCCTCACACACACGGCGCCCCTAGGGCTGCCCAGGCCCTCACACACACGGCGCCCCTAGGGCTGCCCGGCCCCTCACACACACGGCGCCCCTAGGGCTGCCCAGGCCCTCACACACACGGCACCCCTAGGGCTGCCCAGGCCCTCACACACACGGCGCCCCTAGGGCTGCCCAGGCCCTCACACACACGGCACCCCTAGGGCTGCCCGGCCCCTCACACACACACGGCGCCCCTAGGGCTGCCCAGGCCCTCACACACACGGCGCCCCTAGGGCTGCCCAGGCCCTCACACACACGGCGCCCCTAGGGCTGCCCAGGCCCTCACACACACGGCGCCCCTAGGGCTGCCCAGGCCCTCACACACACGGCGCCCTTAGGGCTGCCCGGCCTTCACACACACACGGCGCCCCAAGGGCTGCCCAGGCCCTCACACACACGGCGCCCCTAGAGCTGCCCAGGCCCTCACACACACGGCGCCCCTAGGGCTGCCCAGGCCCTCACACACACGGCGCCCCTAGGGCTGCCCGGCCCCTCACACACACGGCGCCCCTAGGGCTGCCCAGGCCCTCACACACACGGCGCCCCTAGGGCTGCCCAGGCCCTCACACACACGGCGCCCCTAGGGCTGCCCAGGCCCTCACACACACGGCGCCCCTAGGGCTGCCCGGCCCCTCACACACACACGGCGCCCCTAGGGCTGCCCAGGCCCTCACACACACGGCGCCCCTAGGGCTGCCCAGGCCCTCACACACACGGCGCCCCTAGGGCTGCCCAGGCCCTCACACACACGGCGCCCTTAGGGCTGCCCGGCCTTCACACACACACGGCGCCCCAAGGGCTGCCCAGGCCCTCACACACACGGCGCCCCAAGGGCTGCCCAGGCCCTCACACACACGGCGCCCCTAGGGCTGCACAGGCCCTCACACAGACGGCGCCCCTAGGGCTGCCCGGCCCCTCACACACACGGCGCCCCTAGGGCTGCACAGGCCCTCACACACACGGCGCCCCTAGGGCTGCCCAGGCCCTCACACACGCGGCGCCCCTAGGGCTGCCCAGGCCCTCACACACGCGGCGCCCCCAGGGCTGCCCGGCCCCTCACACACACGGCGCCCCTAGGGCTGCCCAGGCCCCTCACACACACGGCGCCCCTAGGGCTGCCCGGCCCCTCACACGGCGCCCCTAGGGATGCACAGGCCCTCACACACACGGCGCCCCTAGGGCTGCCCGGCCCCTCACACGGCGCCCCTAGGGCTGCCCAGGCCCTCACACACACGGCGCCCCTAGGGCTGCTCAGGACCTCACACACACGGCGCCCCTAGGGTTTCCCAGGCCCTCACACACACGGCGCCCCTAGGGCTGCCCAGGCCCTCACACACACGGCGCCCCAAGGGCTGCCCAGGCCCTCACACACACGGCGCCCCTAGGGCTGCACAGGCCCTCACACAGACGGCGCCCCTAGGGCTGCACAGGCCCTCACACAGACGGCGCCCCTAGGGCTGCCCGGCCCCTCACACACGGCGCCCCTAGGGCTGCACAGGCCCTCACACACACGGCGCCCCTAGGGCTGCCCAGGCCCTCACACACGCGGCGCCCCTAGGGCTGCCCAGGCCCTCACACACACGGCCCTCACACACACGGCGCCCCTAGGGCTGCCCGGCCCCTCACACACACACGGCGCCCCTAGGGCTGCCAGGCCCTCACACACACGGCGCCTTTAGGGCTGCCCAGGCCCTCACACACACGGCGCCCCTAGGGCTGCCCAGGCCCTCACACACACGGCGCCCCTAGGGCTGCCCGGCCTTCACACACACACGGCGCCCCAAGGGCTGCCCAGGCCCTCACACACACAGCGCCCCTAGGGCTGCACAGACCCTCACACACACGGCGCCCCTAGGGCTGCCCAGGCCCTCACACACGCGGCGCCCCTAGGGCGGCCCAGGCCCTCACACACACGGCGCCCCAAGGGCTGCCCAGGCCCTCACACACACGGCGCCCCTAGGGCTGCACAGGCCCTCACACACACGGCGCCCCTAGGGCTGCACAGGCCCTCACACACGCGGCGCCCCTAGGGCTGCCCAGGCCCTCACACACACGGCCCTCACACACACGGCGCCCCTAGGGCTGCCCGGCCCCTCACACACACGGCGCCCCTAGGGCTGCACAGGCCCTCACACACGCGGCGCCCCTAGGGCTGCCCAGGCCCTCACACACACGGCGCCCCTAGGGCTGCCCGGCCCCTCGCACACACGGCGCCCCTAGGGATGCACAAGCCCTCACACACACGGCGCCCCTAGGGCTGCCCGGCCCCTCACACACACGGAGCCCCTAGGACTGCCCAGGCCATCACACACGGCGCCCCTAGGGCTGCCCAGCCCCTCACACACACACGGCGCCCCTAGGGCTGCCCAGGCCCTCACACACACGGCGCCCCTAGGGCTGCCCAGGCCCTCACACACATGGCGCCCCTAGGGCTGCCCAGGCCCTCACACACACGGCGCCCCTAGGGCTGCCCAGGCCCTCACACACACGGCGCCCCTAGTGCTGCCTGGCCCTCACACACACGGTGCCCCTAGGGCTGCCCAGGCCCTCACACACACGGCGCCCCTAGGGCTGCCCAGCCCCTCACTCACACGGTGCCCCTAGAGCTGCCTGGCCACACACACACACTGCATCCCTAGGGCTGCCTGGCCCATCACTCACACACACGGCGCCTCTACTAGGGCTGCCCGGCCACACACACTCGGCGCCCCTCGGGCTGCCCGGCCCCTCACTCACACACGGCGCCCCTCGGGCTGCCCGGCCCCTCACTCACACACGGTGCCCCTCGGGCTGCCCTGCCCATCACTCACACACACGGCATCCCTCGGGCTGCCCGGCCCCTCACACACACACACACACGGCATCCCTCGGGCTGCCCGGCCCCTCACTCACACACACGGCATCCCTCGGGCTACCCGGCCCCTCACACACACACGGCGCCCCTAGGGCTGCCCAGCCCCTCACACACACGGCGCCCCTAGGGCTGCCCAGGCCCTCACACACACGGCGCCCCTAGGGCTCCCCGGCCTCTCACACACACGGCGCCCCTAGGGCTGCCCAGGCCCTCACACACACGGCGCCCCTAGGGCTGCCCAGGCCCTCACACACACACACGGCGCCCCTAGGGCTGCCCAGGCCCTCACACACACGGCGCCCCTAGGGCTGCCCAGGCCCTCACACACACGGCACCCCTAGGGCTGCCCGGCCCCTCACACACACGGCGCACCTAGGGCTGCCCGGCCCCTCACATACACGGCGCCCTTAGGGCTGCCCGGCCCCTCACACGGCGCCCCTAGGGCTGCCCAGGCCCTCACACACACGGCGCCCCTAGGGCTGCCCAGGCCCTCACACACACGGCGCCCCTAGGGCTGCCCAGGCCCTCACACACACGGCGCCCCTAGGGCTGCCTGGCCCTCACACACACGGCGCCCCAAGGGCTGCCCAGGCCCTCACACACACGGCGCCCCTAGAGCTGCCCAGGCCCTCACACACACGGCGCCCCTAGGGCTGCCTGGCCCTCACACACACGGCGCCCCAAGGGCTGCCCAGGCCCTCACACACACGGCTCCCCTAGGGCTGCCCAGGCCCTCACACACACGGCACCCCTAGGGCTGCCCAGGCCCTCACACACACGGCGCCCCTAGGGCTGCCCAGGCCCTCACACACACGGCGCCCCTAGGGCTGCCCAGGCCCTCACACACACGGCGCCCCTAGGGCTGCCCAGGACCTCACACACACGGCGCCCCTAGGGCTGCCCAGGCCCTCACACACACGACGCCCCAAGGGCTGCCCAGGCCCTCACACACACGGCGCCCCTGTGGCTGCCCGGCCCCTCACACACACACGGTGCCCCTAGGGCTGCCCAGGCCCTCACACACACGGCGCCCCTAGGGCTGCCCAGGCCCTCACACACACGGCGCCCCTAGGGCTGCCCAGGCCCTCACACACACGGCGCCCCTAGGGCTGCCCGGCCCCTCACACACATGGCGCCCCTAGGACTGCCCGGCCCCTCACACACACGGCGCCCCTAGGGCTGCCCAGGCTCTCACACACACGGTGCCCCTAGGGCTGCCCAGGCCCTCACACACACGGTGCCCCTAGGGCTGCCCAGGCCCTCACACACACGGCGCCCCAAGGGCTGCCCAGGCCCTCACACACACGGCGCCCCTAGGGCTGTCCGGCCCCTCACACACACGGCGCCCCTAGGGTTGCCCAGGCCCTCACACACACGGCGCCCCTAGAGCTGCCCAGGCCCTCACACACACGGCGCCCCTAGGGCTGCCCAGGCCCTCACACACACGGCGCCCCTAGGGCTGCCCGGCCCCTCACACACACGGCGCCCCTAGGGCTGCCCAGGCCCTCACACACACGGCACCCCTAGGGCTGCCCAGGCCCTCACACACACGGCGCCCCTAGGGCTGCCCAGGCCCTCACACACACGGCACCCCTAGGGCTGCCCGGCCCCTCACACACACACGGCGCCCCTAGGGCTGCCCAGGCCCTCACACACACGGCGCCCCTAGGGCTGCCCAGGCCTTCACACACACGGCGCCCCTAGGGCTGCCCAGGCCCTCACACACACGGCGCCCCTAGGGCTGCCCAGGCCCTCACACACACGGCGCCCTTAGGGCTGCCCGGCCTTCACACACACACGGCGCCCCAAGGGCTGCCCAGGCCCTCACACACACGGCGCCCCTAGAGCTGCCCAGGCCCTCACACACACGGCGCCCCTAGGGCTGCCCAGGCCCTCACACACACGGCGCCCCTAGGGCTGCCCGGCCCCTCACACACACGGCGCCCCTAGGGCTGCCCAGGCCCTCACACACACGGCGCCCCTAGGGCTGCCCAGGCCCTCACACACACGGCACCCCTAGGGCTGCCCAGGCCCTCACACACACGGCGCCCCTAGGGCTGCCCGGCCCCTCACACACACACGGCGCCCCTAGGGCTGCCCAGGCCCTCACACACACGGCGCCCCTAGGGCTGCCCAGGCCCTCACACACACGGCGCCCCTAGGGCTGCCCAGGCCCTCACACACACGGCGCCCTTAGGGCTGCCCGGCCTTCACACACACACGGCGCCCCAAGGGCTGCCCAGGCCCTCACACACACGGCGCCCCAAGGGCTGCCCAGGCCCTCACACACACGGCGCCCCTAGGGCTGCACAGGCCCTCACACAGACGGCGCCCCTAGGGCTGCCCGGCCCCTCACACACACGGCGACCCTAGGGCTGCACAGGCCCTCACACACACGGCGCCCCTAGGGCTGCCCAGGCCCTCACACACGCGGCGCCCCTAGGGCTGCCCAGGCCCTCACACACGCGGCGCCCCCAGGGCTGCCCGGCCCCTCACACACACGGCGCCCCTAGGGCTGCCCAGGCCCCTCACACACACGGCGCCCCTAGGGCTGCCCGGCCCCTCACACGGCGCCCCTAGGGATGCACAGGCCCTCACACACACGGCGCCCCTAGGGCTGCCCGGCCCCTCACACGGCGCCCCTAGGGCTGCCCAGGCCCTCACACACACGGCGCCCCTAGGGCTGCTCAGGACCTCACACACACGGCGCCCCTAGGGTTTCCCAGGCCCTCACACACACGGCGCCCCTAGGGCTGCCCAGGCCCTCACACACACGGCGCCCCAAGGGCTGCCCAGGCCCTCACACACACGGCGCCCCTAGGGCTGCACAGGCCCTCACACAGACGGCGCCCCTAGGGCTGCACAGGCCCTCACACAGACGGCGCCCCTAGGGCTGCCCGGCCCCTCACACACGGCGCCCCTAGGGCTGCACAGGCCCTCACACACACGGCGCCCCTAGGGCTGCCCAGGCCCTCACACACGCGGCGCCCCTAGGGCTGCCCAGGCCCTCACACACACGGCCCTCACACACACGGCGCCCCTAGGGCTGCCCGGCCCCTCACACACACACGGCGCCCCTAGGGCTGCCAGGCCCTCACACACACGGCGCCTTTAGGGCTGCCCAGGCCCTCACACACACGGCGCCCCTAGGGCTGCCCAGGCCCTCACACACACGGCGCCCCTAGGGCTGCCCGGCCTTCACACACACACGGCGCCCCAAGGGCTGCCCAGGCCCTCACACACACAGCGCCCCTAGGGCTGCACAGACCCTCACACACACGGCGCCCCTAGGGCTGCCCAGGCCCTCACACACGCGGCGCCCCTAGGGCGGCCCAGGCCCTCACACACACGGCGCCCCAAGGGCTGCCCAGGCCCTCACACACACGGCGCCCCTAGGGTTTCCCAGGCCCTCACACACACGGCGCCCCTAGGGCTGCACAGGCCCTCACACAGACGGCGCCCCTAGGGCTGCACAGGCCCTCACACAGACGGCGCCCCTAGGGCTGCCCGGCCCCTCACACACACGGCGCCCCTAGGGCTGCACAGGCCCTCACACACACGGCGCCCCTAGGGCTGCACAGGCCCTCACACACGCGGCGCCCCTAGGGCTGCCCAGGCCCTCACACACACGGCCCTCACACACACGGCGCCCCTAGGGCTGCCCGGCCCCTCACACACACGGCGCCCCTAGGGCTGCACAGGCCCTCACACACGCGGCGCCCCTAGGGCTGCCCAGGCCCTCACACACACGGCGCCCCTAGGGCTGCCCGGCCCCTCACACACACGGCGCCCCTAGGGATGCACAAGCCCTCACACACACGGCGCCCCTAGGGCTGCCCGGCCCCTCACACACACGGAGCCCCTAGGGCTGCCCAGGCCATCACACACGGCGCCCCTAGAGCTGCCCAGCCCCTCACACACACACGGCGCCCCTAGGGCTGCCCAGGCCCTCACACACACGGCGCCCCTAGGGCTGCCCAGGCCCTCACACACATGGCGCCCCTAGGGCTGCCCAGGCCCTCACACACACGGCGCCCCTAGGGCTGCCCAGGCCCTCACACACACGGCGCCCCTAGTGCTGCCTGGCCCTCACACACACGGTGCCCCTAGGGCTGCCCAGGCCCTCACACACACGGCGCCCCTAGGGCTGCCCAGCCCCTCACTCACACGGTGCCCCTAGAGCTGCCTGGCCACACACACACACTGCATCCCTAGGGCTGCCTGGCCCATCACTCACACACACGGCGCCTCTACTAGGGCTGCCCGGCCACACACACTCGGCGCCCCTCGGGCTGCCCGGCCCCTCACTCACACACGGCGCCCCTCGGGCTGCCCGGCCCCTCACTCACACACGGTGCCCCTCGGGCTGCCCTGCCCATCACTCACACACACGGCATCCCTCGGGCTGCCCGGCCCCTCACACACACACACACACGGCATCCCTCGGGCTGCCCGGCCCCTCACTCACACACACGGCATCCCTCGGGCTACCCGGCCCCTCACACACACACGGCGCCCCTAGGGCTGCCCAGCCCCTCACACACACGGCGCCCCTAGGGCTGCCCAGGCCCTCACACACACGGCGCCCCTAGGGCTCCCCGGCCTCTCACACACACGGCGCCCCTAGGGCTGCCCAGGCCCTCACACACACGGCGCCCCTAGGGCTGCCCAGGCCCTCACACACACACACGGCGCCCCTAGGGCTGCCCAGGCCCTCACACACACGGCGCCCCTAGGGCTGCCCAGGCCCTCACACACACGGCACCCCTAGGGCTGCCCGGCCCCTCACACACACGGCGCACCTAGGGCTGCCCGGCCCCTCACATACACGGCGCCCCTAGGGCTGCCCGGCCCCTCACACGGCGCCCCTAGGGCTGCCCAGGCCCTCACACACACGGCGCCCCTAGGGCTGCCCAGGCCCTCACACACACGGCGCCCCTAGGGCTGCCCAGGCCCTCACACACACGGCGCCCCTAGGGCTGCCTGGCCCTCACACACACGGCGCCCCAAGGGCTGCCCAGGCCCTCACACACACGGCGCCCCTAGAGCTGCCCAGGCCCTCACACACACGGCGCCCCTAGGGCTGCCTGGCCCTCACACACACGGCGCCCCAAGGGCTGCCCAGGCCCTCACACACACGGCTCCCCTAGGGCTGCCCAGGCCCTCACACACACGGCACCCCTAGGGCTGCCCAGGCCCTCACACACACGGCGCCCCTAGGGCTGCCCAGGCCCTCACACACACGGCGCCCCTAGGGCTGCCCAGGCCCTCACACACACGGCGCCCCTAGGGCTGCCCAGGACCTCACACACACGGCGCCCCTAGGGCTGCCCAGGCCCTCACACACACGACGCCCCAAGGGCTGCCCAGGCCCTCACACACACGGCGCCCCTGTGGCTGCCCGGCCCCTCACACACACAC
Organism: Ranitomeya variabilis; assembly: GCF_051348905.1. Classification (NCBI taxonomy): domain Eukaryota; kingdom Metazoa; phylum Chordata; class Amphibia; order Anura; family Dendrobatidae; genus Ranitomeya; species Ranitomeya variabilis. Next base: position 524,520,879 of record NC_135232.1, on the reverse strand, counting down.
GGTGCCCCTAGGGCTGCCCAGGCCCTCACACACACGGCGCCCCTAGGGCTGCCCAGGCCCTCACACACACGGCGCCCCTAGGGCTGCCCAGGCCCTCACACACACGGCGCCCCTAGGGCTGCCCGGCCCCTCACACACATGGCGCCCCTAGGACTGCCCGGCCCCTCACACACACGGCGCCCCTAGGGCTGCCCAGGCTCTCACACACACGGTGCCCCTAGGGCTGCCCAGGCCCTCACACACACGGTGCCCCTAGGGCTGCCCAGGCCCTCACACACACGGCGCCCCAAGGGCTGCCCAGGCCCTCACACACACGGCGCCCCTAGGGCTGTCCGGCCCCTCACACACACGGCGCCCCTAGGGTTGCCCAGGCCCTCACACACACGGCGCCCCTAGAGCTGCCCAGGCCCTCACACACACGGCGCCCCTAGGGCTGCCCAGGCCCTCACACACACGGCGCCCCTAGGGCTGCCCGGCCCCTCACACACACGGCGCCCCTAGGGCTGCCCAGGCCCTCACACACACGGCGCCCCTAGGGCTGCCCAGGCCCTCACACACACGGCGCCCCTAGGGCTGCCCAGGCCCTCACACACACGGCACCCCTAGGGCTGCCCGGCCCCTCACACACACGGCGCCCCTAGGGCTGCCCAGGCCCTCACACACACGGCGCCCTTAGGGCTGCCCGGCCTTCACACACACACGGCGCCCCAAGGGCTACCCAGGCCCTCACACACACGGCGCCCCTAGGGCTGCACAGGCCCTCACACACACGGCGCCCCTGTGGCTGCCCGGCCCCTCACACACACACGGTGCCCCTAGGGCTGCCCAGGCCCTCACACACACGGCGCCCCTAGGGCTGCCCAGGCCCTCACACACACGGCGCCCCTAGGGCTGCCCAGGCCCTCACAAACACGGCGCCCCTAGGGCTGCCCGGCCCCTCACACACATGGCGCCCCTAGGACTGCCCGGCCCCTCACACACACGGCGCCCCTAGGGCTGCCCAGGCTCTCACACACACGGTGCCCCTAGGGCTGCCCAGGCCCTCACACACACGGTGCCCCTAGGGCTGCCCAGGCCCTCACACACACGGCGCCCCAAGGGCTGCCCAGGCCCTCACACACACGGCGCCCCTAGGGCTGTCCGGCCCCTCACACACACGGCGCCCCTAGGGTTGCCCAGGCCCTCACACACACGGCGCCCCTAGAGCTGCCCAGGCCCTCACACACACGGCGCCCCTAGGGCTGCCCAGGCCCTCACACACACGGCGCCCCTAGGGCTGCCCGGCCCCTCACACACACGGCGCCCCTAGGGCTGCCCAGGCCCTCACACACACGGCGCCCCTAGGGCTGCCCAGGCCCTCACACACACGGCGCCCCTAGGGCTGCCCAGGCCCTCACACACACGGCGCCCCTAGGGCTGCCCGGCCCCTGACACACACACGGCGCCCCTAGGGCTGCCCAGGCCCTCACACACACGGCGCCCCTAGGGCTGCCCAGGCCCTCACACACACGGCGCCCCTAGGGCTGCCCAGGCCCTCACACACACGGCGCCCTTAGGGCTGCCCGGCCTTCACACACACACGGCGCCCCAAGGGCTGCCCAGGCCCTCACACACACGGCGCCCCAAGGGCTGCCCAGGCCCTCACACACACGGCGCCCCTAGGGCTGCACAGGCCCTCACACAGACGGCGCCCCTAGGGCTGCCCGGCCCCTCACACACACGGCGCCCCTAGGGCTGCACAGGCCCTCACACACACGGCGCCCCTAGAGCTGCCCAGGCCCTCACACATGCGGCGCCCCTAGGGCTGCCCAGGCCCTCACACACACGGCGCCCCCAGGGCTGCCCGGCCCCTCACACACACGGCGCCCCTAGGGCTGCCCAGGCCCCTCACACACACGGCGCCCCTAGGGCTGCCCGGCTCCTCACACGGCGCCCCTAGGGATGCACAGGCCCTCACACACACGGCGCCCCTAGGGCTGCCCGGCCCCTCACACGGCGCCCCTAGGGCTGCCCAGGCCCTCACACACACGGCGCCCCTAGGGCTGCTCAGGACCTCACACACACGGCGCCCCTAGGGTTTCCCAGGCCCTCACACACACGGCGCCCCTAGGGCTGCCCAGGCCCTCACACACACGGCGCCCCAAGGGCTGCCCAGGCCCTCACACACACGGCGCCCCTAGGGTTTCCCAGGCCCTCACACACACGGCGCCCCTAGGGCTGCACAGGCCCTCACACAGACGGCGCCCCTAGGGCTGCACAGGCCCTCACACAGACGGCGCCCCTAGGGCTGCCCGGCCCCTCACACACGGCGCCCCTAGGGCTGCACAGGCCCTCACACACACGGCGCCCCTAGGGCTGCCCAGGCCCTCACACACGCGGCGCCCCTAGGGCTGCCCAGGCCCTCACACACACGGCCCTCACACACACGGCGCCCCTAGGGCTGCCCGGCCCCTCACACACACACGGCGCCCCTAGGGCTGCCAGGCCCTCACACACACGGCGCCTTTAGGGCTGCCCAGGCCCTCACACACACGGCGCCCCTAGGGCTGCCCAGGCCCTCACACACACGGCGCCCCTAGGGCTGCCCGGCCTTCACACACACACGGCGCCCCAAGGGCTGCCCAGGCCCTCACACACACGGCGCCCCTAGGGCTGCACAGACCCTCACACACACGGCGCCCCTAGGGCTGCCCAGGCCCTCACACACGCGGCGCCCCTAGGGCTGCCCAGGCCCTCACACACACGGCGCCCCAAGGGCTGCCCAGGCCCTCACACACACGGCGCCCCTAGGGTTTCCCAGGCCCTCACACACACGGCGCCCCTAGGGCTGCACAGGCCCTCACACAGACGGCGCCCCTAGGGCTGCACAGGCCCTCACACAGACGGCGCCCCTAGGGCTGCCCGGCCCCTCACACACACGGCGCCCCTAGGGCTGCACAGGCCCTCACACACACGGCGCCCCTAGGGCTGCCCAGGCCCTCACACACTCGGCGCCCCTAGGGCTGCCCAGGCCCTCACACACACGGCCCTCACACACACGGCGCCCCTAGGGCTGCCCGGCCCCTCACACACACGGCGCCCCTAGGGCTGGCCAGGCCCTCACACACGCGGCGCCCCTAGGGCTGCCCAGGCCCTCACACACACGGCGCCCCTAGGGCTGCCCGGCCCCTCACACACACGGCGCCCCTAGGGATGCACAAGCCCTCACACACACGGCGCCCCTAGGGCTGCCCGGCCCCTCACACACACGGAGCCCCTTGGGCTGCCCAGGCCATCACACACGGCGCCCCTAGGGCTGCCCAGCCCCTCACACACACACGGCGCCCCTAGGGCTGCCCAGGCCCTCACACACACGGCGCCCCTAGGGCTGCCCAGGCCCTCACACACATGGCGCCCCTAGGGCTGCCCAGGCCCTCACACACACGGCGCCCCTAGGGCTGCCCAGGCCCTCACACACACGGCGCCCCTAGGGCTGCCCGGCCCCTCGCACACACGGCGCCCCTAGGGCTGCCCGGCCCCTCACACACAGTGCCCCTAGGGCTGCCCAGGCCCTCACACACACGGCGCCCCTAGGGTTTCCCAGGCCCTCACACACACGGCGCCCCTAGTGCTGCCTGGCCCTCACACACACGGCGCCCCTAGGGCTGCCCAGGCCCTCACACACACGGCGCCCCTAGGGCTGCCCAGGCCCTCACACACATGGCGCCCCTAGGGCTGCCCAGGCCCTCACACACACGGCGCCCCTAGGGCTGCCCAGGCCCTCACACACACGGCGCCCCTAGGGCTGCCCGGCCCCTCGCACACACGGCGCCCCTAGGGCTGCCCGGCCCCTCACACACAGTGCCCCTAGGGCTGCCCAGGCCCTCACACACACGGCGCCCCTAGGGTTTCCCAGGCCCTCACACACACGGCGCCCCTAGTGCTGCCTGGCCCTCACACACACGGTGCCCCTAGGGCTGCCCAGGCCCTCACACACACGGCGCCCCTAGGGCTGGCCAGGCCCTCACACACACGGCGCCCTTAGGGCTGCCCAGGCCCTCACACACACGGCGCCCCTAGGGCTGCCCAGGCCCTCACACACACGGCGCCCTTAGGGCTGCCCAGGCCCTCACACACACGGCGCCCCTAGGGCTGCCCGTCCCCTCACACGGCGCCCCTAGGGCTGCCCAGGCCCTCACACACACGGCGCCCCTAGGGCTGCTCAGGACCTCACACACACGGCACCCCTAGGGTTTCCCAGGCCCTCACACACACGGCGCCCCTAGGGCTGCCCAGGCCCTCACACACACGGCGCCCCAAGGGCTGCCCAGGCCCTCACACACACGGCGCCCCTAGGGTTTCCCAGGCCCTCACACACACGGCGCCCCTAGGGCTGCCCAGGCCCTCACACACACGGCGCCCCTAGGGTTTCCCAGGCCCTCACACACACGGCGCCCCTAGGTTTGCCCGGCCCCTCACACACACGGCGCCCCTAGGGCTGCCCGGCCCCTCACACACACGGCGCCCCTAGGGCTGCACAGGCCCTCACATACACGGCGCCCCTAGGTTTGCCCGGCCCCTCACACACACGGCGCCCCTAGGGCTGCCCGGCCCCTCACACACACGGCGCCCCTAGGGCTGCCCGGCCCCTCACACACACGGCGCCCCTAGGGCTGCCCGGCCCCTCACACACACGGCGCCCCTAGGGCTGCCCGGCCCCTCACACACACGGCGCCCCTAGGGCTGCCCGGCCCCTCACACACACGGCGCCCCTAGGGCTGCCCGGCCCCTCACACACACGGCGCCCCTAGGGCTGCCCGGCCCCTCACACACACGGCGCCCCTAGGGCTGCCCGGCCCCTCACACACACGGCGCCCCTAGGGCTGCCCGGCCCCTCACACACACGGCGCCCCTAGGGCTTCCCGGCCCCTCACACACACGGCGTCCCTAGGGCTGCCCGGCCCCTCACACACACGGCGCCCCTAGGGCTGCCCGGCCCCTCACACACACGGCGCCCCTAGGTTTGCCCAGGCCCTCACACACACGGCGCCCCTAGGTTTGCCCAGGCCCTCACACACACGGCGCCCCTAGGTTTGCCCGGCCCCTCACACACACGGCGCCCCTAGGGCTGCCCGGCCCCTCACACACACGGCGCCCCTAGGGCTGCACAGGCACTCACACACACGGCGCCCCTAGGTTTGCCCGGCCCCTCACACACACGGCGCCCCTGGGGCTGCCCGGCCCCTCACACACACGGCGCCCCTAGGGCTGCCCGGCCCCTCACACACGGCGCCCCTAGGGCTGCCCAGGCCCTCACACACGGCGCCCCTAGGGCTGTCCAGGCCCTCACACACACGGCGCCCCTAGGGCTGCCCAGGCCCTCACACACACGGCGCCCCTAGGCCTGCCCAGGCCTTCACACACACGGCGCCCCTAGGGCTGCCCAGGCCCTCACACACACGTCGCCTCTAGGGCTGCCCAGGCCCTCACACACACGGCGCCCCTAGGGCTGCCCAGGCCCTCACACACACGGCGCCCCTAGGGCTGCCCGGCCCCCCACACACACACGGCGCCCCTAGGGCTGCCCAGGCCCTCACACACACGGCGACCCAAGGGCTGCCCGGCCCCCCCCACACACACACACACACACGGCGCCCTAGGGCTGCCCAGGCCCTCACACACACGGCGCCCCTAGGGCTGCCCGGCCCCCCACACACACACGGCGCCCCTAGGGCTGCCCGGCCCCCCACAGACACACGGCGCCCCTAGGGCTGGCCAGGCCCTCACACACACGGCGCCCCTAGGGCTGCCCAGGCCCTCACACACACGGCGCCCCTAGGGCTGCCCAGGCCCTCACACACACGGCACCCCTAGGGCTGCCCAGGCCCTCACACACACGGCGCCCCTAGGGCTGCCCGGCCCCTCACACACACACGGCGCCCCTAGGGCTGCCCAGGCCTTCACACACACGGCGCCCCTAGGGCTGCCCAGGCCCTCACACACACGGCGCCCCTAGGGCTGCCCAGGCCCTCACACACACGGCGCCCCTAGGGCTGCCCGGCCCCTCACACACACACGGCGCCCCTAGGGCTGCCCGGCCCCTCACACACACGGCGCCCCTAGGGCTGCCCAGGCCCTCACACACACGGCGCCCCTAGGGCTGCCCAGGCCCTCACACACACGGCGCCCCTAGGGCTGCCCAGGCCCTCACACACACGGCGCCCCTAGGGCTGCCCGGCCCCTCACACACACGGCGCCCCTAGGGCTGCCCGGCCCCTCACACACACGGCGCCCCTAGGGCTGCCCAGGCCCTCACACACACGGCGCCCCTAGGGCTGCCCAGGCCCTCACACACACGGCGCCCCTAGGGCTGCCCAGGCCCTCACACACGGCGCCCCTAGGGCTGCCCAGGCCCTCACACACGGCGCCCCTAGGGCTGCCCAGGCCCTCACACACACGGCGCCCCTAGGACTGCCCAGGCCCTCACACACACGGCGCCCCTAGGGCTGCCCGGCCCCTCACACACACACGGCGCCCCTAGGGCTGCCCAGGTCCTCACACACGGCGCACCTAGGGCTGTCCAGGCCCTCACACACACGGCGCCCCTAGGGCTGCCCAGGCCCTCACACACACGGCGCCCCTAGGGCTGCCCAGGCCCTCACACACACGGCGCCCCTAGGGCTGCCCGGCCCCCCACACACACACGGCGCCCCTAGGGCTGCCCAGGCCCTCACACACACGGCGCCCCAAGGGCTGCCCGGCCCCCCCCCCCCCACACACACACACACACGGCGCCCCTAGGGCTGCCCAGGCCCTCACACACACAGCGCCCCTAGGGCTGCCCGGCCCCCCACACACACACGGCGCCCCTAGGGCTGCCCGGCCCCCCACACACACACGGCGCCCCTAGGGCTGCCCAGGCCCTCACACACACGGCGCCCCTAGGGCTGCCCAGGCCCTCACACACACGGCGCCCCTAGGGCTGCCCAGGCCCTCACACACACGGCGCCCCTAGGGCTGCCCAGGCCCTCACACACACGGCGCCCCTAGGGCTGCCCGGCCCCCCACACACACACGGCGCCCCTAGGGCTGCCCAGGCCCTCACACACACGGCGCCCCTAGGGCTGCCCAGGCCCTCACGCACACGGCGCCCCTAGGGCTGCCCGGCCCCTCACACACACGGCGCCCCTAGGGCTGCCCAGGCCCTCACACACACGTCGCCTCTAGGGCTGCCCAGGCCCTCACACACACGGCGCCCCTAGGGCTGCCCAGGCCCTCACATACACGGCTCCCCTAGGGCTGCCCGGCCCCCCACACACACACGGCGCCCCTAGGGCTGCCCAGGCCCTCACACACACGGCGCCCCAAGGGCTGCCCGGCCCCCCACACACACACACACACGGCGCCCCTAGGGCTGCCCAGGCCCTCACACACACGGCGCCCCTAGGGCTGCCCGGCCCCCCCACACACACACGGCGCCCCTAGGGCTGCCCGGCCCCCCACACACACACGGCGCCCCTAGGGCTGCCCAGGCCCTCACACACACGGTGCCCCTAGGGCTGCCCAGGCCCTCACACACACGGCGCCCCTAGGGCTGCCCAGGCCCTCACACACACGGCGCCCCTAGGGCTGCCCAGGCCCTCACACACACGGCGCCCCTAGGGCTGCCCGGCCCCTCACACACACACGGCGCCCCTAGGGCTGCCCAGGCCTTCACACACACGGCGCCCCTAGGACTGCCCAGGCCCTCACACACACGGCGCCCCTAGGGCTGCCCAGGCCCTCACACACACGGCGCCCCTAGGGCTGCCCGGCCCCTCACACACACGGCGCCCCTAGGGCTGCCCGGCCCCTCACACACACGGCGCCCCTAGGGCTGCCCAGGCCGTCACACACACGGCGCCACTAGGGCTGCCCAGGCCCTCACACACACGGCGCCCCTAGGGCTGCCCAGGCCCTCACACACACGGCGCCCCTAGGGCTGCCCAGGCCCTCACACACACGGCGCCCCTAGGGCTGCCCAGGCCCTCACACACACGGCGCCCCTAGGGCTGCCCAGGCCCTCACACACGGCGCCCCTAGGGCTGCCCAGGCCCTCACACACGGCGCCCCTAGGGCTGCCCAGGCCCTCACACACACGGCGCCCCTAGGGCTGCCCAGGCCCTCACACACACGGCGCCCCTAGGGCTGCCCGGCCCCTCACACACACACGGCGCCCCTAGGGCTGCCCAGGCCCTCACACACGGCGCCCCTAGGGCTGTCCAGGCCCTCACACACACGGCGCCCCTAGGGCTGCCCAGGCCCTCACACACACGGCGCCCCTAGGGCTGCCCAGGCCCTCACACACACGGCGCCCCTAGGGCTGCCCGGCCCCCCACACACACACGGCGCCCCTAGGGCTGCCCAGGCCCTCACACACACGGCGCCCCAAGGGCTGCCCGGCCCCCCCCCACACACACACACACACACACGGCGCTCCTAGGGCTGCACAGGCCCTCACACACACAGCGCCCCTAGGGCTGCCCGGCCCCCCACACACACACGGCGCCCCTAGGGCTGCCCAGGCCCTCACACACACGGCGCCCCTAGGGCTGCCCAGGCCCTCACGCACACGGCGCCCCTAGGGCTGCCCGACCCCTCACACACACGGCGCCCCTAGGGATGCACAAGCCCTCACACACACGGCGCCCCTAGGGCTGCCTGGCCCTCACACACACGGCGCCCCAAGGGCTGCCCAGGCCCTCACACACACGGCGCCCCTAGGGCTGCCTGGCCCTCACACACACGGCGCCCCAAGGGCTGCCCAGGCCCTCACACACACGGCGCCCCTAGAGCTGCCCAGGCCCTCACACACACGGCGCCCCTGTGGCTGCCCGGCCCCTCACACACACACGGTGCCCCTAGGGCTGCCCAGGCCCTCACACACACGGCGCCCCTAGGGCTGCCCAGGCCCTCACACACACGGCGCCCCTAGGGCTGCCCAGGCCCTCACACACACGGCGCCCCTAGGGCTGCCCAGGCCCTCACACACACGGCGCCCCTAGGGCTGCCCAGGCCCTCACACACACGGCGCCCCTAGGGCTGCCCAGGCCCTCACACACGGCGCCCCTAGGGCTGCCCAGGCCCTCACACACGGCGCCCCTAGGGCTGCCCAGGCCCTCACACACACGGCGCCCCTAGGGCTGCCCAGGCCCTCACACACACGGCGCCCCTAGGGCTGCCCGGCCCCTCACACACACACGGCGCCCCTAGGGCTGCCCAGGCCCTCACACACGGCGCCCCTAGGGCTGTCCAGGCCCTCACACACACGGCGCCCCTAGGGCTGCCCAGGCCCTCACACACACGGCGCCCCTAGGGCTGCCCAGGCCCTCACACACACGGCGCCCCTAGGGCTGCCCGGCCCCCCACACACACACGGCGCCCCTAGGGCTGCCCAGGCCCTCACACACACGGCGCCCCAAGGGCTGCCCGGCCCCCCCCCCCCCCACACACACACACACACACGGCGCCCCTAGGGCTGCACAGGCCCTCACACACACAGCGCCCCTAGGGCTGCCCGGCCCCCCACACACACACGGCGCCCCTAGGGCTGCCCAGGCCCTCACACACACGGCGCCCCTAGGGCTGCCCAGGCCCTCACGCACACGGCGCCCCTAGGGCTGCCCGGCCCCTCACACACACGGCGCCCCTAGGGATGCACAAGCCCTCACACACACGGCGCCCCTAGGGCTGCCTGGCCCTCACACACACGGCGCCCCAAGGGCTGCCCAGGCCCTCACACACACGGCGCCCCTAGGGCTGCCTGGCCCTCACACACACGGCGCCCCAAGGGCTGCCCAGGCCCTCACACACACGGCGCCCCTAGAGCTGCCCAGGCCCTCACACACACGGCGCCCCTGTGGCTGCCCGGCCCCTCACACACACACGGTGCCCCTAGGGCTGCCCAGGCCCTCACACACACGGCGCCCCTAGGGCTGCCCAGGCCCTCACACACACGGCGCCCCTAGTGCTGCCCAGGCCCTCACACACACGGCGCCCCTAGGGCTGCCCGGCCCCTCACACACATGGCGCCCCTAGGACTGCCCGGCCCCTCACACACACGGCGCCCCTAGGGCTGCCCAGGCTCTCACACACACGGTGCCCCTAGGGCTGCCCAGGCCCTCACACACACGGTGCCCCTAGGGCTGCCCAGGCCCTCACACACACGGCGCCCCAAGGGCTGCCCAGGCCCTCACACACACGGCGCCCCTAGGGCTGTCCGGCCCCTCACACACACGGCGCCCCTAGGGTTGCCCAGGCCCTCACACACACGGCGCCCCTAGAGCTGCCCAGGCCCTCACACACACGGCGCCCCTAGGGCTGCCCAGGCCCTCACACACACGGCGCCCCTAGGGCTGCCCGGCCCCTCACACACACGGCTCCCCTAGGGCTGCCCAGGCCCTCACACACACGGCGCCCCTAGGGCTGCCCAGGCCCTCACACACACGGCGCCCCTAGGGCTGCCCAGGCCCTCACACACACGGCACCCCTAGGGCTGCCCGGCCCCTCACACACACACGGCGCCCCTAGGGCTGCCCAGGCCCTCACACACACGGCGCCCCTAGGGCTGCCCAGGCCCTCACACACACGGCGCCCCTAGGGCTGCCCAGGCCCTCACACACACGGCGCCCCTAGGGCTGCCCAGGCCCTCACACACACGGCGCCCTTAGGGCTGCCCGGCCTTCACACACACACGGCGCCCCAAGGGCTGCCCAGGCCCTCACACACACGGCGCCCCTAGGGCTGCACAGGCCCTCACACACACGGCGCCCCTGTGGCTGCCCGGCCCCTCACACACACACAGTGCCCCTAGGGCTGCCCAGGCCCTCACACACACGGCGCCCCTAGGGCTGCCCAGGCCCTCACACACACGGCGCCCCTAGGGCTGCCCAGGCCCTCACACACACGGCGCCCCTAGGGCTGCCCGGCCCCTCACACACATGGCGCCCCTAGGACTGCCCGGCCCCTCACACACACGGCGCCCCTAGGGCTGCCCAGGCTCTCACACACACGGTGCCCCTAGGGCTGCCCAGGCCCTCACACACACGGTGCCCCTAGGGCTGCCCAGGCCCTCACACACACGGCGCCCCAAGGGCTGCCCAGGCCCTCACACACACGGCGCCCCTAGGGCTGTCCGGCCCCTCACACACACGGCGCCCCTAGGGTTGCCCAGGCCCTCACACACACGGCGCCCCTAGAGCTGCCCAGGCCCTCACACACACGGCGCCCCTAGGGCTGCCCAGGCCCTCACACACACGGCGCCCCTAGGGCTGCCCGGCCCCTCACACACACGGCGCCCCTAGGGCTGCCCAGGCCCTCACACACACGGCGCCCCTAGGGCTGCCCAGGCCCTCACACACACGGTGCCCCTAGGGCTGCCCAGGCCCTCACACACACGGCGCCCCTAGGGCTGCCCGGCCCCTCACACACACACGGCGCCCCTAGGGCTGCCCAGGCCCTCACACACACGGCGCCCCTAGGGCTGCCCAGGCCCTCACACACACGGCGCCCCTAGGGCTGCCCAGGCCCTCACACACACGGCGCCCTTAGGGCTGCCCGGCCTTCACACACACACGGCGCCCCAAGGGCTGCCCAGGCCCTCACACACACGGCGCCCCAAGGGCTGCCCAGGCCCTCACACACACGGCGCCCCTAGGGCTGCACAGGCCCTCACACAGACGGCGCCCCTAGGGCTGCCCGGCCCCTCACACACACGGCGCCCCTAGGGCTGCACAGGCCCTCACACACACGGCGCCCCTAGGGCTGCCCAGGCCCTCACACACGCGGCGCCCCTAGGGCTGCCCAGGCCCTCACACACACGGCGCCCCCAGGGCTGCCCGGCCCCTCACACACACGGCGCCCCTAGGGCTGCCCAGGCCCCTCACACACACGGTGCCCCTAGGGCTGCCCGGCCCCTCACACGGCGCCCCTAGGGATGCACAGGCCCTCACACACACGGCGACCCTAGGGCTGCCCGGCCCCTCACACGCCGCCCCTAGGGCTGCCCAGGCCCTCACACACACGGCGCCCCTAGGGCTGCTCAGGACCTCACACACACGGCGCCCCTAGGGTTTCCCAGGCCCTCACACACACGGCGCCCCTAGGGCTGCACAGGCCCTCACACAGACGGCGCCCCTAGGGCTGCACAGGCCCTCACACAGACGGCGCCCCTAGGGCTGCCCGGCCCCTCACACACGGCGCCCCTAGGGCTGCACAGGCCCTCACACACACGGCGCCCCTAGGGCTGCCCAGGCCCTCACACACGCGGCGCCCCTAGGGCTGCCCAGGCCCTCACACACACGGCCCTCACACACACGGCCCTCACACACACGGCGCCCCTAGGGCTGCCCGGCCCCTCACACACACACGGCGCCCCTAGGGCTGCCCAGGCCCTCACACACACGGCGCCTTTAGGGCTGCCCAGGCCCTCACACACACGGCGCCCCTAGGGCTGCCCAGGCCCTCACACACACGGCGCCCCTAGGGCTGCCCGGCCTTCGCACACACACGGCGCCCCAAGGGCTGCCCAGGCCCTCACACACACGGCGCCCCTAGGGCTGCACAGACCCTCACACACACGGCGCCCCTAAGGCTGCCCAGGCCCTCACACACGCGGCGCCCCTAGGGCTGCCCAGGCCCTCACACACACGGCGCCCCAAGGGCTGCCCAGGCCCTCACACACACGGCGCCCCTAGGGTTTCCCAGGCCCTCACACACACGGCGCCCCTAGGGCTGCACAGGCCCTCACACAGACGGCGCCCCTAGGGCTGCACAGACCCTCACACAGACGGCGCCCCTAGGGCTGCCCGGCCCCTCACACACACGGCGCCCCTAGGGCTGCACAGGCCCTCACACACATGGCGCCCCTAGGGCTGCCCAGGCCCTCACACACGCGGCGCCCCTAGGGCTGCCCAGGCCCTCACACACGCGGCCCTCACACACACGGCGCCCCTAGGGCTGCCCGGCCCCTCACACACACGGCGCCCCTAGGGCTGGCCAGGCCCTCACACACGCGGCGCCCCTAGGGCTGCCCAGGCCCTCACACACGCGGCGCCCCTAGGGCTGCCCAGGCCCTCACACACACGGCGCCCCTAGGGCTGCCCAGGCCCTCACACACACGGCGCCCCTAGGGCTGCCCGGCCCCTCACACACACGGCGCCCCTAGGGATGCACAAGCCCTCACACACACGGCGCCCCTAGGGCTGCCCGGCCCCTCACACACACGGAGCCCCTAGGGCTGCCCAGGCCATCACACACGGCGCCCCTAGGGCTGCCCAGCCCCTCACACACACACGGCGCCCCTAGGGCTGCCCAGGCCCTCACACACACGGCGCCCCTAGGGCTGCCCAGGCCCTCACAGACATGGCGCCCCTAGGGCTGCCCAGGCCCTCACACACACGGCGCCCCTAGGGCTGCCCAGGCCCTCACACACACGGCGCCCCTAGGGCTGCCCGGCCCCTCGCACACACGGCGCCCCTAGGGCTGCCCGGCCCCTCACACACAGTGCCCCTAGGGCTGCCCAGGCCCTCACACACACGGCGCCCCTAGGGTTTCCCAGGCCCTCACACACACGGCGCCCCTAGGGCTGCCCAGGCCCTCACACACACGGCGCCCCTAGTGCTGCCTGGCCCTCACACACACGGCGCCCCTAGGGCTGCGCAGGCCCTCACACACACGGCGCCCCTAGGGCTGCCCAGGCCCTCACACACACAGCGCCCTTAGGGCTGCCCAGGCCCTCACACACACGGCGCCCCTAGGGCTGCCCAGGCCCTCACACACACGGCGCCCTTAGGGCTGCCCAGGCCCTCACACACACGGCGCCCCTAGGGCTGCCCAGGCCCTCACACACACGGCGCCCCTAGGGCTGCCCAGGCCCTCACACACACGGCGCCCCTAGGGCTGCCCAGGGCCTCACACACACGGCGCCCCTAGGGCTGCCCGGCCCCTCACACACACACGGCGCCCCTCGGGCTGCCCGGCCCCTCACACACACGGCGCCCCTAGGGCTGCCCAGGCCCTCACACACACGGCGCCCTTAGGGCTGCCCAGGCCCTCACACACACGGCGCCCCTAGGGCTGCCCGGCCCCTCACACACACGGCGCCCCTAGGGCTGCCCGGCCCCTCACACACACGGCGCCCCTAGGGCTGCCCAGGCCCTCACACACACGGCGCCCCTAGGGCTGCCCAGGCCCTAACACACACGGCGCCCCTAGGGCTGCCCAGGCCCTCACACACACGGCCCCCCTAGGGCTGCCCAGGCCCTCACGCACGGCGCCCCTAGGGCTGCCCAGGCCCTCACACACGGCGCCCCTAGGGCTGCCCAGGCCCTCACACACACGGCGCCCCTAGGGCTGCCCAGGCCCTCACACACACGGCGCCCTTAGGGCTGCCCAGGCCCTCACACACACGGCGCCCCTAGGGCTGCCCGGCCCCTCACACACACGGCGCCCCTAGGGCTGCCCGGCCCCTCACACACACGGCGCCCCTAGGGCTGCCCAGGCCCTCACACACACGGCGCCCCTAGGGCTGCCCGGCCCCCCCACACACACACACACACACACACACACGGCGCCCCTAGGGCTGCCCAGGCCCTCACACACACGGCGCCCCTAGGGCTGCCCGGCCCCCCACACACACACGGCGCCCCTAGGGCTGCCCAGGCCCTCACACACACAGCGCCCCAAGGGCTGCCCGGCCCCCCCCCCCACACACACACACACACGGCGCCCCTAGGGCTGCCCGGCCCCTCACACACACACGGCGCCCCTAGGGCTGCCCGGCCCCTCACACACACGGCGCCCCTAGGGCTGCCCAGGCCCTCACACACACGGCGCCCCTAAGGCTGCCCAGGCCCTCACACACACGGCGCCCCTAGGGCTGCCCGGCCCCTCACACACACGGCGCCCCTAGGGCTGCCCAGGCCCTCACACACACGGCGCCCCTAGGGCTGCCCGGCCCCTCACACACACGGCGCCCCTAGGGCTGCCCGGCCCCTCACACACACGGCGCCCCTAGGGCTGCCCGGCCCCTCACACACACGGCGCCCCTAGGGCTGCCCGGCCCCTCACACACACGGCGCCCCTAGGGCTGCCCGGCCCCTCACACACACGGCGCCCCTAGGGCTGCCCGGCCCCTCACACACACGGCGCCCCTAGGGCTGCCCGGCCCCTCACACACACGGCGCCCCTAGGGCTGCCCGGCCCCTCACACACACGGCGCCCCTAGGGCTGCCCGGCCCCTCACACACACGGCGTCCCTAGGGCTGCCCGGCCCCTCACACACACGGCGCCCCTAGGGCTGCCCGGCCCCTCACACACGCGGCGCCCCTAGGTTTGCCCAGGCCCTCACACACACGGCGCCCCTAGGTTTGCCCAGGCCCTCACACACACGGCGCCCCTAGGTTTGCCCGGCCCCTCACACACACGGCGCCCCTAGGGCTGCCCGGCCCCTCACACACACGGCGCCCCTAGGGCTGCACAGGCCCTCACACACGGCGCCCCTAGGTTTGCCCGGCCCCTCACACACACGGCGCCCCTGGGGCTGCCCGGCCCCTCACACACACGGCGCCCCTAGGGCTGCCCGGCCCCTCACACACGGCGCCCCTAGGGCTGCCCAGGCCCTCACACACGGCGCCCCTAGGGCTGTCCAGGCCCTCACACACACGGCGCCCCTAGGGCTGCCCAGGCCCTCACACACACGGCGCCCCTAGGCCTGCCCAGGCCTTCACACACACGGCGCCCCTAGGGCTGCCCAGGCCCTCACACACACGTCGCCTCTAGGGCTGCCCAGGCCCTCACACACACGGCGCCCCTAGGGCTGCCCAGGCCCTCACACACACGGCGCCCCTAGGGCTGCCCGGCCCCCCACACACACACGGCGCCCCTAGGGCTGCCCAGGCCCTCACACACACGGCGCCCCAAGGGCTGCCCGGCCCCCCCACACACACACACACGGCGCCCCTAGGGCTGCCCAGGCCCTCACACACACGGCGCCCCTAGGGCTGCCCGGCCCCCCACACACACACGGCGCCCCTAGGGCTGCCCAGGCCCTCACACACACGGCGCCCCTAGGGCTGCCCAGGCCCTCACACACACGGCGCCCCTAGGGCTGCCCAGGCCCTCACACACACGGCGCCCCTAGGGCTGCCCAGGCCCTCACACACACGGCGCCCCTAGGGCTGCCCGGCCCCTCACACACACACGGCGCCCCTAGGGCTGCCCAGGCCTTCACACACACGGCGCCCCTAGGGCTGCCCAGGCCCTCACACACACGGCGCCCCTAGGGCTGCCCAGGCCCTCACACACACACGGCGCCCCTAGGGCTGCCCGGCCCCTCACACACACACGGCGCCCCTAGGGCTGCCCGGCCCCTCACACACACGGCGCCCCTAGGGCTGCCCAGGCCCTCACACACACGGCGCCCTTAGGGCTGCCCAGGCCCTCACACACACGGCGCCCCTAGGGCTGCCCGGCCCCTCACACACACGGCGCCCCTAGGGCTGCCCGGCCCCTCACACACACGGCGCCCCTAGGGCTGCCCAGGCCCTCACACACACGGCGCCCCTAGGGCTGCCCAGGCCCTCACACACACGGCGCCCCTAGGGCTGCCCAGGCCCTCACACACACGGCGCCCCTAGGGCTGCCCAGGCCCTCACACACGGCGCCCCTAGGGCTGCCCAGGCCCTCACACACGGCGCCCCTAGGGCTGCCCAGGCCCTCACACACACGGCGCCCCTAGGGCTGCCCAGGCCCTCACACACACGGCGCCCCTAGGGCTGCCCGGCCCCCCCCCCCCACACACACACACGGCGCCCCTAGGGCTGCCCAGGCCCTCACACACACGGCGCCCCTAGGGCTGCCCGGCCCCCCACACACACACGGCGCCCCTAGGGCTGCCCAGGCCCTCACACACACGGCGCCCCAAGGGCTGCCCGGCCCCCCCCCCCCACACACACACACACGGCGCCCCTAGGGCTGCACGGCCCCTCACACACACACGGCGCCCCTAGGGCTGCCCGGCCCCTCACACACACGGCGCCCCTAGGGCTGCCCAGGCCCTCACACACACAGCGCCCCTAAGGCTGCCCAGGCCCTCACACACGCGGCGCCCCTAGGGCTGCCCGGCCCCTCACACACGCGGCGCCCCTAGGGCTGCCCAGGACCTCACACACACGGCGCCCCTAGGGCTGCCCAGGCCCTCACACACACGGCGCCCCTAGGGCTGCCCAGGCCCTCACACACACGGCGCCCCTAGGGCTGCCCAGGCCCACACACACGGCGCCCCTAGGGCTGCCCAGGCCCTCACACACACGGCGCCCCTAGGGCTGCCCAGGCCCTCACACACATGGCGCCCCTAGGGCTGCCCGGCCCCCCCCCCCCCCCCCCACACACACACACACACGGCGCCCCTAGGGCTGCCCAGGCCCCCCACACACACACGGCGCCCCTAGGGCTGCCCAGGCCCTCACACACACGGCGCCCCAAGGGCTGCCCGGCCCCCCACACACACACACACACTGTCACGATTCACACCGTGACTGTCACCAATTGTCAAGATCCCTTAGCCGCTGCCTACAATATGTCACGGATTGGGGTGACTTTAGACCAACAGACGGCTATCACATGTGCAGGGGGGTTATCCTAGTTATCCCTCCACTGCCACAATGTGATGAAAAAAAACACACACGAGGTTATTGACCTCTTAGTTTACAGCAGGGGCTTATTTTAGGTATCCCACTGCTCTTCAATATACCATGAACTGCAGGGATTTGGGTCTATCCCGCTTACAGTTCCACTTAACACTTGCAGCTCTCTGGCGCCCCCTTACTCTCAGGTCAGATTAGGTACTGCACCTGGGGTAATTAGTCGCCAGAAACGCTGCCTGCTATGTACTGGCTATTGGGTGCACTGCAGCGATGCGATAACTACTCCCACTCAGGCAGGAACAATAATTATCAAGCCGCAGTCGCTACAGGGACCCCCAAAAGCCGGCACACGGTCGCTGCCACCAGCTCCAATTGAACGGGTCTGGAGCAAACCCCAAAAAAACAGTAGCGTAATTCCCTTCAGAGACAGGGTACGGTTTAGGGCAGGAAGAACGAACTAGTATTAAATAAGATACCCCATAAATGATTTTTAGGCAGTGTTTATAAAATATTTTACAAAGATGTTACAAATGAGACAATTGCAAATATGTACAAGGTAATTATGAAAATAAAAGGATTAAAGGAAGAAACGATAACACTCACATTTCTCAGATCATTGCATGGCAGTCAGCCAGACATCCCAGCTCATTGGATGTGCTGCTTAGGGCTCACAGGAAAAGAGAAGAAGACTGAGCCGGGAGATCTGGCCACAACTTTATAATCTACAGTCTGTGACCTCACAGAAAGGGCTGGCTTTTCCAGATCCTCCTACCTTTCAGTCTGAGTAACTTGGATACAAATTGGTCTAATGCTTATAACTCCGTCCCAGTACATATCAGAGTCATATCACACCCAGCATAGAGCTTGTATTAACATGAGCTTTCTAAGGAGATCAAATATGTCCTATTATTTACAGAGCAATCCCTACTTCTTCCCCCGATGGAGTTAGGCGACTGTGTTTAGAGTGATGGGTAGATGCTTCGACGGAGATAAAGAATATGTATTTATCATTCCACTATCCTAAATAGTTTGTCTAATATCTCACAATAACCGAACAAAGGACCGCATGGTTCTAGAAGTTTCTCTAACTGTTAAAGCTGAGCACTTACTACTACAGGAACTGGGGGTCGTAAATGCCTTTCGTCAATAAAACTCACTTCCCCCATCTACATTGGCAAGCAAGCTCAACTCTGAAGCAAAAGTCAAGGGGGGCCTCCTAGCCCACATCCTGGGCTGACAAGAGCACTAAACTTATGATATTTCATACCATATCGTGACACCTCCCCCTTTTGGCATGCGCTACGGCGGCAGGACCTCTCGGTATGCCTCCATGCGCACCTCCGTGGGTTCACCCTGGCGGGACAGTCCATCTGCATTCCCATGCTCCCTGCCCGCTTTGTGTTCAATGGTGAAGTCAAATTGCTGAAGGGCAAGGCTCCAGCGTAGCAACCTGCCATTGGTTCCACACATGGTGCTTAGCCAGCGCAGAGGGTTGTGGTCGGTCACCACAGTGAAGGTGCGACCGTACAAGTAGGGCTGCAAGCGCTGCAGGGCCCAGACTATGGCCAGGCACTCCTTCTCAATGGTGGAGTAGGCCACTTCCCTCAGCAAAAGTTTCCGGCTCAGGTACAACACGGGATGCTCTTGGTCCTCCGAGTCAACCTGGCTGAGCACAGCACCAAGGCCAAACTCACTGGCGTCAGTCTGTACCAAGAACGGTCGACTGCTGTCGACGGCTTTCAACACAGGGGCGTTGCACAGTGCTGTTTTCAACGCCTGGAAGGCCCCCTCACAGCCATCTGTCCAGTTGACGATGTGGGGTAGCTTCTTCCTGGTGAGGTCCGTCAAAGGTTTTGCCAGGCTACTATAGTGCTGCACGAAGCGCCTATAGTACCCTGCAGTGCCCAGGAAGGACATCACCTGTTTCTTGTTCCTGGGAGTGGGCCAGTTCACGATCACGCCCACTTTGTCAGGCTCTGGCTTTAGGGTGTTTCCACCTACCCGGTGCCCCAGGTAGTGAACCTCCCTCATACCCATCTGGCACTTTCCCGGCTTGATAGTCAGTCCTGCTCGGTGAATTCGCCCGAGCACCTCTTCAAGATGCTGCAGGTGTTCATCCCAGGAGGGACTGAAGATGGCAATGTCATCTAAGTACGCCACGGCGTACTTCTCCAGTCCCTGAAGCAGGAGATTGACCATCCGCTGGAAAGTGGCAGGGGCATTCTTCATGCCGAAGGGCATGACCGTGGACTCGTACAGTCCAAAGGGTGTGATAAAGGCGGACTTCTCCTGCGCCTCGGGGCTCAGGGGAATCTGCCAGTATCCGCGACTCAGATCCATTATTGTCAGGTATTTTGCACCAGCTAACTTCTCAAGCAGCTCCTCGATGCGCGGCATTGGGTGCGCGTCAGAGGCTGTAATGGCGTTGAGCCCCCTGTAGTCCACGCAGAACCGGGTGGTCCGGTCCTTCTTTGGCACGAGAACTACAGGTGAGGCCCACGCGCTCTTTGACCGTCGAATCACCCCCAGCTGTAACATCTCATCGATCTCCTGGCGCATAATCTGCTGCACCTGGTCAGAGATTCGATAGGGTGTTCGCCGTAGTGGGGCGTGATTCCCGGTGTCCACCTCGTGGACGGCTAACTCAGTCCGTCCAGGCCGGTTGGAGAACACGACCCGGAAGGGTTCCAGCATGGTTTGCAACTGCAACCGCTGTGGTTCATCTAGCGAGGCGCTTACCTCCACGTCCTCAATGGACCCACGGGCCTTGGCTTGGGCCAGCATGTCCAGGAGGGTGTCTTCCTCCCCGTCTTCGGGTAAGCTGCAGACCGGTAGGACGAAAGGTTCACGTTCGTGATGAGCCTTCATCATGTTGACGTGAAAGGCCTTTCGCCTACCCCGAGTGTGGTCAAGCGTGACCACATAGGTGACCGGGTTGAGCTGTTGGTGGACGACGTACGGGCCCTCCCAGGCTGCCTGAAGCTTATCCGTTGGTACAGGAACCAGCACCCACACCTTTTGACCCACGTGGTAGGTCCGCTCCCGGGCGTTCTGGTCGTACCAGTGCTTCTGATCAGCCTGAGCCTGCGTCATGTTGTCATGCACCAACTGCGTCAAGGTCTGCATCTTGTCACGGAAGCGCATGACATACTCCACTATGGACACTTCAGAAGGGTTCGGCTCCTCTTCCCAGGATTCTCTTACCAACCCAAGGGGTCCCCGGACTCGCCTGCCGTACAGGAGCTCGAAGGGGGAGAACCCCGTCGAGGCCTGCGGAACCTCTCTGTAAGCGAATAGCAGGTGTGGGAGGTACCGCTCCCAGTCGCGCCCTTGTGTCTCAACCAGCATGCGTAGCATCTGTTTGAGGGTACCATTGAAGCGTTCACACAAGCCATTGGTCTGTGGGTGATACGCACTCGATACCAGGTGCTTCACCTGCATTTTCTTACAGAGAGCCTCCATTAGGTGAGACATAAATTGGGTCCCTCGATCAGTAAGCATTTCCCTGGGAAATCCTACACGTGAAAAGATGGCCAACAGGGCATCCGCCACCTTATCTGCCCTAGTTGACGACAGAGCTACTGCCTCTGGGTACCGGGTAGCGTAGTCTACCACAGTAAGAATAAATCGCTTTCCAGAGCTGCTGGAGACGGCCAGCGGGCCCACAATGTCCACCGCAATCCTCTGGAAAGGCTCCTCTATCACTGGCAAAGGGATCAGGGGAGCCTTAAGAGCAGGCCCCACCTTCCCCACTCTTTGACAGGTGACACAGGAGCGGCAGTAGTTTGACACATCTGTCCCCATCTTAGGCCAATAGAAGTGTTGAGACAGCCGGGCCTTAGTTTTGCTGATCCCCAAGTGTCCAGCTAGCGGGATCTCATGGGCAATCCGCAACAACTCACCCCGGAATTGCTGCGGGACGACCAGCTGTCTTTCCCTCAACCACTCCTTTTGTGATTCTCCGGGTACTGTCTCCCGGTACAACCTTCCTCCTTCCCAGAACACCTTCTCCTTATCAGTCTCGGAGAAGCGCGTCTCGGCGAGTTGTCTCAAACTCTCTAGGCTCGCATCTGTGTGCAGAGCGGCCTGAAACTCCTGGCTAGGGGAAGCCAGAAGCGACGTCAGGGTCCCTTGCCCACGGGAGCCCTCTGGGACCTGCACTGGGTCCACCTCTGGTTCAGTCACACTGATGACTGAGGAGGATCCGGAAGGCAGACAGGTATCTGCGTTCCGGGCACTCTGACTGCGGGTGACAGCAGCTACGTAGGCTGTCTCCCCGGGGGTTTCTACAGACCCATCAGCTGACGCTGCTATGGGCTCTACCTCCCCATCCTCCCCCATTACCTCAGGAGCATTGCTACTTAGGGGCCAGTTACCTTCCTCGGTGGCACTGGTCAATTTCATGGCGTCACCTGTCTCACGGTTCCCATGTATCTCCCCATTTCTTGTAGCACCGACACTTGCCCCTGCTAGGGGTTCCTCAGCCGTCTCACTCCGCAGAGCAACGTGGCTGAGCACTCCTGTACCTATGGACACATCAACTTTTACAGAAACATCATTATCAGATACAGTTGGCACAGGTACAACATTTTCACCATCAATCCTAGGGAAAAAATGGTTAGCAGATGCATCACTACAAGATAAAGCATGGTCAGGTAACACATGCGATTTCCCATCATCATCATCATCATCATCATCAGGGTTAACGTTACGCTTATTAGCAGATTGGGGAGGGGTGTCAGGGACGTAGTATGCAAACAACCTCCCCAAATCAGTCCCCAACAAAACATCAGTGGGCAAATTATCAGACAGCCCCACTTCTTTCACCCCGCTCCCGGCACCCCAATCAATAAAAACCCGGGCCATCGGTAAGGGACAGCTGATGCCCCCAATCCCAGTGACAGTTAGGGTTTTCCCCGGAATGATTTCTTCAGGGGCCGCCAGTTCGGGTCGGATGAGGGTTCGTTCAGCCCCGGTGTCCTTGAGGCCTGTAGCAACACGACCTCCCACAGTGACGGGCTGTACGTTGTCACACACCCTCCCAACCACACCACCCACCAAAAGAACTGCTGCATTAGGCCCTGGGGCCTGGGATGAGGGGTTCTTCTGCTTGGCTAGACATTGGTGACTGAGGTGTCCAGTCTGCCTGCAGTGGTAACACTGGCGAAGTTCGGTGGTAGGTCTGGTGCTGTTGGCCACGGGGACAGGACCTCTGGTGTGTTGGCTGACAGGGGTACTGGCGTTGGCTGCAGGCTTACCCCCTCTCCAGCTGGTGGTGACTGGCTTCCGCACTTCCGATCTACGGTTGGCCTCATAGGCATCGGCAATCTGCGCTGCTTTTGTCACATCGTTGGGTTCTCTGTCCATCACGAACTGTCGCACTTCAGTTGGGCAAAGACGGAAGAACTGGTCTTTGATCATCAGGTCTCGCAGCTGTGTAAAGGTGGTCACTGACAGTCCTTGGGTCCACTGGTCAAAGTGGGTCCCCAGTCTATGCACCACATCACTGTAACTGTCGTGTGGGCCACGTAGGAGGGTCCGAAACTTTTTACGGTACACCTCGGGTGTAAGCTGGTACTTAGCTATGAGAGCCTGCTTGATGGCCTCATAGTCACCATCTTGTTCTTGAGGGAGGGCAGCAAACGCCTCCAGAGCTTTTCCTCTCAGTCCTGGTGTCAGGTATCGTGCCCATTCTTGTGTAGGCAGCTGGTACTGTCTGCAGGCTTTCTCAAAGGCCCGCAGAAAAGTGTCCAAGTCCCCATCCTTTTCCATAACAGGAAAGTGGTCGGGCCGGGGCTTTGGTATCTGAGCGCTGCTGGGCTCACGGCTCTGGGCAGTGGAAGGCGTCCCCCCCCGCCGGAGCATCTCCAGTTCATGTTCTCGCTGGGCTTGGCGCTCGGCTCGCTGGGCCTGGGCCTCTCGCTCGGCTCTCTCAGCCTCTCGCTCGGCTCGCTCCTGGTATTGCTGGATCAGCTGCAGACGTCTCTCTAGGTCATCTGCGGAGCATTGTTGCAGAGCCAACTGCAGGCGGAAGTCTGCGCCCCCCTGGTTGCCAGTAGGGCCCGTATTCAGCGGTTGGACCTCTGCTGCAGCACCACGTTCGCTGGTGCTGGCATCTGCGGCCTCTGGGCTCTGCGAGTGGTCTAGAGCGGCTTCCCATTGCACCAGTTCAGCGACCATTTGAGTCTTGGTCTTGTTCTGGGGGTTCAGGCCATGGTACATGCATATCCCAGCAAGAGTGTCTTTCTTCTGCTGGGTGTACCAGGCTTCTCCTTTCGCAGCCATGGTTGCCAAATAAAAGATAGAATAGAAAAACGAAGAGAAAGGGAAGGGATAATTACCAGTACACAATTGTCTCACAACTAATAAACACTGAGTTCGTTCTCCAAACTTATTTGCGCAGAGTTCTCGCAAGAACTTTCTGCAAGTTTTTAGTGAGAGGAATGATTGCTCAAACCAAATCACTAATGCTCTAATATCCCACCGCCTTGCCACCAATATGTCACGATTCACACCGTGACTGTCACCAATTGTCAAGATCCCTTAGCCGCTGCCTACAATATGTCACGGATTGGGGTGACTTTAGACCAACAGACGGCTATCACATGTGCAGGGGGGTTATCCTAGTTATCCCTCCACTGCCACAATGTGATGAAAAAAAACACACACGAGGTTATTGACCTCTTAGTTTACAGCAGGGGCTTATTTTAGGTATCCCACTGCTCTTCAATATACCATGAACTGCAGGGATTTGGGTCTATCCCGCTTACAGTTCCACTTAACACTTGCAGCTCTCTGGCGCCCCCTTACTCTCAGGTCAGATTAGGTACTGCACCTGGGGTAATTAGTCGCCAGAAACGCTGCCTGCTATGTACTGGCTATTGGGTGCACTGCAGCGATGCGATAACTACTCCCACTCAGGCAGGAACAATAATTATCAAGCCGCAGTCGCTACAGGGACCCCCAAAAGCCGGCACACGGTCGCTGCCACCAGCTCCAATTGAACGGGTCTGGAGCAAACCCCAAAAAAACAGTAGCGTAATTCCCTTCAGAGACAGGGTACGGTTTAGGGCAGGAAGAACGAACTAGTATTAAATAAGATACCCCATAAATGATTTTTAGGCAGTGTTTATAAAATATTTTACAAAGATGTTACAAATGAGACAATTGCAAATATGTACAAGGTAATTATGAAAATAAAAGGATTAAAGGAAGAAACGATAACACTCACATTTCTCAGATCATTGCATGGCAGTCAGCCAGACATCCCAGCTCATTGGATGTGCTGCTCAGGGCTCACAGGAAAAGAGAAGAAGAAGACTGAGCCGGGAGATCTGGCCACAACTTTATAATCTACAGTCTGTGACCTCACAGAAAGGGCTGGCTTTTCCAGATCCTCCTACCTTTCAGTCTGAGTAACTTGGATACAAATTGGTCTAATGCTTATAACTCCGTCCCAGTACATATCAGAGTCATATCACACCCAGCATAGAGCTTGTATTAACATGAGCTTTCTAAGGAGATCAAATATGTCCTATTATTTACAGAGCAATCCCTACTTCTTCCCCCGATGGAGTTAGGCGACTGTGTTTAGAGTGATGGGTAGATGCTTCGACGGAGATAAAGAATATGTATTTATCATTCCACTATCCTAAATAGTTTGTCTAATATCTCACAATAACCGAACAAAGGACCGCATGGTTCTAGAAGTTTCTCTAACTGTTAAAGCTGAGCACTTACTACTACAGGAACTGGGGGTCGTAAATGCCTTTCGTCAATAAAACTCACTTCCCCCATCTACATTGGCAAGCAAGCTCAACTCTGAAGCAAAAGTCAAGGGGGGCCTCCTAGCCCACATCCTGGGCTGACAAGAGCACTAAACTTATGATATTTCATACCATATCGTGACACACACACACACACGGCGCCCCTAGGGCTGCCCGGCCCCTCACACACACACGGCGCCCCTAGGGCTGCCCGGCCCCTCACACACACGGCGCCCCTAGGGCTGCCCGGCCCCTCACACACACGGCGCCCCTAAGGCTGCCCAGGCCCTCACACACACGGCGCCCCTAGGGCTGCCCAGGCCCTCACACACACGGCGCCCCTAGGGCTGCCCAGGCCCTCACACACGCGGCGCCCTAGGGCTGCCCAGCCCCTCACTCACACGGCGCCCCTAGAGCTGCCCAGGCCCTCACACACGGCGCCCCTAGGGCTGCCCAGGCCCTCACACACGGCGCCCCTAGGGCTGCCCAGGCCCTCACACACACACGGCGCCCCTAGGGCTGCCCAGGCCCTCACACACACGGCGCCCCTAGGGCTGCCCGGCCCCCCCCCCACACACACACACGGCGCCCCTAGGGCTGCCCAGGCCCTCACACACACGGCGCCCCTAGGGCTGCCCGGCCCCCCACACACACACGGCGCCCCTAGGGCTGCCCAGGCCCTCACACACACGGCGCCCCAAGGGCTGCCCGGCCCCCCCCACACACACACACGGTGCCCCTAGGGCTGCCCGGCCCCTCACACACACACGGCGCCCCTAGGGCTGCCCAGGCCCTCACACACACGGCGCCCCTAGGGCTGCCCAGGCCCTCACACACACGGCGCCCCAAGGGCTGCCCGGCCCCCCACACACACACACACACACACGGCGCCCCTAGGGCTGCCCGGCCCCTCACACACACGGCGCCCCTAGGGCTGCCCAGGCCCTCACACACACGGCGCCCCTAGTGCTGCCTGGCCCTCACACACACGGCGCCCCAAGGGCTGCGCAGGCCCTCACACACACGGCGCCCCTAGGGCTGCCCAGGCCCTCACACACACAGCGCCCTTAGGGCTGCCCAGGCCCTCACACACACGGCGCCCCTAGGGCTGCCCAGGCCCTCACACACACGGCGCCCTTAGGGCTGCCCAGGCCCTCACACACACGGCGCCCCTAGGGCTGCCCGGCCCCTCACACACACACGGCGCCCCTAGGGCTGCCCGGCCCCTCACACACACGGCGCCCCTAGGTTTGCCCAGGCCCTCACACACACGGCGCCCCTAGGGCTGCCCAGGCCCTCACACACGCGGCGCCCCTAGGGCTGCCCAGCCCCTCACTCACACGGCGCCCCTAGAGCTGTCCAGGCCCTCACACACGGCGCCCCTAGGGCTGCCCAGGCCCTCACACACGGCGCCCCTAGGGCTGCCCAGGCCCTCACACACGGCACCCCTAGGGCTGCCCAGGCCCTCACACACGGCGCCCCTAGGGCTGCCCAGGCCCTCACACACACGGCGCCCCTAGGGCTGCCCAGGCCCTCACACACACGGCGCCCCTAGGGCTGCCCGGCCCCCCACACACACACGGCGCCCCTAGGGCTGCCCAGGCCCTCACACACACGGCGCCCCAAGGGCTGCCCGGCCCCCCCCACACACACACACACACACACGGCGCCCCTAGGGCTGCCCAGGCCCTCACACACACGGCGCCCCTAGGGCTGCCCAGGCCCTCACACACACGGCGCCCCTAGGGCTGCCCAGGCCCTCACACACACGGCGCCCCTAGGGCTGCCCAGGCCCTCACACACACGGCGCCCCTAGGGCTGCCCGGCCCCCCCCCCCCCCCCACACACACACACACACACGGCGCCCCTAGGGCTGCCCAGGCCCTCACACACACGGCGCCCCTAGGGCTGCCCGGCCCCCCACACACACACGGCGCCCCTAGGGCTGCCCAGGCCCTCACACACACGGCGCCCCAAGGGCTGCCCGGCCCCCCACACACACACACACACACACACGGCGCCCCTAGGGCTGCCCGGCCCCTCACACACACACGGCGCCCCTAGGGCTGCCCGGCCCCTCACACACACGGCGCCCCTAGGGCTGCCCGGCCCCTCACACACACGGCGCCCCTAGGGCTGCCCGGCCCCTCACACACACGGCGCCCCTAAGGCTGCCCAGGCCCTCACACACACGGCGCCCCTAGGGCTGCCCGGCCCCTCACACACACGGCGCCCCTAGGGCTGCCCAGGCCCTCACACACACGGCGCCCCTAGGGCTGCCCAGGCCCTCACACACGCGGCGCCCCTAGGGCTGCCCAGCCCCTCACTCACACGGCGCCCCTAGAGCTGTCCAGGCCCTCACACACGGCGCCCCTAGGGCTGCCCAGGCCCTCACACACGGCGCCCCTAGGGCTGCCCAGGCCCTCACACACGGCGCCCCTAGGGCTGCCCAGGCCCTCACACACACGGCGCCCCTAGGGCTGCCCAGGCCCTCACACACACGGCGCCCCTAGGGCTGCCCGGCCCCCCACACACACACGGCGCCCCTAGGGCTGCCCAGGCCCTCACACACACGGCGCCCCAAGGGCTGCCCGGCCCCCCCCACACACACACACACACACACGGCGCCCCTAGGGCTGCCCGGCCCCTCACACACACACACGGCGCCCCTAGGGCTGCCCGGCCCCTCACACACACGGCGCCCCTAGGGCTGCCCAGGCCCTCACACACACGGCGCCCCTAGGGCTGCCCAGGCCCTCACACACGCGGCGCCCCAAGGGCTGCCCAGGCCCTCACACACGCGGCGCCCCTAGGGCTGCCCAGGCCCTCACACACACGGCGCCCCTAGGGCTGCCCAGGCCCTCACACACGCGGCGCCCCTAGGGCTGCCCAGCCCCTCACTCACACGGCGCCCCTAGAGCTGTCCAGGCCCTCACACACGGCGCCCCTAGGGCTGCCCAGGCCCTCACACACGGCGCCCCTAGGGCTGCCCAGGCCCTCACACACGGCGCCCCTAGGGCTGCCCAGGCCCTCACACACACGGCGCCCCTAGGGCTGCCCAGGCCCTCACACACACGGCGCCCCTAGGGCTGCCCGGCCCCCCACATACACACGGCGCCCCTAGGGCTGCCCAGGCCCTCACACACACGGCGCCCCAAGGGCTGCCCGGCCCCCCCCACACACACACACACGGCGCCCCTAGGGCTGCCCGGCCCCTCACACACACACGGCGCCCCTAGGGCTGCCCAGGCCCTCACACACACGGCGCCCCTAGGGCTGCCCAGGCCCCCCCCACACACACACACACACGGCGCCCCTAGGGCTGCCCGGCCCCTCACACACACGGCGCCCCTAGGGCTGCCCAGGCCCTCACACACACGGCGCCCCTAGGGCTGCCCAGGCCCTCACACACACGGCGCCCCTAGGGCTGCCCAGGCCCTCACACACACGGCGCCCCAAGGGCTGCCCGGCCCCCCACACACACACACACACACACACGGCGCCCCTAGGGCTGCCCGGCCCCTCACACACACACGGCGCCCCTAGGGCTGCCCAGGCCCTCACACACACGGCGCCCCTAGGGCTGCCCAGGCCCTCACACACACGGCGCCCCTAGGGCTGCCCAGGCCCCCCCCACACACACACACACGGCGCCCCTAGGGCTGCCCGGCCCCTCACACACACGGCGCCCCTAGGGCTGCCCAGGCCCTCACACACACGGCGCCCCTAGGGCTGCCCAGGCCCTCACACACACGGCGCCCCAAGGGCTGCCCAGGCCCTCACACACGCGGCGCCCCTAGGGCTGCCCAGGCCCTCACACACGCGGCGCCCCTAGGGCTGCCCAGGCCCTCACACACGCGGCGCCCCTAGGGCTGCCCAGCCCCTCACTCACACGGCGCCCCTAGAGCTGTCCAGGCCCTCACACACGGCGCCCCTAGGGCTGCCCAGGCCCTCACACACGGCGCCCCTAGGGCTGCCCAGGCCCTCACACACGGCGCCCCTAGGGCTGCCCAGGCCCTCACACACACGGCGCCCCTAGGGCTGCCCAGGCCCTCACACACACGGCGCCCCTAGGGCTGCCCGGCCCCCCACACACACACGGCGCCCCTAGGGCTGCCCAGGCCCTCACACACACGGCGCCCCAAGGGCTGCCCGGCCCCCCCCACACACACACACACACACACACGGCGCCCCTAGGGCTGCCCGGCCCCTCACACACACACGGCGCCCCTAGGGCTGCCCAGGCCCTCACACACACGGCGCCCCTAGGGCTGCCCAGGCCCTCACACACACGGCGCCCCTAGGGCTGCCCAGGCCCCCCCCACACACACACGGCGCCCCTAGGGCTGCCCGGCCCCTCACACACACGGCGCCCCTAGGGCTGCCCAGGCCCTCACACACACGGCGCCCCTAGGGCTGCCCAGGCCCTCACACACGCGGCGCCCCAAGGGCTGCCCAGGCCCTCACACACGCGGCGCCCCTAGGGCTGCCCAGGCCCTCACACACACGGCGCCCCTAGGGCTGCCCAGGCCCTCACACACGCGGCGCCCCTAGGGCTGCCCAGCCCCTCACTCACACGGCGCCCCTAGAGCTGTCCAGGCCCTCACACACGGCGCCCCTAGGGCTGCCCAGGCCCTCACACACGGCGCCCCTAGGGCTGCCCAGGCCCTCACACACGGCGCCCCTAGGGCTGCCCAGGCCCTCACACACACGGCGCCCCTAGGGCTGCCCAGGCCCTCACACACACGGCGCCCCTAGGGCTGCCCGGCCCCCCACACACACACGGCGCCCCTAGGGCTGCCCAGGCCCTCACACACACGGCGCCCCAAGGGCTGCCCGGCCCCCCCCACACACACACACACACACACACACGGCGCCCCTAGGGCTGCCCGGCCCCTCACACACACACGGCGCCCCTAGGGCTGCCCGGCCCCTCACACACACGGCGCCCCTAGGGCTGCCCAGGCCCTCACACACACGGCGCCCTTAGGGCTGCCCAGGCCCTCACACACACGGCGCCCCTAGGGCTGCCCGGCCCCTCACACACACGGCGCCCCTAGGGCTGCCCGGCCCCTCACACACACGGCGCCCCTAGGGCTGCCCAGGCCCTCACACACACGGCGCCCCTAGGGCTGCCCAGGCCCTCACACACACGGCGCCCCTAGGGCTGCCCAGGCCCTCACACACGGCGCCCCTAGGGCTGCCCAGGCCCTCACACACGGCGCCCCTAGGGCTGCCCAGGCCCTCACACACACGGCGCCCCTAGGGCTGCCCAGGCCCTCACACACACGGCGCCCCTAGGGCTGCCCGGCCCCCCCCACACACACACACACACACACGGCGCCCCTAGGGCTGCCCAGGCCCTCACACACACGGCGCCCCTAGGGCTGCCCGGCCCCCCACACACACACGGCGCCCCTAGGGCTGCCCAGGCCCTCACACACACGGCGCCCCAAGGGCTGCCCGGCCCCCCCCCCACACACACACACACACGGCGCCCCTAGGGCTGCCCGGCCCCTCACACACACACGGCGCCCCTAGGGCTGCCCGGCCCCTCACACACACGGCGCCCCTAGGGCTGCCCAGGCCCTCACACACACAGCGCCCCTAAGGCTGCCCAGGCCCTCACACACACGGCGCCCCTAGG